>NC_081381.1:40019783-40619783 GCF_030684315.1 Stegostoma tigrinum | reverse complement strand
GGTGGTGGTGGAGGGGGTGAGTGTTGGTGATGGTGGAGGGGATGAGTGTTGGTGATGGTGGAGGGGATGAGTGTTGGTGATGGTTGAGGGGGCGAGTCTTGGTGATGGTGGAGGGGGTGAGTGTTGGCGGTGGTGGAGGGGGTGAGTGTTGGTGATGGTGGAGGGGATGAGTGTTGGCGGTGGTGGAGGGGGTGAGTGTTGGTGATGGTGGAGGGGGTGAGTGTTGGTGGTGGTGGAGGGGGTGAGTGTTGGCGGTGGTGGAGGGGGTGAGTGTTGGTTATGGTGGAGGGGGTGAGTGTTGGTGATGGTGGAGGGGATGAGTGTTGGTGATGGTGGAGGGGATGAGTGTTGGTGATGGTTGAGGGGGCGAGTCTTGGTGATGGTGGAGGGGGTGAGTGTTGGCGGTGGTGGAGGGGGTGAGTGTTGGTGATGGTGGAGGGGATGAGTGTTGGCGGTGGTGGAGGGGGTGAGTGTTGGTGATGGTGGAGGGGGTGAGTGTTGGTGGTGGTGGAGGGGGTGAGTGTTGGCGGTGGTGGAGGGGGTGAGTGTTGGTTATGGTGGAGGGGGTGAGTGTTGGTGGTGGTGGAGGGGGTGAGTGTTGTTGGTGGTGGAGGGGATGAGTGTTGGTTATGTTGGAGGGGGTGAGTGTTGGCGGTGGTGGAGGGGGTGAGTGTTGGTGGTGGTGGAGGGGGTGAGTGTTGGTGGTGGTGGAGGGGGTGAGTGTTGGTGATGGTGGAGGGGGTGAGTGTTGGTGATGGTGGAGGGGGTGAGTGTTGGTGATGGTGGAGGGGGTGAGTGTTGGTGGTGGTGGAGGGGGTGAGTGTTGGCGGTGGTGGAGGGGGTGAGTTTTGGCGGTGGTGGAGGGGGTGAGTGTTGGCGGTGGTGGAGGGGGTGAGTGTTGGCGGTGGTGGAGGGGGTGAGTGTTGGCGGTGGTGGAGGGGGTGAGTGTTGTTGGTGGTGGAGAGGGTGAGTGTTGGCGGTGGTGGAGGGCGGTGAGTGTTGGCGGTGGTGGAGGGGGTGAGTGTTGGAGGTGGTGGAGCGGGTGAGTTTTGTTGGTGGTGGAGGGGGTGAGTTTTGGCAGTGGTGGAGGGGGTGAGTGTTGGCGGTGGTGGAGGGGGTGAGTGTTGGTGGTGGTGGAGGGGGTGAGTGTTGGAGGTGGTGGAGCGGGTGAGTTTTGTTGGTGGTGGAGGGGGTGAATGTTGGTGGTGGTGGAGGGGGTGAGTGATGGCGATGGTGGAGGGGGTGAGTGTTGGCGGTGGTGGAGTGGGTGAGTTTTGTTGGTGGTGGAGGGGGTGAGTGTTGGCGGTGGTGGAGGGGGTGAGTGTTGGCGGTGGTGGAGGGGGTGAGTGTTGGAGGTGGTGGAGGGGGTGAGTGTTGTTGGTGGTGGAGGGGGTGAGTGTTGGCGGTGGTGGAGGGGGTGAGTGTTGGCGGTGGTGAAGGGGGTGAGTGTTGGTGGTGGTGGAGGGGGTGAGTGTTGGCGGTGGTGGAGGGGGTGAGTGTTGGCGGTGGTGGAGGGGATGAGTGTTGGTGGTGGTGGAGGGGGTGAGTGTTGGTGGTGGTGGAGGGGGTGAGTGTTGGTGATGGTGGAGGGGGTGAGTGTTGGCGGTGGTGGAGGGGGTGAGTGTTGGCGGTGGTGAAGGGGGTGAGTGTTGGCGGTGGTGGAGGGGGTGAGTGTTGGCGGTGGTGGAGAGGGTGAGTGTTGGCGGTGGTGGAGGGGATGAGTGTTGGTGGTGGTGGAGGGGGTGAGTGTTGGCGGTGGTGGAGGGGGTGAGTGTTGGTGATGGTGGAGGGGGTGAGTGTTGGTGATGGTGGAGGGGGTGAGTGTGGCCGATGGTGGAGGGAGTGAGTGTTGGCGGTGGTGGAGGGGGTGAGTGTTGGCGGTGGTGGAGGGGATGAGTGTTGGCGGTGGTGGAGGGGGTGAGTGTTGGTGATGGTGGAGGGGGTGAGTGTTGGCGGTGGTGGAGGGGGTGAGTGTTGTTGGTGGTGGAGGGGG
This sequence comes from Stegostoma tigrinum, assembly GCF_030684315.1. NCBI lineage: Eukaryota > Metazoa > Chordata > Chondrichthyes > Orectolobiformes > Stegostomatidae > Stegostoma > Stegostoma tigrinum. The sequence continues at coordinate 40,617,790 of NC_081381.1, read as the reverse complement.
TGAGTGTTGGTGGTGGTGGAGGGGGTGAGTGTTGGCGGTGGTGGAGGGGGTGAGTGTTGTTGGTGGTGGAGGGGGTGAGTGTTGGTGGTGGTGGAGGGGGTGAGTGTTGGCGGTGGAGGGGGTGAGTGTTGGCGGTGGTGGAGGGGGTGAGTGTTGGTGATGGTGGAGGGGGTGAGTGTTGGCGGTGGTGGAGGGGGTGAGTTTTGGCGGTGGTGGAGGGGGTGAGTGTTGTTGGTGGTGGAGGGGGTGAGTGTTGGTGATGGTGGAGGGGGTGAGTGTTGGCGGTGGTGGAGGGGGTGAGTGTTGTTGGTGGTGGAGGGGGTGAGTGTTGTTGGTGGTGGAGGGGGTGAGTGTTGGTGATGGTGGAGGGGGTGAGTGTTGGTGGTGGTGGAGGGGGTGAGTGTTGGTGGTGGTGGAGGGGGTGAGTGTTGTTGGTGGTGGAGGGGGTGAGTGGGGGCGGTGGTGGAGGGGGTGAGTGTTGGTGGTGCTGGAGGGGATGAGTGTTGGCGGTGGTGGAGGGGGTGAGTGTTGGTGGTGGTGGAGGGGGTGAGTGTTGGTGGTGGTGGAGGGGATGAGTGTTGGCGATGGTGGAGGGGGTGAGTGTTGGTGATGGTGGAGGGGGTGAGTGTTGGTGGTGGTGTAGGGGGTGAGTGTTGGTGATGGTGGAGGGGGTGAGTGTTGGTGGTGGTGGAGGGGATGAGTGTTGGCGATGGTGGAGGGGGTGAGTGTTGGTGGTGGTGGAGGGGGTGAGTGTGGGTGGTGGTGGAGGGGGTGAGTGTTGGTGGTGGTGAAGGGGGTGAGTGTTGGCGGTGGTTGAGGGGGTGAGTGTTGGCGGTGGTGGAGGGGATGAGTGTTGGTGATGGTGGAGGGGATGAGTGTTGGTGATGGTGGAGGGGGTGAGTGTTGGTGATGGTTGAGGGGGCGAGTCTTGGTGATGGTGGAGGGGATGAGTGTTGGTGATGGTGGAGGGGGTGAGTGTTGGCGGTGGTGGAGGGGGTGAGTGTGGCCGATGGTGGAGGGGGTGAGTGTTGGTGATGGTGGAGGGGATGAGTGTTGGTGATGGTTGAGGGGGCGAGTCTTGGTGATGGTGGAGGGGATGAGTGTTGGTGATGGTGGAGGGGGTGAGTGTTGGTGGTGGTGGAGGGGGTGAGTGTTGGTGATGGTGGAGGGGATGAGTGTTGGTGATGGTGGAGGGGATGAGTGTTGGTGATGGTTGAGGGGGCGAGTCTTGGTGATGGTGGAGGGGGTGAGTGTTGGCGGTGGTGGAGGGGGTGAGTGTTGGTGATGGTGGAGGGGATGAGTGTTGGCGGTGGTGGAGGGGGTGAGTGTTGGTGATGGTGGAGGGGGTGAGTGTTGGTGGTGGTGGAGGGGGTGAGTGTTGGCGGTGGTGGAGGGGGTGAGTGTTGGTTATGGTGGAGGGGGTGAGTGTTGGTGGTGGTGGAGGGGGTGAGTGTTGTTGGTGGTGGAGGGGATGAGTGTTGGTTATGTTGGAGTGGGTGAGTGTTGGCGGTGGTGGAGGGGGTGAGTGTTGGTGGTGGTGGAGGGGGTGAGTGTTGGTTATGGTGGAGGGGATGAGTGTTGGTGATGGTGGAGGGGGTGAGTGTTGGTGATGGTTGAGGGGGCGAGTCTTGGTGATGGTGGAGGGGATGAGTGTTGGTGATGGTGGAGGGGGTGAGTGTTGGCGGTGGTGGAGGGGGTGAGTGTGGCCGATGGTGGAGGGGGTGAGTGTTGTTGGTGGTGGAGGGGGTGAGTGTTGGTGGTGGTGGAGGGGGTGAGTGTTGGCGGTGGTGGAGGGGGTGAGTGTTGGTTATGGTGGAGGGGGTGAGTGTTGGTGGTGGTGGAGGGGGTGAGTGTTGTTGGTGGTGGAGGGGATGAGTGTTGGTTATGGTGGAGGGGGTGAGTGTTGGCGGTGGTGGAGGGGGTGAGTGTTGGTGGTGGTGGAGGGGGTGAGTGTTGGTTATGGTGGAGGGGATGAGTGTTGGTGATGGTGGAGGGGGTGAGTGTTGGTGATGGTTGAGGGGGCGAGTCTTGGTGATGGTGGAGGGGACGAGTGTTGGTGATGGTGGAGGGGGTGAGTGTTGGCGGTGGTGGAGGGGGTGAGAGTGGCCGATGGTGGAGGGGGTGAGTGTTGTTGGTGGTGGAGGGGGTGAGTGTTGGTGGTGGTGGAGGGGGTGAGTGTTGTTGGTGGTGGAGGGGATGAATGTGGCCGATGGTGGAGGGGGTGAGTGTTGGTGATGGTGGAGGGGGTGAGTGTGGCCGATGGTGGAGGGGGTGAGTGTTGGTGGTGGTGGAGGGGGTGAGTGTGGCCGATGGTGGAGGGGGTGAGTGTTGGTGATGGTGGAGGGGATGAGTGTTGGTGATGGTTGAGGGGGCGAGTGTTGGTGGTGGCGGAGGGGGTGAGTGTGGCCGATGGTGGAGGGGGTGAGTGTTGGTGATGGTGGAGGGGGTGAGTGTTGTTGGTGGTGGAGGGGATGAGTGTTGGTGGTGTTGGAGGGGGTGAGTGTTGGTGGTGGTGGAGGGGGTGAGTGTTGGCGGTGGTGGAGGGGGTGAGTGTTGGCGGTGGTGGAGAGGGTGAGTGTTGGCGGTGGTGGAGGGGATGAGTGTTGGTGGTGGTGGAGGGGGTGAGTGTTGGCGGTGGTGGAGGGGGTGAGTGTTGGTGATGGTGGAGGGGGTGAGTGTTGGTGATGGTGGAGGGGGTGAGTGTGGCCGATGGTGGAGGGAGTGAGTGTTGGCGGTGGTGGAGGGGGTGAGTGTTGGCGGTGGTGGAGGGGATGAGTGTTGGCGGTGGTGGAGGGGGTGAGTGTTGGTGATGGTGGAGGGGGTGAGTGTTGGCGGTGGTGGAGGGGGTGAGTGTTGTTGGTGGTGGAGGGGGTGAGTGTTGGTGGTGGTGGAGGGGGTGAGTGTTGGCGGTGGTGGAGGGGGTGAGTGTTGTTGGTGGTGGAGGGGGTGAGTGTTGGTGGTGGTGGAGGGGGTGAGTGTTGGCGGTAGAGGGGGTGAGTGTTGGCGGTGGTGGAGGGGGTGAGTGTTGGTGATGGTGGAGGGGGTGAGTGTTGGCGGTGGTGGAGGGGGTGAGTTTTGGCGGTGGTGGAGGGGGTGAGTGTTGTTGGTGGTGGAGGGGGTGAGTGTTGGTGATGGTGGAGGGGGTGAGTGTTGGCGGTGGTGGAGGGGGTGAGTGTTGTTGGTGGTGGAGGGGGTGAGTGTTGTTGGTGGTGGAGGGGGTGAGTGTTGGTGATGGTGGAGGGGGTGAGTGTTGGTGGTGGTGGAGGGGGTGAGTGTTGGTGGTGGTGGAGGGGGTGAGTGTTGTTGGTGGTGGAGGGGGTGAGTGGGGGCGGTGGTGGAGGGGGTGAGTGTTGGTGGTGCTGGAGGGGATGAGTGTTGGCGGTGGTGGAGGGGGTGAGTGTTGGTGGTGGTGGAGGGGGTGAGTGTTGGTGGTGGTGGAGGGGATGAGTGTTGGCGATGGTGGAGGGGGTGAGTGTTGGTGATGGTGGAGGGGGTGAGTGTTGGTGGTGGTGTAGGGGGTGAGTGTTGGTGATGGTGGAGGGGGTGAGTGTTGGTGGTGGTGGAGGGGATGAGTGTTGGCGATGGTGGAGGGGGTGAGTGTTGGTGGTGGTGGAGGGGGTGAGTGTGGGTGGTGGTGGAGGGGGTGAGTGTTGGTGGTGGTGAAGGGGGTGAGTGTTGGCGGTGGTTGAGGGGGTGAGTGTTGGCGGTGGTGGAGGGGATGAGTGTTGGTGATGGTGGAGGGGATGAGTGTTGGTGATGGTGGAGGGGGTGAGTGTTGGTGATGGTTGAGGGGGCGAGTCTTGGTGATGGTGGAGGGGATGAGTGTTGGTGATGGTGGAGGGGGTGAGTGTTGGCGGTGGTGGAGGGGGTGAGTGTGGCCGATGGTGGAGGGGGTGAGTGTTGGTGATGGTGGAGGGGATGAGTGTTGGTGATGGTTGAGGGGGCGAGTCTTGGTGATGGTGGAGGGGATGAGTGTTGGTGATGGTGGAGGGGGTGAGTGTTGGTGGTGGTGGAGGGGGTGAGTGTTGGTGATGGTGGAGGGGATGAGTGTTGGTGATGGTGGAGGGGATGAGTGTTGGTGATGGTTGAGGGGGCGAGTCTTGGTGATGGTGGAGGGGGTGAGTGTTGGCGGTGGTGGAGGGGGTGAGTGTTGGTGATGGTGGAGGGGATGAGTGTTGGCGGTGGTGGAGGGGGTGAGTGTTGGTGATGGTGGAGGGGGTGAGTGTTGGTGGTGGTGGAGGGGGTGAGTGTTGGCGGTGGTGGAGGGGGTGAGTGTTGGTTATGGTGGAGGGGGTGAGTGTTGGTGGTGGTGGAGGGGGTGAGTGTTGTTGGTGGTGGAGGGGATGAGTGTTGGTTATGTTGGAGGGGGTGAGTGTTGGCGGTGGTGGAGGGGGTGAGTGTTGGTGGTGGTGGAGGGGGTGAGTGTTGGTTATGGTGGAGGGGATGAGTGTTGGTGATGGTGGAGGGGGTGAGTGTTGGTGATGGTTGAGGGGGCGAGTCTTGGTGATGGTGGAGGGGATGAGTGTTGGTGATGGTGGAGGGGGTGAGTGTTGGCGGTGGTGGAGGGGGTGAGTGTGGCCGATGGTGGAGGGGGTGAGTGTTGTTGGTGGTGGAGGGGGTGAGTGTTGGTGGTGGTGGAGGGGGTGAGTGTTGGCGGTGGTGGAGGGGGTGAGTGTTGGTTATGGTGGAGGGGGTGAGTGTTGGTGGTGGTGGAGGGGGTGAGTGTTGTTGGTGGTGGAGGGGATGAGTGTTGGTTATGGTGGAGGGGGTGAGTGTTGGCGGTGGTGGAGGGGGTGAGTGTTGGTGGTGGTGGAGGGGGTGAGTGTTGGTTATGGTGGAGGGGATGAGTGTTGGTGATGGTGGAGGGGGTGAGTGTTGGTGATGGTTGAGGGGGCGAGTCTTGGTGATGGTGGAGGGGACGAGTGTTGGTGATGGTGGAGGGGGTGAGTGTTGGCGGTGGTGGAGGGGGTGAGTGTGGCCGATGGTGGAGGGGGTGAGTGTTGTTGGTGGTGGAGGGGGTGAGTGTTGGTGGTGGTGGAGGGGGTGAGTGTTGTTGGTGGTGGAGGGGATGAATGTGGCCGATGGTGGAGGGGGTGAGTGTTGGTGATGGTGGAGGGGGTGAGTGTGGCCGATGGTGGAGGGGGTGAGTGTTGGTGGTGGTGGAGGGGGTGAGTGTGGCCGATGGTGGAGGGGGTGAGTGTTGGTGATGGTGGAGGGGATGAGTGTTGGTGATGGTTGAGGGGGCGAGTGTTGGTGGTGGCGGAGGGGGTGAGTGTGGCCGATGGTGGAGGGGGTGAGTGTTGGTGATGGTGGAGGGGGTGAGTGTTGTTGGTGGTGGAGGGGATGAGTGTTGGTGGTGTTGGAGGGGGTGAGTGTTGGTGGTGGTGGAGGGGGTGAGTGTTGTTGGTGGTGGAGGGGATGAGTGTTGGTGGTGGTGGAGGGAATGAGTGTTGTTGGTGGTGGAGGGGGTGAGTGTTGGTGATGGTGGAGGGGATGAGTGTTGGTGGTGGTGGAGGGAATGAGTGTTGTTGGTGGTGGAGGGGGTGAGTGTTGGTGATGGTGGAGGGGGCGAGTGTTGGTGGTGGTGGAGGGGGTGAGTGTTGGTGGTGGTGGAGGGGGTGAGTGTTGTTGGTGGTGGAGGGGATGAGTGTTGGTGGTGGTGGAGGGAATGAGTGTTGTTGGTGGTGGAGGGGGTGAGTGTTGGTGATGGTGGAGGGGGTGAGTGTTGGTGGTGGTGGAGGGGGTGAGTGTTGGTGACGGTGGAGGGGGTGAGTGTTGGTGATGGTGGAGGGGGTGAGTGTTGGTGATGGTGGAGGGGGTGAGTGTTGGTGATGGTGGAGGGGGTGAGTGTTGGTGATGGTGGAGGGGGTGAGTGTTGGTGATGGTGGAGGGGGTGAGTGTTGGTGGTGGTGGAGGGGGTGAGTGTTGGTGATGGTGGAGGGGGTGAGTGTTGGTGACGGTGGAGGGGGTGAGTGTTGGTGGTGGTGGAGGGGGTGAGTGTTGGTGATGGTTGAGGGGGCGAGTCTTGGTGATGGTGGAGGGGATGAGTGTTGGTGATGGTGGAGGGGGTGAGTGTTGGCGGTGGTGGAGGGGGTGAGTGTTGGCGGTGGTGGAGGGGGTGAGTGTTGGTAGTGGTGGAGGGGATGAGTGTTGGTGGTGGTGGAGGGGGTGAGTGTTGGTGGTGGTGGAGGGGGTGAGTGTTGGCGGTGGTGGAGGGGGTGAGTGTTGGTGATGGTGGAGGGGGTGAGTCTTGGTGATGGTGAAGGGGGTGAGTGTTGGCGGTGGTGGAGGGGGTGAGTGTTGGTGGTGGTGGAGGGGGTGAGTGTTGGTGGTGGTGGAGGGGGTGAGTGTTGGTGATGGTGGAGGGGATGAGTGTGGCCGATGGTGGAGGGAGTGAGTGTTGGCGGTGGTGGAGGGGGTGAGTGTTGGCGGTGGTGGAGGGGATGAGTGTTGGTGATGGTGGAGGGGGTGAGTGTTGTTGGTGGTGGAGAGGGTGAGTGTTGGTGACGGTGGAGGGGGTGAGTGTTGTTGGTGGTGGAGAGGGTGAGTGTTGGTGATGGTGGAGGGGGTGAGTGTTGTTGGTGGTGGAGGGGGTGAGTTTTGGTGATGGTGGAGGGGGTGAGTGTTGGTGATGGTGGAGGGGGTGAGTGTTGGCGGTGGTGGAGGGGGTGAGTGTTGTTGGTGGTGGAGGGGGTGAGTGTTGGTGGTGGTGGAGGGGGTGAGTGTTGGTGATGGTGGAGGGGATGAGTGTTGGTGATGGTGGAGGGGGTGAGTGTTGGTGATGGTGGAGGGGGTGAGTGTTGGTGATGGTGGAGGGGATGAGTGTTGGTGGTGGTGGAGGGGGTGAGTGTTGGTGATGGTGGAGGGGATGAGTGTTGGTGATGGTGGAGGGGATGAGTGTTGGTGGTGGTGGAGGGGGTGAGTGTTGGTGATGGTGGAGGGGATGAGTGTTGGTGATGGTGGAGGGGATGAGTGTTGGTGATGGTGGAGGGGGTGAGTGTTGGTGATGGTGGAGGGGGTGAGTGTTGGTGATGGTGGAGGGGATGAGTGTTGGTGGTGGTGGAGGGGGTGAGTGTTGGTGATGGTGGAGGGGGTGAGTGTTGGCGGTGGTGGAGGGGGTGAGTGTTGGTGATGGTGGAGGGGGTGAGTGTTGGTGATGGTGGAGGGGATGAGTGTTGGTGATGGTGGAGGGGATGAGTGTTGGTGATGGTGGAGGGGGTGAGTGTTGTTGGTGGTGGAGAGGGTGAGTGTTGGTGATGGTGGAGGGGGTGAGTGTTGTTGGTGGTGGAGAGGGTGAGTGTTGGTGATGGTGGAGGGGGTGAGTGTTGTTGGTGGTGGAGGGGGTGAGTGTTGGTGATGGTGGAGGGGGTGAGTGTTGGTGATGGTGGAGGGGGTGAGTGTTGGCGGTGGTGGAGGGGGTGAGTGTTGTTGGTGGTGGAGGGGGTGAGTGTTGGTGGTGGTGGAGGGGGTGAGTGTTGGTGATGGTGGAGGGGATGAGTGTTGGTGATGGTGGAGGGGGTGAGTGTTGGTGATGGTGGAGGGGGTGAGTGTTGGTGATGGTGGAGGGGATGAGTGTTGGTGGTGGTGGAGGGGGTGAGTGTTGGTGATGGTGGAGGGGATGAGTGTTGGTGATGGTGGAGGGGATGAGTGTTGGTGGTGGTGGAGGGGGTGAGTGTTGGTGATGGTGGAGGGGATGAGTGTTGGTGATGGTGGAGGGGATGAGTGTTGGTGATGGTGGAGGGGGTGAGTGTTGGTGATGGTGGAGGGGGTGAGTGTTGGTGATGGTGGAGGGGATGAGTGTTGGTGGTGGTGGAGGGGGTGAGTGTTGGTGATGGTGGAGGGGGTGAGTGTTGGCGGTGGTGGAGGGGGTGAGTGTTGGTGATGGTGGAGGGGGTGAGTGTTGGTGATGGTGGAGGGGATGAGTGTTGGTGATGGTGGAGGGGATGAGTGTTGGTGATGGTGGAGGGGGTGAGTGTTGGTGATGGTGGAGGGGGTGAGTGTTGGTGACGGTGGAGGGGATGAGTGTTGGTGATGGTGGAGGGGGTGAGTGTTGGTGATGGTGGAGGGGGTGAGTGTTGGTGGTGGTGGAGGGGGTGAGTGTTGGTGACGGTGGAGGGGATGAGTGTTGGTGACGGTGGAGGGGGTGAGTGTTGGTGGTGGTGGAGGGGGTGAGTGTTGGCGGTGGTGGAGGGGGTGAGTGTTGGCGGTGGTGGAGGGGGGTGAGTGTTGGCGGTGGTGGAGGGGGTGAGTGTTGGCGGTGGTGGAGGGGGTGAGTGTTGTAGGTGGTGGAGGGGGTGAGTGTTGGCGGTGGTGGAGGGGGTGAGTGTTGGTGGTGGTGGAGGGGGTGAGTGTTGGTGATGGTGGAGGGGGTGAGTGTTGGCGGTGGTGGAGGGGGTGAGTGTTGGCGGTGGTGGAGGGGATGAGTGTTGCGAAGGTGGAGGGTGTGAGTGTTGGCGGTGGTGGAGGGGGTGAGTGTTGGCGGTGGTGGAGGGGGGTGAGTGTTGGCGGTGATGGAGGGGGTGAGTGTTGGCGGTGGTGGAGGGGGTGAATGTTGGCGGTGGTGGAGGGGGTGAGTGTTGGTGATGGTGGAGGGGGTGAGTGTTGGTGATGGTGGAGGGGGTGAGTGTTGGCGGTGGTGGAGGGGATGAGTGTTGGTGATGGTGGAGGGGGTGAGTGTTGGTGATGGTGGAGGGGGTGAGTGTTGGTGGTGGAGGGGGTGAGTGTTGGCGGTGGTGGAGGGGGTGAGTGTTGGCGGTGGTGGAGGGGATGAGTGTTGGTGATGGTGGAGGGGGTGAGTGTTGGCGGTGGTGGAGGGATGAGTGTTGGTGATGGTGGAGAGGGTGAGTGTTGGTGGTGGTGGAGAGGATGAGTGTTGGTGGTGGTGGAGAGGGTGAGTGTTGGTGATGTTGGAGGGGGTGAGTGTTGGTGATGGTGGAGGGGGTGAGTGTTGGTGGTGGTGAAGGGGGTGAGTGTTGGTGATGGTGGAGGGGGTGAGTGTTGGTGATGGTGGAGAGGGTGAGTGTTGGTGGTGGTGAAGGGGGTGAGTGTTGGTGGTGGTGGAGGGGGTGAGTGTTGGTGGTGGTGAAGGGGGTGAGTGTTGGTGATGGTGGAGGGGGTGAGTGTGGCCGATGGTGGAGGGGTGAGTGTTGGTGGTGGTGGAGGGGGTGAGTGTTGGTGGTGGTGAAGGGGGTGAGTGTTGGTGATGGTGGAGGGGGTGAGTGTTGGCGGTGGTGGAGGGGGTGAGTGTGGCCGATGGTGGAGGGGGTGAGTGTTGGCGGTGGTGGAGGGGGTGAGTGTTGGTGGTGGTGAAGGGGGTGAGTGTTGGTGATGGTGGAGGGGGTGAGTGTGGCCGATGGTGGAGGGGTGAGTGTTGGTGGTGGTGGAGGGGGTGAGTGTTGGTGGTGGTGAAGGGGGTGAGTGTTGGTGATGGTGGAGGGGGTGAGTGTTGGTGGTGGTGAGGGGGTGAGTGTGGCCGATGGTGGAGGGGGTGAGTGTTGGTGGTGGTGAAGGGGGTGAGTGTTGGTGATGGTGGAGGGGGTGAGTGTTGGTGGTGGTGAAGGGGGTGAGTGTTGGTGATGGTGGAGGGGGTGAGTGTTGGTGGTGGTGAAGGGGGTGAGTGTTGGTGATGGTGGAGGGGGTGAGTGTTGGCGGTGGTGGAGGGGGTGAGTGTGGCCGATGGTGGAGTGGGTGAGTGTTGGTGATGGTGGAGGGGATGAGTGTTGGTGATGGTTGAGGGGGCGAGTCTTGGTGATGGTGGAGGGGATGAGTGTTGGTGATGGTGGAGGGGGTGAGTGTTGGTGGTGGTGGAGGGGGTGAGTGTTGGTGATGGTGGAGGGGATGAGTGTTGGTGATGGTGGAGGGGATGAGTGTTGGTGATGGTTGAGGGGGCGAGTCTTGGTGATGGTGGAGGGGGTGAGTGTTGGCGGTGGTGGAGGGGGTGAGTGTTGTTGATGGTGGAGGGGGTGAGTGTTGGCGGTGGTGGAGGGGGTGAGTGTTGGCGGTGGTGGAGGGGGTGAGTGTTGGTGGTGGTGGAGGGGGTGAGTGTTGGTTATGGTGGAGGGGGTGAGTGTTGGCGGTGGTGGAGGGGGTGAGTGTTGGTGGTGGTGGAGGGGGTGAGTGTTGGTTATGGTGGAGGGGGTGAGTGTTGTTGGTGGTGGAGGGGGTGAGTGTTGGTGGTGGTGGAGGGGGTGAGTGTTGTTGGTGGTGGAGGGGATGAGTGTGGCCGATGGTGGAGGGGGTGAGTGTTGGTGATGGTGGAGGGGATGAGTGTTGGTGATGGTTGAGGGGGCGAGTGTTGGTGGTGGCGGAGGGGGTGAGTGTGGCCGATGGTGGAGGGGGTGAGTGTTGGTGATGGTGGAGGGTGTGAGTGTTGGTGATGGTGGAGGGGGTGAGTGTTGGCGGTGGTTGAGGGGGTGAGTGTTGGTGATGGTGGAGGGGGCGAGTCTTGGTGATGGTGGAGGGGGTGAGTGTTGGTGATGGTGGAGGGGGTGAGTGTTGGTGGTGGTGGAGGGGGTGAGTGTTGTTGGTGGTGGAGGGGGCGAGTGTTGGTGGTGGTGGAGGGGGTGAGTGTTGGTGGTGGTGGAGGGGGTGAGTGTTGGTGATGGTGGAGGGGGTGAGTGTTCGTGGTGGTGGAGGGGATGAGTGTTGGTGGTGGTGGAGGGAATGAGTGTTGTTGGTGGTGGAGGGGGTGAGTGTTGGTGGTGGTGGAGGGGGTGAGTGTTGGTGGTGGTGGAGGGAATGAGTGTTGTTGGTGGTGGAGGGGGTGAGTGTTGGTGGTGGTGGAGGGGGTGAGTGTTGGTGATGGTGGAGGGGGTGAGTGTTGGTGGTGGTGGAGGGGGTGAGTGTTGGTGACGGTGGAGGGGGTGAGTGTTGGTGGTGGTGGAGGGGATGAGTGTTGGTGATGGTTGAGGGGGCGAGTCTTGGTGATGGTGGAGGGGATGAGTGTTGGTGATGGTGGAGAGGGTGAGTGTTGGTGGTGGAGGGGGTGAGTGTTGGTGGTGGTGGAGGGGGTGAGTGTTGGCGGTGGTGGAGGGGGTGAGTGTTGGTGGTGGTGGAGGGGGTGAGTGTTGGTGGTGGTGGAGGGGGGTGAGTGTTGGTGGTGGTGGAGGGGGTGAGTGTTGGTGATGGTGGAGGGGGTGAGTGTTGGTGATGGTGGAGGGGGTGAGTGTTGGTGATGGTGGAGAGGGTGAGTGTTGGTGGTGGAGGGGGTGAGTGTTGGTGGTGGTGGAGGGGGTGAGTGTTGGCGGTGGTGGAGGGGGTGAGTGTTGGTGGTGGTGGAGGGGGTGAGTGTTGGTGGTGGTGGAGGGGGGTGAGTGTTGGTGGTGGTGGAGGGGGTGAGTGTTGGTGATGGTGGAGGGGGTGAGTGTTGGTGATGGTGGAGGGGGTGAGTGTTGGTGGTGGTGGAGGGGGTGCGTGTTGTTGGTGGTGGAGAGGGTGAGTGTTGGTGATGGTGGAGGGGGTGAGTGTTGTTGGTGGTGGAGGGGGTGAGTGTTGGCGGTGGTGGAGGGGGTGAGTGTTGTTGGTGGTGGAGGGGGTGAGTGTTGGTGGTGGTGGAGGGGGTGAGTGTTGGTGATGGTGGAGGGGATGAGTGTTGGTGATGGTGGAGGGGGTGAGTGTTGGTGATGGTGGAGGGGGTGAGTGTTGGTGATGGTGGAGGGGATGAGTGTTGGTGGTGGTGGAGGGGGTGAGTGTTGGTGATGGTGGAGGGGATGAGTGTTGGTGATGGTGGAGGGGATGAGTGTTGGTGGTGGTGGAGGGGGTGAGTGTTGGTGATGGTGGAGGGGATGAGTGTTGGTGATGGTGGAGGGGATGAGTGTTGGTGATGGTGGAGGGGGTGAGTGTTGGTGATGGTGGAGGGGGTGAGTGTTGGTGATGGTGGAGGGGATGAGTGTTGGTGGTGGTGGAGGGGGTGAGTGTTGGTGATGGTGGAGGGGGTGAGTGTTGGCGGTGGTGGAGGGGGTGAGTGTTGGTGATGGTGGAGGGGGTGAGTGTTGGTGATGGTGGAGGGGATGAGTGTTGGTGATGGTGGAGGGGATGAGTGTTGGTGATGGTGGAGGGGGTGAGTGTTGGTGATGGTGGAGGGGGTGAGTGTTGGTGACGGTGGAGGGGATGAGTGTTGGTGATGGTGGAGGGGGTGAGTTTTGGTGATGGTGGAGGGGGTGAGTGTTGGTGGTGGTGGAGGGGGTGAGTGTTGGTGACGGTGGAGGGGATGAGTGTTGGTGACGGTGGAGGGGGTGAGTGTTGGTGGTGGTGGAGGGGGTGAGTGTTGGCGGTGGTGGAGGGGGTGAGTGTTGGTGACGGTGGAGGGGATGAGTGTTGGTGATGGTGGAGGGGGTGAGTGTTGGTGGTGGTGGAGGGGGTGAGTGTTGGCGGTGGTGGAGGGGGTGAGTGTTGGCGGTGGTGGAGGGGGGTGAGTGTTGGCGGTGGTGGAGGGGGTGAGTGTTGGCGGTGGTGGAGGGGGTGAGTGTTGGAGGTGGTGGAGGGGGTGAGTGTTGGCGGTGGTGGAGGGGGTGAGTGTTGGTGATGGTGGAGGGGGGTGAGTGTTGGCGGTGGTGGAGGGGATGAGTGTTGCGAAGGTGGAGGGTGTGAGTGTTGGCGGTGGTGGAGGGGGTGAGTGTTGGCGGTGGTGGAGGGGGGTGAGTGTTGGCGGTGATGGAGGGGGTGAATGTTGGCGGTGGTGGAGGGGGTGAGTGTTGGTGATGGTGGAGGGGGTGAGTGTTGGTGATGGTGGAGGGGGTGTGTGTTGGCGATGGTGGAGGGGGTGAGTGTTGGTGATGGTGGAGGGGGTGAGTGTTGGTGGTGGTGGAGGGGGTGAGTGTTGGTGATGGTGGAGGGGATGAGTGTTGGTGGTAGTGGAGGGGGTGAGTGTTGGCGATGGTGGAGGGGGTGAGTGTTGGCGGTGGTAAAGGGGGTGAGTGTTGGCGGTGGTGAAGGCGGTGAGTGTTGGTGATGGTGGAGGGGATGAGTGTTGGTGGTAGTGGAGGGGGTGAGTGTTGGCGGTGGTGGAGGGGATGAGTGTTGGTGATGGTGGAGGGGGTGAGTGTTGGTGATGGTGGAGGGGGTGAGTGTTGGTGGTGGAGGGGGTGAGTGTTGGCGGTGGTGGAGGGGGTGAGTGTTGGCGGTGGTGGAGGGGATGAGTGTTGGTGATGGTGGAGGTGGCGAGTCTTGGTGATGGTGGAGGGAATGAGTGTTGGTGATGGTGGAGGGGATGAGTGTTGGTGATGGTTGAGGGGGCGAGTGTTGGTGATGGTGGAGGGGGTGAGTGTTGGTGATGGTGGAGCGGGTGAGTGTTGGCGGTGGTGGAGGGGGCGAGTCTTGGTGATGGTGGAGGGAATGAGTGTTGGTGATGGTGGAGGGGATGAGTGTTGGTGATGGTGGAGGGGGCGAGTCTTGGTGATGGTGGAGGGGGTGAGTGTTGGTGGTGGTTGAGGGGGTGAGTGTTGGCGGTGGTTGAGGGGGTGAGTGTTGGTGATGGTGGAGTGCGTGAGTGTTGGTGATGGTGGAGGGGGTGAGTGTTGGTGATGGTGGAGGGGGTGAGTGTTGGTGGTGGTGGAGGGGGTGAGTGTTGGCGGTGGTTGAGGGGGTGAGTGTTGGCGGTGGTGGAGGGGGTGAGTGTTGGTGATGGTGGAGGGGGTGAGTGTTGGTGATGGTGGAGGGGGTGAGTGTTGGTGGTGGTGGAGGGGGTGAGTGTTGGCGGTGGTTGAGGGGGTGAGTGTTGGCGGTGGTGGAGGGGGTGAGTGTTGGTGATGGTGGAGGGGGTGAGTGTTGTTGGTGGTGGAGGGGGTGAGTGTTGGTGGTGGTGGAGGGGGTGAGTGTTGGTGGTGGTGGAGGGGGTGAGTGTTGGTGATGGTGGAGGGGGTGAGTGTTGTTGGTGGTGGAGGGGGTGAGTGTTGGTGGTGGTGGAGGGGGTGAGTGTTGGCGGTGGTTGAGGGGGTGAGTGTTGGCGGTGGTTGAGGGGGTGAGTGTTGGTGGTGGTGGAGGGGATGAGTGTTGGCGGTGGTGGAGGGGGTGAGTGTTGGCGGTGGTGGAGGGGGTGAGTGTTGGCGGTGGTGGAGGGGGTGAGTGTTGGTGGTGGTGGAGGGGATGAGTGTTGGCGGTGGTGGAGGGGATGAGTGTTGGCGGTGGTGGAGGGGGTGAGTGTTGGTGGTGGTGGAGGGGGTGAGTGTTGGTGGTGGTGGAGGGGATGAGTGTTGATGGTGGTGGAGGGGGTGAGTGTTGGTGCTGCTGGAGGCGGTGAATGTTCGTGGTGGTGGAGGGCGTGAGTGTTGGTGATGGTGGAGGGGGTGAGTGTTGGTGATGGTGGAGGGGGTGAGTGTTGCGAAGGTGGAGGGTGTGAGTGTTGGCGGTGGTGGAGGGGGTGAGTGTTGGCGGTGGTGGAGGGGGTGAGTGTTGGCGGTGGTGGAGGGGGGTGAGTGTTGGCGGTGGTGGAGGGGGTGAGTGTTGGCGGTGGTGGAGGGGGTGAGTGTTGGTGATGGTGGAGGGGGTGAGTGTTGGTGATGGTGGAGGGGGTGTGTGTTGGCGATGGTGGAGGGGGTGAGTGTTGGTGATGGTGGAGGGGGTGAGTGTTGGTGGTGGTGGAGGGGCTGAGTGTTGGTCATGGTGGAGGGGATGAGTGTTGGTGGTAGTGGAGGGGGTGAGTGTTGGCGGTGGTGGAGGGGGTGAGTGTTGGCGATGGTGGAGGGGGTGAGTGTTGGTGATGGTGGAGGGGATGAGTGTTGGTGATGGTGGAGGGGGTGAGTGTTGGTGGTGGTGGAGGGGGTGAGTGTTGGTGATGGTGGAGGGGATGAGTGTTGGTGATGGTGGAGGGGGTGAGTGTTGGTGGTGGTGGAGGGGGTGAGTGTTGGCGGTGGTGGAGGGGGTGAGTGTTGGCGGTGGTGGAGGGGATGAGTGTTGCTGGTGGTGGAGAGGGTGAGTGTTGGTGATGGTGGAGGGGGTGAGTGTTGGTGATGGTGGAGGGGGTGAGTGTTGGTGATGGTGGAGGGGGTGAGTGTTGGTGGTGGTGGAGGGGGTGAGTGTTGGCGGTGGTGGAGGGGGTGAGTGTTGGTGATGGTGGAGGGGGTGAGTGTTGGTGATGGTGGAGGGGGTGAGTGTTGGCGGTGGTGGAGGGGGTGAGTGTTGGTGGTGGTGGAGGGGGTGAGTGTTGGTGATGGTGGAGGGGGTGAGTGTTGGTGATGGTGGAGGGGGTGAGTGTTGGTGATGGTGGAGGGGGTGAGTGTTGGCGGTGGTGGAGGGGGTGAGTGTT
The DNA here is from genome assembly GCF_030684315.1 of Stegostoma tigrinum. Classification (NCBI taxonomy): domain Eukaryota; kingdom Metazoa; phylum Chordata; class Chondrichthyes; order Orectolobiformes; family Stegostomatidae; genus Stegostoma; species Stegostoma tigrinum. The sequence goes on along the minus strand of NC_081381.1, from coordinate 40,602,549 downwards.
GGTGGTGGAGGGGGTGAGTGTTGGCGGTGGTGGAGGGGGTGAGTGTTGGCGGTGGTGGAGGGGGTGAGTGTTGGCGGTGGTGGAGAGGGTGAGTGTTGGTGGTGGTGGAGGGGGTGAGTGTTGGCGGTGGTGGAGGGGGTGAGTGTTGGCGGTGGTGGAGGGGGTGAGTGTTGGTGGTGGTGGAGGGGGTGAGTGTTGGTGGTGGTGGAGAGGGTGAGTGTTGGTTGTGGTGGAGGGGGTGAGTGTTGGCGGTGGTGGAGAGGGTGAGTGTTGGTGGTGGTGGAGGGGGTGAGTGTTGGTGGTGGTGGAGGGGGTGAGTGTTGGTGATGGTGGAGGGGGTGAGTGTTGGCGGTGGAGGGGGTGAGTGTTGGCGGTGGTGGAGGGGGTGAGTGTTGGCGGTGGTGGAGGGGATGAGTGTTGGTGATGGTGGAGGGGGTGAGTGTTGGTGGTGGAGGGGGTGAGTGTTGGCGGTGGTGGAGGGGGTGAGTGTTGGCGGTGGTGGAGGGGGTGAGTGTTGGTGATGGTGGAGGGGGCGAGTCTTGGTGATGGTGGAGGGAATGAGTGTTGGTGATGGTGGAGGGGATGAGTGTTGGTGATGGTTGAGGGGGCGAGTGTTGGTGATGGTTGAGGGGGCGAGTGTTGGTGATGGTGGAGGGGATGAGTGTTGGTGATGGTGGAGGGGGCGAGTCTTGGTGATGGTGGAGGGAATGAGTGTTGGTGATGGTGGAGGGGATGAGTGTTGGCGGTGGTGGAGGGGGTGAGTGTTGGTGATGGTGGAGGGGATGAGTGTTGGTGATGGTGGAGGGGGCGAGTCTTGGTGATGGTGGAGGGGGTGAGTGTTGGCGGTGGTTGAGGGGGTGAGTGTTGGTGATGGTGGAGGGGGTGAGTGTTGGTGATGGTGGAGGGGATGAGTGTTGGCGGTGGTGGAGGGGGTGAGTGTTGGTGATGGTGGAGGGGGTGAGTGTTGGTGATGGTGGAGGGAATGAGTGTTGGTGATGGTGAAGGGGGTGAGTGTTGGTGATGGTGGAGGGGGCGAGTCTTGGTGATGGTGGAGGGGGTGAGTGTTGGTGGTGGTGGAGGGGGCGAGTCTTGGTGATGGTGGAGGGAATGAGTGTTGGTGATGGTGGAGGGGATGAGTGTTGGTGATGGTTGAGGGGGCGAGTCTTGGTGATGGTGGAGGGGGTGAGTGTTGGTGATGGTGGAGGGGGTGAGTGTTGGTGGTGGTGGAGGGGGCGAGTCTTGGTGATGGTGGAGGGAATGAGTGTTGGTGATGGTGGAGGGGGTGAGTGTTGGTGATGGTGGAGGGGGTGAGTGTTGGTGATGGTGGAGGGGGTGAGTGTTGGTGGTGGTTGAGGGGGTGAGTGTTGGTGGTGGTTGAGGGGGTGAGTGTTGGCGGTGGTTGAGGGGGTGAGTGTTGGCGGTGGTGGAGGGGGTGAGTGTTGGTGATGGTGGAGGGCGTGAGTGTTGGTGACGGTGGAGGGGGTGAGTGTTGGTGATGGTGGAGGGGATGAGTGTTGGTGATGGTGGAGGGCGTGAGTGTTGGTGGTGGTGGAGGGGGTGAGTGTTGGTGGTGGTGGAGGGGGTGAGTGTTGGTGGTGGTGGAGGGGGTGAGTGTTGGTGATCGTGGAGGGCGTGAGTGTTGGTGATGGTGGAGGGGATGAGTGTTGGTGATGGTGGAGGGGATGAGTGTTGGTGGTGGTGGAGGGGATGAGTGTTGGTGATGGTGGAGAGGGTGAGTGTTGGTGGTGGTGGAGGGGATGAGTGTTGGTGATGGTGGAGGGGGTGAGTGTTGGTGGTGGTGGAGGGGATGAGTGTTGGTGATGGTGGAGCGGGTGAGTGTTGGTGGTGGTGGAGGGGGTGAGTGTTGGTGATGGTGGAGGGGGTGAGTGTTGGTGGTGGTGGAGGGGGTGAGTGTTGGCGGTGGTTGAGGGGATGAGTGTTGGTGATGGTGGAGCGGGTGAGTGTTGGTGATGGTGGAGGGGGTGAGTGTTGGTGGTGGTGGAGGGGGTGAGTGTTGGCGGTGGTTGAGGGGGTGAGTGTTGGCGGTGGTTGAGGGGGTGAGTGTTGGTGATGGTGGAGGGGGTGAGTGTTGGTGATGGTGGAGGGGGTGAGTGTTGGTGGTGGTGGAGGGGGTGAGTGTTGGCGGTGGTGGAGGGGGTGAGTGTTGGTGATGGTGGAGGGGGTGAGTGTTGGTGATGGTGGAGCGGGTGAGTGTTGGTGGTGGTGGAGGGGGTGAGTGTTGGCGATGGTGGAGCGGGTGAGTGTTGGCGGTGGTTGAGGGGGTGAGTGTTGGTGGTGGTGGAGGGGATGAGTGTTGGCGGTGGTGGAGGGGGTGAGTGTTGGCGATGGTGGAGGGGGTGAGTGTTGTTGATGGTGGAGGGGGTGAGTGTTGGCGGTGGTGGAGGGGGTGAGTGTTGGCGGTGGTGGAGGGGGTGAGTGTTGGTGATGGTGGAGGGGGTGAGTGTTGGCGGTGGTGGAGGGGGTGAGTGTTGGCGGTGGTGGAGGGGGTGAGTGTTGGCGGTGGTGGAGGGGGTGAGTGTTGGTGGTGGTGGAGGGGGTGAGTGTTGGTGGTGGAGGGGGTGAGTGTTGGCGGTGGTGGAGGGCGTGAGTGTTGGCGGTGGTGGAGGGGGTGAGTGTTGGCGGTGGTGGAGGGGGTGAGTGTTGGCGGTGGTGGAGGGGGTGAGTGTTGGTGATGGTGGAGGGGGTGAGTGTTGGTGATGGTGGAGGGGGCGAGTCTTGGTGATGGTGGAGGGGGTGAGTGTTGGTGGTGGTGGAGGGGGCGAGTCTTGGTGATGGTGGAGGGAATGAGTGTTGGTGATGGTGGAGGGGATGAGTGTTGGTGATGGTTGAGGGGGCGAGTCTTGGTGATGGTGGAGGGGGTGAGTGTTGGTGATGGTGGAGGGGGTGAGTGTTGGTGGTGGTGGAGGGGGCGAGTCTTGGTGATGGTGGAGGGAATGAGTGTTGGTGATGGTGGAGGGGGTGAGTGTTGGTGATGGTGGAGGGGGTGAGTGTTGGTGATGGTGGAGGGGGTGAGTGTTGGTGGTGGTTGAGGGGGTGAGTGTTGGTGGTGGTTGAGGGGGTGAGTGTTGGCGGTGGTTGAGGGGGTGAGTGTTGGCGGTGGTGGAGGGGGTGAGTGTTGGTGATGGTGGAGGGCGTGAGTGTTGGTGACGGTGGAGGGGGTGAGTGTTGGTGATGGTGGAGGGGATGAGTGTTGGTGATGGTGGAGGGCGTGAGTGTTGGTGGTGGTGGAGGGGGTGAGTGTTGGTGGTGGTGGAGGGGGTGAGTGTTGGTGGTGGTGGAGGGGGTGAGTGTTGGTGATGGTGGAGGGCGTGAGTGTTGGTGATGGTGGAGGGGGTGAGTGTTGGTGATGGTGGAGGGGATGAGTGTTGGTGGTGGTGGAGGGGATGAGTGTTGGTGATGGTGGAGAGGGTGAGTGTTGGTGGTGGTGGAGGGGATGAGTGTTGGTGATGGTGGAGGGGGTGAGTGTTGGTGGTGGTGGAGGGGATGAGTGTTGATGATGGTGGAGCGGGTGAGTGTTGGTGGTGGTGGAGGGGGTGAGTGTTGGTGATGGTGGAGGGGGTGAGTGTTGGTGGTGGTGGAGGGGGTGAGTGTTGGCGGTGGTTGAGGGGATGAGTGTTGGTGATGGTGGAGCGGGTGAGTGTTGGTGATGGTGGAGGGGGTGAGTGTTGGTGGTGGTGGAGGGGGTGAGTGTTGGCGGTGGTTGAGGGGGTGAGTGTTGTTGGTGGTTGAGGGGGTGAGTGTTGGTGATGGTGGAGGGGGTGAGTGTTGGTGATGGTGGAGGGGGTGAGTGTTGGTGGTGGTGGAGGGGGTGAGTGTTGGCGGTGGTGGAGGGGGTGAGTGTTGGTGATGGTGGAGGGGGTGAGTGTTGGTGATGGTGGAGCGGGTGAGTGTTGGTGGTGGTGGAGGGGGTGAGTGTTGGCGATGGTGGAGCGGGTGAGTGTTGGCGGTGGTTGAGGGGGTGAGTGTTGGTGGTGGTGGAGGGGATGAGTGTTGGCGGTGGTGGAGGGGGTGAGTGTTGGCGATGGTGGAGGGGGTGAGTGTTGGTGATGGTGGAGGGGGTGAGTGTTGGCGGTGGTGGAGGGGGTGAGTGTTGGCGGTGGTGGAGGGGGTGAGTGTTGGTGATGGTGGAGGGGGTGAGTGTTGGCGGTGGTGGAGGGGGTGAGTGTTGGCGGTGGTGGAGGGGGTGAGTGTTGGCGGTGGTGGAGGGGGTGAGTGTTGGTGGTGGTGGAGGGGGTGAGTGTTGGTGGTGGAGGGGGTGAGTGTTGGCGGTGGTGGAGGGCGTGAGTGTTGGCGGTGGTGGAGGGGGTGAGTGTTGGCGGTGGTGGAGGGGGTGAGTGTTGGCGGTGGTGGAGGGGGTGAGTGTTGGTGATGGTGGAGGGGGTGAGTGTTGGTGATGGTGGAGGGGATGAGTGTTGGTGATGGTGGAGGGGATGAGTGTTGGTGATGGTGGAGGGGGTGAGTGTTGGTGATGGTGGAGGGGGTGAGTGTTGGTGACGGTGGAGGGGATGAGTGTTGGTGATGGTGGAGGGGGTGAGTGTTGGTGATGGTGGAGGGGGTGAGTGTTGGTGGTGGTGGAGGGGGTGAGTGTTGGTGACGGTGGAGGGGATGAGTGTTGGTGATGGTGGAGGGGGTGAGTGTTGGTGGTGGTGGAGGGGGTGAGTGTTGGCGGTGGTGGAGGGGGTGAGTGTTGGTGACGGTGGAGGGGATGAGTGTTGGTGATGGTGGAGGGGGTGAGTGTTGGTGGTGGTGGAGGGGGTGAGTGTTGGCGGTGGTGGAGGGGGTGAGTGTTGGCGGTGGTGGAGGGGGGTGAGTGTTGGCGGTGGTGGAGGGGGTGAGTGTTGGCGGTGGTGGAGGGGGTGAGTGTTGGAGGTGGTGAAGGGGGTGAGTGTTGGCGGTGGTGGAGGGGGTGAGTGTTGGTGATGGTGGAGGGGGGTGAGTGTTGGCGGTGGTGGAGGGGATGAGTGTTGCGAAGGTGGAGGGTGTGAGTGTTGGCGGTGGTGGAGGGGGTGAGTGTTGGCGGTGGTGGAGGGGGGTGAGTGTTGGCGGTGATGGAGGGGGTGAATGTTGGCGGTGGTGGAGGGGGTGAGTGTTGGTGATGGTGGAGGGGGTGAGTGTTGGTGATGGTGGAGGGGGTGTGTGTTGGCGATGGTGGAGGGGGTGAGTGTTGGTGATGGTGGAGGGGGTGAGTGTTGGTGGTGGTGGAGGGGGTGAGTGTTGGTGATGGTGGAGGGGATGAGTGTTGGTGGTAGTGGAGGGGGTGAGTGTTGGCGGTGGTGGAGGGGGTGTGTGTTGGCGATGGTGGAGGGGGTGAGTGTTGGCGGTGGTAAAGGGGGTGAGTGTTGGTGATGGTGGAGGGGGTGAGTGTTGGTGATGGTGGAGGGGATGAGTGTTGGTGATGGTGGAGGGGATGAGTGTTGGTGATGGTGGAGGGGGTGAGTGTTGGTGATGGTGGAGGGGGTGAGTGTTGGTGACGGTGGAGGGGATGAGTGTTGGTGATGGTGGAGGGGGTGAGTGTTGGTGATGGTGGAGGGGGTGAGTGTTGGTGGTGGTGGAGGGGGTGAGTGTTGGTGACGGTGGAGGGGATGAGTGTTGGTGATGGTGGAGGGGGTGAGTGTTGGTGGTGGTGGAGGGGGTGAGTGTTGGCGGTGGTGGAGGGGGTGAGTGTTGGTGACGGTGGAGGGGATGAGTGTTGGTGATGGTGGAGGGGGTGAGTGTTGGTGGTGGTGGAGGGGGTGAGTGTTGGCGGTGGTGGAGGGGGTGAGTGTTGGCGGTGGTGGAGGGGGGTGAGTGTTGGCGGTGGTGGAGGGGGTGAGTGTTGGCGGTGGTGGAGGGGGTGAGTGTTGGAGGTGGTGGAGGGGGTGAGTGTTGGCGGTGGTGGAGGGGGTGAGTGTTGGTGATGGTGGAGGGGGGTGAGTGTTGGCGGTGGTGGAGGGGATGAGTGTTGCGAAGGTGAAGGGTGTGAGTGTTGGCGGTGGTGGAGGGGGTGAGTGTTGTCGGTGGTGGAGGGGGGTGAGTGTTGGCGGTGATGGAGGGGGTGAATGTTGGCGGTGGTGGAGGGGGTGAGTGTTGGTGATGGTGGAGGGGGTGAGTGTTGGTGATGGTGGAGGGGGTGTGTGTTGGCGATGGTGGAGGGGGTGAGTGTTGGTGATGGTGGAGGGGGTGAGTGTTGGTGGTGGTGGAGGGGGTGAGTGTTGGTGATGGTGGAGGGGATGAGTGTTGGTGGTAGTGGAGGGGGTGAGTGTTGGCGGTGGTGGAGGGGGTGTGTGTTGGCGATGGTGGAGGGGGTGAGTGTTGGCGGTGGTAAAGGGGGTGAGTGTTGGCGGTGGTGAAGGCGGTGAGTGTTGGTGATGGTGGAGGGGATGAGTGTTGGTGGTAGTGGAGGGGGTGAGTGTTGGCGGTGGTGGAGGGGATGAGTGTTGGTGATGGTGGAGGGGGTGAGTGTTGGTGATGGTGGAGGGGGTGAGTGTTGGTGGTGGAGGGGGTGAGTGTTGGCGGTGGTGGAGGGGGTGAGTGTTGGCGGTGGTGGAGGGGATGAGTGTTGGTGATGGTGGAGGTGGCGAGTCTTGGTGATGGTGGAGGGAATGAGTGTTGGTGATGGTGGAGGGGATGAGTGTTGGTGATGGTTGAGGGGGCGAGTGTTGGTGATGGTGGAGGGGGTGAGTGTTGGTGATGGTGGAGTGGGTGAGTGTTGGCGGTGGTGGAGGGGGCGAGTCTTGGTGATGGTGGAGGGAATGAGTGTTGGTGATGGTGGAGGGGATGAGTGTTGGTGATGGTGGAGGGGGCGAGTCTTGGTGATGGTGGAGGGGGTGAGTGTTGGTGGTGGTTGAGGGGGTGAGTGTTGGCGGTGGTTGAGGGGGTGAGTGTTGGTGATGGTGGAGTGCGTGAGTGTTGGTGATGGTGGAGGGGGTGAGTGTTGGTGATGGTGGAGGGGGTGAGTGTTGGTGGTGGTGGAGGGGGTGAGTGTTGGCGGTGGTTGAGGGGGTGAGTGTTGGCGGTGGTGGAGGGGGTGAGTGTTGGTGATGGTGGAGGGGGTGAGTGTTGGTGATGGTGGAGGGGGTGAGTGTTGGTGGTGGTGGAGGGGGTGAGTGTTGGCGGTGGTTGAGGGGGTGAGTGTTGGCGGTGGTGGAGGGGGTGAGTGTTGGTGATGGTGGAGGGGGTGAGTGTTGGTGATGGTGGAGGGGGTGAGTGTTGGTGGTGGTGGAGGGGGTGAGTGTTGGCGGTGGTGGAGGGGGTGAGTGTTGGCGGTGGTGGAGGGGGTGAGTGTTGGTGATGGTGGAGGGGGTGAGTGTTGGTGATGGTGGAGGGGGTGAGTGTTGGTGATGGTGGAGGGGGTGAGTGTTGTTGGTGGTGGAGGGGATGAGTGTTGGTGGTGGTGGAGGGGGTGAGTGTTGGTGGTGGTGGAGGGGGTGAGTGTTGGTGATGGTGGAGGGGGTGAGTGTTGTTGGTGGTGGAGGGGGTGAGTGTTGGTGGTGGTGGAGGGGGTGAGTGTTGGCGGTGGTTGAGGGGGTGAGTGTTGGCGGTGGTTGAGGGGGTGAGTGTTGGTGGTGGTGGAGGGGATGAGTGTTGGCGGTGGTGGAGGGGGTGAGTGTTGGCGGTGGTGGAGGGGGTGAGTGTTGGCGGTGGTGGAGGGGGTGAGTGTTGGTGGTGGTGGAGGGGATGAGTGTTGGCGGTGGTGGAGGGGATGAGTGTTGGCGGTGGTGGAGGGGGTGAGTGTTGGTGGTGGTGGAGGGGGTGAGTGTTGGTGGTGGTGGAGGGGATGAGAGTTGATGGTGGTGGAGGGGGTGAGTGTTGGTGCTGCTGGAGGCGGTGAATGTTCGTGGTGGTGGAGGGCGTGAGTGTTGGTGATGGTGGAGGGGGTGAGTGTTGGTGATGGTGGAGGGGGTGAGTGTTGCGAAGGTGGAGGGTGTGAGTGTTGGCGGTGGTGGAGGGGGTGAGTGTTGGCGGTGGTGGAGGGGGTGAGTGTTGGCGGTGGTGGAGGGGGGTGAGTGTTGGCGGTGGTGGAGGGGGTGAGTGTTGGCGGTGGTGGAGGGGGTGAGTGTTGGTGATGGTGGAGGGGGTGAGTGTTGGTGATGGTGGAGGGGGTGTGTGTTGGCGATGGTGGAGGGGGTGAGTGTTGGTGATGGTGGAGGGGGTGAGTGTTGGTGGTGGTGGAGGGGCTGAGTGTTGGTGATGGTGGAGGGGATGAGTGTTGCTGGTGGTGGAGAGGGTGAGTGTTGGTGATGGTGGAGGGGGTGAGTGTTGGTGATGGTGGAGGGGGTGAGTGTTGGTGATGGTGGAGGGGGTGAGTGTTGGTGGTGGTGGAGGGGGTGAGTGTTGGCGGTGGTAGAGGGGGTGAGTGTTGGTGATGGTGGAGGTGGTGAGTGTTGGTGATGGTGGAGGGGGTGAGTGTTGGCGGTGGTGGAGGGGGTGAGTGTTGGTGGTGGTGGAGGGGGTGAGTGTTGGTGATGGTGGAGGGGGTGAGTGTTGGTGATGGTGGAGGGGGTGAGTGTTGGTGGTGGTGGAGGGGGTGAGTGTTGGTGGTGGTGGAGAGGGTGAGTGTTGGTTGTGGTGGAGGGGGTGAGTGTTGGCGGTGGTGGAGAGGGTGAGTGTTGGCGGTGGTGGAGGGGGTGAGTGTTGGTGGTGGTGGAGGGGGTGAGTGTTGGTGATGGTGGAGGGGGTGAGTGTTGGCGGTGGAGGGGGTGAGTGTTGGCGGTGGTGGAGGGGGTGAGTGTTGGCGGTGGTGGAGGGGATGAGTGTTGGTGATGGTGGAGGGGGTGAGTGTTGGTGGTGGAGGGGGTGAGTGTTGGCGGTGGTGGAGGGGGTGAGTGTTGGCGGTGGTGGAGGGGGTGAGTGTTGGTGATGGTGGAGGGGGCGAGTCTTGGTGATGGTGGAGGGAATGAGTGTTGGTGATGGTGGAGGGGATGAGTGTTGGTGATGGTTGAGGGGGCGAGTGTTGGTGATGGTTGAGGGGGCGAGTGTTGGTGATGGTGGAGGGGATGAGTGTTGGTGATGGTGGAGGGGGCGAGTCTTGGTGATGGTGGAGGGAATGAGTGTTGGTGATGGTGGAGGGGATGAGTGTTGGCGGTGGTGGAGGGGGTGAGTGTTGGTGATGGTGGAGGGGATGAGTGTTGGTGATGGTGGAGGGGGCGAGTCTTGGTGATGGTGGAGGGGGTGAGTGTTGGCGGTGGTTGAGGGGGTGAGTGTTGGTGATGGTGGAGGGGGTGAGTGTTGGTGATGGTGGAGGGGATGAGTGTTGGCGGTGGTGGAGGGGGTGAGTGTTGGTGATGGTGGAGGGGGTGAGTGTTGGTGATGGTGGAGGGAATGAGTGTTGGTGATGGTGAAGGGGGTGAGTGTTGGTGATGGTGGAGGGGGCGAGTCTTGGTGATGGTGGAGGGGGTGAGTGTTGGTGGTGGTGGAGGGGGTGAGTGTTGGTGGTGGTGGAGGGGGCGAGTCTTGGTGATGGTGGAGGGGGTGAGTGTTGGTGATGGTGGAGGGGGTGAGTGTTGGTGGTGGTGGAGGGGGCGAGTCTTGGTGATGGTGGAGGGAATGAGTGTTGGTGATGGTGGAGGGGGTGAGTGTTGGTGATGGTGGAGGGGGTGAGTGTTGGTGATGGTGGAGGGGGTGAGTGTTGGTGGTGGTTGAGGGGGTGAGTGTTGGTGGTGGTTGAGGGGGTGAGTGTTGGCGGTGGTTGAGGGGGTGAGTGTTGGCGGTGGTGGAGGGGGTGAGTGTTGGTGATGGTGGAGGGCGTGAGTGTTGGTGACGGTGGAGGGGGTGAGTGTTGGTGATGGTGGAGGGGATGAGTGTTGGTGATGGTGGAGGGCGTGAGTGTTGGTGGTGGTGGAGGGGGTGAGTGTTGGTGGTGGTGGAGGGGGTGAGTGTTGGTGGTGGTGGAGGGGGTGAGTGTTGGTGATGGTGGAGGGCGTGAGTGTTGGTGATGGTGGAGGGGATGAGTGTTGGTGATGGTGGAGGGGATGAGTGTTGGTGGTGGTGGAGGGGATGAGTGTTGGTGATGGTGGAGAGGGTGAGTGTTGGTGGTGGTGGAGGGGATGAGTGTTGGTGATGGTGGAGGGGGTGAGTGTTGGTGGTGGTGGAGGGGATGAGTGTTGGTGATGGTGGAGCGGGTGAGTGTTGGTGGTGGTGGAGGGGGTGAGTGTTGGTGATGGTGGAGGGGGTGAGTGTTGGTGGTGGTGGAGGGGGTGAGTGTTGGCGGTGGTTGAGGGGATGAGTGTTGGTGATGGTGGAGCGGGTGAGTGTTGGTGATGGTGGAGGGGGTGAGTGTTGGTGGTGGTGGAGGGGGTGAGTGTTGGCGGTGGTTGAGGGGGTGAGTGTTGGCGGTGGTTGAGGGGGTGAGTGTTGGTGATGGTGGAGGGGGTGAGTGTTGGTGATGGTGGAGGGGGTGAGTGTTGGTGGTGGTGGAGGGGGTGAGTGTTGGCGGTGGTGGAGGGGGTGAGTGTTGGTGATGGTGGAGGGGGTGAGTGTTGGTGATGGTGGAGCGGGTGAGTGTTGGTGGTGGTGGAGGGGGTGAGTGTTGGCGATGGTGGAGCGGGTGAGTGTTGGCGGTGGTTGAGGGGGTGAGTGTTGGTGGTGGTGGAGGGGATGAGTGTTGGCGGTGGTGGAGGGGGTGAGTGTTGGCGATGGTGGAGGGGGTGAGTGTTGGTGATGGTGGAGGGGGTGAGTGTTGGCGGTGGTGGAGGGGGTGAGTGTTGGCGGTGGTGGAGGGGGTGAGTGTTGGTGATGGTGGAGGGGGTGAGTGTTGGCGGTGGTGGAGGGGGTGAGTGTTGGCGGTGGTGGAGGGGGTGAGTGTTGGCGGTGGTGGAGGGGGTGAGTGTTGGTGGTGGTGGAGGGGGTGAGTGTTGGTGGTGGAGGGGGTGAGTGTTGGCGGTGGTGGAGGGCGTGAGTGTTGGCGGTGGTGGAGGGGGTGAGTGTTGGCGGTGGTGGAGGGGGTGAGTGTTGGCGGTGGTGGAGGGGGTGAGTGTTGGTGGTGGTGGAGGGGGTGAGTGTTGGTGGTGGTGGAGGGGGTGAGTGTTGGCGGTGGTGGAGGGGGTGAGTGTTGGCGGTGGTGGAGGGGGTGAGTGTTGGCGGTGGTGGAGGGGGTGAGTGTTGGTGGTGGTAAAGGGGGTGGGTGTTGTTGGTGGTGAAGGGGGTGAGTGTTGGTGGTGGTAAAGGGGGTGAGTGTGGCCGATGGTGGAGGGAGTGAGTGTTGGCGGTGGTGGAGCGGGTGAGTGTTGCTGGTGGTGGAGAGGGTGAGTGTTGGTGATGGTGGAGGGGGTGAGTGTTGGTGATGGTGGAGCGGGTGAGTGTTGGTGATGGTGGAGGGGGTGAGTGTTGGTGGTGGTGGAGGGGGTGAGTGTTGGCGGTGGTGGAGGGGGTGAGTGTTGGTGATGGTGGAGGGGGTGAGTGTTGGTGATGGTGGAGGGGGTGAGTGTTGGCGGTGGTGGAGGGGGTGAGTGTTGGTGGTGGTGGAGGGGGTGAGTGTTGGTGATGGTGGAGGGGGTGAGTGTTGGTGATGGTGGAGGGGGTGAGTGTTGGTGATGGTGGAGGTGGTGAGTGTTGGCGGTGGTGGAGGGGGTGAGTGTTGGTGGTGGAGGGGGTGAGTGTTGGCGGTGGTGGAGGGGGTGAGTGTTGGCGGTGGTGGAGGGGGTGAGTGTTGGCGGTGGTGGAGAGGGTGAGTGTTGGTGGTGGTGGAGGGGGTGAGTGTTGGCGGTGGTGGAGGGGGTGAGTGTTGGCGGTGGTGGAGGGGGTGAGTGTTGGCGGTGGTGGAGGGGGTGAGTGTTGGTGGTGGTGGAGGGGGTGAGTGTTGGTGGTGGTGGAGAGTGTGAGTGTTGGTTGTGGTGGAGGGGGTGAGTGTTGGCGGTGGTGGAGAGGGTGAGTGTTGGTGGTGGTGGAGGGGGTGAGTGTTGGTGGTGGTGGAGGGGGTGAGTGTTGGTGATGGTGGAGGGGGTGAGTGTTGGCGGTGGAGGGGGTGAGTGTTGGCGGTGGTGGTGGGGGTGAGTGTTGGCGGTGGTGGAGGGGATGAGTGTTGGTGATGGTGGAGGGGGTGAGTGTTGGTGGTGGAGGGGGTGAGTGTTGGCGGTGGTGGAGGGGGTGAGTGTTGGCGGTGGTGGAGGGGGTGAGTGTTGGTGATGGTGGAGGGGGCGAGTCTTGGTGATGGTGGAGGGAATGAGTGTTGGTGATGGTGGAGGGGATGAGTGTTGGCGGTGGTGGAGGGGGTGAGTGTTGGTGATGGTGGAGGGGATGAGTGTTGGTGATGGTGGAGGGGGCGAGTCTTGGTGATGGTGGAGGGGGTGAGTGTTGGCGGTGGTTGAGGGGGTGAGTGTTGGTGATGGTGGAGGGGGTGAGTGTTGGTGATGGTGGAGGGGATGAGTGTTGGCGGTGGTGGAGGGGGTGAGTGTTGGTGATGGTGGAGGGGGTGAGTGTTGGTGATGGTGGAGGGAATGAGTGTTGGTGATGGTGAAGGGGGTGAGTGTTGGTGATGGTGGAGGGGGCGAGTCTTGGTGATGGTGGAGGGGGTGAGTGTTGGTGGTGGTGGAGGGGGCGAGTCTTGGTGATGGTGGAGGGAATGAGTGTTGGTGATGGTGGAGGGGATGAGTGTTGGTGATGGTTGAGGGGGCGAGTCTTGGTGATGGTGGAGGGGGTGAGTGTTGGTGATGGTGGAGGGGGTGAGTGTTGGTGGTGGTGGAGGGGGCGAGTCTTGGTGATGGTGGAGGGAATGAGTGTTGGTGATGGTGGAGGGGATGAGTGTTGGTGGTGGTTGAGGGGGTGAGTGTTGGTGATGGTGGAGGGGGTGAGTGTTGGTGATGGTGGAGGGGGTGAGTGTTGGTGGTGGTTGAGGGGGTGAGTGTTGGTGGTGGTTGAGGGGGTGAGTGTTGGCGGTGGTTGAGGGGGTGAGTGTTGGCGGTGGTGGAGGGGGTGAGTGTTGGTGATGGTGGAGGGCGTGAGTGTTGGTGACGGTGGAGGGGGTGAGTGTTGGTGATGGTGGAGGGGATGAGTGTTGGTGATGGTGGAGGGCGTGAGTGTTGGTGGTGGTGGAGGGGGTGAGTGTTGGTGATGGTGGAGGGGGTGAGTGTTGGTGGTGGTGGAGGGGGTGAGTGTTGGTGATGGTGGAGGGCGTGAGTGTTGGTGATGGTGGAGAGGGTGAGTGTTGGTGATGGTGGAGGGGGTGAGTGTTGGTGATGGTGGAGGGGGTGAGTGTTGGTGGTGGTGGAGGGGATGAGTGTTGGTGATGGTGGAGGGGGTGAGTGTTGGTGGTGGTGGAGGGGATGAGTGTTGGTGATGGTGGAGCGGGTGAGTGTTGGTGGTGGTGGAGGGGGTGAGTGTTGGTGATGGTGGAGGGGGTGAGTGTTGGTGGTGGTGGAGGGGGTGAGTGTTGGCGGTGGTTGAGGGGATGAGTGTTGGTGATGGTGGAGCGGGTGAGTGTTGGTGATGGTGGAGGGGGTGAGTGTTGGTGGTGGTGGAGGGGGTGAGTGTTGGCGGTGGTTGAGGGGGTGAGTGTTGGCGGTGGTTGAGGGGGTGAGTGTTGGTGATGGTGGAGGGGGTGAGTGTTGGTGATGGTGGAGGGGGTGAGTGTTGGTGGTGGTGGAGGTGGTGAGTGTTGGCGGTGGTGGAGGGGGTGAGTGTTGGTGATGGTGGAGGGGGTGAGTGTTGGTGATGGTGGAGGGGGTGAGTGTTGGTGGTGGTGGAGGGGGTGAGTGTTGGTGATGGTGGAGGGGGTGAGTGTTGGTGATGGTGGAGGGGGTGAGTGTTGGTGGTGGTGGAGGGGGTGAGTGTTGGCGATGGTGGAGCGGGTGAGTGTTGGCGGTGGTTGAGGGGGTGAGTGTTGGCGGTGGTGGAGGGGATGAGTGTTGGCGGTGGTGGAGGGGGTGAGTGTTGGCGATGTTGGAGGGGGTGAGTGTTGGTGATGGTGGAGGGGGTGAGTGTTGGCGGTGGTGGAGGGGGTGAGTGTTGGCGGTGGTGGAGGGGGTGAGTGTTGGTGATGGTGGAGGGGGTGAGTGTTGGCGGTGGTGGAGGGGGTGAGTGTTGGCGGTGGTGGAGGGGGTGAGTGTTGGTGGTGGTGGAGGGGGTGAGTGTTGGCGGTGGTGGAGGGGGTGAGTGTTGGTGGTGGTGGAGGGGGTGAGTGTTGGTGGTGGAGGGGGTGAGTGTTGGCGGTGGTGGAGGGCGTGAGTGTTGGCGGTGGTGGAGGGGGTGAGTGTTGGCGGTGGTGGAGGGGGTGAGTGTTGGCGGTGGTGGAGGGGGTGAGTGTTGGTGGTGGTGGAGGGGGTGAGTGTTGGTGGTGGTGGAGGGGGTGAGTGTTGGCGGTGGTGGAGGGGGTGAGTGTTGGCGGTGGTGGAGGGGGTGAGTGTTGGTGGTGGTAAAGGGGGTGGGTGTTGTTGGTGGTGAAGGGGGTGAGTGTTGGTGGTGGTAAAGGGGGTGAGTGTGGCCGATGGTGGAGGGAGTGAGTGTTGGCGGTGGTGGAGCGGGTGAGTGTTGGCGGTGGTGGAGGGGGTGAGTGTTGGTGGTGGTGGAGGGGGTGAGTGTTGGTGGTGGTGGAGGGGGTGGGTATTGGTTATGGTGGAGGGGGTGAGTGTGGCCGATGGTGGAGGGAGTGAGTGTTGGCGGTGGTGGAGGGGGTGAGTGTTGTTGGTGGTGAAGGGGGTGAGTGTTGGTGGTGGTGGAGGGGGTGAGTGTGGCCGATGGTGGAGGGGGTGAGTGTGGCCGATGGTGGAGGGGGTGAGTGTGGCCGATGGTGGAGGGGGTGAGTGTTGGTGGTGGTGGAGGGGGTGAGTGTTGGCGGTGGAGTGGGTGAGTGTTGGCGGTGGTGGAGGGGGTGAGTGTTGGCGCTGGTGGAGGGGATGAGTGTTGGTGATGGTGGAAGGGGTGAGTGTTGGTGGTGGAGGGGGTGAGTGTTGGCGGTGGTGGAGGGGGTGAGTGTTGGCGGTGGTGGAGGGGGTGAGTGTTGGTGATGGTGGAGGGGGCGAGTCTTGGTGATGGTGGAGGGAATGAGTGTTGGTGATGGTGGAGGGGATGAGTGTTGGTGATGGTTGAGGGGGCGAGTGTTGGTGATGGTGGAGGGGATGAGTGTTGGTGATGGTGGAGGGGGCGAGTCTTGGTGATGGTGGAGGGAATGAGTGTTGGTGATGGTGGAGGGGATGAGTGTTGGCGGTGGTGGAGGGGGTGAGTGTTGGTGATGGTGGAGGGGATGAGTGTTGGTGATGGTGGAGGGGGCGAGTCTTGGTGATGGTGGAGGGGGTGAGTGTTGGCGGTGGTTGAGGGGGTGAGTGTTGGTGGTGGTTGAGGGGGTGAGTGTTGGCGGAGGTTGAGGGGGTGAGTGTTGGTGGTGGTGGAGGGGGTGAGTGTTGGTGGTGGTTGAGGGGGTGAGTGTTGGTGGTGGTTGAGGGGGTGAGTGTTGGCGGTGGTTGAGGGGGTGAGTGTTGGCGGTGGTGGAGGGGGTGAGTGTTGGTGATGGTGGAGGGCGTGAGTGTTGGTGACGGTGGAGGGGATGAGTGTTGGTGATGGTGGAGGGGGTGAGTGTTGGTGATGGTGGAGGGGGTGAGTGTTGGTGGTGGTGGAGGGGATGAGTGTTGGTGATGGTGGAGGGGGTGAGTGTTGGCGGTGGTGGAGGGGGTGAGTGTTGGTGGTGGTGGAGGGGGTGAGTGTTGGTGATGGTGGAGCGGGTGAGTGTTGGTGATGGTGGAGGGGGTGAGTGTTGGTGGTGGTGGAGGGGGTGAGTGTTGGCGGTGGTTGAGGGGGTGAGTGTTGGTGATGGTGGAGGGGGTGAGTGTTGGTGATGGTGGAGAGGGTGAGTGTTGGTGGTGGTGGAGGGGGTGAGTGTTGGTGGTGGTGGAGGGGGTGAGTGTTGGCGGTGGTGGAGGGGGTGAGTGTTGGCGGTGGTGGAGGGGGTGAGTGTTGGTGATGGTGGAGGGGGTGAGTGTTGGTTGTGGTGGAGGGGGTGAGTGTTGGTGGTGGTGGAGGGGATGAGTGTTGGCGGTGGTGGAGGGGGTGAGTGTTGGCGGTGGTGGAGGGGGTGAGTGTTGGTGATGGTGGAGGGGGTGAGTGTTGGCGGTGGTGGAGGGGGTGAGTGTTGGCGGTGGTGGAGGGGGTGAGTGTTGGTGGTGGAGGGGGTGAGTGTTGGCGGTGGTGGAGGGCGTGAGTGTTGGCGGTGGTGGAGGGGGTGAGTGTTGGTGGTGGTGGAGGGGGTGAGTGTTGGCGGTGGTGGAGGGGGTGGGTGTTGTTGGTGGTGAAGGGGGTGAGTGTTGGTGGTGGTAAAGGGGGTGGGTGTTGTTGGTGGTGAAGGGGGTGAGTGTTGGTGGTGGTAAAGGGGGTGAGTGTGGCCGATGGTGGAGGGAGTGAGTGTTGGCGGTGGTGGAGCGGGTGAGTGTTGGCGGTGGTGGAGGGGGTGAGTGTTGGTGGTGGTGGTGGGGGTGAGTGTTGGTGGTGGTGGAGGGGGTGGGTGTTGGTTATGGTGGAGGGGGTGAGTGTGGCCGATGGTGGAGGGAGTGAGTGTTGGCGGTGGTGGAGGGGGTGAGTGTTGTTGGTGGTGAAGGGGGTGAGTGTTGGTGGTGGTGGAGGGGGTGAGTGTGGCCGATGGTGGAGGGGGTGAGTGTGGCCGATGGTGGAGGGGGTGAGTGTGGCCGATGGTGGAGGGGGTGAGTGTGGCCGATGGTGGAGGGGGTGAGTGTTGGTGGTGGTGGAGGGGGTGAGTGTGGCCGATGGTGGAGGGGGTGAGTGTTGTTGGTGGTGAAGGGGGTGAGTGTTGGTGGTGGTAAAGGGGGTGAGTGTGGCCGATGGTGGAGGGAGTGAGTGTTGGCGGTGGTGGAGCGGGTGAGTGTTGGTGGTGGTGGAGGGGGTGAGTGTTGGTGATGGTGGAGGGGGTGAGTGTTGGCGGTGGTGGAGGGGGTGAGTGTTGGCGGTGGTGGAGGGGGTGAGTGTTGGCGGTGGTGGAGGGGGTGAGTGTTGGTGGTGGTGGAGGGGGTGAGTGTTGTTGGTGGTGGAGGGGGTGAGTGTTGGTGGTGGTGGAGGGGGTGAGTGTTGGCGGTGGTGGAGGGGGAGAGTGTTGGTGGTGGTGGAGGGGGTGAGTGTTGTTGGTGGTGGAGGGGGTGAGTGTTGGTGGTGGTGGAGGGGGTGAGTGTTGGCGGTGGTGGAGAGGGTGAGTGTTGGTGATGGTGGAGGGGATGAGTGTTGGCGGTGGTGGAGGGGGTGAGTGTTGGTGGTGGTGGAGGGGGTGAGTGTTGGCGGTGGTGGAGGGGGTGAGTGTTGGCAGTGGTGGAGGGGGTGAGTGTTGGTGATGGTGGAGGGGGTGAGTGTTGGTGATGGTGGAGGGGGTGAGTGTTGGTGGTGGTGGAGGGGGTGAGTGTTGGCGGTGGTGGAGGGGGTGAGTGTTGGTGATGGTGGAGAGGGTGAGTGTTGGGGATGGTGGAGGGGGTGAGTGTTGGTGGTGGTGGAGGGGGTGAGTGTTGGCGGTGGTGGAGGGGGTGAGTGTTGTTGGGGGTGGAGGGGGTGAGTGTTGGCGGTGGTGGAGGGGGCGAGTCTTGGTGATGGTGAAGGGAATGAGTGTTGGTGATGGTGGAGGGGGTGAGTGTTGGTGGTGGTGAAGGGAGTGAGTGTTGGTGACGGTGGAGGGGGGTAGTGTTGGTGATGGTGGAGGGGGTGAGTGTTGGTGGTGGTGGAGGGGGTGAGTGTTGGCTGTGGTGGAGGGGGTGAGTGTTGGCGGTGGTTGAGGGGGTGAGTGTTGGCGGTGGTGGAGGGGGTGAGTGTTGGCGATGGTGGAGGGGGTGAGTGTTGGCGGTGGTAAAGGGGGTGAGTGTTGGCGGTGGTGGAGGGGGTGAGTGTTGGTGGTGGTGGAGGGGGTGTGTGTTGGCGATGGTGGAGGGGGTGAGTGTTCGCGATGGTGGAGGGGGTGAGTGTTGGTGATGGTAAAGGGGGTGAGTGTTGGTGGTGGTGGAGGGGGTGAGTGTTGGCGGTGGTTGAGGGGGTGAGTGTTGGCGGTGGTGGAGGGGGTGAGTGTTGGCGATGGTGGAGGGGGTGAGTGTTGGCGGTGGTAAAGGGGGTGAGTGTTGGTGGTGGTGGAGGGGGTGAGTGTTGGCGGTGGTGGAGGGCGGTGAGTGTTGGCGGTGGTGGAGGGGGTGAGTGTTGGAGGTGGTGGAGCGGGTGAGTTTTGTCGGTGGTGGAGGGGGGGAGTGTTGGCGGTGGTGGAGGGGGTGAGTGTTGGCAGTGGTGGAGGGGGTGAGTGTTGGCGGTGGTGGAGGGGGTGAGTGTTGGTGATGGTGGAGGGGATGAGTGTTGGCGGTGGTGGAGGGCGGTGAGTGTTGGCGGTGGTGGAGAGGGTGAGTGTTGGCGGTGGTAAAGGGGGTGAGTGTTGGTGGTGGTGGAGGGGGTGAGTGTTGGCGGTGGTGGAGGGCGGTGAGTGTTGGTGATGGTGGAGGGGATGAGTGTTGGCGGTGGTGGAGGGGGTGAGTGTTGGAGTTGGTGGAGCGGGTGAGTGTTGGTGATGGTGGAGCGGGTGAGTGTTGGTGATGGTGGAGCGGGTGAGTGTTGGCGGTGGTTGAGGGGGTGAGTGTTGGCGGTGGTGGAGGGGGTGAGTGTTGGTGGTGGTGGAGGGGGTGAGTGTTGGTGATGGTGAGGGGGTGAGTGTTGGTGATGGTGGAGCGGGTGAGTGTTGGCGGTGGTTGAGGGGGTGAGTGTTGGCGGTGGTGGAGGGGGTGAGTGTTGGCGGTGGTGGAGGGGGTGAGTGTTGGCGGTGGTGGAGGGGGTGAGTGTTGGCGGTGGTGGAGGGGGTGAGTGTTGGCGGTGGTGGAGGGGGTGAGTGTTGGTGGTGGTGGAGGGGGTGAGTGTTGGCGGTGGTGGAGGGGGTGAGTTTTGGCGGTGGTGGAGGGGGTGAGTGTTGGCGGTGGTGGAGGGGGTGAGTGTTGGCGGTGGTGGAGGGGGTGAGTGTTGGCGGTGGTGGAGGGGGTGAGTGTTGGTGATGGTGGAGGGGGTGAGTGTTGGCGGTGGTGGAGGGGGTGAGTGTTGGCGGTGGTGAAGGGGGTGAGTGTTGGTGGTGGTGGAGGGGGTGAGTGTTGGCGGTGGTGGAGGGGATGAGTGTTGGTGGTGGTGGAGGGGGTGAGTGTTGGCGGTGGTGGAGAGGGTGAGTGTTGGTGATGGTGGAGGGGGTGAGTGTTGGCGGTGGTGGAGGGGGTGAGTGTTGGTGATGGTGGAGGGGGTGAGTGTGGCCGATGGTGGAGGGAGAGAGTGTTGGCGGTGGTGGAGGGGGTGAGTGTTGGCGGTGGTGGAGGGGATGAGTGTTGGCGGTGGTGGAGGGGGTGAGTGTTGGTGACGGTGGAGGGGGTGAGTGTTGGTGATGGTGGAGGGGGTGAGTGTTGGCGGTGGTGGAGGGGGTGAGTGTTGGTGATGGTGGAGGGGATGAGTGTTGGCGGTGGTGGAGGGGGTGAGTGTTGGTGATGGTGGAGGGGGTGAGTGTTGGCGGTGGTGGAGGGGGTGAGTGTTGGTGGTGGTGGAGGGGGTGAGTGTTGGCGGTGGTGGAGGGGGTGAGTGTTGTTGGTGGTGGAGGGGATGAGTGTTGGCGGTGGTGGAGGGGGTGAGTGTTGTTGGTGGTGGAGGGGGTGAGTGTTGTTGGTGGTGGAGGGGGTGAGTGTTGGAGGTGGTGGAGGGGGTGAGTGTTGGTGATGGTGGAGGGGGTGAGTGTTGTTGGTGGTGGAGGGGGTGAGTGTTGTTGGTGGTGGAGGGGGTGAGTGTTGGAGGTGGTGGAGGGGGTGAGTGTTGGTGATGGTGGAGGGGGTGAGTGTCGGCGGTGGTGGAGGGGGTGAGTGTTGGTGGTGGTGGAGGGGGTGAGTGTTGGCGGTGGTGGAGGGGGTGAGTGTTGGTGGTGGTGGAGGGGGTGAGTGTTGGTGATGGTGGAGGGGGTGAGTGTTGGTGGTGGTGGAGGGGGTGAGTGTTGGTGGTGGTGGAGGGGGTGAGTGTTGGTGGTGGTGGAGGGGGTGAGTGTTGGCGGTGGTGGAGGGGGTGAGTGTTGGCGGTGGTGGAGGGGGTGAGTGTTGGTGACGGTGGAGGGGATGAGTGTTGGTGATGGTGGAGGGGGTGAGTGTTGGTGACGGTGGAGGGGATGAGTGTTGGTGATGGTGGTGGGGGTGAGTGTTGGTGGTGGTGGAGGGGGTGAGTGTTGGTGATGGTGGAGGGGGTGAGTGTTGGTGACGGTGGAGGGGATGAGTGTTGGTGATGGTGGAGGGGGTGAGTGTTGGTGATGGTGGAGGGGATGAGTGTTGGTGATGGTGGAGGGGGTGAGTGTTGGTGATGGTGGAGGGGGTGAGTGTTGGTGACGGTGGAGGGGATGAGTGTTGGTGATGGTGGAGGGGGTGAGTGTTGGTGGTGGTGGAGGTGGTGAGTGTTGGTGATGGTGGAGGGGATGAGTGTTGGTGATGGTGGAGGGGGTGAGTGTTGGCGGTGGTTGAGGGGGTGAGTGTCGGCGGTGGTGGAGGGGGTGAGTGTTGGTGGTGGTGGAGGGGGTGAGTGTTGGTGGTGGTGGAGGGGATGAGTGTTGGTGGTGGTGGAGGGGGTGAGTGTTGGCGGTGGTTGAGGGGGTGAGTGTCGGCGGTGGTGGAGGGGGTGAGTGTTGGTGGTGGTGGAGGGGGTGAGTGTTGGTGGTGGTGGAGGGGGTGAGTGTTGGTGATGGTGGAGGGGGTGAGTGTGGCCGATGCTGGAGGGGGTGAGTGTTGGTGGTGGTGAAGGGGGTGAGTGTTGGTGATGGTGGAGGGGGTGAGTGTTGGTGGTGGTGGAGGGGGTGAGTGTTGGTGATGGTGGAGGGGGTGTGTGTTGGTGGTGGTGAAGGGGGTGTGTGTTGGTGATGGTGGAGGGGGTGAGTGTTGGTGATGGTGGAGGGGGTGAGTGTTGGTGATGGTGGAGGGGGTGAGTGTTGGTGATGGTGGAGGGGGTGAGTGTTGGTGGTGGTGGAGGGGGTGAGTGTTGGTGGTGGTGGAGGGGGTGAGTGTTGGTGATGGTGGAGGGGGTGAGTGTTGGTGATGGTGGAGGGGGTGTGTGTTGGTGGTGGTGGAGGGGGTGAGTGTTGGTGATGGTGGAGGGGGTGAGTGTTGGTGATGGTGGAGGGGGTGAGTGTTGGTGATGGTGGAGGGGGTGAGTGTTGGTGATGGTGGAGGGGGTGAGTGTTGGTGATGGTGGAGGGGGTGAGTGTTGGTGATGGTGGAGGGGATGAGTGTTGGCGGTGGTGGAGAGGGTGAGTGTTGGTGATGGTGGAGGGGGTGAGTGTTGGCGGTGGTCGAGGGGATGAGTGTTGATGGTGGTGGAGGGCGTGAGTGTTGGTGATGGTGAAAGGTGTGAGTGTTGGAGGTGGTGGAGGGGGTGTGTGTTGGCGATGGTGGAGGGGGTGAGTGTTGGTGGTGGTGGAGGGGGTGAGTGTTGGTGATGGTGGAGGGGGTGAGTGTTGGTGATGGTGGAGGGGGTGAGTGTTGGTGGTGGTGGAGTGGGTGAGTGTTGGTGGTGGTGGAGGGGGTGAGTGTTGGTGGTGGTGGAGGGGGTGTGTGTTGGCGATGGTGGAGGGGGGTGAGTGTTGGCGGTGGTGGAGGGGGTGTGTGTTTGCGATGGTGGAGGGGGTGTGTGTTGGCGATGGTGGAGGGGGTGAGTGTTGGTGGTGGTGGAGGGGGTGTGTGTTGGCGATGGTGGAGGGGGTGAGTGTTGGCGGTGGTGGAGGGGGTGTGTGTTGGCGATGGTGGAGGGGGTGAGTGTTGGTGATGGTGGAGGGGGTGAGTGTTGGTGGTGGTGGAGGGGGTGAGTGTTGGTGATGGTGGAGGGGGTGAGTGCTGTTGGTGGTGGAGGGGGTGAGTGTTGGCGGTGGTTGAGGGGGTGAGTGTTGGCGGTGGTGGAGGGGGTGAGTGTTGGTGGTGGTGGAGGGGGTGAGTGTTGGTGGTGGTTGAGGGGGTGAGTGTTGGTGGTGGTGGAGGGGGTGAGTGTTGGTGGTGGTGGAGGGGGTGAGTGTTGGTGGTGGTGGAGGGGGTGAGTGTTGGTGGTGGTGGAGGGGGTGAGTGTTGGTGATGGTGGAGGGGGTGAGTGTTGGTGATGGTGGAGGGGATGAGTGTTGGTGGTGGTGGAGGGGGTGAGTGTTGTTGGTGGTGGAGCGGGTGAGTGTTGGTGATGGTGGAGGGGGTGAGTGTTGGTGATGGTGGAGGGGATGAGTGTTGGTGATGGTGGAGGGGGTAAGTGTTGGTGATGGTGGAGGGGGCGAGTCTTGGTGATGGTGGAGGGAATGAGTGTTGGCGGTGGTGGAGGGGATGAGTGTGGCCGATGGTGGAGGGGGTGAGTGTTGGTGGTGGTGGAGGGGGTGAGTGTTGGTGATGGTGGAGGGGGTGAGTGTTGGTGATGGTGGAGGGGGTGAGTGTTGGTGATGGTGGAGGGGGTGAGTGTTGGTGATGGTGGAGGGGGTGAGTGTTGTTGGTGGTGGAGGGGTTGAGTGTTGGTGATGGTGGTGGGGGTGAGTGTTGGTGATGGTGGAGGGGGTGAGTGTTGGTGATGGTGGAGGGGGTGAGTGTTGGTGATGGTGGAGGGGGTGAGTGTTGTTGGTGGTGGAGGGGATGAGTGTTGGTGATGGTGGAGGGGGTGAGTGTTGGTGGTGGTGGAGGGGGTGAGTGTTGGCGGTGGTGGAGGGGGTGAGTGTTGGTGGTGGTGGAGGGGGTGAGTGTTGCTGATGGTGGAGGGGATGAGTGTTGGCGGTGGTGGAGGGGGTGAGTGTTGGTGATGGTGGAGGGGGTGAGTGTTGGCGGTGGTTGAGGGGGTGAGAGTTGTTGGTGGTGGAGGGGATGAGTGTTGGTGATGGTGGAGGGGGTGAGTGTTGGTGATGGTGGAGGGGGTGAGTGTTGGCGGTGGTTGAGGGGGTGAGTGTTGGTGGTGGTGGAGGGGGTGAGTGTTGGTGATGGTGGAGGGGGTGAGTGTTGGCGGTGGTTGAGGGGGTGAGTGTTGGCGGTGGTGGAGGGGGTGAGTGTTGGTGGTGGTGGAGGGGGTGAGTGTTGGTGGTGGTGGAGGGGGTGAGTGTTGGTGATGGTGGAGGGGGTGAGTGTTGGCGGTGGTGGAGGGGGTGTGTGTTGGCGATGGTGGAGGGGGTGAGTGTTGGCGGTGGTTGAGGGGGTGAGTGTTGGCGGTGGTGGAGGGGGTGAGTGTTGGTGGTGGTGGAGGGGGTGAGTGTTGGTGGTGGTGGAGGGGGTGAGTGTGGCCGATGGTGGAGGGGGTGAGTGTTGGTGGTGGTGGAGGGGGTGAGTGTTGGTGGTGGTGGAGGGGGTGAGTGTTGGTGATGGTGGAGGGGGTGAGTGTTGGTGGTGGTGGAGGGGGTGTGTGTTGGCGATGGTGGAGGGGGTGAGTGTTGGCGGTGGTTGAGGGGGTGAGTGTTGGCGGTGGTGGAGGGGGTGAGTGTTGGTGGTGGTGGAGGGGGTGAGTGTTGGTGGTGGTGGAGGGGGTGAGTGTGGCCGATGGTGGAGGGGGTGAGTGTTGGTGGTGGTGGAGGGGGTGAGTGTTGGCGGTGGTGGAGGGGGTGAGTGTTGGTGATGGTGTAGGGGATGAGTGTTGGTGATGGTGGAGGGGGTGAGTGTTGGTGATGGTGGAGGGGATGAGTGTTGGTGGTGGTGGAGGGGGTGAGTGTTGGCGGTGGTGGAGGGGGTGAGTGTTGGTGATGGTGGAGGGGGTGAGTGTTGGTGATGGTGGAGGGGGTGAGTGTGGCCGATGGTGGAGGGGGTGAGTGTTGGTGATGGTGGAGGGGGTGAGTGTTGGCGGTGGTGGAGGGTGTGAGTGTTGGTGATGGTGGAGGGGGTGAGTGTTGGTGATGGTGGAGGGGGTGAGTGTTGGTGATGGTGGAGGGGGTGAGTGTGGCCGATGGTGGAGGGGGTGAGTGTTGGTGGTGGTGGAGGGGGTGAGTGTTGGTGATGGTGGAGGGGGTGAGTGTTGGTGATGGTGGAGGGGGTGAGTGTGGCCGATGGTGGAGGGGGTGAGTGTTGGTGATGGTGGAGGGGGTGAGTGTTGGTGATGGTGGAGGGGGTGAGTGTTGGTGATGGTGGAGGGGGTGAGTGTGGCCGATGGTGGAGGGGGTGAGTGTTGGTGATGGTGGAGGGGGTGAGTGTTGGTGATGGTGGAGGGGATGAGTGTTGGTGGTGGTGGAGGGGATGAGTGTTGGTGATGGTGGAGGGGGTGAGTGTTGGTGATGGTGGAGGGGGTGAGTGTTGGTGATGGTGGAGGGGGTGAGTGTTGGTGATGGTGGAGGGGGTGAGTGTTGGTGATGGTGGAGGGGATGAGTGTTGGTGGTGGTGGAGGGGGTGAGTGTTGGTGATGGTGGAGGGGGTGAGTGTTGGTGATGGTGGAGGGGGTGAGTGTTGGTGATGGTGGAGGGGATGAGTGTTGGCGGTGGTGGAGGGGATGAGTGTTGGTGGTGGTGGAGGGGATGAGTGTTGGCGGTGGTGGAGGGGGTGAGTGTTGGCGGTGGTGGAGGGGGTGAGTGTTGGTGGTGGTGGCGGGGATGAGTGTTGGCGGTGGTGGAGTGGGTGAGTGTTGGCGGTGGTGGAGGGGGTGAGTGTTGGCGGTGGTGGAGGGGATGAGTGTTGGTGGTGGTGGAGGGGATGAGTGTTGGCGGTGGTGGAGGGGGTGAGTGTTGGCGGTGGTGGAGGGGGTGAGTGTTGGTGGTGGTGGAGGGGATGAGTGTTGGCGGTGGTGGAGAGGGTGAGTGTTGGTGATGGTGGAGGGGGTGAGTGTTGGCGGTGGTGGAGGGGGTGAGTGTTGGCGATGGTGGAGGGGGTGTGTGTTGGCGATGGTGGAGGGGGTGTGTGTTGGCGATGGTGGAGGGGGGTGAGTGTTGGTGGTGGTGGAGGGGGTGTGTGTTGGCGATGGTGGAGGGGGTGAGTGTTGGCGATGGTGGAGGGGGTGAGTGTTGGCGATGGTGGAGGGGGTGTGTGTTGGCGATGGTGGAGGGGGTGAGTGTTGGCGGTGGTAAAGGGGGTGAGTGTTGGCGGTGGTGAAGGCGGTGAGTGTTGGTGATGGTGGAGGGGATGAGTGTTGGTGGTAGTGGAGGGGGTGAGTGTTGGCGGTGGTGGAGGGGATGAGTGTTGACGGTGGTAAAGGGGGTGAGTGTTGGCGGTGGTGGAGGGGTTGAGTGTTGGTGGTGGTGGAGGGGATGAGTGTTGGCGGTGGTGAAGGCGGTGAGTGTTGGTGATGGTGGAGGGGGTGAGTGTTGGCGGTGGTGAAGGCGGTGAGTGTTGGTGATGGTGGAGGGGGTGAGTGTTGGCGGTGGTGAAGGCGGTGAGTGTTGGTGATGGTGGAGGGGATGAGTGTTGGTGGTAGTGGAGGGGGTGAGTGTTGGCGGTGGTGGAGGGGGTGAGTGTTGGTGGTGGTGGAGGGGGTGAGTGTTGGTGGTGGTGGAGGGGGTGAGTGTTGGTGGTGGTGGAGGGGGTGAGTGTTGGTGATGGTGGAGGGGGTGAGTGTTGGCGGTGGTGGAGGGGGTGAGTGTTGGTGGTGGTGGAGGGGGTGAGTGTTGGCGGTGGTGGAGGGGGTGAGTTTTGGTGATGGTGGAGGGGGTGAGTGTTGTTTGTGGTGGAGGGGGTGAGTGTTGGCGGTGGTCGAGGGGGTGAGTGTTGCGATGGTGGAGGGGGTGAGTGTTGGCGGTGGTCGAGGGGGTGAGTGTTGGCGGTGGTGGAGGGGGTGAGTGTTGGCGGTGGTCGAGGGGGTGAGTGTTGGTGGTAGTGGAGGGGGTGAGTGTTGGCGGTGGTCGAGGGGGTGAGTGTTGGCGATGGTGGAGGGGGTGAGTGTTGGCGGTGGTTGAGGGGGTGAGTGTTGGTGGTGGTGCAGGGGGTGAGTGTT
The DNA here is from genome assembly GCF_030684315.1 of Stegostoma tigrinum. Classification (NCBI taxonomy): domain Eukaryota; kingdom Metazoa; phylum Chordata; class Chondrichthyes; order Orectolobiformes; family Stegostomatidae; genus Stegostoma; species Stegostoma tigrinum. The sequence goes on along the minus strand of NC_081381.1, from coordinate 40,576,740 downwards.
GGCGGTGGTGGAGGGGGTGTGTGTTGGCGATGGTGGAGGGGGTGAGTGTTGGCGGTGGTTGAGGGGGTGAGTGTTGGCGGTGGTGGAGGGGGTGAGTGTTGGTGGTGGTGGAGGGGGTGAGTGTTGGTGGTGGTGGAGGGGGTGAGTGTGGCCGATGGTGGAGGGGGTGAGTGTTGGTGGTGGTGGAGGGGGTGAGTGTTGGTGGTGGTGGAGGGGGTGAGTGTTGGTGATGGTGGAGGGGGTGAGTGTTGGTGGTGGTGGAGGGGGTGTGTGTTGGCGATGGTGGAGGGGGTGAGTGTTGGCGGTGGTTGAGGGGGTGAGTGTTGGCGGTGGTGGAGGGGGTGAGTGTTGGTGGTGGTGGAGGGGGTGAGTGTTGGTGGTGGTGGAGGGGGTGAGTGTGGCCGATGGTGGAGGGGGTGAGTGTTGGTGGTGGTGGAGGGGGTGAGTGTTGGCGGTGGTGGAGGGGGTGAGTGTTGGTGATGGTGTAGGGGATGAGTGTTGGTGATGGTGGAGGGGGTGAGTGTTGGTGATGGTGGAGGGGATGAGTGTTGGTGGTGGTGGAGGGGGTGAGTGTTGGCGGTGGTGGAGGGGGTGAGTGTTGGTGATGGTGGAGGGGGTGAGTGTTGGTGATGGTGGAGGGGGTGAGTGTGGCCGATGGTGGAGGGGGTGAGTGTTGGTGATGGTGGAGGGGGTGAGTGTTGGCGGTGGTGGAGGGTGTGAGTGTTGGTGATGGTGGAGGGGGTGAGTGTTGGTGATGGTGGAGGGGGTGAGTGTTGGTGATGGTGGAGGGGGTGAGTGTGGCCGATGGTGGAGGGGGTGAGTGTTGGTGGTGGTGGAGGGGGTGAGTGTTGGTGATGGTGGAGGGGGTGAGTGTTGGTGATGGTGGAGGGGGTGAGTGTGGCCGATGGTGGAGGGGGTGAGTGTTGGTGATGGTGGAGGGGGTGAGTGTTGGTGATGGTGGAGGGGGTGAGTGTTGGTGATGGTGGAGGGGGTGAGTGTGGCCGATGGTGGAGGGGGTGAGTGTTGGTGATGGTGGAGGGGGTGAGTGTTGGTGATGGTGGAGGGGATGAGTGTTGGTGGTGGTGGAGGGGATGAGTGTTGGTGATGGTGGAGGGGGTGAGTGTTGGTGATGGTGGAGGGGGTGAGTGTTGGTGATGGTGGAGGGGGTGAGTGTTGGTGATGGTGGAGGGGGTGAGTGTTGGTGATGGTGGAGGGGATGAGTGTTGGTGGTGGTGGAGGGGGTGAGTGTTGGTGATGGTGGAGGGGGTGAGTGTTGGTGATGGTGGAGGGGGTGAGTGTTGGTGATGGTGGAGGGGATGAGTGTTGGCGGTGGTGGAGGGGATGAGTGTTGGTGGTGGTGGAGGGGATGAGTGTTGGCGGTGGTGGAGGGGGTGAGTGTTGGCGGTGGTGGAGGGGGTGAGTGTTGGTGGTGGTGGCGGGGATGAGTGTTGGCGGTGGTGGAGTGGGTGAGTGTTGGCGGTGGTGGAGGGGGTGAGTGTTGGCGGTGGTGGAGGGGATGAGTGTTGGTGGTGGTGGAGGGGATGAGTGTTGGCGGTGGTGGAGGGGGTGAGTGTTGGCGGTGGTGGAGGGGGTGAGTGTTGGTGGTGGTGGAGGGGATGAGTGTTGGCGGTGGTGGAGAGGGTGAGTGTTGGTGATGGTGGAGGGGGTGAGTGTTGGCGGTGGTGGAGGGGGTGAGTGTTGGCGATGGTGGAGGGGGTGTGTGTTGGCGATGGTGGAGGGGGTGTGTGTTGGCGATGGTGGAGGGGGGTGAGTGTTGGTGGTGGTGGAGGGGGTGTGTGTTGGCGATGGTGGAGGGGGTGAGTGTTGGCGATGGTGGAGGGGGTGAGTGTTGGCGATGGTGGAGGGGGTGTGTGTTGGCGATGGTGGAGGGGGTGAGTGTTGGCGGTGGTAAAGGGGGTGAGTGTTGGCGGTGGTGAAGGCGGTGAGTGTTGGTGATGGTGGAGGGGATGAGTGTTGGTGGTAGTGGAGGGGGTGAGTGTTGGCGGTGGTGGAGGGGATGAGTGTTGACGGTGGTAAAGGGGGTGAGTGTTGGCGGTGGTGGAGGGGTTGAGTGTTGGTGGTGGTGGAGGGGATGAGTGTTGGCGGTGGTGAAGGCGGTGAGTGTTGGTGATGGTGGAGGGGGTGAGTGTTGGCGGTGGTGAAGGCGGTGAGTGTTGGTGATGGTGGAGGGGGTGAGTGTTGGCGGTGGTGAAGGCGGTGAGTGTTGGTGATGGTGGAGGGGATGAGTGTTGGTGGTAGTGGAGGGGGTGAGTGTTGGCGGTGGTGGAGGGGGTGAGTGTTGGTGGTGGTGGAGGGGGTGAGTGTTGGTGGTGGTGGAGGGGGTGAGTGTTGGTGGTGGTGGAGGGGGTGAGTGTTGGTGATGGTGGAGGGGGTGAGTGTTGGCGGTGGTGGAGGGGGTGAGTGTTGGTGGTGGTGGAGGGGGTGAGTGTTGGCGGTGGTGGAGGGGGTGAGTTTTGGTGATGGTGGAGGGGGTGAGTGTTGGTTGTGGTGGAGGGGGTGAGTGTTGGCGGTGGTCGAGGGGGTGAGTGTTGCGATGGTGGAGGGGGTGAGTGTTGGCGGTGGTCGAGGGGGTGAGTGTTGGCGGTGGTGGAGGGGGTGAGTGTTGGCGGTGGTCGAGGGGGTGAGTGTTGGTGGTAGTGGAGGGGGTGAGTGTTGGCGGTGGTCGAGGGGGTGAGTGTTGGTGGTGGTGGAGGGGGTGAGTGTTGGCGGTGGTCGAGGGGGTGAGTGTTGGCGGTGGTGGAGGGGGTGAGTGTTGGCGGTGGTCGAGGGGGTGAGTGTTGGTGGTGGTGCAGGGGGTGAGTGTTGGCGGTGGTGGAGGGGGTGAGTGTTGGCGGTGGTGGAGGGGATGAGTGTTGGTGATGGTGGAGGGGGCGAGTCTTGGTGATGGTGGAGGGAATGAGTGTTGGTGATGGTGGAGGGAATGAGTGTTGGTGATGGTGGAGGGGATGAGTGTTGGTGATGGTGGAGGGGGCGAGTCTTGGTGATGGTGGAGGGGGCGAGTCTTGGTGATGGTGGAGGGGGTGAGTCTTGGTGATGGTGGAGGGAATGAGTGTTGGTGATGGTGGAGGGGGTGAGTGTTGGTGATGGTGGAGGTGATGAGTGTTGGTGATGGTTGAGGGGGCGAGTCTTGGTGATGGTGGAGGGGATGAGTGTTGGTGGTGGTCGAGGGGGTGAGTGTTGCGATGGTGGTAAAGGGGGTGAGTGTTGGTGATGGTGGAGGGGGTGAGTGTTGGTGGTGGTGGAGGGGGTGAGTGCTGGTGGTGGTGGAGGGGGTGAGTGTTGGTGATGGTGGAGGGGGTGAGTGTTGGTGATGGTGGAGGGGGTGAGTGTTGGCGGTGGTGGAGGGGGTGAGTGTTGGTGGTGGTGGAGGGGGTGAGTGTTGGCGGTGGTGGAGGGGGTGAGTGTTGGCGGTGGTGGAGGGGGTGAGTGTCGGTGGTGGTGGAGGGGGTGAGTGTTGGTGATGGTGGAGCGGGTGAGTGTTGGTGGTGGTGGAGGGGATGAGTGTTGGCGGTGGTGGAGGGGGTGAGTGTTGGTGATGGTGGAGGGGGTGAGTGTTGGTGATGGTGGAGGGGGTGAGTGTTGGTGGTGGTGGAGGGGGTGAGTGTTGGTGGTGGTGGAGGGGGTGAGTGTTGGCGGTGGTGGAGGGGATGAGTGTTGCGATGGTGGAGGGGATGAGTGTTGGTGATGGTGGAGAGGGTGAGTGTTGGCGGTGGTGGAGGGGGTGAGTGTTGGCGGTGGTGGAGGTGGTGAGTGTTGTCGGTGGTGAAGGGGGTGAGTGTTGTCGGTGGTGAAGGGGGTGAGTGTTGGCGGTGGTGGAGGGGGTGAGTGTTGGCGGTGGTGGAGGGGGTGAGTGTTGGTGGTTGTGGAGGGGGTGAGTGTTGGCGGTGGTGGAGGGGGTGAGTGTTGGTGATGGTGGAGGGGGTGAGTGTTGGAGGTGGTGGAGGGGGTGAGTGTTGGTGGTGGTGGAGGGGGTGAGTGTTGGCGGTGGTGGAGGGGGTGAGTGTTGGCGGTGGTGGAGGGGGTGAGTGTTGGCGGTGGTGAAGGCGGTGAGTGTTGGTGATGGTGGAGGGGGTGAGTGTTGGCGGTGGTGAAGGCGGTGAGTGTTGGTGATGGTGGAGGGGATGAGTGTTGGTGGTAGTGGAGGGGGTGAGTGTTGGCGGTGGTGGAGGGGGTGAGTGTTGGTGGTGGTGGAGGGGGTGAGTGTTGGTGGTGGTGGAGGGGGTGAGTGTTGGCGGTGGTCGAGGGGGTGAGTGTTGGCGGTGGTGGAGGGGGTGAGTGTTGGTGGTGGTGGAGGGGGTGAGTGTTGGTGATGGTGGATGGGGTGAGTGTTGGCGGTGGTGGAGGGGGTGAGTGTTGGTGGTGGTGGAGGGGGTGAGTGTTGGCGGTGGTGGAGGGGGTGAGTTTTGGTGATGGTGGAGGGGGTGAGTGTTGGTTGTGGTGGAGGGGGTGAGTGTTGGCGGTGGTCGAGGGGGTGAGTGTTGCGATGGTGGAGGGGGTGAGTGTTGGCGGTGGTCGAGGGGGTGAGTGTTGGCGGTGGTGGAGGGGGTGAGTGTTGGCGGTGGTCGAGGGGGTGAGTGTTGGTGGTAGTGGAGGGGGTGAGTGTTGGCGGTGGTCGAGGGGGTGAGTGTTGGCGGTGGTGGAGGGGGTGAGTGTTGGCGGTGGTCGAGGGGGTGAGTGTTGGTGGTGGTGGAGGGGGTGAGTGTTGGCGGTGGTCGAGGGGGTGAGTGTTGGCGGTGGTGGAGGGGGTGAGTGTTGGCGGTGGTCGAGGGGGTGAGTGTTGGTGGTGGTGCAGGGGGTGAGTGTTGGCGGTGGTGGAGGGGGTGAGTGTTGGCGGTGGTGGAGGGGATGAGTGTTGGTGATGGTGGAGGGGGCGAGTCTTGGTGATGGTGGAGGGAATGAGTGTTGGTGATGGTGGAGGGAATGAGTGTTGGTGATGGTGGAGGGGTTGAGTGTTGGTGATGGTGGAGGGGGCGAGTCTTGGTGATGGTGGAGGGGGCGAGTCTTGGTGATGGTGGAGGGGGTGAGTCTTGGTGATGGTGGAGGGAATGAGTGTTGGTGATGGTGGAGGGGGTGAGTGTTGGTGATGGTGGAGGTGATGAGTGTTGGTGATGGTTGAGGGGGCGAGTCTTGGTGATGGTGGAGGGGATGAGTGTTGGTGGTGGTCGAGGGGGTGAGTGTTGCGATGGTGGTAAAGGGGGTGAGTGTTGGTGATGGTGGAGGGGGTGAGTGTTGGTGGTGGTGGAGGGGGTGAGTGTTGGTGGTGGTGGAGGGGGTGAGTGCTGGTGGTGGTGGAGGGGGTGAGTGTTGGTGATGGTGGAGGGGGTGAGTGTTGGTGATGGTGGAGAGGGTGAGTGTTGGCGGTGGTGGAGGGGGTGAGTGTTGGTGGTGGTGGAGGGGGTGAGTGTTGGCGGTGGTGGAGGGGGTGAGTGTTGGCGGTGGTGGAGGGGGTGAGTGTCGGTGGTGGTGGAGGGGGTGAGTGTTGGTGATGGTGGAGCGGGTGAGTGTTGGTGGTGGTGGAGGGGATGAGTGTTGGCGGTGGTGGAGGGGGTGAGTGTTGGTGATGGTGGAGGGGGTGAGTGTTGGTGATGGTGGAGGGGGTGAGTGTTGGTGGTGGTGGAGGGGGTGAGTGTTGGTGATGGTGGAGGGGGTGAGTGTTGGTGATGGTGGAGGGGGTGAGTGTTGGTGGTGGTGGAGGGGGTGAGTGTTGGTGATGGTGGAGGGGGTGAGTGTTGGTGGTGGTGGAGGGGATGAGTGTTGGCGGTGGTGGAGGGGGTGAGTGTTGGTGGTGGTGGAGGGGATGAGTGTTGGTGGTGGTGGAGGGGGTGAGTGTTGGTGGTGGTGGAGGGGGTGAGTGTTGGTGGTGGTGGAGGGGGTGAGTGTTGGCGGTGGTGGAGGGGATGAGTGTTGCGATGGTGGAGGGGATGAGTGTTGGTGATGGTGGAGAGGGTGAGTGTTGGCGGTGGTGGAGGGGGTGAGTGTTGGCGGTGGTGGAGGGGGTGAGTGTTGTCGGTGGTGAAGGGGGTGAGTGTTGTCGGTGGTGAAGGGGGTGAGTGTTGGAGGTGGTGGAGGGGGTGAGTGTTGGTGGTGGTGGAGGGGGTGAGTGTTAGCGGTGGTGGAGGGGGTTAGAGTTGGTGATGGTGGAGGGGATGAGTGTTGGTGGTGGTGAAGGGGATGAGTGTTGGTGGTGGTGGAGAGGATGAGTGTTGGTGGTGGTGGAGGGGGTGAGTGTTGGTGGTGGTGGAGAGGATGAGTGTTGGCGGTGGTGGAGGGGGTGAGTGTTGGTGGTGGTGGAGGGGGTGAGTGTTGGTGATGGTGGAGGGGGTGAGTGTTGGTGATGGTGGAGGGGGTGAGTGTTGGCGGTGGTGGAGAGGATGAGTGTTGGCGGTGGTGGAGGGGGTGAGTGTTGGTGGTGGTGGAGGGGGTGAGTGTTGGTGATGGTGGAGGGGGTGAGTGTTGGTGATGGTGGAGGGGGTGAGTGTTGGCGGTGGTGGAGGGGGTGAGTGTTGGTGGTGGTGGAGGGGGTGAGTGTTGCGAAGGTGGAGGGTGTGAGTGTTGGCGGTGGTGGAGGGGGTGAGTTTTGTTGGTGGTGGAGGGGGTGAGTGTTGGTGATGGTGGAGAGGGTGAGTGTTGGTGGTGGTGGAGGGGGTGAGTGTTGGCGGTGGTGGAGGGGGTGAGTGTTGGTGGTGGTGGAGGGGGTGAGTTTTGGCAGTGGTGGAGGGGGTGAGTGTTGGTGATGGTGGAGAGGGTGAGTGTTGGTGGTGGTGGAGGGGGTGAGTGTTGGCGGTGGTGGAGGGGGTGAGTGTTGGTGATGGTGAAGGGGGTGAGTGTTGGTGATGGTGGAGGGGGTGAGTGTTGGTGGTGGTGGAGGGGGTGAGTGTTGGTGGTGGTGGAGGGGGTGAGTGTTGGTGGTGGTGGAGGGGGTGAGTGTTGGCGGTGGTGGAGGGGGTGAGTGTTGGTGGTGGTGGAGGGGGTGAGTGTTGGTGGTGGGGAGGGGGTGAGTGTTGGCGGTGGTGGAGGGGGTGAGTGTTGGTGGTGCTGGAGGGGGTGAGTGTTGGTGGTGGTGGAGGGGGTGAGTGTTGGTGGTGGTGGAGGGGGTGAGTGTTGGTGGTGGTGGAGGGGGTGAGTGTTGGTGATGGTGGAGGGGGTGAGTGTTGGTGGTGGTGGAGGGGGTGAGTGTGGCCGATGGTGGAGGGGGTGAGTGTTGGTGGTGGTGGAGGGGATGAGTGTTGGTGGTGGTGGAGGGGATGAGTGTTGGTGGTGGTGGAGGGGGTGAGTGTTGGTGGTGGTGGAGGGGGTGAGTGTGGCCGATGGTGGAGGGGGTGAGTGTTGGTGGTGGTGGAGGGGGTGAGTGTTGGCGGTGGTGGAGGGGGTGAGTGTTGTTGTTGGTGGAGGGGGTGAGTGTTGGTGATGGTGGAGGGGGTGAGTGTGGCCGATGGTGGAGGGGGTGAGTGTTGGTGGTGGTGGAGGGGGTGAGTGTTGGCGGTGGTGGAGGGGGTGAGTGTTGTTGTTGGTGGAGGGGGTGAGTGTTGGTGGTGGTGGAGGGGGTGAGTGTTGGTGATGGTGGAGGGGGTGAGTGTGGCCGATGGTGGAGGGAGTGAGTGTTGGCGGTGGTGGAGGGGATGAGTGTTGGCGGTGGTGGAGGGGGTGAGTGTTGGTGATGGTGGAGGGGGTGAGTGTTGGTGGTGGTGGAGGGGGTGAGTGTTGGTGGTGGTGGAGGGGGTGAGTGTTGGTGATGGTGGAGGGGGTGAGTGTTGGTGGTGGTGGAGGGGGTGAGTGTTGGTGGTGGTGGAGGGGGTGAGTGTTGGTGGTGGTGGAGGGGGTGAGTGTTGGTGATGGTGGAGGGGGTGAGTGTGGCCGATGGTGGAGGGAGTGAGTGTTGGCGGTGGTGGAGGGGATGAGTGTTGGCGGTGGTGGAGGGGGTGAGTGTTGGTGATGGTGGAGGGGGTGAGTGTTGGCGGTGGTGGAGGGGGTGAGTGTTGTTGGTGGTGGAGGGGGTGAGTGTTGGTGATGGTGGAGGGGGTGAGTGTTGGTGATGGTGGAGGGGGTGAGTGTTGGCGGTGGTGGAGAGGGTGAGTGTTGGTGATGGTGGAGGGGGTGAGTGTTGGTGATGGTGGAGGGGGTGAGTGTTGGTGATGGTGGAGGGGGTGAGTGTTGGTGATGGTGGAGGGGGTGAGTGTTGGCGGTGGTGGAGAGGGTGAGTGTTGGCGGTGGTTGAGGGGGTGAGTGTTGGTGATGGTGGAGGGGGTGAGTGTTGGCGGTGGTGGAGGGGGTGAGTGTTGGCGGTGGTGGAGAGGGTGAGTGTTGGTGGTGGTGGAGGGGGTGAGTGTTGGTGGTGGTGGAGGGGGTGAGTGTTGGTGGTGGTGGAGGGGGTGAGTGTTGGTGATGGTGGAGGGGGTGAGTGTTGGTGATGGTGGAGGGGGTGAGTGTTGGTGGTGGTGGAGGGGGTGAGTGTTGGTGGTGGTGGAGGGGGTGAGTGTTGGTGATGGTGGAGGGGGTGAGTGTTGGTGATGGTGGAGGGGGTGAGTGTTGGTGATGGTGGAGAGGGTGAGTGTTGGTGGTGGTGGAGGGGGTGAGTGTTGGTGATGGTGGAGGGGGTGATTGTTGGCGGTGGTGGAGGGGATGAGTGTTGGTGGTGGTGGAGGGGGTGTGTGTTGGCGATGGTGGAGGGGGTGTGTGTTGACGATGGTGGAGGGGGTGTGTGTTGGTGGTAGTGGAGGGGGTGAGTGTTGGCGGTGGTGGAGGGGATGAGTGTTGGTGGTGGTGGAGGGGGTGAGTGTTGGCGGTGGTAAAGGGGGTGAGTGTTGGCGGTGGTGGAGGGGGTGTGTGTTGGTGGTAGTGGAGGGGGTGAGTGTTGGCGGTGGTGGAGGGGGTGAGTGTTGGTGGTGGTGGAGGGGGTGAGTGTTGGCGGTGGTGGAGGGGATGAGTGTTGGCGGTGGTGGAGGGGGGTGAGTGTTGGTGGTGGTGGAGGGGGTGAGTGTTGGAGGTGGTCGAGCGGGTGAGTTTTGTTGGTGGTGGAGGGGGTGAGTGTTGGCGGTGGTGGAGGGGGTGAGTGTTGGTGGTGGTGGAGGGGGTGAGTGTTGGCGGTGGTGGAGGGGATGAGTGTTGGCGGTGGTGGAGGGGGGTGAGTGTTGGTGGTGGTGGAGGGGGTGAGTGTTGGAGGTGGTGGAGCGGGTGAGTGTTGGCGGTGGTGGAGTGGGAGAGTGTTGGCGGTGGTGGAGGGGGTGAGTGTTGGTGATGGTGGAGGGCATGAGTGTTGGTGGTGGTGGAGGGGGTGAGTGTTGGCGGTGGTGGAGGGTGAGAGTGTTGGCGGTGGTGGAGGGGGAGAGTGTTGGCGGTGGTGGAGGGGGTGAGTGTTGGTGATGGTGGAGGGGGTGAGTGTTGGTGGTGGTGGAGGGCATGAGTGTTGGTGGTGGTGGAGAGGGTGAGTGTTGGCGGTGGTGGAGGGGGAGAGTGTTGGCGGTGGTGGAGGGGGTGAGTTTTGGCAGTGGTGGAGGGGGTGAGTGTTGGCGGTGGTGGAGGGCATGAGTGTTGGTGGTGGTGGAGGGGGGTGAGTGTTGGCGGTGGTGGAGGGGGTGAGTGTTGGCGGTGGTGGAGGGGGTGAGTGTTGGCGGTGGTGGAGGGGGTGAGTGTTGGTGGTGGTGGAGGGGGGTGAGTGTTGGCGGTGGTGGAGGGGGTGAGTGTTGGTGGTGGTGGAGGGGGGTGAGTGTTGGCGGTGGTGGAGGGGGTGAGTGTTGGCGGTGGTGGAGGTGGTGAGTGTTGGTGGTGGTGGAGGGGGTGAGTGTTGGCGGTGGTGGAGTGGGTGAGTGTTGGCGGTGGTGGAGGGGGTGAGTGTTGGCGGTGGTGGAGCGGGTGAGTGTTGGTGATGGTGGAGGGCATGAGTGTTGGTGGTGGTGGAGGGGGTGAGTGTTGGCGGTGGTGGAGGGGGAGAGTGTTGGCGGTGGTGGAGGGGGAGAGTGTTGGCGGTGGTGGAGTGGGTGAGTGTTGGCGGTGGTGGAGGGGGTGAGTGTTGGCGGTGGTGGAGTGGGTGAGTGTTGGCGGTGGTGGAGGGGGTGAGTGTTGGCGGTGGTGGAGGGGGTGAGTGTTCGCAGTGGTGGAGTGGGTGAGTTTTGGTGGTGGTGGAGGGGGTGAGTGTTGGCGGTGGTGGAGGGGGTGAGTGTTGGTGGTGGTGGAGGGGATGAGTGTTGGCGGTGGTGGAGGGGGTGAGTGTTGGTTGTGGTGGAGGGGGTGAGTGTTGGTTGTGGTGGAGGGGGTGAGTGTTGGTGATGGTGGAGGGGGTGAGTGTTGGCGGTGGTGGAGGGGGTGAGTGTTGGTGGTGGTGGAGGGGGTGAGTGTTGGTGACGGTGGAGGGGGTGAGTGTTGGTGATGGTGGAGGGGATGAGTGTTGGTGATGGTGGAGGGGGTGAGTGTTGGTGATGGTGGAGGGGGTGAGTGTTGGTGGTGGTGGAGGGGGTGAGATTTGGCGGTGGTCGAGGGGGTGAGTGTTGGTGATGGTGGAGGGGGTGAGTGTTGGTGGTGGTGGAGGGGGTGAGTCTTGGCGGTGGTGGAGGGGGTGAGTGTTGGTGGTGGTGGAGGGGGTGAGTGTTGGTGATGGTGGAGGGGGTGAGTGTTGGTGATGGTGGAGGGGGTGAGTGTTGGTGGTGGTGGAGGGGGTGAGTTTTGGCGGTGGTCGAGGGGGTGAGTGTTGGCGGTGGTCGAGGGGGTGAGTGTTGGTGGTGGTGGAGGGGGTGAGTGTTGGTGATGGTGGAGGGGGTGAGTGTTGCGATGGTGGAGGGGGTGAGTGTTGGCGGTGGTGGAGGGGGTGAGTGTTGGTGATGGTGGAGGGGGTGAGTGTTGGCGGTGGTGGAGGGGGTGAGTGTTGGCGGTGGTGGAGGGGGTGAGTGTTGGTGATGGTGGAGGGGGTGAGTGTTGGTGGTGGTGGAGGGGGTGAGTTTTGGCGGTGGTCGAGGGGGTGAGTTTTGGCGGTGGTCGAGGGGGTGAGTGTTGGTGGTGGTGGAGGGGGTGAGTGTTGGTGATGGTGGAGGGGGTGAGTGTTGCGATGGTGGAGGGGGTGAGTGTTGGCGGTGGTAAAGGGTGTGAGTGTTGGTGATGGTGGAGGGGGTGAGTGTTGGTGATGGTGGAGGGGGTGAGTGTTGGCGGTGGTGGAGGGGGTGAGTGTTGGCGGTGGTGGAGGGGGTGAGTGTTGGAGGTGGTGGAGGGGGTGAGTGTTGGTGATGGTGGAGGGGGTGAGTGTTGGCGGTGGTGGAGGGGGTGAGTGTTGGTGGTGGTGGAGGGGGTGAGTGTTGGTGACGGTGGAGGGGGTGAGTGTTGGTGGTGGTGGAGGGGGTGAGTGTTGGTGGTGGTGGAGGGGGTGAGTGTTGGTGACGGTGGAGGCGGTGAGTGTTGGTGGTGGTGGAGGGGGTGAGTGTTGGTGATGGTGGAGGGGGTGAGTGTTGGTGGTGGTGGAGGGGGTGAGTGTTGGTGGTGGTGGAGGGGGTGAGTGTTGGTGACGGTGGAGGCGGTGAGTGTTGGTGGTGGTGGAGGGGGTGAGTGTTGGTGATGGTGGAGGGGGTGAGTGTTGGCGGTGGTGGAGGGGGTGAGTGTTGGCGGTGGTGGAGGGGGTGAGTGTTGGCGGTGGTGGAGGGGGTGAGTGTTGGCGGTGGTCGAGGGGGTGAGTGTTGGCGGTGGTCGAGGGGGTGAGTGTTGGCGGTGGTCGAGGGGGTGAGTGTTGGTGGTGGAGGGGGTGAGTGTTGGTGATGGTGGAGGGGGTGAGTGTTGGTGATGGTGGAGGGGGTGAGTGTGGCCGATGGTGGAGGGGGTGAGTGTTGGTGATGGTGGAGGGGGTGAGTGTTGGCGGTGGTGGAGGGGGTGAGTGTTGGCGGTGGTGGAGGGGGTGAGTGTTGGCGGTGGTCGAGGGGGTGAGTGTTGGCGGTGGTCGAGGGGGTGAGTGTTGGCGGTGGTGGAGGGGGTGAGTGTTGGCGGTGGTGGAGGGGGTGAGTGTTGGCGGTGGTGGAGGGGGTGAGTGTTGGTGATGGTGGAGTGGGTGAGTGTTGGTGGTGGTGGAGGGGGTGAGTGTTGGTGGTGGTGGAGGGGGTGAGTGTTGGTGGTGGTGGAGGGGATGAGTGTTTGTGGTGGTGGAGGGGGTGAGTGTTGGCGGTGGTGGAGGGGGTGAGTGTTGGCGGTGGTCGAGGGGGTGAGTGTTGGCGGTGGTGGAGGGGGTGAGTGTTGGTGGTGGTGGAGGGGGTGAGTGTTGGTGGTGGTGGAGGGGGTGAGTGTTGGTGGTGGTGGAGGGGATGAGTGTTGGTGGTGGTGGAGGGGGTGAGTGTTGGCGGTGGTGGAGGGGGTGAGTGTTGGCGGTGGTGGAGGGGGTGAGTGTTGGTGATGGTGGAGGGGGTGAGTGTTGGTGATGGTGGAGGGGATGAGTGTTAGCGGTGGTGGAGGGGATGAGTGTTGGCGGTGGTGGAGGGGGTGAGTGTTGGCGGTGGTGGAGGGGGTGAGTGTTGGTGATGGTGGAGGGGGTGAGTGTTGGTGATGGTGGAGGGGGTGAGTGTTGGTGATGGTGGAGGGGGTGAGTGTTGGTGGTGGTGGAGGGGGTGAGTGTTGGCGGTGGTGGAGGGGGTGAGTGTTTGTGGTGGTGAAGGGGGTGAGTGTTGGTGGTGGTGGAGGGAGTGAGTGTTGGTGATGGTGAAGGGGGTGAGTGTTGGTGGTGGTGGAGGGGGTGAGTGTTGGTGGTGGTGGAGGGGGTGAGTGTTGGCGGTGGTGGAGGGGGTGAGTGTTGGTGGTGGTGAAGGGGATGAGTGTTGGTGGTGGTGGAGGGGGTGAGTGTTGGTGGTGGTGGAGGGGGTGAGTGTTGGCGGTGGTGGAGGGGGTGAGTGTTGGTGATGGTGGAGGGGGTGAGTGTTGGTGGTGGTTGAGGGGGTGAGTGTTGGCGGTGGTGGAGGGGGTGAGTGTTGGTGATGGTGGAGGGGGTGAGTGTTGGTGGTGGTGGAGGGGGTGAGTGTTGGCGGTGGTGGAGGGGGTGAGTGTTGGTGATGGTGGAGGGGATGAGTGTTGGTGGTGGTGAAGGGGATGAGTGTTGGCGGTGGTGGAGGGGGTGAGTTTTGGTGATGGTGGAGGGGATGAGTGTTGGTGATGGTGGAGGGGATGAGTGTTAGCGGTGGTGGAGGGGGTGAGTGTTGGCGGTGGTGGAGGGGGTGAGTGTTGGCGGTGGTCGAGGGGATGAGTGTTGGTGGTGGTGGAGGGGGTGAGTGTTGGCGGTGGTGGAGGGGGTGAGTGTTGGCGGTGGTGGAGGGGATGAGTGTTGGTGGTGGTGGAGGGGGTGAGTGTTGGTGGTGGTGGAGGGGGTGAGTGTTGGTGGTGGTGGAGGGGGTGAGTGTTGGTGGTGGTGAAGGGGATGAGTGTTGGCGATGGTGGAGGGGATGAGTGTTGGCGATGGTGGAGGGGATGAGTGTTGGTGATGGTGGAGGGGATGAGTGTTAGCGGTGGTGGAGGGGGTTAGAGTTGGTGATGGTGGAGGGGGTGAGTGTTGGTGGTGGTGGAGGGGATGAGTGTTGGTGGTGGTGGAGGGGGTGAGTGTTGGTGGTGGTGGAGGGGATGAGTGTTGGCGATGGTGGAGGGGATGAGTGTTGGCGATGGTGGAGGGGATGAGTGTTAGCGGTGGTGGAGGGGGTTAGAGTTGGTGATGGTGGAGGGGGTGAGTGTTGGTGATGGTGGAGGGGATGAGTGTTAGCGGTGGTGGAGGGGGTTAGAGTTGGTGATGGTGGAGGGGGTGAGTGTTGGTGATGGTGGAGGGGATGAGTGTTAGCGGTGGTGGAGGGGGTTAGAGTTGGTGATGGTGGAGGGGGTGAGTGTTGGTGATGGTGGAGGGGGTGAGTGTTGGTGATGGTGGAGGGGGTGAGTGTTGGTGGTGGTGGAGGGGGTGAGTGTTGGCGGTGGTGGAGGGGGTGAGTGTTGGCGGTGGTGGAGGGGGTGAGTGTTGGTGATGGTGGAGGGGGTGAGTGTTGGTGGTGGTGGAGGGGGTGAGTGTTGGTGATGGTGGAGGGAATGAGTGTTGTTGGTGGTGGAGGGGGTGAGTGTTGGTGATGGTGGAGGGGGTGAGTGTTGGTGGTGGTGGAGGGGGTGAGTGTTGGTGATGGTGGAGGGGGTGAGTGTTGGTGGTGGTGGAGGGGATGAGTGTTAGCGGTGGTGGAGGGGGTGAGTGTTGGCGGTGGTGGAGGGGGTGAGTGTTGGTGGTGGTGGAGGGGGTGAGTGTGGCCGATGGTGGAGGGAGTGAGTGTTGGCGGTGGTGGAGGGGGTGAGTGTTGGCGGTGGTGGAGGGGATGAGTGTTGGCGGTGGTGGAGGGGGTGAGTGTTGGTGGTGGTGGAGAGGGTGAGTGTTGGTGGTGGTGGATGGGGTGAGTGTTGGTGGTGGTGGAGGGGGTGAGTGTTGGTGATGGTGGAGGGGGTGAGTGTTGGTGATGGTGGAGGGGGTGAGTGTTGGTGATGGTGGAGGGGGTGAGTGTGGCCGATGGTGGAGGGAGTGAGTGTTGGTGGTGGTGGAGAGGGTGAGTGTTGGTGGTGGTGGAGGGGGTGAGTGTTGGTGGTGGTGGAGTGGGTGAGTGTTGGTGGTGGTGGAGGGGGTGAGTGTTGGTGGTGGTGGAGGGGGTGAGTGTTGGTCGTGGTGGAGGGGGTGAGTGTTGGTCGTGGTGGAGGGGGTGTGTGTTGGTGATGGTGGAGGGGGTGAGTGTTGGTGACGGTGGAGGGGGTGAGTGTTGGTGATGGTGGAGGGGGTGAGTGTTGGTGATGGTGGAGGGGGTGAGTGTGGCCGATGGTGGAGGGGGTGAGTGTTGGTGATGGTGGAGGGGATGAGTGTTGGTGGCGGTGGAGAGGGTGAGTGTTGGTGGCGGTGGAGAGGGTGAGTGTTGGTGATGGTGGAGGGGGTGAGTGTTGGTGGTGGTGGAGGGGGTGAGTGTTGGTGGTGGTGGAGGGGGTGAGTGTTGGTGGTGGTGGAGGGGGTGAGTGTTGGTGATGGTGGAGAGGGTGAGTGTTGGTGGTGGTGGAGGGGGTGAGTGTTGGTGGTGGTGGAGGGGGTGAGTGTTGGTGGTGGTGGAGGGGGTGAGTGTTGGTGGTGGTGATGGTGGAGGGAGTGAGCATCGGCATTGGTTTAGGGGGTGAGCATTAATGTTGAATACCTTTGCAATTGAACTCATGAATGCCTTGGGGAAATTACTGAGGCGCTGCATGGTTAAGAAAATACAAGATACATGATTTGTAGTGACAATGGACAAAGACACTTTCAGACAAATGAGTCTTTGTTTCAGAGCAAGGAATCATCAACTGTGTTAAATATTGTTGGCACATGTCATTCTTTCAGTGTAGACATGAGCAGGTTTTATGTAACACACATGCTTGCCATCAACATTTGCTATCATTCCATTAAAATCTCCTCCTTAGCTGTCCAGGTGGAGTTCAATAACTCCAGTTGTCAAAAAGCTGTCACATGTTCACATTAACTTGCTGTGCAAGCATGGCATGAGTTAGCTTATTGCACGTGACTGTGATAAAACCAATGATAAGGACGATAGCCTATCAATTATAGGCCTCGTAAATGCTGTGACTATTATTGCCGGCAATAAAAATAATCTTAAACCAACTTGATGGCTGTAAAAGTTCTGCTGGCAATGAAGACCATTAAAAAAAACACCATTAGAATTCATATGTGGTTGGCTTTCAAGGTCATGGAAATAGTAATTGCACTGTCTTCATGATATATGTCATTGAGCGACAGTTTTGATCCACCTTTGTACCTTATTTACTGTAATTAGATGGTGCTCAATCAAAATTGCATGAGTTTCAGTTGCAACAAAAGTACAATTTTTTTTCCATTTGCATAGAATGGCTCTGTAAGTAGATGGAAGCAGATCTTTGCCGTCCTCTCCCTAACTATTGGATCATCCCACCATTTTTCTGTACTGCTCACGGCCTTTTTATCCACGACAGTGGCAGTGGTGGATGAAATGGGCAGTGCCTGCTTGATGCAAGTTCTGAGTTCTACCATTCCTCCAGATTTTGTTCTTTGCCTTCCTAAAAGTAGTAACCAATTTGGTGCGCAGATTAAACAGGACCTCCAACTCTCCAACGCTTAGCTGAGCTAAAGTCTCAAAAGTAGGTGGTCAGGACATTGAACTGTAGGCAGGCATTAAGGCTGAACCAATCTTTGGAGTAATATTCAGTTTTAGGCAATTTTCAGCATCACTCTGAGCTAAATATCTCAAATTTCTTCTAAAATTTCCATTATTCTCCAAAGCATTACAATCTAACTTTGGAAGACAAGGTCTTAGTATCAGTTAACCCGTCAGGGCGGTGTAGAGGGGATTTTGCACTGTTGCAAGTGTAAAATTCCAGATAAAATCATAAGAACGTAAGAACTAGGAGCAGGAGTAGGCCATCTGGCCCCTCGAGCCTGCCCCGCCATTTAATAAGATCATGGCTGATGTTTTTGAGGCTCAGCTCCACTTAGAACATTGAACAATACAAAGCAGAACAGGCCCTTACCACTCTCTGAGTAAAGAACCTGCCTCTGATATCTGTCTTAAATCTATCACCCCTCAATTTGTAGCTATGCCCCCTCGTACAAGCTAACGACATCACCCTCGGAAAAAGACTCTCACTGTCCACCCTATCTAATCCTCTGATCATCTTGAATGTCTCTATTAAAGCCGGTCTTACCCGCCCACTCACCATAACCCTTAATTCCTTTACTGTTCAAAAATGTATCTAGCCGTGCCGTAAAAACATTCAGAGAGGTAGCTTCAACTGTTTCACTGGGCAGGGATGAAACATTAAGCTAAGTTCAAACTTGTCCATTAGGTAAAAGATTGCATTATGTTATTAAAAGAATAGAGTATTCTCCCAGGATCCTGACTAACATTCTCACAGCAAACATCATTATCAATGTTATATTTCACAATTACCCTGTTCATATGTTAGCACACACCATCCTAGACCTCCTGGCTCAGAGTTACGGACATTACCACTGCATTAAAAGGGGCCCTATAAAATACACCTGATATCTGAAGTGGGAATCTGGTATCAATGCCACTCATCCACTTCTTTGTTACACTATTTTTCCTTTGTCAATATTTTCTAATTAATCTTTTTAGAGATGCTATGTGAAGCAGATAGAACTTGAATTCAGGTCCCCTGGCTCAGAGGTAGAGACATCGCCAATGTGCAACAGAGCCCTACAGCACCTCAGATACCAAACAATTGTTCATTCACCTCAGCTGTTGTTTCTGGTGCTTTGTGCTGCAGAGCTGTCTGTTATAAGAAAAACTGAAACTCCTCAGAATTCTTAGCAGTACCGGCGGCATTCATGGAGAGAAAGCAGAGTTAATGTTTCAAGACCAGTGACCCTTCTTCAACTACCTGTTATGCTTGTCTGCACACCAGTGATGACACTTCACAGCGCATTGGCCTTGACTCAATGGTAACAATCTCACCTTTGAATCTGAGGGTCATGGAATTGAGCCACATTCAAGAACTTCTATTAGATCATCTCAACTAATGTTCACTAAAATACCAATGTTGTGCTGTACACTGGAAATGTCATCTTTCAGAAGAGGCATCAGATAGAAGTCCCTCTACCTTATGAGATATCTTTATAGAGTTCTATCTGAGAGTAAAACATCCATTGGCAAGGTTCAAAGAAAACAAAAGCATCCTCCCTGTGACCCGTGAGAATGGCAAAGCAACTGAACAGAAGGTGTACAATAGTAGAATGAATCAACTCGACTTGAGAGACCACTGTCTCAAAGACTTCCCCAACAAAAGGTGCATGCTCCTGCTGTAAAGAACATTAATTTGCTCTGATGAGATATGATGAGGAAAGGGAAGAGAGTGGGTATTAAAGTTGCAAGAAGTCATGGTAGGTAGCAGAAACGAACAAGATTACAAAGTTTAAAAGAGACCAAATAATGTCAATAAGTATGTGCAAGTGTGAGGCGTATTGGAGGACAAGCCACTTTGAATATACGTATGGCTTGGTCGCCTAATCTCATGCTGTGAGGTCACTGACCAGTGGATTCAATGCTTCAACAATGACAGAAAGCTGTGATGAACTGTAATTTGGTGGCAATATTGCACAAAGCAAGAAAGCACGTCTAAATCAGGACATTTTACGTACGGTATTTCTGTTCTCTTATTCAGTCCCCAGAAGGCATGACCTATTTAGGAATTCAGCTACACTTAGAAAAAGACAACGTGTCTGAGTATAATAATTCACAGGTTTGAAAGAAGAAAAGTGGAACAAATCTCCATTATCACTTCAGGGTTGGTAGACTCTATCGAAGTAACATTATGCCATGTCTAATTGCAAAATGTCCATACTTTTGGAGAACCAATTAAACTGTCTTCACCATATAAATGTAAATAATTGGTCTCTTTATCTGGGCAAATATAAAACTGTAATTCAGGAGAGATGAAAAGATTCAAACAGGGGAATGTTTCAGTCTCCATAATGTATATCACAAATCTATTCATTTAAAATGATTGATACTGTAGAAACATCCTGCTGAAAAGATGACTTGCTGCCTATCTTCTTAAAGGAAGAAAAAATGGTTGAAACTTTAATCTGTATGATTTCCTTTACATGATATTCTTTAAGGGTAAAGGGGAAGTTAGTCATCGTTGTATTTTTTTTTTCAAAAGAGGTAGGTGTTCAGAGCTCACAATGCATTCTTATTTTCATTCTTTAAGGTGCCAGCATGAAATAGCACTGTGCAATTAGAGGATAACAACCAAATTTTTTGTTATATATTAGTCTCTGAAAGGGATCAAAAAAGACCCACAGCAAATTGTCCAGTCTCTCCAAATGCAGGACTTAAATGTCTTCAAAGTCTCAGCTCAAACAATACAGCTTCAAACCATAAGAGAGATCAATGGGGAGTAAAGACTCTGTCAATCAATTTTATTCCTCAGCTCTCCCAGTTATGAACACCTGTTTATCACTTTCCATCTATTGATGTGAATGGAGAAGTATAGAATTTAAATCTGTTCTCATTATTTCTCGTCCTTTGCAAAGATAGTGATATTCGAAGGGAAATATTTTGTGGGAGCTGCTCACGTGGAGAATTTCTGGAATTAATTGCCCTTTTCAGATTTAGCCAGATCCCTGAGTAAGTAAAAACAATTTGTCTGGGACATCAATGGCTGGGGCACTTTAATTGAAACTTCAACTTCTCAGGCAATGTTTTTCAAAGTTCTTTCCTTAGGACATGAGCACAAAAGGTAATGCCAACAATTCTTGCCCATCCCTAATTGTCTTTGAACTGAGTGGCTTGTCAGACCATTTCAGAGGGCAGCTAATAGTCAATCATGTAATTATGCATCTAAAGTCACATGTAGGCCAGACCAGATGAGGATGGCAGATTCCTGTCCATAAAGGACATCACAGACCAAATGGATTCTTCCAATAGCATAGGAGAATTTCATGATCATCGTTATTCAGGCTAGATTTAAATTCTAGGTTTCATTAATTGAATTCAAATTTTACCATCAAGTGTTTGAATAATATTACCACCATGTCACCATCTCCTCCACTATAATATATTACATTACACCTACTCAACTCTGAGGAGTCGTATTCCACAGCCGACACATACACAGTTACAGTATCATGTGAATTATCTTGTATCACCAAATTTTTCATCATCTTTGTCTTTCCCTGTCCATAAAGTCTTTAATCTCTCTTTTTAAGGTGTTATATCCAGCTCTTTTAAGCGAAGTTAATTGGCATAGCATTAATTAACTCAGTTGGGAGCCTGTTGCAAATGCCCATGAGATGTGACCTTATTCAGTTCAGGGGATAATAGATTTCTTGTTGAGGAAGCTCATATTGCAGGAAACCATCAAAAATGAAATACTAAGGGATGTAACAATTAGATAGTACTGAGCCTGTGTTTTGAACCAATGAGGTTGATAACAGGAGAAGATGATTCATGGAGTACTATGGTTATTTGACTACAAGAGAGAAAAATGAGTCTTTTTTCCACGCATGGGTATTGCTGACTCAACCAACATTTATTGCCCATCCTTAGTTGCCCTTGATCAAGTGGTAGTGAGCTGCCTTCTTGGACTACTGCAGCCCAAATCCTGTAGGTCAATCTACAATACTATTAGGAAGGGAGTTCTAGGATTTGGACTCAACGACGTGAAGGAACGGGAATATATTTCCAAGTCAGGATGGTGAGTGCCTTGTAGTTAGTGGTATTCCCTTTAATTTGTCTCCCTTGTCCTTCTAGATGGGAGTAGCTGTGGTTTGGAAATTACAGTTTCATGATCATTGAGGAATTTCTGCAGTGCATTTTGTAGATGGTACACACTGCTGCTACAGAGCATTGGTGGTGAACGAATTTTTTTTTGTGGACGTGATACCAATTAAGTAGGTTGCTTTGCACAGTATGATGTCAACCTTCTTGAGTGTTGCTGGAGCTGCACTCATCCAGGCAAGTGGGGACTATTTCATCATGCTCTTGACCTGTGGCCTGTGATCAGACTTTGGGGAGTCAGAGATGAGTAATTTGCCTCTGCCCTGATCTTGTAGCCATTGCATTTGTATAGCTAGTCCAGTTCTGTTTCTGGTCTATGGTAACCCAGAATGTTAACAGTGGAGAATTCAATGATGGTAATGTCATTCAATGTCAAGGAATGGTAGTTAGATTATTTCTTATTGGAGATGGTCATTGCCTGCCATTTGTGTGGCACAAATGTTACTTGTCACTTGTCAGCCCAAGCCTGGATATTGTCCAGTTCTTGTTGCATTTGAACATGGACTGCTTCAGTATCTGAGGAGTCATGAATGGTGCCGAACATTGTGTAACCATTGGCAAACACCCTCACTTCTGGCCTTATGCTGAAAGGTAGATCTATGAAAAGGCTAAAATAGAAAACATAGATATGAGTTTCTAGCTGAACACAGGAAATAAAGAAGAATAGGTGTTGTGGGTTCCTGGGGAATGAGCAGAAAAAATATGAAGAGAACATCACAGTAGCATTGATAAAATGGAGAAATACTAATTATTGTGCTCATTTTCAAACAATGGCCCGTGAATTTTATTCAACCATGTTCTGCTGTTTGTTACAGTTTTAGTTTGCAACATTACACTTTCAAAGTTACGCTTTCTTCCTGTATCGCTGTGGATGTAAGAAATTGCTAATAACTGGCTTGTTCCCTGATGAAAGTCTGCAAAATATGCAACTAAACACTGGCTTCTGAATTAAACTGCCCATCCATGATGGATTAGCTGTTTGAAAAGCAGTCTACCTGCAAAGCTAGGGCTCAATGGGATGTTCATTGTTCTTTATATACAGAATCACAAAGAAAAGGAAGTAACCGTAGTGATTAATAGTGGTACTCGGCATAAATATCTTCATCCCAGTTTCATGCCCTTATTTCCAATCTGGTAGTTTTTATAAGCTTACAGCTGTAAAGAAGGTTAGTTGACATGCACAAACAATTTGCAACACATCAATAGTAAAGTCATGCTTTGGCCATCATAAAGCAGACCAGAGGAAAATCTGACAGCAGACCCTAATTGTAAGGAACTTTTTGTTGAATCTATCATTCCCAAGTCAATAGTCTCTAAAAACTGAATTGCCCCAGATTCCACTCCTTTCAAGGGCAGTTAAGGACAGACAATAAAATGCTGGCATAGCCAGTCATGTCCACACCTCCTCATTTAGAAAGAAAACTTCTGCTCTGTCTTTGTTAACACAGCATGGAGCTGGAGGAGCACAGCAGGCCAAGCAACATCAGGCGAGCAGGGAAGTTAATGTTCTGGGTCGGGAACCTTCTGCCTTGTTATAAATGCAAAACAGCAAATCAGAATCAGCATTCAAATATATTCCTGAAATTTAAGTCTTAAAAAGCAGGAATAGTAGGAGGAAGCAAAAACAGAAATTGCTGGAAAAGCTCAGCTGGTCTGACAGCATCTGTGGAGACAAATCAGAGTTAATGTTTCAGATTGAGTGACCTTTCCTCAGTAGGAAGGAAGTGTGGATTTTGAGGCATCTGGATGAAATTCCACAGTATAATTTTTTAAACTTACTGTCTAGAAGTCAGGCCGATTGGCAAAATTGGATCCCAGTAGGACAGGGAGCTTTGAAGGTGATTAATTCCTGAAGATGGGGAGGGAGGTGTTTCTGATTCCTTACCACAGAGAGGGAGCGGAAGTCCGATTCCTAAAGTGGGGTGGGGGGAATGTGTAGGCAGAGTTCAATTCCAAGGAAAGAAATAAACTCAAACAGCTGGGTGATGGCTCACTGTGAGGAACCTGCGTTTATAAAGTATTTAACACTTTCCTGAAGATGTCCTTACACCCCTCTCACATGCCCCAAACCTTTTGGGTTTTGAAGACGGAATTAATCTTTTGAAAGCAATTTAAATATGAGTGTCCAAGTATCATTACAATACTCAAATGATCGACCTGCTTCCTGGGAGCATGTTTGCTGCTAATCTTTGTTCATTAATGTTAGAAGTAAGCACATTAAAGGTTCAGGTTAGGACCATTTAAAAACTAAAATCTCACACAACCTGTTTTATTTGGGGTTAAATTGATGCAAGTTTAAAATCCTCATTCTGTTTGGCCATTTGTTGACTGTTTCAAGGATGTTATACAAGCTCGTCCAAAGTGAATTCTATCCCATTTAATTATTGAGGAACTATTTGACATTAATACTCCCGTATTCCCGAAAGCAATCAAGCTCAACTCCAGGATATTGGCCAATTAGAATATTTCTAAAATTCCACTGAAAGAGTGGGCCATTCAGCCTGCCAAAGAATGCTTGATCATGACTAAGTATCTCCTCAATGCCACTTCCCAGCACTATCTCCACATCTCTTAATGTCATTCCTCTCCAGGAACTAATTCATTTCTGCCTCGAACCTACTTAATGTTTTTTTAATTAATTTTTCAACACAAAGCATCAATTTCACGGCCAATGTTAGATTTTAATTCCAGATTTCCATTGAATTAAAATTTCACCATCTGCCATGTCAGGATTCAAACTCAGATCTTCAGAACACCACCTAGATCTCTGAAACTAATCATCCAATGATATAACAACTAGGCCATCACCTCCCCTAATTGAGGGAGGGGAGGGAGAGAGGATGTGAGTGGAATGACTGACCCCCACGTTTCCAGTTGTTTGTAACTTTAAATATACCATCTCGTTCCCATGGTAACATTTCTGTCTTGGGTCTGCTACAGTGTTTCAGTGAAGGACAATGCAAGCTAGAGGAAAAGCATGTCAATTTTCCTTTATTGTTCTGGAGCCAACATTAACTTGCAGAACTTCAAGGCATAGCCTCTGCCCTCCATGTTGATTTTAATCTCCCCCCACCCATGTCTGGGTCTGTTTTGTTTGTTTTATTTTCAGAGAATGCATCCTTTTGTCCTTTTTGAAACAGTGAGATGGCCCGGTTGCTCTGTGGTTCACACTGCACAGCACCAGGGACCCGGGTTTGATGACAGCCACGGGCAACTGTCCGTGTGGAGTTTACGCATTCTCCCCGTGTCTGGGTGGTTGCACTCTGATTTATGTCCACAGTCCAAAGGTACACACGTTAGTTGAATTGGCTATGCTAAATTGTCCACTGTGCCCAGGGATGTGTGGGCTAGCCGGGGGAAGTGTAGTGGCTGTAGATGGGATGGTCTTTAGAGGGTCATTGTGTGGACTCACTGGGTCAATGGCCTGCTTTTGTGTTGTAGCAGTTCTATGAACTCTGTTTTTCATTCAACAGACCTAACAAGTTTCTCCAAAACTTCAGGATTTAAAATCTTTCTCCTTTTTTTTGTCTATGTTTCCAATCTGAAAGATTATTTCAAACTTTGATTGCACTTTGTGATTGTGCTTTGAAGAAATAAGTTCTGTTAAGTGCCACTTTCAAGTTTTCTTCGCAACAATTTATACCTAAAACTTCTAATCCTATTTCCTGACTCAGAACAGAATATTCCTTGTTTGAAAAGGAACTGAGAAAATGGTTGGAAATAGCCTTAAAATTTGCATTAAAGCAGTTCAAAAACAAAACTTGCAAGGAAATTCTGTTAAAAGAGTGATTTTAAGATAGCATGGGCCCAGAAGTTATGACATTATCCCTTTGATGCTGGTAGGGAACTATAATAATTCCAACCCATTAGGAATATCTGTAACAGGAACTTGATGTTATGTGTCTTTGCCCTCTATTCCATGCCATTATACTTAGCAACACAATGTATTAGGACATAGAAAATCTGACTAGAACCATCAATCCTTAATACATCCAAATCTTGCACTCAACCAGATGTATTATTCAATCTGTTCATGCAGGGGATAACTGTCTCAGTCTCAACATCCATATTTCCCAGCCTTTCCCCAGCCAATTTCAAACCCTTTGAATGTAGAAAGCATTCTTCAGAACCTTGTCCAACGTAAAACATGAAAGAGAATCTTCCATTCCCTCTAGGGCAAACTAGAGACAGATATGTCCCACGTGTTTGCATATTCCTTTGTGCTGAGTGCTCTACATATTTTAGGCTCAAGTTCTGAGGAATATCATTGTGAGGCTATAAGAAGAAAAGGCTTTCCTATAAAATATAATGTTGCTCAGAGACACAGAATGGGCATTCAGCTTTCGAAAGAGCAATGGGCCTATGGTGCCTGTAGAGCCCACCAGCGTTAGTGCTACTAATTAAAACATAAATATACAAGACAAGTTTACTCTACTCACTCACTCTTTAAATCCTGGTTCCTTCTTTTCCAATAACATGGCTCCCACTCCATTAACAATATTAAATAACGTCTCAATTCTCATTACAAATACTGATATTGAAAATGTCAAGTGCCATTTGATTTTTTGCTTTCAAGCAGCTGAAACATAAATTCACACATCCTGGCCAATGTATCTCAGTGAAAACTCATATATAAACACATAATCACTTGCCTAGAATTCTGTTTCGTGGATTAACAACGATAGTTTCTTCACTGCTCAGGGCAGGGTTACATAGTCACATTAATCTTCTAACTCACACCCCTCCCAAAGCTGGGATCAAGACAGGACTGCTGTGTGGCCAAAATCAATGCATTTGAAATGGTCAGTAAACATCTTGCAGCAGCAGCCCTATTGCTACCATTCATCCACATTTTGCATCTCACTCCTTATCCAAATAGGTGCCAATGCAGCTCCCACTTATAAGATTACAATACAAATATTTCTAGACGTCCTTTCCTTCAGGAGGCAGCTTGGTTTTGTTCTGATATGTATATGTAATTTAAAGGCAGCCACGTTACAATCAATATCTTACATGATATAAACTTAAGCAATTGGCTTCAAGTAAGTTTTTCAAGTAAGAGACTTTTCCCCTGGGCAGGATTGACTGCCACGAGGAGTCATAGTTTTAAGGTGTTAGGAGGAAGGTATAGAAGAGACGTCAGAGGGAGGTTCTTCACTCAGAGAGTTGTGAGCGCATGGAATACTTTGCCAGTGGAAGTCGTGGAAGCAGAGTCATTAATGACATTTAAGGGACTGCTGGACATGCACATGGACAGTAGTGAATTGAGGGGAATGTAGGTTAGGTTATTTTATATTTGGATTAGGATTATTCCACAGCACAATATCGTGGGCCAAAGAGCCTGTACTGTGCTATACTTTTCTATGTTCTATGTTCTATGTTCTAAGTTACCCCAAGCAGAGGCCCAAGATAGAATTTGCTTACAAAAGCTGAAGTATGATTCACAGCCTCTGAAATTCTGGCTCATTTAATCTTGGATTACAAGAAACCTGAACATTAGATTGAAACAAGACTTTCCATGCTATTATAAAAGACCAGAAACAATGCTGGAGATGATAGTGGCAAAACGTTAAGAAAAGCAAACGAGGAGGTGACGGCCGAGCGGAGTTATCACTGGACTGTTAATCCGGAGACCCAGGTGTTGTTCTGGGTGCCTTGGCCTGATTCCTACCATGGTTGCTGGTGGTATTTAAATTCAATAAAAGTCTAGAATTAAGACTCTAATAATGACTGTGAATCCATTGTTGATTGTTAGAAAAACCCATCTTGGTCACTATTGTCCTTAAGGGGAGGAAACTGCCACCCTTACCTGGTGTGGGCAATATGGGTCTCCAGACCCACAGCAATGTGGTGGACTTTTAACTGTCCTCTGGGCAATTAGGCATGGCCAATATTGGCCAGCAAAGCCCTCAATGAAACCCCATTGTGAACGAATTTTAATAAAAAAAGCAAAGTCATTGAATCATAGGCAGAGGAATGTCATGAAAGAACATTAAACGTTCGCTACTATTAAAGTCAGATTCAGATCTTTCATAGAATCTGCTTCAGTCCCAGTTTTAGGTGGCAATAACATGCCTTGAAGGCAATTTTGACTCTATCTTAGTGAACTGGGAGCTAGTTTTGCATCACTAGACTTTTAGCTTCATTGACTCAAATTGAATGCACTTTACTGGTGCCTTCTGGTTCTATCCCTGTGCCGTCATGGAAGGGAAGCAACAGGCAATTCCACATACAGGCCTTCTGTTACAATTTCAGTGGCCCTTGGTAATGTCATCAGAGCTTAATGTGCATATTTAGTGGTGGATCCTCTATGCCTTCAAAAGCGCACATTAAATATGCAAGTTGCATAGAGAGCAGCCATTCCAGCCTCTCGTTATTGTTTCTCTTGTTTTGTGCAGAAGTTGTAATCAGAGGTTTGGTGAATGTGAGGATCTTTACTACATGGTCAGCAATGCGTGAACCATGAAAATATATTGCATAAAAACACATGTGTCACACTTACACAATGCTTATTACTTCATATTCATAAATATTCTCAATCTGTTTTGCAGTAGAGTAACTCTCAGTTCAATATATCCGTAATTGAGTAACACAATCATAAACATCTAGATCTGACCAATAAGCTAAAATAATTACTCATAAAACTTGTAATCATAACTACTCTGTGTGGCTAGATCTGATCTTTCCTCTGTGTTGTTTGTGCGAATACAACAGTCAACAAATGAAGCATCTGATCGTTTTTGAGTATTTAGAATTTGCAGGGCCTACATTTGCTGGTTTGAGACTCAAACTGGTGGCTTCATGCTTAAAGGAATTAGTGACATTCTGACATTTATGTAGCTGCTGGCACCTATTGAGAACTTCAGAGGTTTAGAACACTCACATCTCTCTTTTCTGCTCCCAGGATTGATTGAAGATGGGGCACATCCACTTTTTGTCTTCTCTCCCAGTTGCACCCTGCACAGCTTGCAATACAGGGTTCACATCACAATACTTAGCGCCAGAGGCAGTGCTAAGAATCCCAGAAAATCCATTCAATCAATTTCAATAGCTTCTCCAAACACAGCTACAAATATTGCTATTTTAAAGTTTCATATCTCTCCAAAGTTTATATTGGATTCAAACAAAGCAATATCAGGTCCATTGTAAACAATCCTCCTGTGGTGCCACAAGCCTGGATGAGAAAGAACCTTACATCTGATATTTCTCACACCTTGCTTCAGTGTTCTCTCACTCCCGATTACAGGCTTTATTATATTACTGCTTATTATCTCTTTAATAATATGCTTTATGGCACAGACCCATAACAGACCACTTCCTCCTTTAGGCAAGCCCTCTCTCGTCCTTCTTCAGCTTCAAATATATCACCGCGTAATTCACTTCCTCCCCCTACAATCTTCTTCAATATACATGGTGACGTCTCCTACAGTTACTCAATTATTCTTAGGATCATTGAAGTGAGAAACACTTTGCTTGCCTCAGCCTTGCCTTCCTCTGCTCACTGTTAAGGCTCTTATCTGAGTCGCCCTACTAACCATATCGCCCTACTAACTGGATCGCTATCTATTTAGCTTGCTTTGTCTCCAGCACTCCTCAATGTTAATGGCACTCTCCAATATGGTCCTTATCTTTTCACCTTTGCTTCTGTATAGAATGTGTTTCTGGCAATAATTCACTTCAAATGCTTACACTTGTGAAATTTTTTAGTGCTTTCATTTTAATGTACTCTCCTTTTGGACATGCTGTCTTGAAAATAATTGACTGACTGTAGTCTCCATCGAGCACTAATAAGATAGCACAGACATCAGCGTGATAACCACTCTGCAGTAATGGCTGCAATCTACTAACACACAGGCACGTCACAATGTACACCTCAGAAATCTCATAAAAAAGAGAGTTAAATTAAACAGCCTGAGCAAGGACAGGGGGATATGAGGGCAAAGGATCGAGTTAAAGACATCTAATGCTGCATATCAGAAGTAAGTTACAGTTGGGAATGTTATTATGGCTGGATTTTGATAAATGGCCTGTCCAATGGATCACAGTGATACCGATTTAGCTGAAGGGAACTATGAAGAAGATCTTAAATATAGGAATAAATAGATTAACTTGATAGTGCAAATGGTTCTTCATTATTTCTAGCTTCATATCAGATTCACAGTAAAGTTCTATATGACCCCTACAAAGGACACTCAGGGAGAATTGCAGCATGTGGTTTGATCTAGAGTAAAACTCTCTTTACACCATTCCCATGAAAGTCTCCCAGGAGAGTTACAAAAGTGGTTACATACAGAGTAAAGCTCTCTTTCCCCTGTCACCACTGAACATGAGACGGTAATATATTGGTAATATCACTAAAACAGTAATGCAGAACACTAGGCTAATATTCTGGGGCTGTAGTTCTGAATCCTAAAATGGCAAATGGGAAAATTTGAATTCATTTAAAAGAAGTCTGGAATTAAAAGGCTGTAATCATTACTGTTGATTGTTATAAAGCTCCACCTCAGTCACAAACGTCCTTTAGAGAAAGGAATCTGCCATTGGTCTGGCCTGCACGTGACCCTAAAACCACAACAATGTGGTTGACTTTTCACTACTCTCCAGATAATTAGAGTTGGGCAATAAATGTTGGCTTAATAAGTGATGCCATCATCTCATGAACCTAATAAAAAAAGGCACCATGGAGCATGGAAGGACTTAATCTACTGAACAGAACTCACTTTATAGAGGATTTCTAAAATAACAGAGAGCTTTATGGCAAAACCTCAACATTAAAATCAACCAAAATTAAATAAGAAAGCTTGAAGCAGGTGTAAAAACCACAACCAAAAGCTCCTGAGATAACAAGGTGTGGAGCTGGATGAACACAGCAGGCCAAGCAGCATCAGAGGGGCAGGAAAGCTGAAATTTGGGTCTAGACCCCCTTCTGAAGAAGGGTCTAGACCTGAAACGTCAGCTTCCCTGCTCCTCTGATGCTGCTTGGCCTGCTGTGTTCATTCAGCTCCACACCTTGTGACCTCAGATTCTCCAGCATCAGCAGTTCCTACTATCTCTGAACCAAAAGCTCCTGAAGTTTTTGAAAAACAAACGACAGTCTCAGGGAGATGGAATCTACAAAGATGCTAACTGCTTCAGCAAAGCAGCAGAAAGATAATTGATGTCAGAGAAAATAATCTAATCACTTTTGAGATTAGTGTAGCTGGAGGGGATGTGCTGAAGATCACAGTACAGGCATTGCAGCATGCATCTTATAACAGGCCTGTGGCTGCTATCCCAGTGGAATCCATGAGGCACAGTCACAGTCTCCAAGGTTTTTCAATCCAATGTTTGTACATTATATTTAATTCAATGGCGATCAGAAATTTATTTAGTTGTACAAAAAAGTGTCTAACGTTCCTTTTAAAAGTGAAATATTAGCTCACTCAATGCCTGAAATATGAATTAAAATGTTGCCTATAGCAATTGGCATGTCTGAAATCATGAATCTGAAAATTGGCAATGTTTGAAAAAATGGATGATCGTATAGTGGCTCTCGGTTACAGTCGGTATATTTTGCAGCACAAGAAGTTCAGGAAATACCATATATCTCATCATAGTATAAATTTATGCAGAAATTTTTTTAAAAATCTGTTACACAATATTTGTGTGACCTCACCATAACTGTAAAGTACTTACATGAAAAGAAATCCAGAAAGAGATAAAGTAACTCAGTAAAAATTAGCCAACATCTGAAAGTGCATGTTCGATCATCTCACCCAGAAATATTTGTCTGTCCTTATCTGAACACATGATGGATAATATACCAGCTGGGACATCCTCATTTTGGTGAAAATTCCGATCATTTTTGATGTGGCAGGAGATTCATTTTGCCAAACAAGTGCATAACTGATGAGAACAAGAGTGTTAAAGTGTCAAAACCAAGCCAAATAATCTCTAATCTGCAGCCTCATGCAAAGACAAAGGGGCTGAAACTTATCAGAAGTTGATCAAGTGTCATTGATGGGAAGTTCCATGGAGAATTTCTCTCTGCAAGGCCGAGTGAGTTTCCCTGTGCAGTCATTCTAAAGCCATCTCAATAGATACCTGGCCCCTATGACACATAGGAAGCTCGTATAATTCTGTCTCTTGCTGCACTTGAAGTTAGACACCATTGCCAAGATGTCTCTGCCACCAGTTGCACATTTAAAAATCCATTGAACATCCAGCCAAATGCTGTCAATTTAATTCTGCTCTCCACAGGCCAATTAATGTCTCCCAGAAATGAGACATGGCGAAATTGGCTTACATGGAACTGGACCTTATGGATGTTGTCTCTCCCCTACCCAGGGTCATCAGACCCTGCCAGACTAATCCAAGATTGTCCCTGGGTCAGTGCAGTCCCAGCTGGTTAGAGGAGAGCCCATCATTGCTGCAAGGAAGTCACACGTTGCTTCAAATTGAAGCTCCCTCCTTCTCAGATCAAAACACTTACCCACCCACTCTGTAAGGCTGTAGCCATTTTTCCCTCTGTTGCACACTTATTAGTTGCAGCATGATGGAAGGAAACAGCAGGTCACTCCTCATGCAGTGAGTTTTAGGCTCAGCCTCTCACCGTTGGGGAACACCCAAGTATACACACTCACTTCTTGGAAATCCTCCCTGTCAACCTGATAGGCTTTGAACTTACCCAAAGGCTCTCTGAACCTGTCCATCTAAATTTCAGCTGCCCACTGTATCCCACCCAGCCCAAGGAGTCTTGATCTTTAAGCATCCCAACAGATGCCATGGACTGTCAGTGTGTCTAGATTTCTGACTAATATCTGTACAGCTCCCTGACTGTCTCTCTGTGATGTCCCAAACTGGTCAAACTACCCACACCGTAGATTGCAGAGGTATGGACCCCCCTGGCTGTGGCCACCCATGGACCAATATCAGAAACTGCCCTTGACTAGTTATGCTGTGGCCAGAAGGACTTCTACCTGCATTTGACTGAGGATGACTTTCCTTAGGATTGGAGACATGGGCCATTTGGTTGAAACACGTGCCATGTGTTTGGTGTGTTCGCAGCTACCAGATGGTGCAAGTGTAACACTGTTCTGTACTGAAACATGTTCACACCCTTAACTCATGATTGATGAAACCTTCCTGACTTTCTTGTGTGTCTGAGCTGCAAGGTAAGTTAGGACAGAAAGACTGTGAGCCGTTTATCTCTTGCTGAGGAGCTAAGGGGGTTAAAAGCAAGGCAGGGAAGCTGCGACCATCCAAGTAAGCTCAAAGTGAGTGCTAAGAGAGCAAGTGGTGAACCCTGAGATGCAGGCTGGTCCAGTCCATGAGATGGGTGCCCATCATTATGCTCAAAGTGTCCCTACAACAGCATTCCAATTAAAGATGCCAGGTCACTGAAGTGTACTGTGCCACGATGATGTGGTGAGGTTGTATGAGTCAGATGCTAACAGCCATGGATATAGGTTACATGCAGTCACTACGGGTGCCTATGGTGCTTGCTGTGAGATATCGTTAATGTATGCCCATCTAATTTCCATCCAGTAAATCATTTGCTCACCCACCAGCTGATACCTTTGCTTCCTTCCTTTACACACTGTCTCCTTGTCACAGTAGCTTTGCAAATTTTAAACTCAGAAGGATAACAGTTGGTCACTGTAAAAATAAGGTGTGTTTTGACCTCCTGTGCTGTCCTGGAAGGCTTCCTGAACAGGAGCATTCTGCTTTTCTGAAGAGGCTCAAACTGGAGATTCTGGTCTGAAAAGTGAATCTCCAGGATAGGGGACAGAAGAGGAAGCAGATGGAGGACCCCCTTAGGAAGGCTCAGTCCAATGATTCTATCCAGCATATGGGGCAGTTTAATGCAGCAAGGTATCGGTGTGGTAAACTTCAACTGGGTGCCCACAGAAGATAAATCACATAAATTGCCCTGCCTCCATCTAGAATATATTTCATAGTATCACTTGATCTGAAAGTTTTACCAGTTAACAACTGTCAAAAGACATGCCAAAACTATGTACTTATCATCCATCTAAGGACATTTGCCAAGCCTTTAACTTGGCTATAATAAGTAACAGTCCATCAGCATACTTGTTGTAATAAGTATGGCTAAGCAGTCCAATTAATAAGAAAGAGGTTGAGTGATAATGTGCCAAAATTGCATGTTAAATGCTCAAACCATCCAATGCATCAATCTTGTGGCGGATAAGGACTTAATTCATTCTGTAAACTCTAAGAAACGTCTCTGAACTTGGCCGTTGGAATGTTTTAGAATATATTCTGGTTGCAGTAGTCACAGATCACTGACAGAATTCAGCCTGCTGTGGTATCATGTACCTCCAGACGCTTGTTATAGTGTGGAGCAGTGGATAGTGATGGTGGTAGAGGCTTCAGGTTTCTTTCCGTGACACAACTCTCTCATTTTTATCATCCATTCTTTGGTGTATGTTGTAAAGACTTGAGGAAAAGTTGCCAAAGGCCCAGGGGGCCAAGGGCAGTTCTTTCATTAGAGAGAAAGATATAGAGATGACGTGACGGTCACCATGCCTCAGACAAGGGGGAGTAGTGGGTAAGGAGAGTTCTTCAACGTCTGGTTACAGTTAATGCTTCTCAACTTGGTCTGAACTTGGCATGACTTGACATCAGCCTGAGCTGACCCAATTCCTTTGAAACCTGTGATGATGGGGATTCCACAGGATGCCCATGCATAACTTCCACATATACCACAGCAATAATTAGCTGACCATTGGAAAACCTGTGCCATCATCACTGGGTTAATGCAGGGAAATCTACAAATGAAGTCAATGAATATTACAGCAATGTGCAAGTTTCAAAAGGGAGATTAAATCTTAACATCACAACCATCAAGTTTGGCTGGTGGTCTTCTTATCTCTGGATGAGTACACTGGCTATAAACAAAAACAGAAGCTCAGCAGGTCTGGCAGCATCTATAAAGAAAGCATCAGAGTTAATGTTTTGGAATTCTTTTTTCACAGATGCTTTTCCAGAAACTTCAGCTTTTGTTCCTGATTTACAGAATCTGCAGTTCTTTCAGTTTTTACGCTGGCTATAAACTTCAATAAAGAATTTTAGTACGTTCTCTAGAGTGACACACCAACGCAGTAGTTGAAAAATGTTACTTATCAGAATTGTTATCCTTCTGGTGAAGCACCTATTTATTTGTTTTCCCTTATATCACAGTTTCCCAAACATTTTCCCATTGTGACCTGATTTTTGAGGCTGGAATATTGTTGTGTCCCCTCAGTGTGAACTGACAAGTGGAAGAAATGGGGGAGAAAACTCAGGGACAGCATTGCTGCCTCTGAAATCATCACCCTGCTTGGGCTTTCAGCCTCCACTTTAGGACACCCTGCCTTAAATACTCTGTCAGGCTTATTAGCATTGCTCATTTCTCCATCAGGTTTCTTACATTGTGAAGGTCGTACGTATAGTCCAAGATTTAATTACCGAAAAGCATACGTCAGAATTGTAAAACAGAACTCCAGACAATCTTAGCTGGATAATGAGCCCAGATCCTCCCCAAGATGTTAGTTAGGGCCCTGTGCAAATGCTGCCAGACTGACCCCCTTGAACATCCAATGGGCAATTCCCCTGTTCCCCAGATCCCTTCACAAAACTGACTGACTGAGCCTGATTCGGAGATCTCAAACCATTCCACAGTATCCTCCCAAACAATTAGCCAGGAAATGCTATGTAGATTGGAACTGAGTCTGATTCCTGGGTTACGAGAGAATTGACCTCCAACACTCACACTGACTACTCACATCAACTCCCACCCCTGCTCCTAAACTAGTCTCCCAACCCAAGTTGACAAGCAACCAATCTGACCGCTCCTCCTGATTGGTCCAACTAACCCCGATTAGACTAACCTGATGATCCCAAATAACCCTCTAATGAATTAGGGAATGATCTTTCTGGCAAATATATGTTACAGTAAGAATACAATGAAAAGATTTCATTTGCTGCCATGATTTGGCATCCTTTTGAATAATTTAACAATAGGATAGAAAAAAATTAGAAGACATAATCTCAGGAGGGTCCATCAGTCCTGAGCCATCTCATAACCATCAACGAAGCCAGAACTGCCATCCCTCTGCCACCACTTTGCCAGCATCTACACTGGGCCCAGCCAATGTCAAAGTTGCCAATCCTCAGGCACCATCTTTCAGCATTGGAGTTTATTCCTCCACCAATGTCTCACCACCACCTGCGCTGGACCAACCATCAGAGTTGTGTCTCTCACTGCAGGGTTCAACTGGCCAATGTCACTATGACACCCTTCTGTCACCTCTTCCCTGTTGCCAGCACTGGACCCAACCAACAGCTATGTCGCTGATCCTCAGGCGCCATCTTTTGCCACTGGGTCAACCTCGCCAACATCGTCTCTGCCGGTGGGGCAGCCACTGATTCCAATGCCAGGCACTGTGCTCACCCCAGAAAAGTAAGTGAGGGCCCACTTGAGGTCAACACGCTCCGCCCATGTGAGGTCCATGGTGGGGCCTTGCCACTGCTGATGCTATTTGAGATCAGGAAAAGGGACAAGTAGAGATTCCAAGAAAAGAAAGCCAAGAAAAGAGAGAAAAGGAAGAAAACCAGTTGGAGTGGATCACTCCAGTTTAGGAACCCAATCCAACACCATCTTGCTCAATTAGCCTCACATCCCTGACCTGACCTGACTTGTCCTAACCACCAAGATAGACACCCCTCCCAATTTGGCGATACTACCCAGCTGCCTGCTCACACATCTCCCATGTCAGTATCTGCCACCCTCAGCACCTATAAGCCTACACACCAACCCAATTTATCTCTGCCACCTACCCACCATGGCACATTTCATCCAGTAACCCGTTCACTAATGTTTACACTGGGCATTCATACTTATCAAATGATGGTTAACACTGTAAAGAGCAAGTGGGCCTTCTTTGCAGGGCACTGTGTAGATTTCAGCATTAAGGAAGCTCTTCACGATGCCAATTACAAGTCAAATTCCTTCAATAGAACTGGCATGTGCACAGTTTTCTGAACCATCCATATCGTATGCAATGGTTCTGATGCCAAGAGGTAGTTTGGCCCAAACTGCCTTTTTTTATGAGCTCTCATGGGCACCATGCCAATGTTGCACTTTATGGAACTGATGAATAATGATGCTAAAAGGTCAATGTAACTTCAAGAAACCAGTTTATTTTCAGTAATACGCATGTGTAAGCACACAGTGCTTCCAAACCTTTTTGGCTTCTAACTTCCAGAAGGTGACATTTGACAAGGTTCCACATAAAAGTCTAATTGAGAAGGTTATATCCCACAGGGTTAAGTGTAGAGCATTGGCTTGGATAGAGGATTGGCTGACTGACAGAAAACAGAGGGTTGTGTTAAAGGGTCCTTCACGGGATGATCATCCCGTGAAGGACCCATTTATCCCAACCCTCTGTTTAATGTCAGTTAGCCAATCCTGTATCCACTCCATAATTAGTGCTGCGGTGTTCAGTTCTCGGACCACAACTATTTACTATCTGTATAAATAGTCTGCAAATATGGGCAGAGTTAACACATCAAGGTTTGCAATTGATACTAAAATAGGTGGGAAAGCAGGCTGTAATGGGGAGATAAACAATTTACAGATGGATATAGATAGGTGAAGAGAGTGGACCATAATCTGGCAGATGGAGTTTAATCTGGATAAGTGTGAGGTTATCTGATTTGGTCAGAAAAACAAAAGGGCAAATTATGACTTAAATGGGAATCTGACTAAATGTGCTTTGGTGCAGAGGGATCTGGGTGTCCTTGTGCAGAAATCACAGAAAATGCATTTGCAGGTGCAGCAAATAATAAAAAAAGGGAAATGGAATCCTGGCATTTATTGCAAAGAGAATGGATTATAAAAGTAAATATTGTCACAATTATGCAAGGTGTTGGTGAGACCACACCAGGAGTACTGTGTCCCGTTTTGGTTTCCTTACTTGGGGAAGGATGTGTTGGCACTGGATGCAGTTCAGGGGAGGTTCACCAGATTATTTCCAGGGATGAAAGGACTGCTGTATCAGGACCAGTTGAATAGCTTGGGCTTGTAATCATTGCAGTTCCCAAGAATGAGAGGGGCATCTAATTGAGATACATAAAATGCTAAAGGGGATTGATAAGGTGGACATGGCAAACATACTCCCCCTTGTGGGACAGTCTTGAAGCAGAGGTCATAGACATAGCGTCAGAGGAGGTGAGTTCAAAACTGAGATGAGGAGAAACTACTTCTCTCAGAGGGTTCTGAATCTATGGAACTCACAGCCCCGGAGTGAGTGCAGGCAGAAGAAGTCAACAGACTCAAGAAGACAATAGATATGTTTCTGACGAAAACAGGATGAAAGGTTATGGGCAGCAGGCAGATGAGTGGAGTTGAGACCAGGATAAGATTAGCCATGGTCATGTTGAATGGAGGAGCGGACTTGAAGGGCTGGATTGCTTACTCCTGCTTCTAGTACCTAAATTCCTGTGTTCCTAGGTTCTATGCAAAGCTTCCTGTAAGATATTAAAGTGGACCACACTAATGTTATCAGCCACCAAGTTGCTCATTTTGGAGTTTCTTTCCATATTATGTTCCAGGCTATGGAAATTGACCAGATTTGTCTCAGCCCTGACCCAGGGTCAAAGCTTGCCTTTTACACCTTTCTTGGAATTAGGTTTTGGTGGATTCTGATTTGTTGGACAGAATTTTCGCTCCTCACTGAGGTTAGAAGCAGAATTGGATGGCGAGTCAGCCAATATGTCAGTTTCAGATGGCGAAATGACATGCTGGGATATAGAGAAAAGGCAGGAGATTGGCACCAAGTGTAGACTCGATGGGCCAAATGGTTTCCATATGCGCCATAAAAACTCTGTAATTTCTGTGACTTCATTCTCAGAGACAGCAATTTCCAATGAGGCAGACAATTGAGCTCGTTCAGAGCTTTGCCAGGGCACTGAAAGGAGGTCAATCCCAGGTCCTTACATTAGAACCGAAAGAACTGCTGATGCTGGAAATCAGAATCAAAACCAGAAATTGTTGGAAAAGCTCAGCAGCTCTGGCAGTGTCTGTGGAGAGAAAACAGAATTAACTTTTTGGGTCCAGTGACCTTTCTTCAGAACTGACGGCAGCTAGGAAAATGTTTGCAGTCTGGGCGAATGAAAAGCTAACAAAGGGGACAATTTTTAGGGTTTGAGGCACCTCCTCCTATGTCCTTACTCCAACCCTGGCCCATTGGGCCTTATTATCACATAGTCTGCAATTACACACAACCCATTGATAGCCACTGACTGTCTCCATTAATAGCTATTCATCCTCCCAGGCAGATCCTAATCTACTCTTTTGTCTAATTGTTCTTCTGTCTCTTTGGGCTCTATCTCCACCCATCGTTTATTCCTTACTTCCTGCTCCCACCCTAACTTCTCCATAAAAAGCAACATTTTCCTAGCTACCATCCAGCTACATTTGAGGAAGTGTCACTGGACCTGAAACATTAACCCTGATTTCTCTCCACAGATGCTGCCAGACATGCTGAGGTTTTCCAGCAATTTCTGTTTTTGGCCCAATATCTTACCCAATATCTTACAGCTACCAGTTTCTCATTCCAACAGTGGCCTTTAACTGCCTGGAACTGGCAATCAGTTGGAAACTAAGGGTCAATGGTCCAGCAGGCCAACAGGCCTCCCTATAGTTGAATCATAATGTCATGAAAAAACTATGAGAATTTTGAGCAAGGGTGAGCATTTCAGCCTGTTCTGCCATTCTATCAGATTGCTGCTGTCCTGATTATGGCGTTGACGCTATTTTCCACCTGTCTCCAATAACCCTTAACTTGGCAGTCTTGTCAAAAGCCTCGTGAGTGACAGGATCATGGAACAGTACAGAGTGCCGTTCTTCCCTTCCTGAAGTGAAAATTCCATGCTCCATGATTTCTGACCTTGGCTCTTTTCCACAAATTGCACAGTTAAGCTGCAAACCAATCCAGCTACCTCCATTCAAACTGTGTATTTTTGCTAAGTTCCCCAATGATGCCTCGAGAGCTCACTTCAATTTGATCATTCCAATAATTACAGCTATGAGTCAAGCACTTTCCCCATTATCCATGTTGGTAGAAATACAGTTTCATTTCAAATTGCTTCATAGTTTATCTGCCTTGCCTGAGCAACTCTAGTTTTGGACTCAATTTAATTTAAAAACAATGCTTGCATTAAAATACCTTCCTAAATATGTTCCAATAGGTGTCTCTGAAAAATTGCACCAATCACCAGTTAATTATAAATACTTCTTGTGGCTTTAAGCTATATACTTCAAAGCATTCCACCAAGGGAATTTGCAGCATCAATTCATATTGAAAGAACCGAGAGAGGGTCAGAAATGCAGTACAACGTGTCATGGTTCCTGGAGAGAAAGCATATCAGTTGGAACCATGTCTGATTACCTCTCTGGTCAACTTCCTGTTCAACTATACAAAAAAAATACAAATGGTGCAGCCTTGATCAGAACAAGGATTTTCATTAATTATGATTTAAGACATTCTGGCAATGATTCAGATACTTGAATTATTCAACTGATGTCTTCCCGTATTCCCTGTGAAAGTTGTTACATTGTGTTGGTTATTGTATGCTATCATCAATGATTAAGGCTAATTACAGAAGTAACATGAAGGCCAGAAGAAACAAAAAATGGGATGGCTAAGATGGTGATGATGTTGGTGACAAATGTGCAGTCACTAGTATCAGAGATAATGGGAACTGCAGATGCTGGAGAATTCCAAGATAATAAAATGTGAGGCTGGATGAACACAGCAGGCCAAGCAACATCTCAGGAGCACAAAAGCTGACGTTTCGGGCCTAGACCCTTCAAGGTCTAGGCCCGAAACGTCAGCTTTTGTGCTCCTGAGATGCTGCTTGGCCTGCTGTGTTCATCCAGCCTCACATTTTATTATCTTGGAGTCACTAGTATCTTATTTTGATTAGGGCTGCCAACTTTGAAAAGGCATTCCTTTCTTACCTTTGTACTTTTCCTGCTGGTTCATAACTGCTATTTTTTTTCAATCTTAATTATTCAGTTCAAATCTATTTGCAGAAACATAAACCAAGAATGCAGCTTCCTACTGAAATTACATATTTTTATTTAGTTTCTCTGTCTCTGGACATCTATGTACATGTGGTTAAAATAGGGTTTTGCTACCCCCAGCCCCCTGCAAAATGTCTTTTGTATATGCAAGCCACCACTTATGAGACCATTGATAATCAGAGTTGCATGTTCAAACCTAGTTGTTCTTCTGGATGAAACGCCCAGGAGTTGTGGGCTGCACCTTTCCTGAGAGTCCAAGTCTTTCTAACTGTAATTTTAGCTCTGAAATCTTTGTCTCTTCCCTCACCTTCCTGGCTATTTTAATGAAGCTGTTCAGACACGGGGTGACATGCTCAGTGGTTAGCACTTCTGTCTCACAGCACCAGGGTCCCAGGTTTGATTTCAGCCTTGGGTGTCTGTACATGTGGAGTTCACACATTCTCCCTGTGTCTGTGGGTTTCTGCTGGGTGTACTGGTTTCCTCCCACAGTCCAAAGATGTGCAAGTTAGGTGGATTGGCCACGTTAAATTGTCCATAGTGTCCAGGGATATACATGCTAGGTGGGCTAGCCATAGGAAATGCAGGGTTACTGGAATAGGGCAGGCAGGTGGATCTGGGTGAAATGGTCAGTATGGGCTGAATGGCCTGCTTCCACATTGTAGGCATTCTACGTTAAAACACTCATTCATAGCAAATGGGACTTGAACCCTGACTTCCTGGCTCACTGTTCCACAAAACACTTTCCCTCAGCTTTGTAGATACATTAACAAATTTGTTTAGATGTTATTGTGCACCTCCAGAACAGATGGATTTGAACCTGGGTCTCTTGGTCCAAATGTAGGGACACTATCACTGCACCAGAAGACCACCCCCATCAAGTCACTTTGTTACAGATATTGAATCATTGAGGTATCCTTTCTTTCACAGGTGCCTCATGAGTTTCAGTTGTTTAAGTCTGTCCTGACACAAGGTTAGTGACTTGAAACAATAACTCTTTTGTTTTCCAATCTACAGATACTGCCTGACCTGTTGAGTAATACCAACACGCCACAATATTTTCTGTATTTATTCTCAAGGGAATCCCTCAACTCGGGATTGGTTGGCATATTGACAGAGTTCTTCAATAAGTAAAAAGCCAAAATAAAAGGAATTGTAGGGAATCTATTGGGTCAAATTGTACTGTCAAAATAATTGTCAGTCAAACATACTATTATTACTGTGCCAGTTGTCCAGAAATTTGGAGCAAGGAAAAACTTGGCTATAAGCTGTGACAGCACTCAAGTTGTTGGATAATTTGCATACTTCTTCTTGTAGATTTGTTGAGGGGTGAAGTGAATTTCTAACTAATGGACGCAGTCTGAAATGACCTGCACCAGCAAAGTTTCTGCTTATGACCCTGAATGTGTAGCGCACTTACACTAAAGAACTTTCTATGTTCTATGTCCTAACTTCAGACATCAAGTGAGGATGATGTTAACTTTTGCTAACTTTGTAAAACAAACAATACAAAGTGGCTAATCAGAATACATCTATCTAATTTTCCTTTCTATCACCACCATTGTTGAAAAAAAGGTAGAAGAGTTCAACATTTGATGGATCCAATATAACCATCACCAAAAATACAATAAATAACAATCCATCTGAATGGTTAAATGCTTCAATCAATGGAACATTCATTGCAAAGTGATAAAAGACAAAACTGACAGTACTATCAAATAGCACTGAATCACCAATAGTGTGCTAAATTATGATCAGATCAGCTGCCATGAAGATCAGTTGTTCCAGACCTCATTTTATCCTTAGTAGAGACATGAACAACAGAGCTAAATTTCAAAGCTGGAATCATGGCAACATTAGACCATATTTGGCACAGACAAGCCCTAGCAAAATTGAAGTCAATGGGAGTCAAGGAGAAAACTTTCCACTGGTAGGAAGATGGTTATAGTTGTCGGAGGCCAATCATCTCAGCTCCAGTACATCATTGCAGGAATCCCTCAGAGTAGTATCTGAGACCCAACCATTTTAGCTTAATGACTTTCCCTGTAACATTTACTCGATAGTGTGGATGTTCACAGATGATTGCAATGTATTTAGTATATTGACAAGTCCTCAGGTAACGTCCATGTGCAAGACGATAGCGACAACATTCAGGTTGAGGCCTTTGGACTGGAAATATTGACAGTAAAGAAATTTGAGTTATTTAAGATATCTGGGAATCTGTAACTTTTTAAAGACTATTTCAAAAGGATTTTGAAGAATCTGCATGAATATTAATGGAACAATTGTAGATATTTTTAGTCAACTTGTTCAGAAATGCTATTATGCACTTCAGAAGCAGGTGGGACTTGAATCTGGCTAACTTTCTTGAATAAGAGGAAATGTAAGTCAATGTGAGTTAACCACCTTCCACCTGAAAATAACACTAATAGGAAAAAAGATGTAAAGTCTTGGCTGGCTGACATAAAGGAGAAATAGAGGCAGGCCTCAATCAACACAGAAATGCCGAGAGGTCTTGAAAGCACCATGCAAACAGACGTTAAATATTTAAAACCTGAAAGACTGTGCAAACAGTTTGGAAATTATCAAGAGCTCGGTGTTACAATAGAAATGGCCAAATTGCGAATGGGTTGTTATTGGTTAGTCAGTTATAAAAGTATTCTGGACTGCTACACTGTAAGGACTGTTGTGATACAAGAGAGAACATTCACAGATATGATCCTTGTCGATCAGGAACATACCCAAAAAAGACAGGCATGAAAACTGTTGCCAGATCGGACTCCTGGCCCACACTGTGTGAATAATAAACAAGGTATTATGAAACTGTGATAACAAAGTGTGAAGCTGGATGAACACAGCAGGTCAAGCAGCATCTCAGGAGCACAAAAGCTGACATTTTGGGCCTAGACCCCCGTCTAGGCCCAAAATGTCAGGTTTTGTGCCCCTGAGATGCTGCTTGATCTGCTGTGTTCATCCAGCTTCACACTTTGTTATCTTGGATTCTCCAGCATCTGCAGTTCCCATTATCACTATTATGAAAATGTGTAGGTTTGTAATGCCACAAAGGACTCTCCTTCTCAACCTTTCCTCTTGCCTGGGGTATGGTGGCCCTCAGATTAAGTCACCACCAGTCATCTCTCTCTCTTTCTAATGAGAGAGCAGCCCTGTGGTCTGGTAAGACTGTGTTGACTCATACGGACACACAATGCTGAAGGCAATAGTTTGTCCTTGTGTAAAGCTTATCTCAGTTCTATTACCTTTTTCAAGTGAAATCTAAAAGTCTAAAATCAACTAACCAAACTTATTAAAATATTAACCTGCCTTCTGGTAGCAGACTGGTCCTCCCTATTTATTTCAGAACCCTCTTCCCCTCCCACATTTCTGATGAAAGGCCTAGGCCCGAAACATCAGCTTTCCTGCTCCTAAGGTCCTGCTGTGCTCACCCAGCTCCGCACCTTGTTATTTCCACCTGCTGTGCTGTCTCTGTTAGACCCAAAGACAGGCATATTGGGGTGGCCATTGAAATTTGCACCATTTAAATGCCCATCTGACTCCAATCCATCCTTCCCTGGAGGGTATAAATTATTTCCACTGAATCTCAAGGTTTGATATCCCCACACTCTGAACAATAGCGGTGGAGTGAGTCTGTATGCGTTTAACAGCTAGCAATGTGAAATGGTACAGAAACAGCATTCTTGAACGTAACAGTAAAACTAGATGGAGTCAGAGACTCTGAATGAATGAAATTAAAACATATCATCTCAGTGTATAAATGAATACCCTGAATGCTTGACGCTGCATCGGCTGGAAATGTTGAATTGCTTAAATGCCATATCAGTCAAGATGAGATCCTAAACTGCTGGTTCAATCTGTTGTATTTGCTAACATTTATTGAAAGTACAATGTCTTTGATATCTTTCTGATAAGGCAATCCAACATCATTGAATGGCAGCTCACTCTTTTAATCATGTGATTTCTTGATGGTCCCTGTCACGTTCCACAAAAAAACACAGGAGGAAGATGAGGCAGAACTATTTCGACAACACATTTGGTTTTAGCAACTTGTAGCCTGTGCTGACTCTTAAATATAATGCAGACATATAAGGGAAAAGAGAGAGCATTTGCTCTGGTGGTTATGCATAGTCAAACATAAAGATATTACTGTCAGCTATCAAAGTAATTCTTCGCCTTAATATCTGATTTTCAACGATGATTTTTTTAATGTTGTGTAAAGCAGGATATATATGTACAGATAAAAATATTTAATTGTTTAACAGATTTATATGGCATTTCTTTGCCTGCTGTTCTTGTCAGTGTTGAAACATTTGAAACAATGGAAAAAGGAGAGTTGTACTCATGTATTAAGTGGTCGCCTCCTCAAATCATTAGCAATGATTTTTTAAGCTATAGTCAGCAACTGAATCCTGATAAACATAAGCTAATTTCCCATTGAAGTGATATGTTTGGATAAGTAATTCAATCAATTTCACATAAAATGCTGAAATTTACAGATATTTTAACTCCAAATTATTTAGTTACTCATTTAGCAATATAATCGAAACCAAGGACAGACTAATGTTTTCTGAAAGCCTAATTCGGTATAAATGGCAATATTATAATTCTTAAATTACATAATGTCCCCCAGGAAGTTCTCTTCATGCAGCAATGCATAGATAATAAGTTTTGAAGATTTCACATTCAGGATGGGAAATCAGGTCAGGATTCTACTAAATGGAAATGAATAAAGATATGAAAGCTCCATATAGAGCATCCAAATAATAGTTGACATTCATTTCGTTCCTGCTAGAACCTGCATAAAAATCATCACCTATTGTGAAATTGAGCAACAGAGACCATTATCAATCAAAGTTCAATCCAGAAACCTTAATAAGTTCACTGATCTCAGTTAGAGCAGCGTAATTCTCCTGGGGAAGTATGGAAGGAGTGTTAGTCACGGTCACCATTACATATCCTTCTATTGGAAAAATATTTCAAAGGAAATTAGGATCAAATTCAGTTATCATGCAGTGTTAGTCAAATAAAATGCCAGGACATGCTGTTTACGCTTATTCATGTGAAACAGCTAATTCACGTCCACAACACCATAAGGCAATAAGGATTGGGGCTTTGAGGGCTAAAGGAGAGAAATAAGACGGAGAAATTGGAGTGAACACAGAACTATTAAAATCTCAATTTTTGCCGCGTGATGTTGTGATTCAGTTGAGGGACCACAATAGGGATTCTCTGCAGGCTTAAGATTAAAATAACATACCACTGAGCATAACAAACTAGTCATGTTTACAAAATAGTCCTCACAAAAAGGGGAAGTTTGAATCATGTAGGGACAGGCTCCAATATGTCTATGAACCCCTGATGAGCTTACTGTAACATTATACAGTATATATTCATGTAATGATATCTGTCTAAAGATAAAAATATAGTTATATGACTACATTTTTAATTATAAATAAATTATAAGCTCCACAGAGACAAATGCTAATTGCTGTACACTAAATTCATTAACTTGACCTA
Organism: Stegostoma tigrinum; assembly: GCF_030684315.1. Lineage (NCBI taxonomy): Eukaryota > Metazoa > Chordata > Chondrichthyes > Orectolobiformes > Stegostomatidae > Stegostoma > Stegostoma tigrinum. The sequence continues at coordinate 40,531,836 of NC_081381.1, read as the reverse complement.
ATTTATTAAAAAGAAATGCCATATGTACAAACTTGCACAAAATCGCTCTCCACCTCATCTTCAGAAAAGGCATGGACCAAACATGTACTCACATTGTCTTAGATAGCAAAGATTCAGTGATAATGCTGTTAAGATGTTTAAGATGGTCTAAGCAGTTGGCAGGGTGAATAGAAATTAATCATTCAGATGGAGGGTTCCGGAATAAGTTGAGTTGTTTAGTCCCAATATATAGGAACACTTCTTTAACTAGCTGTGGTAAAAGTTCAGAACTCTCCCTATCCCCAACACTAAAACTTTAGCTTTGATTCAATTAAAATTTGCACAACTGGGGTTAATACATGGCTGTTAGATTAGGGCATTTAAGTTATACAAACAAGGATAATATGGTTCCTTAATGCCATTTGCACTCAAATGCTGTCTTGATGTCATTATGTTTTGTAATCAGCTTCTTTGTCCATGGTTGGACCAGAGATGTAATGAGGTCAGAAGCTGAATGGTTCTGGTGGAACACAAACTGAGCATTAGTGAGTAGACTGCTGCTTTGTAAGTGGCACCTGATCATTACTGTCAACAATATGTTCAATGCCTTTGTTGAGGATTCTGAACAGAAAAAGATGGGGGTGGAAACTGGCTGATTTGGACTTGTCCAGCTTTTCACATGGCCAATCTTCTATACTGGTGGGTAGATGCTGTATTATAGCAAAAGTTATTTTCAAAATCTTTTCTAAACCAATGTCCTTCAATGATTATTTTTGGAGTTGTTCACGTGAACAATTGCCATCAACATAAGTGCCTACTCTATTTTCAAATATTAGGATTGTGCACTTGGTTGAAGCCAATTCCATTGGGGATGGATGAACATTTTTACTGATAATTCACAGTCATGTCTTCTGAAATAAGGCCATCCAATTGTTTAAATTGGGCAACGTAAATGAAATGTGGGAGCTTAGTGCTGAAAGGTGATCTGAATTATCAACTAATTTGAATGTGGAGGGGAGGAGTGGTTTGAGAAATTGCACAGTCAATCATTTTCCAGGTTGAAAATTCTGAGCCATCCATGTATCCAATTCTTAAAGTCTTCCTGGGACAACATTGCCATGAATGTGTTACTTGGAAATTCATCCTCTCAGCTAAAGCTGAATAAAGTGAATTCATGCTGGTTCAACTGAGGTGACTTCAGAGTTTTGATGACACACGCTGTCCAGTTTAGGTAAATGCAGTTTCAGCTCCTGGCAGCTGTGATTCAATAAAATGGCTTAGTAATACACGCTTGTGATCATAATTCTCTATATTTCCTACATAATAGCAACAGTGGCTGTCTCCCTTGTTTGGCACACTAAACCAGCTGACTTTAGTTAATGTCATCTTTTCTTCTGTTGCTAGCCTCCAGTATGTGACCAGTGTGATCTGCCATTCATTCGATGAGAGACAAGTCAGTGACATTCAGCATGCTATCAACCAAGGACGTGTAATAAAGTGCCTTGAACCTATGGTTAGCGTTGTATTATGGCACAGATTACAGGACCTTAAGACAGTTAAATGCCATCACAACATGTAATGTTCCATTACAAAGATTCCTATCTTGCATGCAATCACCCTTACTGTGTAATGAAGTCAGTATATTGTCTTCAGTCAATGAGCCATACAGATGTAATGCATAGTAATGTACAGTTTCAATAGCCTGGAGAGCTCTTTCTTAGTAAGAAAGATGTCTCATGGCCATCAAAGCAGGAAACAGTTAAGTAAAAAATTAAAGGGTTAAGATAGAAGTGACACCAATGAGATGGACTAACTCTGAAGGGGAAGGTGGCAATGTAATGGTAATTTCACTGGACTAGTAATTCGGAGGCGCAGACTAATGTTCTGGGGACACAGGTTCAAATTTCACCAGGGCAAATGGTGAAATTTGAAATCAAGTAATAAATCTAGAATTTAAAAAAAACTGAAAAATCATGGTGGCAAGGTGACCATATAAGCATTTTCAGTTGTCAAGAAAAAAAATCTAATTTACTAATGCCCCTTAAAGAAGGAAATCCATTGTCAGCAAGTGATCTGTCCTACATGTGACTTCAGAGCAACAGGGATATGGTTGCCTCTTAACTACTTTCTGAAAATGCCTTGCAAACTACTCATGCCAAAGGCAATTAGGGATCAGCAATAAATCTTGGCTTGGCCAGCAACTATAACATTTCACAAATTAATAAAAAAGATGTTGCAGTGAAAAAAGTTGGAAGTTTGCTTTGCTGTTTATGTTTTTTTTTCTGACCTATCTTATGTACAGCTTTGATTTTTTTTCTTTTGTCCAATAAACTTGTGTTCTTTTGTTAAGAACACTGACAGTCTCAAGTGAAAATGCTTCAGTCACTAACTACCACAGTTACCAAATGCAAATATGAATCTTATGATCTATCAACCCAGGCTTCACTCTGAGACTTGACTTATCCATTATTATAGCTATCTAGGATCAAAGCAGGACTAATCTACACAAAACTGCAAGCCATCACAGCTATCTCCCTGCCATAGAATCAAGGTATTGTGCAACATGGAAGGAGGCCACTCTGCCTATCCTTCCAGACCCAGCTCTTTGAAAGAGATATCTGATTAGTCCCATTCCCCTAATTACTCTTTCCCTGCAATCGTGCAATCTTCACCTTTTCAGTTATCTTTCAAATTCCATTTTGAAAGTTAATGTTGACTTTGTTCCCATCACCTTCTCAGATAGTACGTGGCAGATAGTTACAACTGACTGCACAATAAATAAAATTGTCATCTCACCTCTTGTTCTTTTACCAAGGGCCATAAATGTGTCCTGTGATTATTGGCTCTCATGTTAATTGAAATAGTCTCTCCTTATTGCATCCACCAAAATTTATCATAATTTTGATTACTTCTGTTAAATCTTCCCTTATCTTTCTTTGCTCTAATGATCCCAGCTTCTCTAGTCAAGGCTGAAGTGCCTCCCTGATAATATTCTAGTGAATCTTATCTGTACCCTTTCCCAAAAACTTGGCATTCTTCTTATAATGTGATATTTGGATATTAAACTCAACATTCCAATTGAAGTCTAAAAATTGACTTATAGATTTTAATATTACCTCAGAAATGTCCACATTTCTCCTCAACTGAGGACTCCCCGATACTGTGGTCAACAGAGCCCTCAGCCATCTCCCACACTTCTGCACTCACCCCTTCTCTTCCTTTTAAAAACAACATTTAGGGACCCTGGTCCTCACTTATCACAGCCTCTGCATTCAAAGGACCATTAGCTGCCATTTCTGCCACTTCCAGGAAGATGCCACGACCAGACACGTATTGCCCTCCCCTCCTTTGTCAGCCATCCACAGGAGCCATTCCCTCAAGGACACTCTGGTCCCAACACCGCTTCACACCCTCATGGGGCACCTTCCCGTGCAATCATAACCCTTTCCATTTGCTGACTCCCTCCTCACTATCCAAGGTCCCAGACACACCTTCCAAGTGAAGCAATTTACCTGTACTTCGCTCGGCCTAGCCTACTGTATTTGCCACTCACAACTTGGGGAGACGTAACATGGGCTGGATGTCCAATCTGCAGGACACTTACACTCTGTCTACAGAAATGACTGTACGCTCCCAGTTGCCAGCCACTTTAGTAAATCACTGTGTTCCCACGCGAGCATGTCTGTCGCAGGCCAGCTGCAATTTTCCAGCAAGCCTCAGTACAAACCTGAAGAACAGCACCCTATCTTCCACTTGGGGACACTCCAGGGTCTGGAATTCAACATGGAGTTCAATAATGTTAAAGCCTGATTCTGGCCTTCCATTTGTTTTACCCATCCACACCACAATCCTGTTCTGAGGAAGGGTCTCGCGACCCAAAAGGTTAATATCATTGAATCCCTACAGTGTGGCAACAGCCCCTTTAGTCCACCAAGTCCACACTGACCCTCAGAACATCCCATCCAGACCTATTCTCCTAAATCCACCTAATCTACAAATCCCTGAACACTACAGGCAATTTAGCATGGCCAATCCTCCTGGCCTGCACAACTTTGGACTGTGGGACAAAACCAGAGCACCTGGAAGAAACCCACACAGACACGGGGAGAATGTGCAAACTCCATGCAGAAGGTCACCCAAGGCTGGAATCAAACCCAGGTCCCTGGTGCTGAGAGGCAGCAGTGTTAACCACTGAGCCATCATGCCACCCCAATTAACTATAATGTCTCTCCACAAATGCTGCCAGATCTGCTGGGCTTTTCCAGTAAATTCTGTTTTTGTTTCTGGTTTACAGTATCTGCAGTTCTTTTGGTGTTTATCTGTTATGACATGGGCTGCTTTCGGCACAGCCAATCCATTTTCACCCACTGTCAGCCTTTTACCACATTATATGCTTTTATTTCAGCATGACCTACCCATTCCCTGCTACCTTCAACTCTCATTATCACTTATTCAGCTTCTCTTTTTCTCTGTCAACCATAATCTCCTTATTTACCTACCCTTTCCTTATATATATCTCTCTCTGAACTCCATCTCCACCTATCCCCACAGTCCTCTCTTCACCCCCAACCTCCCTCCTCACTGCCCACCCAAACTCCAACCTTGTCTCAGCATAAATACCAGTTTTTCTTAGCTGCCATTCGATCTGATGAAGACTTGAAATGTTAACTTTGCTTTCTCCCTATTGATGCTGCAGGGCCTATTCAGATTCGCCTGCAATTTCTCTTTTCACTTCAGTTCTCCAGCATCCAAGATTCTTTGTTTTATTTAGTATAAATTTCTTGTGTTGATATTCTGTTCTTCTACTTATAAAGCCAGGGATCAAGGACGTAATGTATGCAGTCCAGCATGTTCAGTCAATGAGATACATATAGGTAATGTATTGTAACATCTAGGTTCAACAGCCTGCAGACCCACTTTCTAAGTAAGAAAGACATATATCAGCCATCAGGGCAGGAAACTGTTAAGTAAGAAATTAAAGAGTTAGGATGGGATTGAAACTACTAAAATGGAGTATGTATGTGAGGGGAAGTGGTAATTTAGTGATAATGCAATTGGACTAGCAATTCAGTAGAACTGACATTAGTTAGTACAGACATTATTGACTCAATTACTTCTAAACGTTTTATTAACACGTCCAGCTCTCTTCAATAATGTAGCTCTAGGTCTATCTGTTCCTGCATCCACTTTGAAAATGTATCATTTCGTTCAATCAGCCTTTTCTTGTTCTTTCTACTCAGGTAATGGGAGTGACTAATACTAGACTGGTATCTATCACTGACAAAGCCGCTTTTATTAACCCAGCTATCATCCTGGGTGAGATTAAGTAATTTGATCAGTGTTATTCCTGGTAACATTTAATCTCTGAGTTGAAAGTTGTGGCATTAATCATCATATGAAAGACTTGATTACAAAGCTGGCAATCCAATACAGTACTGAGGAATGGCTACGTTGTTGGAGGCACTGTCTTTCAGATGAAGGTTTCAATCATGGGTCTCTCATGCCTAAAATTTCTGATGATATATTCAAGCCAGAGCATTGTAGTTGTTCCTGGGTGCCTCACAAATATTTATCTTTTAACCAATAACACTAAAAATCAGATGATCCAATCATTCATTATACTGCTATTTGTAGGATTGTGCTGTGTGCAAATTGGTGCTGTGTTTCATATACGACACCAGAAATTGGGGTTCAAAAGTATTTACTTATCTGTAAATTGGATGCCCTGAAATTATGAACAGTGTTATATAAAAGGGAATTCTTTTGCAATTTTCATCCAGCCCAGAGCAGTGATCAAATTCCAGGCCTTCCCAGACCCTACAGTTTAGTGTCACCAGGTTGTGCAATTACAATAGAGTCATTAAGGAATGATCACATTTACTTATGCAAGTTAATTTTACACCCGCGTGCTGGTGCTGGGTAGCCTCAGCAGCCAGCAAATCAGAATGGAAATGTGAATGCATTGTAATTGTGATTATACACTTGTAATAGTCAGAAAAGCAGAGTATGTGTGAAACTGAATTTAAAATTGCATTGACCACTGGCAACTTCACTTTGTAATATTACACTTTCAAAGCCTTAAATACCAAAGTTGGAAATGCATTAGATTTTAATATAGCCCCTCTGTATGAATGAAGAACCAGAACAAAGTACAGACTACATAGGTTAAACATGTAGGCTCCAATCTTAAAGAGGCAACCTGAAGCCTTAGAAGCAAACCAGAAGTATTGATTGGATTCCAACCTGAACTACCAGTTTGGATTAAAAGATTTCTTTATAAAGTGGGCCTGAGGAATCATGGTGTGCACTAAAGTCTACTAGGTATGATTTTTATTTTGCAAAAGGAGTTTTACCAAAGAACCATTGTGTACAGTTTAAGTTTTGTACTCCATAGGTTGTCTAGTTAAGTTATACAAGAAAAAATCCATTCTTGTTTGCCAATCAACTTGAAATTTCTAAAGTAATATATGACCAAGTTATTTTTTAGGAACATATTTAAAACATTATTACATGTAATGACTGAAAATTACTCATTCTGATTTCAAAACTTTAGCACATGCTCCCTGTGCCTTCATGCAGTCGAAAGGGTACATGTTTAGCTCTCAAAGTGTCTGCTCAGGCGATTAAGACATCTTCCAGTGGTTAGTTAATATGCAGAGATAAAGCCTTCAAAGCTAAGTTTAAGAATATAAGGAAAAGGAACTGGAGTAGCTCATTTCCTTGTGTGAGCCTCCTTCCCACCAATCAAAAAGATCACAGGTGATCTTCCATCTTAATCCTATTTGCTGCTCTTTCCCATACCCCGTGATTCCCTTGTGTTCCAAAATCCCTGAGCATGCCCAGTCTCCCAGACAGATTCACAACCGTCTGAAAGAGGAAATTTCTCAACTCAGTACCAAGTGGCTGAAGCCCTATCCAACACTATGACATCTGTTTTCAATTTCTCAGCCGAGGGAAACAGCTTTTCAACATCTATTCCATTAAGTTCTTATGAATTTGGCATATTTCAATAAAATTATCTTGTTCTTCTAAACAATAGGGAACACAGGCTGAGTCTACTCAATCTCACCTTCGAGGACAATCCACTCATTAAAAGAATGAATTTCGAACCTTTGATGAACTCCCTCCAATGAAAGTGCATCTTCTCTAAGCAAGCTTTATTGGATCAAAACTGTAGACAACACTTGAATTCATAACTTTTCAATTCAGAAGGTACTTTATAGACTGGAACAGTGGCATTGCACGCGCAGAATTTGTGTCAGTACTTTATTGAAGTCACACTTTGGATTTGAAGTCATGCTTAATGACTGAAACAAAAAAGTGAAATAGTTTTATACAGTCTGTAATATCTCCATGGTTTGTTGGAAATTGTATCATTTGAAACTAACAAATCCTAGTTCATTTTAAAATGTCAATAAGACTCCATGCAGCCATTGAAGATTCACTGTCAAGAATCTTTCTCAGTCCAAATGGGGGTCTTATTGATTTAATATTAAATGTTGGATCCTGGTGTAGAGCTGTGTGCATCCTGACCTACCAATGGGTAATTACAATGGAAAGTTATGTTCAGCCAATGCTTTTTGTGAATGGAAAGGTAGTGGAAGATAAGGGTGGGTGAGGCTCAGGTGGCACGAGGATCTCTCTCTATGTACTGTCCTCATTGTCTGAGGTTGCTAATCATCACTCAATTAATCATCACTAGCATTGGCAACTAGCCCCAAAAACTGTCTCAGATGATACAAGGAGTTAAACCATGTTGTCAATGTTATTTAACACAATACTATACCCTGATCTAATTGATCATAATGTCGAGTTGGGCAGGTGATTCTGGGTGAAGTGGGGGGGAGAAAGCCAGAGAAACTTATGGGAGTCCTGTAGAGAAAGCAGTAATAGCAATGGATAACTGGCTTGGTCAGTATAATAACTCCTGCACCCAAACTTTTATTAAAAAATGTTTCCTTTTCAAATAGATTAGTGCTCATGGACATTCCCTCTCAACCTAAATTATATTATGATATAATAGTCACAATAGGAAAGGATTGCATGTTAAAAAGATTACGTGTAATGAATATTGGTTTTAAAAACAAAGTTATTCTCTTAGAGATATTAATGAGGTGTCTTGTACCTGCTTCTCATTGCAAAGTCTATCCATCCTTGTACAATACCTTACTAAGTGAAAAGGCCAGTCCAGTCTCCATTGCATAGCCACACTCCTTTCACTTGTTTGCTCACATTTTACATTACTTTGTTGATCTCTCTCACATTATACCTCAGGTTTCCAGCTTGAAAGCCACAGAGCCAGCAAACAGGTTTAGTGGCACCACAAAATTACGTACAAGACATGAAGAGAAATATGACAACTGGAAGCATAACAAAGTCACTTCATTTGAGTATAAATAGGCACATTCAAGAAGGGTTTTTAAGACTGGATATGAATGCTTAATTGTAAGGAAATTGTCAGTATGGGTTTGATGGAAATTTTTCTAAGTCAATAGCCATATCAATTTTAAATAGTATTCTTTTTAATTATGCATAGACTCTGTGTCTTGATCCCACTGCTCCCAATCACTTTGTTTTACCTTAAACAATGAGCTGCAATTTCAGAACATAAAATCAAGCATTTTGAAACATAAGCCAATCTACCAACGAGTCAGCTAGATGTGATAGGACACATTGCCCCGAGGGATACAGATGTTGCCAAGCCAATTACAGCGCCTGTTTTTACTAGTTTGTGTCACGTGTTGCACATATTTCCATTTACACAATGAATTATTCCATCAGCGTGGCTTTCACAGCAACTGAGACATATCTCCATAGGCAACATCGTTCAGTAACACAGTGTCAAATGAGACCATTATGCCCATTGTGCATTTACTGCCTCTTTGCAAGAGCTATCCAATTAATCATATTCCCTTGCTTTATACCCTATAGCTTTGCATGTTTTAATGTTCAAGTATTTTTACAATTTCCTTCTGAAGATTACTTTTAAATCTGCTCTGTTATTCTTTCAGGTGGTGCATTTCAGATCATTGAAGTTACAATGCTAAAAAATTCCCCTCATTACTTCCCTGCTTCTATTGATAATTCTCTTAAATCTACTCCAGTTGTTGACCTATCATGTGCTGTTAGATCCTTAATCTATAATATCACCATGAAGAGCAGCAGCATCTTTACTTGATAAAGTGCTTCTCACATAGAAAAGCATCACAAACAACTTGCAGAAGCAAATCACGGTAGTAGCATAGCAATGATGTCACATGGCTAATAATCTAGAATCCTAGCCTGAAGTTCTGGGGCATAGGTTCAAATTTCGCCAGAGAAGGTTTTGCATTCAATAAGAATTTGGAATTAAAGCTCATCCTGTAGTAACCACGTAACAATTGTCATTTTTTAAAAAAATCTGGTTCACTAATGTCCTTTAAGGAAGGAAATCTGCCATCCCTACCTGGTCCAGCTCACATGTGACTGCAGATCCACCACAATGTGGTTGACTCTTAAGTGCTCTCTGGACAATTCTGGCTAAATGATATATGTTCGAGATGCTCACATCCAATGTATAAAAAAAAACAGTCAAAATGTTTTTGTTTCTGTTCTCTTTATTCATTTAAGGGATGCGGGAATCATTGTCTAGGCCAGTGGGTTGCTGTTCGTTGCAAAACATGAAGCAGAACAAGGTTACCAAGGGTTTTAAAAATGAACATAAAAATTTGAAGCAGGTGGTGTGAGGTATTGGAAATCAATACATATCAGCATTTAGTGGGGGATAGAACATGGCCAGTATGCTTTTTGGATGAGATCGAATTTATGGCATATATTCAATGGGCAGAACTTTTTTTATACTGCGATGACTAATGGGAGATTGGGAATGGAAGAATCAACTCTGGATGTGAGAGGCATATATGTGGAGATTTCAGTAACGTATAGACTGAGGAAGTGACAGACATGGAGATAGAGGACTGTAGATTACCATTAATGAAATATGAATGCCAATGACTGCAAGGCACACAGGAAAGATCTCTCAATGATCTCCATCCAATAAACTATAGCCATCTAAGCTGCCACATTTCACAATAGTGAAGCAGTTGGCGCAAGATGGCAGAAGAGTAAATCTGACATACATTTCTGTAGGATGCACTCATTAGCCGCAAAATTTATTCAATACCTGAACATCAGGGACTTTTATCTCATGTGAGATCAAGGAGCATGGTACACTCAAACCCACTGTCCTCTGGAAGTGCCACAGAATATTGCTGCAGTATCTGTCGAATCCCTAAGGATATGATCAGATAAGGGTGCCACAGGAGATTTTCAAGGAGCAACACTTAGGAAACTTTGGAACCTGACACAGCATTGCTTTCTTCCACTAGGTTTCACAGGTACAAGGTAGAGAACATTGCACGAGCACAGGACACACAAATGGAAGGCACTCTAGCATATCACTGCACACAGACAGCTACAATTTACAGACAGCGTTGATGAAAAAATTGGCTGCAGAGGTTGGAAACACTTAATTTGTTGGACGCTTGATTTATCAAACATTTTACTGAACAACAAATTGTGGGGAACGTGATAAATCAAGCAGACTTAGCAATGCATCCCATTTTCCAACTCACATTCCTGGTGAGCAGGTCTAGAAGTCTTACCTTTAAAGAAATCACCCTATATTTGCTGTGCATGCTATGACATAACGAAAGTACTTAGTTTTGTTAAAGAGTAACTCATTTGGATTGCTGCAATTTGCATGCAAACAATAAAACAGGAAGTGCAGTAATAAGGGTATTGTTGGAAATGGCTCTCAAAAACAGTACAGAACAAATGCAGCACAATTGAAGAGAGCCATAAGACCATAAGACATAGGAGTGGAAGTAAGGCCATTCAGCCCATCAAGTCCACTCTGCCATTTAAATCATAGCTGATGGGCATTTCAACACCACTTCCCTGCACTCTCCCTGTAGCCCTTGATTCCTTCTGAGATCAAGAATTTGTCGATCTCTGCCTTGAAGGCATCCAACGTCCCGGCCTCCACTGCACTCTGTGGCAATGAATTCCACAAGCCCACCACTCTCTGGCTGAAGAAATGTCATCTCATTTCTGTTTTAAATTTACCCCCTCTAATTTTAAGGCAGTGCCCACGGGTCCTAGTCTCCCCGACTAACGGAAACAACTTCCTAGCGTCCACCCCTTCTAAACCATATATTAACTTGTAAGTTTCTATTAGATCTTCCCTCAACCTTCTAAACTCTAATGAGTACAATCCCAGGATTCTTAGCCGTTCATCATATGTTAAACCTACCATTCCAGGGATCATTCGTGTGAATCTCCGCAGGACACGCTTCAGGGCTAGTATGTCCTTCCTGAGGTGTGGGGCCCAAAATTGAACACAGTATTCTAAATGGGGCCTAACTAGAGCCTTATAAAGCCTCAGAAGCACATTGCTGCTTTTATATTCCAGCTCTCTTGAGATAAACGACAACATTACATTCGCTTTCTTAATCAGGGACTCTACCTGCAAGTTAGCTTTTAGAGAATCCTGGACCAACACTCCCAGATCCCTTCGCACTACTGATTTGCGAATTTTCTCACCGTTTAGAAAATAGCCCATGCCAGTATTCTTTTTTCCAAAGTGCAAAAACTCACATTTACTCACACTGAATTTCATCAGCCATTTCCTGGACCACTCTCCTAAACTGTCTAAATCTTTCTGCAGCTTCCCCACCTCCTCAATATACCTGCCTGTCCACCATACTTGTGTATCAAATAAAAAAAAACTACCCCAATATCTCATCCCATAAACACCTTTAATTGCTTCATGGTCTCCCAATTCCACATGTTATGCTGCTCCCATTAAAAGTCCATAATCAGGCTTCTGTTGAATGTAAAAATATAAAGGGTGGGCCACTCCAGTATAATTTCACTCTCACAATTTGGAATGTACTGACTTTTTCCCTTGAAACCATCTAAATTAAAAAAGTTCTTCAAAGTTCTAAGGTTCTGCTCAATGAGATTCTGAATGTCACCAATTGCTCTTTATATATGTTCAACACTGAAGTTTGTCGGCAATGCCTGACTGGATCAAGGAATGCACAATATAAATACATTTGTGATATGCTGTCACATTCTTAGCAGACATTACATTGCATATTGTGCTGACACTCTGATGGCCACATGTGTTCAGTCTCTTCTGCTTGGCACTCGAGGGAAAGTCTGTGCAATCATTAAGTTGCTACTGCTGCTGCTGACATTCCTAACTGAATTGGATATAAAGCTGCTGTAGTGCTAGATGATTGCATTTCTGACCTCCTTGATGCTGTAATAGACAGCAAACTGCCTCAGACTCATGATCATCCATGTAGGTTACTTAGAAGGCAGAATAGCTTAACACAAGTGTTATATTCTTTGCTGCAGTTATACTAGTCCTGACGCCTGACTGTATCTCTCAGTCTGAATATGAGTGATCTCTCTGGACTGCCTGATCATTCATGAAGGCAACAAAGAAAACTTTGGTGAAGCATTTATTGAAACAACCATAGGTTTCTGTGTTTTTAACTGCTTCAGGAAGGAAGGGGAAGGTAGGTTTGGAACATGAAGATAAAGGCAGCTTATGTAAAGAAGTGAGTTGATTTTGGTCAGATGACTTTTATTTCCTCATGACATAAACATAATATACTTTCAGAGGAATGCTAGACTGCAAAGTCTGAAACTTGGGTTGGCTACCAGCTCATAGTCTGATATAGCACAAATAAATGTATTTGTAAAGCCTGAAAGCAGGTAAAACTAGATCTTTAAATCTGATATTACTGCATTCCCACACTATAGGGAAAGAGAAACTTTCTATAATTGCATTGACAATACATGAAGTATTATTACATGAGAGGAGTACCAGGGGTTGTTCACTCCTGTGGAACCGAATCTAGCAAGACGTAACACATTCAGTAAAAGGGACGGAGAAAATGAAGTAAAGTTACACACAATAGTCCCAAGTAGATTCGCAACAAATATCCCTTTCACACCCTTTGGAATGTTTACGGAGCTAGCTAATACTGTCACATTCCACATGTCTTGGCCATTTACCAACCTACAATACTAAACACTGAATGTTGAGCCAATAAGCATTCCTGGACACTTTGCGTGCTCCCTTTTACTTCATGATGTAATTTTCGGTGTGAAATCAAGATCATGAAGCATATGGAACCAGAAAAGCTTACTATAATCCAAAAGCATACAAAATGCAAAGCACAATTCATAGTCCCCTCAATTCTATATCAACTGTTACTTTTAGCACTGTTCAGGCATCTCAGTTTTGCAATATTAATTGGTGCCTGTGACTGATATGTCCAGCTCTTAAGAGAGGACAAGTGTTTTTCAATATCATTTGGCTTCTCTGAGAATATGATTTTTCAAAGGAAACTACCCTCAAAATCGCTTCATAGGTCATTAATGATTAATTAATTAATTAATCAATCATTAATAAATACTAAGATATCAATTTTTGAAGGTAGCATCTACCAGAAATTTGGGCATAGATTGCACACAACCTTTAAGCATTATTATATATTAAGACTTAAATAAATTAAATATAAATTAAAGAATATGGGAACCTAAGTGAAAAGCTGGAGTCAGAGATATAGACACAATGAATGAAGTTGTATGCCAGATGGGATTCACATAAAAGCTTGAAAATTTAGAAATTGTTGGGAAACTGGGGCTTTGCAGGGCATAACATTACTAATTTAGGAAGAGTGACTCGAGTTCATGACAGGATTTGTTGGATCTAATGGAGAAGGAACAGTGAGGTAAGAGATTAATATCCAAAGTATGCTGCGGCATCAAATTCTCCTCACCCATCACATTCTGGCTCGTGGGCTTAAATTGCCTCTTAGTTCCCCAACAAATTGTAAATTCTCAAGGTGCTTTCTCAATCCCTCCTGGTCAACAACCCCACCCAGCGTATCTATATCTCTGACTGCAGCTTGCAAGGCACCCCCAATATTATTTGGTCCATGATGATCATGCCCTCTGCCTCCTCGGTAATTTCACTAGAATTTTCTTACTGAGCTTCCATCTCTTGGCTACCTTCTCTTCATTTGAGGATGTGTTTAGTCACTTAATATCTTCTTCTTTGCTTTTTCTTTGTTAATAGTAATTTTTTGATGTATGGGCAATAGGAGCATTATTTTAGTGGCCTTGAAGGTATGAAGATCCCACTACGAATGCAGAACAGTCTGTGAGACATCATGAACATTTTCTGATGCTAGTCAATGAATTCCCATGGTTACTCCATTTACAATTAAATCAGGACAGGCTATTGAACTGGAAGATGGGAAACTGAGGCATCTCAGTGTCCACGCTGATGGGAAAGGGCAATCCCAGCAGGGTAAATGTACATGTGTAGTTTACATTATATTTTGAAGCTTAGGAATGCATAATGGAAGATGTTGACAAGGAAAGTGAACAAACATGCAATTTTAATATGTATTTTTAAATATAGATGGCGAGTGAACTACAAGTGAGTAAAAGGATCAATATTGAGTTGTAGATATGAAACTCTGAAAATTAATGAACTTAAACCTTTAATTCCCTCTTGTATTTTTATTCCATTTTAATTCAATACCATGTTAAAGTTAGTACTGTATTAGGTAAAGAAATTTCAAACAAATAATTGTTAAGTCTGTAACTAATAACACACTCAGTTATTTAAACCTGCTTCCGAATAATAATCCACTTCAGAATTTCTCCAGTCCACCAAAATGCAGCAATTTTATTTAATTGCCTGCTTTCTGATTAGTTTTGTGATTAATTTATTTCAATAAAAAACAAACACAGCAGGAACTAATTGTGAAAATAATAACAATTTTATGCAGTATTCAAAGTAATGATGTTTACTTTAGCCAAATTCTCTACATAACATGATCAGCTGCCCTTTCAACACCCATAGCATTGACTATTGAGAATTTGTTTTTAGAAAGATATTAACTGTTGATGCTCCTTTCCTTTGGTATAGACTGCAAGTTGTTTGGGCAATTGATTCATATTCCGTGATTTGATTATACTTTATCAAAACAATCTGTTTTATTTCTATAGCACCTTGAAGGTAGACTATGTCCCTAAGCAGTTCATGCAAGCGTAGCCAGAAAAATATTGTGTCACAATGTGCGCTAGGACTGAGGATGCATACATTCATTCATTCTTTTAGAAATAGAAGAATTGTGTTTTCCAGGGTGGTTTCTCAGTAGAATTACGCCCAGCAATTCCTTAATCCCTTCTGTAAAAGGGAAATGAATCAATGCAGTCAGTAAACACACTCCCCCAAACTCTATAATGGGTGGGATGTGAGACAGTGATCCTATACAACATATCACTCCATAATCCCACCTCCTTGACCTGTCCGTCTTCCCTGGACTGACCTATCCCCTCCCTACCTCCCCACCTATACTCTCTCCACCTATCTTCTTTACTCTCCATCTTCGGTCCGCCTCCCCCTCTCTCCCTATTTATTCCAGTTCCCTCCCCCCATCCCCCTCTCTGATGAAGGGTCCAGGCCCGAAACGTCAGCTTTTGTGCTCCTGAGATGTTGCTTGGCCTGCTGTGTTCATCCAGCCTCACATTTTATTATCTTGGAATCTCCAGCATCTGCAGTTCCCATTATCTCTGATATCACTCCACCCACCTGGCCTACCAACAGAGACATATTGATGAATCACTCCAATCTTCTCCCTGACAATGTTACCCAAGCAACTTTGGCCTAGCCACCACACTCATTGCACATCAATATAATACCAATGGAACAAAAGGCATGTGAATGTAGCTTTACCTCACTAAACCATTAACAGCTCAAAAAGCAAATATACCATCTGCCAATATTAAGCTTGTTCCTAATAAAGTATTCATATGCACAGATGTGTAGCCATGTAAAAAAAGCACCTGAGAGAGAAAAAAAACTGATAAATATCTGCATCTCCACAAATATAGGTACATATGTTCCAATTTGAAAAAGCTATATCTCTAATACAGAATAATTATCTGCTTGGTTTTCCTGATGGTCTAACAGCTAAAAGCAATACCTTGGAGAATATTAAGCCTCATAAGCACAATGCCCAATATGAATTAGTGCTCTCAAGTATGTAGCAGTTCAGTTGTTATGACTGACCTTAGGCTATGAAAGGGAGACATCCACTAAATTTTCCACTCCTGATTATGATGCACTGACCTCTACTGGAAAATGTACATGTGTGGCAATTAAATGAGATCAGAATCAGACTCAGCTGCAATTCCTTTGACAGTCAAATAACGTAGTGTCCAGGCAATAGACAAAGAATAGATACTTGAGGGAGGTTCAAAGAGAAGGGCTATTGACACCTCAGCAGTCATAGCCAGCATTGGCCAGCATTCAGAATTTAAAACAAAAAATACTGGGAAGAAAATATACTGGTATACATAGACAATGTGCTAATGATGAGACTTTATAGGACAGTTTTCAAATACTAAACTTCTAAAGTATCTGATGAGTTTTATGTATTGACATCGTAGGAAACTAAATCAAACTACTGTGCTCAGTATTCTCAATAATGTTCAAAATAATACCATGTAGTTATTTTCTATGTTAATTTTACCATATATGCAACTGCAAATGCATATTTACACGGGAATTGATGCACATATGTAGTTCTTAGACATGTCCAATTAAAAATTGTGATGCAGATGTTTATTTTAAGCTGGCTTCATCGTAAACATTAATGAGATGGGTCTCTCTCTTACTGTCTGAGTGCTGGCATGTTCAGTGATTTGTCATGCCCTGGAACAGCTAATTATTCTTAAAGCTCCTTTCATTCACCTCTGTTCTACATACAGCTCCCATTTGGCAATCCTGCTGATTTTCTTCATCTCTGTCATAAATCCCTCACTGCAACTTCAAACAATGACTTGCATCAGTTTGAACCTGAAACAGGAGGAATTGTGAAGGGATGTAGCAATCAAAAGCTGAAAAAAAAACTTTTCAAACAATGGTTCAGAGTATTCATAAAATATTAAAATTACAATAGAATTATCCATTTAATATCAAACCAACCATAAAAATATTAATGCACTGATTGTACTTTAGTTGGCAAATGATGACTGTGTCAATTCACTGAGGATTTGGTTTGTGTTCAGCATTTTGTTGCCATCATTTATGACTGATTAAATTTAAATTGTGTTCAGCATTGTTTTAGTTATTGTTTGTAACCCTGCCATTGAAATTCACCTTGCTTTACTTAACTAGTTCCCACTTCAATCACGTTGCATTAATCAGTTTTCTTTAAATACTTCAGTAATTATCTTTGATGCATTATTCCAGCTCATTGTTGTTTTCTAAATTATTCTGTCGTGCTTTCTACAAAACTTGATTAAGTTTCCACATTTTATGCCATAACTACTCATGCATGCGACAAATAACTACTATCAGACATAATATACGTATTACTTAACTCACGATATCAAGTGTCATGTTTTCATATACCTATATATCATGGAAACTCATATATAATATATATAATAGCTTTGAACACCACTTCAGTAATAGGCATGCATATCGAGAGAGGATTATACGTTTATATTTCTGGTTCTACGTTCAGTTACTATACTAAACATATAGATTTTTTAAAAATTCTGCATTCACCAGTTCTAATCAAAGTACGCTCAACAGTTTATATCTGACAGGTACACACGGGAAGATTATGGGGAAAAAAGGTATCGTTCGTGCGATTATTTTATTGTGCCATAAATTATTTATCGTTAGTTATTTTCTCTCTGTTGCATCGCAATTTTCGCGCATCTTTCCGAGGTGGGTGTCTGCCCAGCAGAGATGGTGAAGTTAATAAAATGTGAGATGATACTCTTAGGGATCATTTCTATAGTCGTTGTCTAGAGAAATGGGAGATGGTGAAGTTGCCTGGTTCCGCTTGGAGCTGTCCACGCTCCGTGGTGCTGAACATTCACCGCTCTTTCTGTCAATGTGGATGTCTAGCGCTGCCCAGCGGAAATCTCAGCAATTTGGATGTCGTGCTGCAAACCCCTTTCTCCCAAGCTCAACTACTTTATTTTCCCCAATTTTTCAGTGAATAAATCGTATTAATAAATTAGCAGGTGCAGCCGTCCCTCGGAGCCCGCAGAATTATTTATGTTTTAAACGGGCGGACAGTCAAACGCAAACAAAAGAAAATCAAACCTCTCAGTTGCAAACGGATTCATCAAATGCGATCTTACCACAAACGTTTTAGCAACATGGTGAATACCGTTAGCATTCGCTTCTCATACAGCCGTGTCTTTGCAACCCAAAGGGAGAGAGACCATTTTTTCTGTCCCAGACAGTTTCAAAGAATATTAAGATCCCATGTCAAGCTTCGCAGGAGACGCCTGGTATTCATTCTTAAACAAGTAATTCCCAAAGCGCTGTTCCTTCTCTGCCCATTGCCTGGAAATGATACAGATTTCCCCAAACCTGGCTGGAGTCTGTCTTGACACCGATGACAGAAGGTGAGATCAAAACTGGAGAGGAAGAGAAATCAGGACGCACGAGAAGTGAGCCGGCAATGTTTTGGAGCAGCCTGCTTCCGTATGCCCGGCTTCCAGAGCCGCCCAATGTAATGATGAGCATTCCCAGGGACTGAGAAAAGAGCCCTGTCTGGCTCCAGCTGACGTCAGTTCAGCCATCCCCCCCCCCCCCCCCCACTTCTCTCCCCACCCTTTCATTACAAAAAAAAAGCCAGAGGTGTCAACCCATACACACACTGGACCAATGTTTGACACGTTAAAGGTTTGTATTAACCTATTGTACGCTGCAGCAACGTTTAAACTTGTAGGATGCCAATCTCCCTGCTGTTGTGTAACAGCGCTTTGAGCGAGCAGTACAGGCGCCAAGCGATGCCCAGTGTTAGTTCTCAGCGAAAATTAAGAGGTACGCAGAAACTGCATCACCTGGTTTGCGCTTTCATTTAATCACCAAACTTGTATAAAGAAGGCACAGAAACAGAAATTGCTGGAAAAGCTCAGCAGGTCTGGCAGCATTTGTGAAGAGAAATCAGAGTTAATGTTTCGGGTGCAGTGACTCTTCCTCGGAACCATATAAAGATGGGTTTGCATTCTCTCCCTTAGCCCCACCTCACATACACACACACACGCACATAAGGGATAGAGCGTATTGTCTAGTGTACATAAAATCGATGATTGTCGTTAATGGGAATACCTGTGCATTCTCTCTCCATCTACACACTCCCATTGTTCAAACTATTGAACATGAACGCGCCTTAACATTTGCAGCAATTGTGTTTGTGAACGTTATCTGACCAAACGGAAGATTAAATCTGAAGGGTGATGGAATTCATGAAGTGCGTGATTCAAAAAGAAACGCCGTGTCCACACACGGTTCCCTCCGCTTTCTGCAACTCCCTCGGTGCAAAAAAGGGAAAATAAAACAGTCGCCACACCAAAGCCCGATGCGAGAGCAGACATAAACTTGAAGACGCTGTCCCTAAACTCGGCTGGCCTTCCCCAGTAGTCTAATGATTAACCCCTTGTTAAACAGGGCTGGTGATTTGAAAGTGAAGGAATCTGGAGTGCAGTTTTAGTTGATGCGACGCGGGAGTCCGCGGGGGCTTCCCGTGGTTGTAAAAAGGATGGGCAAATAAAGACGAGAATGAGTACACCCCAGTCTTCTCACCACACAAAACATTTATGAATATTAACTCCTTCAGGATCCCTGCCACAAAAAAATCACAATACTTCGTCGCTTTACAGATTCCATGCAAATTACTGCATAAAGAATTTGCAGTTCTTTCCTCCCTCATATTGGCCCCGATGATGGTAAACACAGGGCTTGTTTATTTAGAAATATAGGTGCGCTGTTACTCTTCAAGAGATGCCGGATCGGAGTTGGATTTTTTCGTGTAAACAAAATAGGAGCCTGCACCAAAACAGCGAATGGGATGTCAACTCATTTATGCTAATGGGACCCGAGCGATTAATTACAGATACATGTTTCCTGGTTAAGTGGAGTATTGCAATCCACAGTTAAAGCATATTAATTCCGAGGAATAGTGTGAGCAACGTCTCCCATGGCTGTGTTACGGCGTAATGTATAGCTGCAAACTGTCCTGTCCAGATGCAATTAACTCGGAATGTAATTAGCGGACCCTGCAAAGTGACGTTCAAACGGGGATGCTGAAATCAAGCCATTGCATCGCGCACGCGATGTGCTTATCCGACAAATAAATTATTGATTGCGTTACAGTCCGTGGTCCTGCTCCTTGTGTGAAGTTCAACGTTGAAACAAAACACTAAATCATCAGCTTCGCAGGGACACAGCCCACAGAAGTCACCACTCATTAACTGAAATTAAGCCTTTCGCTCCTTGTCCCACAATAAGGTATTAGTTCGACTTGCTATGCTGGGTAGTGTTTTCTTTTCTTTATGACAAACTGCACAAAATACTGGAAACGCTGGAGAGGGTGGGAATTTTAAGTTAAAGGAAAGCAAAAACAAAGGTTTTGTAAGGCGAGACTCTATCGTCCCCGAAATAGCCCATTTTCTCTCAGAAGTAGTGATATAGTCACACTTGCTTATGCCCTGGATCAGGTGTGATGGCTGTGGACCATTGAGCTAAGATCGGCCCAGCCTCTTCCTGACAGTATGTGTGTGTCTGACGCCCATTCTCAGTCCCACTCAGAGTGTAGTGCTCTATAAGAGCTCTCCTGGTATAAGGCGGGGCGGCGAAATGACTTCAGGAACATGCCGGATCAATCCTTCAGGTGGACACACACACACACACACACACACATATACACAGTAGCAAAAAACACAATCACAAGCGAACCCCATCCTGAATCTTAAAGCCATGCCTAATCTGATTGAGAAAATTGACAGTAAAATCCAACATGACGTAATGCAACTTGTTGCACTCATCGGACCTGACACTGAGAATTTTGAACGTACAGAGTACATCAATGGTTACTGCTGTGCAATATTAATACTGGCGCACCTTGATAAAATTAATCATTACTGTTGAGGGCAAGAGTCACCGAACCCGAAACCTTAGCTCTGATTTCTCTCCACAGATGCTGCCCGGCCTGCTCAACTGTTTCCAGCAATTTCTGTTCTTGTTAACCATTACTGTGCTGGCCCACTGTGCACACCAGTACCTCCCTCTTGTCTACGGCAGCTTGTCTATATCGATGGCATTTGGGGTGTGATCTCCCCCTGGGTGGATGCAAGGTCAGAGGTGGGGAATGATTACACCAGATTCACACCCACGCAATTGGAAAGGGAAGGTTGGGAAGTTGCTCAGGACGCTTTCCGAGCCCTGGTTTCACAGCAATAAGGATCCACCCGTTCACCCTTCGGTTCCGGACACAGTCTGAACCTGCAAAGCTACTGTCCCCAGCAACCACAGGCTGCAGAAGCCGACAGAGACTGTAGGAAACACAGAGCCGGTTAACTCGGCTTTAAAGGGCTACAGGGTTACAATATTAGGCAGTTGAGGAATTACAAATGGATTTTTAGTGTGCTATTTAAGAAATGTTACCTGTCATGGTGCGTTCTTAAACCACGAGCGTCATAACAACATTGCGTGCACGTGTGAACCAGGACGAGTTACGAACCAGGAGGGGAAGCTTATTTTTGCATTGAGTATAAATCAGTTTTCCCCAAAACCCTAAACGATCTAGAAAGCAAATGGCTTCGAATCGAACTTGCTGAGACCGACATTCCCCGCTCAGGTCACTGCTCCCCTGAGAATTTGTTTAGCTTCACTTTGGATCTTTGCAACAGAAGCATAGAGTTAATTCAGGCAGTGATTCAGTGGAGTTGTTTGTATCGAGAAATGCAATTTATTCTGGTTAAAGATTTTAAGTAGCGGTATATTTCAACGCAGCTCCACCTTGCTTTGCTCTGTATCAATTTCAAATGGGGCTTGTAATACAAAGACAAACGTATGTTTGTAAATATAAACAATGTCTATTTGCCTTCAGATTATTTGGATATTGTAATCATACCACAGGCAATAAATTGCGCCAAGATAATGATTTGGCATTGAAGGATTACTTTGATGTTACACATATCTCAACTAGAAAGGGGGAGGTCTTAACAGCATTCCGTGAAGACGTTAACAAACTACCTTCTTTTTCAACCTATGTTGCAAGCAGTAATCCCGACTGGCTGTCACTTGGTGTTTAATAGGTCAAATGCTCAAAACTTTGGAGAGAGCCATTTAATTCAGTGATATCACAGATTGTTGGATTACTCTTGAGTATGAATTGCTTGTGATTTGACCACAAGCACCAGAATGAAAGAATCTTAGATACATTCAGTACACTAATTCAATCCTAATTTTACAAGAAAACGCTGACCTCAAACTCAGAAAAGGATTGCTAGCAGATGGCTTATAGGACTGAATTTACCAATACTCTTAACAGAAAACCAAAGCATTTTGAAACTGATGTTTGAAAAGAAGTTTGTACACCATAAAGAAAGGAGTTGGAAGTTTTGGGATTAATGGATATGAGGCACTCACTATAAGGTAGCATGTGAACTTCAGGCCCCAACTAGTGCAGCACATACGTCTCTCCCAGACTAGCCCATGAATAATAACCATTGTAAAACAATCACCCATGGAATTTTGATGCTTTCTCACTTCCAGGGTTCCAGCTTTGAGAATCTCACAACTTCCCAATACTCTATTTAAGTGGCTCCAATATTCTGCATATGGTTAATCTCTTTAAGAAGGTTTTCAGCACCTATATAAGGACTGAAGCTACAATTGGGGATATTGAGCTGATGAATGCCTAATGCATTCTTTTGTGTGTACTATTTTTCCAGTGCTGTTAATTCATATGAAGCTAATGGAACAACACTTGCAATATCAGCTTGACCAATGAATGTCATATGAATGTATTAGGCATTCATCAACCAATGCCTCCAACAACAATTTAAGGCTATAATCGCATAACAAAGTTAAACTAAGTTAGTGCAGAAGCATAGAAAGAAGGATAAAAAACATTTTAAAATAAAAATCATGTTTCTTTGGGAATAGTTACTTTCAAAAATGCTCACAGTGAGAAATTAGTGAGGCTGTACTAACAGTGCAAGAGTAAATAGTGTATGTTCGTACAGTGTCACATAGGGTTTCATATGCTAGATCTCACCAACACACTTTTTCTCCATTCCTTATCCCCCTTCACTGAATTGTGCTGGGTCTCTGTCACTCCTATTCTGTCTCTTTCCAATGTTTTTAGAAATTCTGTTTCCCCTATTTCTTTCCATTTTACTTTCATTCTGTCTTTCCCCGAGATGAGAAGGGATAAAAACAAAACAGACTGAATCAAAAAGAGCTTAAAGTAAGCAGGCAGCGCACAATCCCTGGCCAGGATCATGATGTTATATTTTTCCCTGACAGTGTTTGGCTGAGATAGGTAGATTTTGTTCTAGGTGGGCTGTGATCCTCTATGCTACCCCCACAGATTGCCAAATATAACAGAGCTTGTTGTTGAATACAACAGGAAAATTACTGAATTTGTAATTGAGCTCAATGAATCATTATGACTTTAAAGAATTATTTGGGAGAATCTGAGGACATCTAATGGCATGAATTTATTGCTGTTTTAAAGAAGATATTAGATTTTGCTGGGACATAAGTTTGCAAGGAATGATGCTCCATCAGTATCAACGCTCCCTGCAAGCTGTTCCACACACTGAATCTCCCTGGAAAACAATTTCACATGCATTATCTCTCTCTGGAAAACTTACACAAATGACTTACTGGAGTACGGTGAAAGCAAGCAAAAAAACTTGCATTCACATAGCACCTGTCACAACCAGAGAATGTCCCAAGATTCTTCACAGCCAATTAATTACATCTGGCATGTAATCTGCTTTGTAATTTAGGAGCATGGAGGCAATGACCTTGTGGCATTATCACTTGACTGTTAACTCAGAGACCCAGATCTGGCAACTTGGGTTTGAATCCTGCCATGGCAGATGGTGGAATTTGGGTTCAAATAAAAATCTGGAATTTTGAGTCTAATGATGACCACGAAGCCAGTGCTGAATGTTAAGAAAACCAATGTGATTCAAAAATGCAACTGAAGGAAGGAAACTACCATCCTTACCTAGGTCTGGCCTACATATGACTCCAGACCCACAGCGGATGCTGTTGTCTAGTAACTGCCAACTTTGTGCAGTTAGTGATAGGCAATAAATGCTGGCTTAGTGAATGATGCCTACATCAGTAAAATTTAGGCAATGTGCCAGGCAATTTGCTACAACAAAGTTCCACAGGAAATAATGATTCAATATCCAGAGTAGCTTTTTAGAATTAGAATTAGATTTCATTGCCATGTGTACTCAAGCACAAAAGTACAGGAGCACAGTGAAAAATATACATTGTCGCCTCACATGGCACCACTGTGCGTACAAAGGGGTGGCACAGTGGCTCAGTGATTACTACTTCTGCCTCACAGCACCAGGGACCTGGGTTCGATTCCTGCCTTTTATGACTGCCTGTGTGGAGTTTGCACGTTCTCGTTGTGTCTGCATGGGTTTCCTCTGGGTGCTCCGGTTTACTTCCACAATCCAAAGATGTGCAAGTTAGATGGAATGGCAATGCTAAATTACCCTCAGTGTCGAGTCATACCTAGATTAGGTGGATTAGCCATGGGAAATACAGGGTTACAGGGGTAGGGGAGGATTGGTTTGGACTCAATAGGCTAACTGGCCCGCTTCGAGATTGTAGGGGCTCTATAATATGTAGTTACAAATCTTAGGTACTAAAATAGATTAGGTACAAAGATAGAGGAAATAAACAAATAAGCTAAAAGTTCTTCATTGTATAAATTAGGAAAATAAAGTTTAAAGATAGACATTATAGTCCTTCTACAGTCTGCAGTTGCTTAATGCTAGTGGCTTTCCACACATATTCTCATGCTCCCTCACATTGGACCAACCCTAACCTGGCTCACAAGCCACTGACTACTGTCTGTGACAAGCTGACCACTCCACTCTGGAATCCCAGGCTACCAAACGCCAGCTCCCCAACTCTGGTATTTATGTTTGAGTTGAGAGATACATTTTGGCTGGGAGGTCAAGGAGACTCCCCTTCCCTTGTTTGAAATGACACCATGGTTCCACCCAAGAAGGCAGATGGGATCTCAGCTTAAAATCTCATCCTACAAGCACAGATTCCCTATAGGACGCAACTCCACACATTTATGCTACAAGTGCCAGTCCTGGGAATGATGGGTTGCAAGATTAACTATTCCACTGTTCTGTTTGGCAGAGAGTTCAGCACTGCTGACTCTGTCCTATACCTGCTGCCCTCCTGTGTGCAACTGAAGAATACCATTCGTCAAAATCTGTTTAGTGCTCTTTAATGGGCAAAATGGTGCAAAACTTAGTGAAACGTTGAATGATATGATGCTATACCCCACTTAATTTTTAAGGACAACACCTTTTCTTCATTCATCCAACTCAACCAACTGATTTTTTTTCCAACAAAGAACATCTGAAGTGAATCTTTTTTTTAGGAAAGGCTTATATATATAAATATAAATTATTCCTTGTTCTTATTTTCTCCCACATAATTGATAAGGCTAGTGTACTTCGAAGTGACAGGACAACTTTCTTCAGGATCAAATGCAGAAATCACATTTGTATAAATAATTAAATACATGAGTGAATCGTAAGAAACTGCTCCCAGTGCCAGCGCATTGGTCACAAGAGGTTACAAATTTGCAGTCATTGACAGAAGAATCAGAAATGACACTAGACCCTTTTTCTTTTGCAGTGAGTTGTTATGACCTGGAATGGGATGCCCAAAAGTGAAGTGAAAGCAGATTCAAAAACACAATTTGAAAAAGAAGTAGAAAATAATACATGAAAAGGAATAAAAGTTCATAGCATTGGGAAAAGATCAGGAATTAATTGACAATCTCTACAAAAGCGTGGTCACAATGCAGTGACTGAATAGTCTCTTTTTCTGTGTTGCATCATTCTATAATTCTGCATTGAGGAGGCAGTGTGGGTAGATCCTGTTTACAACAAGTTCAGTCTTCATCATTGTTAAGCGGAGGTGAAAAGTTGAAGTCCATAATAACGCAAAAACCACTAAGACTGAAGAGAATCAAACACAGAGAATGCCAGAGAAACTCAACAGGTCTGGCAGCATCTGTAGAGTGTGAATGTTAAACTTTCCAGACTTGTACGACATTTTTGGAGTGTAAGTCACAATGTTAGCTCTGTTTCTTTCTCCACAAAGTTGATTTATTGTAGTCATATGCGCTGAAGTACAGTGAAAAGCTTTGCTTTGCGAGCAGTACAGACAGATCATAGCAAACAAGGACATAGAGATCATGGGTGCTTAAACAGAGTGAGGCACAAATGGTTACAACTGCGCAGGAGGTGCCCAAAGCAAGATCAACAATTATTTGAAGTTAGAGAGATCCATACAGCAATCTAATAACAGCAGGGAAGAAGTTGCTCTTGAACCTGTTGATGCATGTCTTCCTGTTTCTGTATCTTCTGCCTGATGAAAGAAGTTGGAAGAGAGTGTTACCTGGGTGAGGAGGATCTTTGATGATGCTGACAGCCTTTCCTCGGCAACGAGAGATGTAAATAGAGTCCATGTTTGAGAGATTGGCTTCCATTAATGTGTAGGCTGTGCACATAATTTTTTTATCATTTCTTATGGCTCTGTCCAAGCAGTTGCTGTACCAAGCAGTTATGTACCCAGATAGAATGCTTTCTATGGCACTTCTGTAAAGGTCAGTGAGGTTCTTTATGAACATACCCAATTTCCTAAGCCGCCTGAAGAGGAAGAGACCTTGGTGTGCCTTCTTGACTGTTGCATCAACATAGCTCTGCCAGACCTGCTGAATTTCTCCAGCATTCTTGATTAGTTTCAGATATCCAGCTTCTACAGTATTTTGATTTCTTTATTCTTTTATCATTCATGGGATGAAGGTGTCACTGGCAAGGCAGTATATATTTTCCATCTCTAATTGTCCAGAAGATGGTTAAGAATTAGCCATATTGCTAATATTACATTAGAGCAATGAAGAGAATAACAGCCAAGAAGTGAAAGGACACAAATGAAATTGCCATATTATCATTCCTTGGCTGACAAGAACTCTGACAGAAAATCACTCATGTGGCACTAAGTGCTATATTACCATCTTTAATCATGGGGACTTCAATCTACAAATAGCCTGGGCAACCAAATTAATACTAAAAGTCTGGAGGATAAGTTGCTGGAATATATACCTTGGGAAAGGAGAGAACTGGAAACTGCAGGAGACATCTTTACTCAGGAACTGGATGAGTTTGAAACAAATTTCAAACAGTAATATCACAAGATAACTAAGCTAATTGCTTGGTGAGAATCTGCTGTTCAGGAGTATTTTATTTGTTGAAAGGGATGTGGATTTTATTGGCTAATTAGACTGGAGAGGATGGTGGTGAGATGCTTTCTTGATGGATTGCAGTTTCTGAATATAGGAAGATCCATGGTGGTGTTAGGGAGTGCCATGAATTTAACCCATCAACAGTAACAGAAATAGTGTTATAGTTCAAGATCAGGAAGGTATATGACTTGGAGGGGAATCGTAGGTGATGGTGTTTCCATGTATCTGCTGCCCTTGTCCATCTTAGATGTAGAGGTCACGGGTCTGGAAGATGCTGTCAAAGAAATCTTGGTGAGTTAGTATAGCGCACTTTGTACCTGGTACAGAATGCTGCTACAGCACGTCACAGGTGAAGGGAGTGAATGCTGAAGGTGGCAGATAGACTGCTAATCAAACAGACTGCTTTGTCATGGATGGTGTCAAGCTTCTCATTCAGGCTGCACTCATCCAGGCAAGTGGAGGATATTCCACACGCTCTTGCTTGTGCCCTGCAGATGGTGGACAGGCTTTGGTGAGGGTGGAGGTGAGTTACTTGCTGCCGGATTCCTAGCCTCTAATCTTTTCTTGTAATGACAGTGTGCATATGGCTAGTACAGCTCAGATTCTGTCAATGATAATCCCCAAAATGCGGCCAGTGGGGGATACAGCAAAGATAATGACACTGATTATTAAAGGGTGATGATTAAATTCACTCTTGGCGAGATGGGCATTACCCCGGCACTTGTGTAGCCCAAATTTTACTTGGTATTTATCAGCTCAAATCTGGATATTGCTCAGGTCTTGCTGTGTATGGACAATTACTTCCATGTCTGAGGTGTCATTTATGGTGCTGATAATTGTATAATCATCAGCAACCTTCTCCACTTCCGGTATTGTGATGGACGGAAGATCATTGATGAAGCAGCTGGAGGTAATTGGACCTAGGATGCTACTTTGAGGAACTCTTACAATGATATCCTACAGGAGCCCTTCTAAACTGTCTTTAAAAAGCTGATTTTTTTTCAGAGGGAAGTAGCTATTTAGATTTAAATTACAAACTATAGCAATAAGGAAGTAAAGCCAAGCTTAGTTAAAATAAAGTGTTACAACTAAACCAAGCTTATGAAAATATAGTTGAAACATGACAAGTAGTTCAATTTCATGAAATGCATGCCCTGCACTTTGTGGGAAGTGGTGGATACCATTTGTAATATTGATGATCTTATGTGCTGGAAATGCCACCAGCTGCAGAAACTTGAACTCCAGGTTACAGACCCCAAATGGCAGGTGCAATCATAATGGTGTATCTGTGAGACTGACGGCTGTGCAGTAAGCATATTTGGCCTTTGTATGCAAAGGTGCATGAATGTTTTATTTTAAATTCATTCATAGGACATGTATGACTCTGGCTAGGCAAGCATTAAGTGTCCATCCCTAATTGCCCAGAGGGCAGTTATGAGACAACCACATTGCTGAGTCACATGCAGGCCAGACCAGATAAGGATGGCAGATTTCCTTCCCCAAAGGGTGTTAGTGAACCAGTTGGGTTTTTCCCCTGACAATCAGAAATGGTTTCATGGTTATCACCAGAAGACTCTTAACTCCAGATTTGTCAAAGAATACAAATTCCACAAACTGCCATTACAGATTTCGAAACCTGATCCTCAGAACATTACTTGGGTATCTGACTTAATAGTTCAGTGATACTGAAACTAGGACATTTCCTCATACCTTCAGTGTGACAATTAGGCTGTCCAGGGTAACAAATCAGCTACATTGTTTCCAGTGTTCAAACCTTTGAGTGTCGGAGTTGGGATATTGCGTTGAAGTTTTACAGGATGCTGGCGTGGCCTATTTTGGAGTATTGTATCCAGCTCTGGTCTCCCTGACCTTGGAAGGATATTACTAAGCTGGAGAGGGTTCAGAAGAGAGTTAACAGGATGTTCCCTGGGAGTGGAGAGTTTGCATTATAAGGAGAGGCTGAATAGGCTGGGACTTGTCTTCCCTGGCATAGGAGGTTGACAGGTTGCTTTATAAAGAATAATAAAATCATGAGGGCTCTAGATAAGGTGAATAGCAGATGTCTTTTTGCTAGGGTGGGGATTTCAAGACTAGGGGACATAATTTAAATCTGAGAGGAGAAGTATTTAAAAAAAAAGACATGAGCATAATTTTTTATACTCAGCGAGTGGCTCATGAGGAAGTGATGGATGTGGACACCATAACAACATTTAAAAAAAAATTGAAGAAGTTTATGAATATGAAAGAGGGATATAGGCCATTGCAGGCATGTGGGACTAATTTAGTTTGGGATAATGGTCAGCATGGACTGGTTGAACCAAAGAGTCTGTTTCCGTGCTGTACGAATTTGTGACTCTATGACTCTACAGCAGGAGACTTCTGGTCAGGTTTCCATTCTGGATTCTAGAGAGGACTTTGGTTCCTTAGAAAAGTGCAGTCATGGCCATATTCTTGGCGCCACAGGTGTCTTTCGTGTACTGGAGGAAAGGAGGAAGAAAGAAAAAAACAGTAGAGATATGAGGTTTTTCAGTTTTGGCAAACAGAAGGGTGTTTCTATAGCCATAGACATGCTGCAGGTGATGTGTTGTCTCACCAGTGCAAGATTCAAGGGTGTCGTGGAATATACCAGAACAGAAACTGTTGGAGAAACTCAGCAGTTCCGGCAACATCTGTAGAGAAAAAAAATAGACATAATATTGTGGGCCCGGTGACTCTTCTTTTGATTAGTTATGGCTGCAGGGCATTCAGTCTGGGAAGTACATATTGGTCCACTATGGTAGCAATGACTTAGGTAGGAAAGGATGTGAGGCCCTGAAAGTGTATTTTAGGGAGCCAGGAAGGAGTATCAGGATCTCAGGATTGTGCCCAGCCCTGGAGACTAGGGAGCACAGAAATAGGAGAACAGAAATACCTCTGGAAAACAGGTGTATGGTTCCTGAGGCATTGGGACTGGCTGTGGGAAAAGTTGGACCTGTACAAGCTGTACACCTGTGCAGGACTGAGACAAATATCTTTCCGAGGAGATTTGGTAGTGTTGTTGGGGAGGATACAAACTTGACGAGAAAGCAGATGGGAACCTGAGGGCACATGCAAATACAACAAATGTAGAGCAAAGAAAATTAGCAAATGGCCCAGAAAGAGAGATGAATCAAAGGTAAAGTAGTATACAGCACAGAAGTTTGTTGTGTGTTAAGGTACATTTGTAAATACAACAGGGCAACAAATACAGCTGATAAGATGAGGCAGAAATAGACATGTGGTGGGATGATTGAACCATGGAAACTTTACTTAGAGAGAAGCAAACATAGTTGTAGCTCACCCTAAATAGATCATTTCTAGGCAGGATAGGGAGTGGGTATAAAATAAGGAGGGACTGTAACATTATTGGTTATGGCATTAGCAAAAGCTGTGAGGATGGCTGATATACTAAATGAATCATCAAATGAGGCCACAAGGATTGAGCTTAGCAACAAAAAAATGACCCATTACACAATGATACAAATAATGAGAGGGAGGTAAAAGAATGAATATGTAGATAAATGTTCCAATACAAAACTATAGGGCAATAATAGTTCAACCTTTCAACTACCAGGGAGAGACATGGTAGCTCAGTGGTTAACACTGCCTCACAACACTATGGATCTGTGCTCGATTCTACCCTCAGGTGACTGTCAGTGTGGAGTGTGCACATTCTCCCCATATCTGTGTGGGTTTCCTTTGGGTGCTCTGGTTTCCTACACAGTTGTAGAGGTTAGATGGATTGGCCATGCTAAAGTGTTCAGCAGTATGCAGGCCCGGTGGATTAGCCATGGTAAATACAGGGGTGGGTCTGTGTAGGATGTCTTCAGAGAATTGATGAGGGCTTGATGGGCCAAATGGCCTGTTTCCACACTGTTGGTGTTCCATGATCCCAAATATCAACTGGGATATAAATGTGTGAAAGGCAAAGTTGGTACAAATCCTTGAACATTATTCAAGCAAACCTTTCTTTTAGCTCACACGTAACAATCCCAATGAGGTATAACATTCGCATAGAGTCTTAGGAAATGAAACTAGGCCAGGGGATAAAATGGTAATGGACAACCATTGTGGGGACACTACCGTAATACAGCTATATTGACCATTGTTATGGAAAGGGAGAATGATAGAACATGATTAAACATTTTAGTTTGACAGAAGATAAGTTTTACAAAGCTGAGGGAGGTTCTGGTCAAAGCAGACTGCACACAGCTATTTGAAAGAAGCCAGGAAGGAAATGACAAATTAAATTGAGATAGTTTTCAAAGGCTCACTCATCTGTTAATTCAGATAGCTCATTTGGTTAAATGACCATTGAGTGATGCCAACAGCGTGCATTCAATTGCTGCACTGGCTGAGGTTACCATGAAGGACTCTCCTTCTCAACCTCTCCCTTCATCAGAGATATGGTGACCCTCAGGCTAAACCACCACCAGTCACCTCTGTCTAAAGGGAAAGCAGGCTTATGTGTACAGTAGGACTATGGTGATGTTATCTTTATCAGAGGTCTATAAAACATTGTAACATTGTTTAAAAAGGATGCAAAAGATTGGCAGAATCATGATATGCCAGGCAGCCTGAGCTTGGTGATTGATAAGTTATTATAATTCTAAGACATATGACAAACCATCACTTAGAAAAGATCATGTCTTACTGTGAATATTTTGAGGAAGTAATGAAGATTTGATAAAACTGGAGCAATGGATGTTGTCTACATGGATAATACTAAAATTTAGACAAGGTCACACAAGGCTGATAGGTCAGAAATATAAAGTTCATAGAATACAGGGAAATCTGGTGATTTGAATCCAAAATTGGCTCAGCAATGATAAACAAAGAATAATGATTGTTGGGCGATTTTGTACATGGAAAGCAATCTCCAATGATGTTCCACATGGTACAATGTTGGATTCCTTGCTGTTTGCTGTATATATAAAGAATTTTGACTTAAAAGTAGAGGCATGATTGGAAAACTTGCAGATGACACAAACTTGTTGACAGTGAAGAGGATGGCTGACCACTCCAGAATGATGTGAATGTAAAAGGGGTTTATGTTGAATTCACATAGATGTACATGATCACATACTCCAGTCCTGCTGAAGCTGCAGAAGCAATTTAGGACTAACAGACCAATTAAGACGTGGGTCACCAAATACAGCCACAAGAGCAAAAGTGATGATCTAAAAGGACACCATTCCATTGACAATGACAAGTATTAGATTTAATACAGTAGGACATCGCTATTCCTGATCAAATATAATACCTGAGAGAAAAGATGACTGAAAGAGGGAAACAGGATATTTTGCTGAGAAAAGGAGAGAAATGATGAAGCTATAAGAGTCAACTGTGGTTTAATTTTACATTCTCAAATTAGAAATAGAATGCAGATAAAAGGGCATATGACCTATGATCTAATTATGGCCCATGAAGTAGTCTTACAGGAAACAGTTTAAATGTTCAAGAGATCAGTTGAATTGTCAGGACGCTTCTTTGAACAATCTGATGGGAATCTCTTTTTAGATACTTGCTTGTATTAATCAAAAATCTGCTGCTTCAAGCACTTTACAACTGATTTATGTCAAGTGTTTCAGATACTCTACAAAAAATGGCTTGGTCAAATATGGGGAAAAATGGCAAATGGAATTCAGCCTGGATGAATGTGAGGTAATGCATTTGTAAACGCTAGAGAATTTGCAATAAATTGGAGGATATTGAGTGGGGAAGAGGACTTAGACCTTGGCATGCATCTCCATTGATCCTTGAAGGTAGCAGGACATGTAGATAAAGCAATAAAGCGTATGGCGTGCAGTGCATTATTAGGTAAAGTATAAAATGTTGAATCAGGGACATGATGATGGAAATAATTTAAATACTGGTTCGGGTGAAGTTGGCTTTTTACGTAAAATTCTGGTCATCACATTACAGAAAAGGCACAATTATTCTGGAAACAATGCAGAGGAGATTTTCAAAAATGTTGCTGGGGATTGAAAGTTGCAGCTATGACGAAAGATCAGTTAGGCTACCATTGTTTTCCTTTGAACAGAGGAAGCTGCAGGGTGACTTCATTGAGGTGTGCACAAATCTGAGGAGCTTAGACAGAGTAGACAGGGAAAAAAAAATTTCTCTTGGCAGTGAGATCAATTACCAGATGTAGGGTGATAAGTATAAGAATTAGAGGGGATATGAAGAGAAAGAAAGTGGTGACTGTCAGGAATTTGTGGCCAAGTTTGGCAATGGAGCAGAAAACCACAACTCAGGTTCCTATATCTGCAGCTGAGGTATTCCAACCTGCAAGGCTGCAGATCAAATGCTCGAAAGTTGGAATGAATAGGCTGTTTTGTTTTCCAGATTGCCAGTGCCATCACTTTTTGTTGAATGATTTTACATTTTTTATTACCAGAACAGTATGTGCGAAATTCAGTATTGTGCAACTAGGGTCTTAAATCTAAACAAAGGAAACTAAGAAAGCATGTAGGACAAGCTGCTTTTGGTGGATTGGGAAACTATTTTAAAAGGTATGATGACAGGTGGCAATGCCAAATATTTAAATAATTAATATATGGTTTACATTGAGATGTTCCTTTGAGCAAAATAAAACCCAACAACAAAATTGGTGGAACTGTGGCTAATGAAACAAGTTAGATAATGTATTTGATCAAAAAAAGGAGCTTATGAACCTGCAAAGAAAATAAACTGGAGATTGCGAGTATGTTAGCATTTTGCAAAGGAGCATCAAAAAATTGATATTTAGACAGAAAATAGAATATGAAAGCAAATTAATAAGAAAAGTAAATAAAAAAGCAGACTGTAAAGCAGCAATAGTTATTCAAAAAAAGGAAAGAATTAACAAAGACAAATATGCTCCCATTATAGGCAGAAGTAATTGGGTATAAGGAAATGCCAGATGAATTAATTAAATACTTTGTGCATGATAAAAAAAAACAAAACTCCCAGAGTATTATGGAACCAAAGGACTCTCAAAAAACAGGGACTGTAAAAAAAAACTTGGTAAAAGAGTAGAACTGGAGAAATTAATGGGACTCTGAGTTAGTTCCTGCAGATTGGAAAGTTGCAAAAGGGTAATCCTAATAATTAAGAAGAGAAAAACGGAATGACAGACCTATGAACCTGACATCAGTGTTAATTACTAGATACTTAAGAATTAATGAATAGTTGGGCAGAACTAACATGCATTGATGAAAAGGAAATTGTGTTTGACAAGCTTGATAAGAGTTTTTTGAGGGTGTAGTGTCACTTGTTTTTGAGTAAGCTTTCCGTAATGTTTGTGAAGAAAATTAGAGAACTTGGGATTGGCAGTAAAAATTGATATGGATTGAGAATTGCTTAAAGGATGATAAACAGAGATGAGGAATTAAATTGGTTGTTCTCAGGTTGACAGGCTGCGACTCATGGGGTACTGCAAGGACCAATGCTTGGGCCACAGATAAACACATTCTACAGCAGTAGTTTGGAGAGTGGACCAAATATAATATTCCCAAGTTTGCTAATGACACAGGACTAGTTGGCAATGATAGCTATGAGGAGCATGAAAATATACTTCAATGGTGCTTGGACAGTTAAAGTGGATGGAAAAGGATATTTCAAACGGAATATGTGAATTTTTATATGTGTGGAATTATCCACTTTGTAGGGGAAAAAATAACACTGAGAGGTTTTATTTTAATGATGAGAGATTAGAAAATGTTAAAATCCAAAGGTATCTGTATGTCTTTCTTCATTAGTTACTGAAATTGAATATGAAAGTACAGTTAGCAATTAGAGAGTCAAATGATGGCCGTTAATGCATGAGGATTTGAATTCAATGAAGATTTGAATTGAAGACATGTCTTGCAGGAATTGTGTAGTGCCTTGATGAAACCACATTTGGAACATTGGGTTTTTTTTTGATCTATTCACCTAGGAAAGGATATACTTGCTAGAGAGGGACTGCAACTAAAACTTAGCAGTTTATTTCCTGAGATAGCAGGGTTGCTCAATAAGTTAAGTATTCCCTTGAGTTCAGAAGAATACAAAGTGATCGCAGTGAAGCATACAAGATTTGGGCAGGCCTCACCAGGGCAGATACAGGAAGGATGTTAATTCTGAAACAGTCTAAGAGTTAGGGCTGGGATAAGGAGGATTTTCTTCATTCCAACAGTTGTTGAACTTTGAAGTTCTCTACCTTAGAGGGCTGAGGAAGCTCAATTATTGAGCATCTTCCAGCTAGTTGTCAATAGATTTCTAGCTTTCAAAGACATCAGGGGATATGGAGATAGTGTGGGAAAATGGCATCAAAGTAGAAGATTAATGATGATCTAGTTAAAAGCTGGAGGAGACAGAAGAGGCTAAATGGCCTGCTCCTGTTCCCATTTCCGAGCACACATGCCTCCTTACTTTACAATAAGCTTTGTCTGGGTATGATGGTGCCTCAGGTATATTACTAGACAGAAGACTGGGGTAAGGGAATGCAGTGTTAATTCCCACCATGGGAATTTGAATTCTGTTTAATGAATCTGGAAATATGAAGCTGGATGATAATAAAAATTACCATCCAGCCATCTGACTGTTGGAAGAGAAAACAACTGGTTCACTGCTGTTCTTTAGGGAAGAAAACCGATTGATTTTATCGAGCCTGACCTTTTTGTAGTTTTAAGTCCACAGCAACAGCACAGACTCTTAGTGCCTCTGAGGGGCCTAGCTTCCACTCATTACATTAATTTGATCTTCTCAAAGGGCAGACAATAAACACTGGTCTTTCTAATGATGTCCATAGCCGAAGACTTAAGATTGCAAAAAAATACAGCTAGCTTGAAATATTTCGAAGATAGATGCTAAAGTGGCTTAGAGAACAAGAGCAAGGAGGTAATGTCGAAGTTATGCAGAGCTTTGACAGGAGCAACTGGACACGTTGTAAGCAGTTCTGGCCATCTCACTATAGGAAGGATATGATAACACTAGAGGGGATACAGAGGAGGTTCACTGAGATGGAGAAATTGAGCTATAAGGAAAGACTACTTAGGCTTGGACAGTTTTCTTTAGAGCAGTGAAGACTGAGGGGATCATGATTGAGGTGTATAAGATTTTGAGGGATATGGACAGTGTGAATAGAGAATAATTGTTCCCCTTGATTGAGGCGTCAATTGTGAGAGGGCATAGTTTTGAGGTAAAAGGTAAGAGATTCAGAGAGGACTTAGGAAAAACCTTTTCACTTAGTGGGAATCTGGAATGCACTGCAAAACAAGGCAGTAGAAGCTGCAAACCTTACAACCTTTAAAACACATATGGATGTGCACTTCAAAGATATGGGACAATTGCAGGAAGTTAGGACTAGTGCACTGGGGGAGGTGGTGGCCTAGTGATATTATTCTTGGGTTATTAATCCAGAGACCCAGATAATGTCTTGGGCACCAGGATTCAAATCCCACCATGATAGATGGGGGAATTTGAATCCAATAAATATCTGAAATTAATAACCTAATGATGACCATGAATCTACTGTTAATTTTTAGAAAAACCCACCTGGTTCACCAAAGTCCTTTAGGGAAGGAAACTGCCATCCTTGCCTGGTTTGGCCTACATGCGACTCCAGACCCACAGCAATCTGCTTGACTCTTAACTCCCTGTGGGCAATTAGAGATGGGCAATAAAATGCTGCCTAGCCAGCAATGCCCTCATCCCTTGAGTGAATACAAAAAACCTTTCAGTGGCAATTATGTCAATGCAGCCTTGATGGGCTGAAGGGCCTGTTCTGTACTGTGTGAATCTATGAAAGCTGAAGCAATGGATTGTGAACAAATTCAAATTGCTTGGGTGTTACTACCAGCAGCTCTCACAGGTATAACAAAGACTACATGTAAGTCTCATTGTCCTAAGGAGTGTGCTGTGTTCTTTTCCCCTCATTTACTCTTGCAGCCTCATACACCTGATCAGTCTGAATTATTACCTTATCATTCCTTCTCTTTTTACATCATGAGATGTGAGCAATGTTGGTAAAGCCAACAGTTGTCAAATTGCACTTGAGAAGGTACCGGTGAGCTTCCTCTTGAACGGTTCTAATCCATTTCTTGAAGGAATACTAACAGTTATTTTAGAGAGGGATTTCTAGGTTTCTGACTGAGATTTGGTGGGGAACATTTAGGCAGGTAACCATCAACTCTGGCCTCCAGATGGGCAGAGATCGCAGGTTGGGGGATACTGTTAAAGACAGTTCCCCAGTCACTATATGCCCATCAGTCTTGTATCTCACTACAAATCAATACAGTCAAGCTTGATGCCACTTCAGAATTACTTCTTGACTTAAATAATTTGGTCTCCTCTCTATTCAGTCTCATCTTTCTACTGCACTGAGGTCTAAGAGCTTTCAGTCAAGTATCTTTACAATAAAAAGGAACAGAATTGATACAATGGACTTTTGATCATATTCTTCAGCTGAAGAAAATACCTTAACTCACCAATTCAAATACATGCATCACAAACACTTGTGATTCTTCAAGCTATGTCTTGAAGTGGACTTGAAAGTGAAGGCAACACTCGTCCTGAAATCTGTAGCTGCCTGAACACTGGCATTCAACTGTGATTGAATTTCTAGGCCCATGCTTGTTATGGCTTAGTTGACAATAAGATTCCAAAAGTCTCTGGCTTTTAGTCAAATCTGCTGTTCAAAGACTCACTGAGTACGTATACTCTGAATAAACCATAATAGCAGAACATAGTAAGTTTTGTACAACTATTTGCTATCATGTGATGGGCTTCATACTTGTGAGTGAACATCTTCATTTTTACAACAACGTATTCTGTATCATCAGATCTTTTTGTGTCTGTACAAAAATAGAGACATTAATTTTACAATGGATATAATTAGTTTCACACAGTGATTAACAATATAAATACTACTTTGTGCTGAGTAAGCTAAGGCTAATGAATACCCTCTCTATTTCATGCACTTAACAAATTCTACTGTAACCTCTGACAGGAATAATTAAACAGCAATATATTCAAAACTCGCATTGTTTGAATAATCTATAACATGGAATTGATCCAACATCTAGAATGGGCTTTAGTTTGATATTGAGCCAAAAGCCATTGATTTAATTGAGGAACAAGGATTTTTTTTCTCTATTGGATAAGATAGCCAGAATGGCCTTTCTTTCCCTTTTCTATGAATTTATGCTTATCTAGAGCAAAGTGGCTTATCGCCACCTCAAACCTGAAGAAATGAATTTCCTAGTACTCCATTTCTATATCACTGGAATATTTTTATCGTAAAGCTGAATTCAATTGTAGAAATATAATGATACATTTCATATCTGGCTTCAGAATCTGTGATATTACCGAACAAAATTATGCACTTCCAGGGAGTATTAACCTTTTCAATGGAGCCAGGCTCTGATTATGTTTCAACATACTATAACCTCATTGGTATTAACATACATCTCAACTCACTTGATTGCCTTTGTACTTCTGTTCTGTGAATTCAACTTCTACGTATATACATATGTAATATTATATATATAATATTTATATTTATTTATCTATTTATATACACATGTACCTGCACAGTGCTGTAAAGAAATCAGAGACATTGAAAGACATGACCCTCATACAATGTTCCAAAAACGTTTGAGCAGTTCACAATTAAATGGTCAGGGTAATTGAAGGACTGATCACTACCCATGTGACCAGGTCTGTAGATGGAAGATACCCTCACTGATTCCAGCAGATGTTTGTCCTTTCAGGAGAGGAGTCAGAAAGTAATGGGCTCAAGTCCCGCTTCCAAAATGTGAGCACAAAATCTAGGTTGATACTCCAACACAGTCCTGAAGGATTGCTACATCAACTAATTTTTTTTTTGAATGCGGGGTAAAAGAGTCTTATCTGCTTTCCGACAGAAAATATGCCATAGCATTACATTGGGGAATAATCCAGTCAACCTGCCAATATTCACCACTTCACCAACATTACTAAAATAATATTAAGAAGACTGGTTTATGAACAGAGATTAAATAAACCGGGACTATATTAATTGGAATTTAGAAGAATGAAGGGGGATCTTATAGAAATGTATAAAATTATGAAGTGAATAGATAAGATGTGCTTTCCACTGGTGGGTGAAACTAGAACTAGGGGGCATTGCCTTGAAATAAGGGTGAGCAGATTTAGGACTGGGTTGTGGAGGACTTCCTTCACCCGAAGTATTGCGAATCTATGGAACTCCCTGCCTAGTGAAGCCGTTGAGGTACCTCATTGCATATTTTTAAGGAAAAGATACAAAGACTTTTAAGCAGTAAAGGATTTACGGGTTATGGTGAACAGGCAGGTGAGCGGATCTGAGTCTTATTGATTGGCAAAGCAGGATCAATATCTTGATGTCCTATTGCTGCCCTTTGTCTTATGTTCTTTTTGTGGCTTTGCCATGATCTCATGGCTGCTTGTGAGAGCTTACTGTGCACCATTTTCTTGTCACATTTCCTATATTATAGCACTGGTAACTCTTCAAAAGTACTTCACTGACCTCAATATGGTCCTAAAAGGCACTATTTAAATGCACTTTCTTTGTTTGTGTGAACCGAGTGAATCCAATGCCTAGGGTAATTTGGCAGCGCTACTTACTACAGCAACTTTGCAATATAAGGGCCCTACTCAAAGAGACTGGAGTCTGAGTCGGACATTTCTACTATTTTATTGGGTGATGAAAATGGACAGCAATTGGCAGCATTATAGAGGACGTGAAGGGCAAGTTCAAGGCAGGATACCAGAAAATACTTCATAATCCAGAGAACAATCAATGGCTGGCACATTTTGTTGGGGAAGGGTTACGAAGTGCATTGGATTCATTTGAGAGCTTCATAATAAAATGGGAAGACAATGTAGCTGGCATTCTGGACAGATAAAAGAAAGAAAGAAAGGGCTTGCATTTATATAGCTCTTTTCATGCCATCTCAAAGAACTTCACAATCAATGAAGCACTGATCAAATGGACCATAATTCTCAGAATGGTCAGATTGTGTTTGAACCGTTTTGGGAAAATAAAACTTCCACTTTGTGAAAGTTGCATTCTTTTAGAAATTATGAATAATTAGAAATAAAGTGTACAATTGGCTATGATTGCTGCTCAAATTTTTCCCCTTTTAGTTTGGTTGTAATGTTACATTTTAAAAATATTTACCACATTGATGCAGTTCCCTTCTTGGAGTTACCAAGTAAACATTTAGCTAAATCTAAATGTATAACAAGATGATCAGATGAGAAACTCACTCTAACATGCAGTTGCACCTGAAACTACATTGTAAGATCAGACATGCCAAAATTGAATCAGGAGGCACTGGGATATGAACACACAATGGAAAGTTCTGATGAAAATGTAGACCAAAGATTTCTGCAACTCAAAGTAAATTTTGTGAATAAATTTGTGGAGGCAAATAAGCCTTTCAAACTTTACCCTTCAGTCAGGTAGATCATGGGTGGTCTGCATGTGATACACAAGATTTTTAATTTTCTCAATGCTGTTGATTTAGTTGAATGTACAGTACTGATTGCGTTCAAGTTGATCACCTTGTCTGGTACAATAGTAGAAGTGCTGCAATTGATCACGGTGTCACAGAAATGGGAAAAGGAAACATGACCAGGATTCCCCTTTCTACCTCCTGTAAAGCAATTGTTGGTGGAAAATACATTTAAAAGAATGTTGGACGATGATAAACTCAGACCAGGGTATAACGTACAGCATGCTGATGCTCAGTGTTGAGAAAACTGAACATTTAGTCAAGGTATTTAAAGGTTTGTAAGTATTCTCATGCTCATTTGCTCTTATGTTGTGAGGCATTGCTCACAAAAGTAGGATTTATTTCCCATCTTTAATTGCCCGTGAGAATCAGTTCTCTCCCACTA
Organism: Stegostoma tigrinum; assembly: GCF_030684315.1. NCBI lineage: Eukaryota > Metazoa > Chordata > Chondrichthyes > Orectolobiformes > Stegostomatidae > Stegostoma > Stegostoma tigrinum. The sequence continues at coordinate 40,490,530 of NC_081381.1, read as the reverse complement.
TTTGAACCACCATAATCTAGGTGGTGAATGTACACTTACAGTGCTGTTAGGTAAGATCTTGACCCAGTGGCAATGGCACCTGACATTCACACAACAACAAATCCTTTTGCAGCCCACGCTTTGAGGAGTACAGAAAGGATGAAGTTTAACAGATAAGAAAGAAGATAAAATGAGATATTTACCTCTAAGGATCATCAATTCTTGGTTATTAGCTTATTTTTCATTCCCTGATCACACTGACCAACATTGAACTTGGATTTCACAGGTGCCTTTACTGGATGCTCTCATGGCCTTTCCTATCTGTTGTTCTCCAAATTTTACTATAAAAGGCCCAACGCTTAAGCCCAATTCTAACTACCTACACGAACATTCCAGCTGAAGGCATTGTATCAAGACTAGGAACTCACATTTCTCTTCTCTGAAACAGTGACACTAAGACGAATGATGTTGCCCTCACTGTTAACCTATTTTGAGTCCAGCAATTTCAGTTCAGAAGTGGGGCAGAATCAAACCTTTAATATCTGGATGGTTCCATAACAATGTAAGTATAGACATGTGGAGATTGTTAGTATAGACATGTGGAGATTGTTTAAGGAACAGTTGTTGGGAGTGATGAGTAAATATGTCCCTCTGAGACAGGCAAGACGGGGTAAGATAAAGGAACCTTGGATGACGAGAGCGGTGGAGCTTCTAGTGAAAAGGAAGAAGGTAGCTTACATAAGGTGGAGGAAGCTAGGGTCAAGTTCAGCTAGAGAGGATTACATGCAGGCAAGGAAGGAGCTCAAAAATGGTCTGAGGAGAGCCAGGAGGGGGCACGAGAAAGGCTTGGCAGAAGGAATCCGGGAAAACACAAAGGCATTTTACACTTACGTGAGGAATAAGAGAATGGTCAAAGAAAGAGTAGGGCCGATCAGGGATAGCATAGGGAACTTGTGTGTGGAGCCTGAGGAGGTAGGGGAAGCCCTAAATGAGTTTTTTGCTTCTGTCTTTACGAAAGAAACGACCTGTGTAGTGAATGAAACCTTTGAAGAGCAGGTGTGCATGCTGGAATGGATAGAGATAGAGGAAGCTGATGTACTGAAAATTTTGTCAAACATTAAGATTGACAAGTCGCCAGGCCCGGATCAGATTTGTCCTCGGCTGCTTTGGGAAGCGAGAAATGCAATTGCTTCGCCACTTGCGAAGATCTTTGCATCCTCGCTCTCCACTGGAGTCGTACCTGAGGACTGGAGAGAGGCAAATGTAATTCCTCTCTTCAAGAAAGGAAATAGGGAAATCCCCGGCAATTATAGACCGGTAAGTCTCACGTCTGTCGTCTGCAAGGTGTTAGAAAGGATTCTGAGGGATAAGATTTATGACCATCTGGAAGAGCATGGCTTGATCAAATACAGTCAACACGGCTTTGTGAGGGGTAGGTCATGCCTTACAAACCTTATCGAGTTTTTTGAGGATGTGACTAGTAAGGTTGATGAGGGTCGAGCTGTGGATGTGGTGTATATGGACTTCAGTAAGGCATTTGATAAGGTTCCCCATGGAAGGCTCATTCAGAAGGTCAGGAGGAATGGGATACAGGGGAACTTAGCTGCTTGGATACAGAATTGGCTGGCCAACAGAAGACAGCGAGTGGTAGTAGAAGGAAAATATTCTGCCTGGAAGTCAGTGGTGAGTGGGGTTCCACAGGGCTCTGTCCTTGGGCCTCTACTGTTTGTAATTTTTATTAATGACTTGGACGAGGGAATTGAAGGATGGGTCAGCAAGTTTGCAGACGACACAAAGGTCGGAGGTGTCGTTGACAGTGTAGAGGGCTGTTGTAGGCTGCAGCGGGACATTGACAGGATGCAGAGATGGGCTGAGAGGTGGCAGATGGAGTTCAACCTGGATAAATGCGAGGTGATGCATTTTGGAAGGTCGAATTTGAAAGCTGAGTACAGGATTAAGGATAGGATTCTTGGCAGCGTGGAGGAACAGAGGGATCTTGGTGTGCAGATACATAGATCCCTTAAAATGGCCACCCAAGTGGACAGGGTTGTTAAGAAAGCATATGGTGTTTTGGCTTTCATTAACAGGGGGATTGAGTTTAAGAGTCGTGAGATCTTGTTGCAGCTCTATAAAACTTTGGTTAGACCGCACTTGGAATACTGCGTCCAGTTCTGGGCGCCCTATTATAGGAAAGATGTGGATGCTTTGGAGAGGGTTCAGAGGAGGTTTACCAGGATGCTGCCTGGACTGGAGGGCTTATCTTATGAAGAGAGGTTGACTGAGCTCGGTCTCTTTTCATTGGAGAAAAGGAGGAGGAGAGGGGACCTAATTGAGGTATACAAGATAATGAGAGGCATAGATAGAGTCGATAGCCAGAGACTATTTCCCAGGGCAGAAATGGCTAGCACGAGGGGTCATAGTTTTAAGCTGGTTGGTGGAAAGTATAGAGGGGATGTCAGAGGCAGGTTCTTTACGCAGAGAGTTGTGAGAGCATGGAATGCGTTGCCAGCAGCAGTTGTGGAAGCAAGGTCATTGGGGTCATTTAAGAGACTGCTGGACATGCATATGGTCACAGAAATTTGAGGGTGCATCCATGAGGATCAATGGTCGGCACAACATTGTGGGCTGAAGGGCCTGTTCTGTGCTGTACTGTTCTATGTTCTATGTTCTATCTCAAAACCAGCCCAGCCTGTTTCTGCTTCCCTAACTTGTTCTTCCTCCCACCCATCCCTTCCTCCCGTCTCAAGCTGCACCTCCTTTTCCTACCTACTAACCTCATCCCACCTCCTTGACCTGTCTGTCTTCCCTGGACTGACCTATCCCCTCCCTACCTCCCCACCTGTACACTCCTGTCTACCTATCTTCTTTTTTATCCATCTTCGGTCCGCCTCCCCCTCTCTCCTTATTTATTCCAGTTCCCTCTCCCCATGCCCCTCTCTGATGAAGGGTCTAGGCCCGAAACGTCAGCTTTTGTGCTCCTGAGATGCTGCTTGGCCTGCTGTGTTCATCCAGCTCCACACTTTGTTATCTTGCACTATTGATATGGACTGGTTTGTCACTAGAATTTATTACCCAGGCAAAGTGTATCACGACTTCAGTTGATCTGAGCTCTTAACAGCAGATGGAGCCTCAAGTTAATGCCTCTTCTGAATGCTGGCATCTCCGACAATCCAAATTCCTCAGTACTTCATTGAAGTATTACCCTAAAAATTATGCTTAAATATAAATTACAGCTTGAAGCCATAACCTTCTAATTTATTGTTGAGAGCTCTACTAGTTTATAACAGAACTAGAACGGACCTGGAATGGATACGGGATGGTTTTCTTGAGCAATATGTTGAGGAACCAACTGGAAAGCAGTGCATCTAAGACTGGGTGCTGTGTAATGAGAAGGGAATCATTGCCAATCTAGCTGTGCAAGATTTCTTCGAGATGAGTGGCCGCAACATGATAGAATTTTTTCAATCAAGATGGAGAGTGTGAGAGTTGATTTGGAGACCAGGGTGCTGCATCTTAATAATGAAAGCTGAAGATATGAGGCATGAAATTAGCCTTGATAGATCACAAAGAGTTGCTTAAAGGGATGACAGTGGATAGGCAATGGCAAACATTTAAGGAGCACGTGGGCGGACTACAACAACTGTTTATTCCTGTCTGGCATGAAAGCAAAATGGGTAAGAGGACCAATCCATGACTTAACAAAGGCAATTAGCGATAGTATCTGATCCATGGAAACAACATTTGAGGATTGGCAGCATAGTAGAATTTAGCAAAGAAGGACCAAGGGATTGATTAAGAAGGGGTAAATGCAGTAAAGTAAGCATACAGGGAACATAAAGACTGACACAGAGTTTCTATAGATACGTGAAGAGAAAGAGACTGGTAAAGACAAATGTTAGGAAGGGGGTTGACCAGTCAAGGGAAGACGGACGGGTCGGGGAGGCGGGGCTGACGCTGGTGGGTAGGAGGTGGGGTGGGGTTAGGGTGTAACCCTAACCCGAACTCTCACCCTGATCTCCGCCCCGCCTCCTACCTGCCGGCGTCGTCCCCTCCTCCTTGACCTGTCTGTCTTCCCTTGACTGATGAACCTCCATCATAACTCCCCAACAACACTCACCTTTACTGGCTCCAGCACCGCCTCTTTGATCTGTCTCCACCTATCTTCTCCTCTATCCATCTTCTATCCACCTCCCCTTCTCTCTTTATTTATTTCAGAATCCCGTTCCCCTCCCCCATTTCTGAAAAAGGGCCCAAACCCGAAACGTCATCTTTCCTGCTCCTCTGATACCGCTTGGCCGGCTGTGTTCATCCGGCTCCACACCTTGTTATCTCAGATTCTCCAGCATTGGCAGTTCCTCCCGTCTCTGAAATGGTCTGTTGGCCTTCGTTCCGAGAGGTTTCGAGTACAGAAGCCGGAATGTGGTGTTGCAGTTACGCAGCACCTTGGTGAAGCCGCACCTAAAATAGTGTGTGCAGTTTTGTGCTCCTTTTCTGCGGAAGGATGCTGTTGCTCTCATAGTTTATCAGTGCAGCGCATGTTTATCAGCCTGTTTCCCGGAATGGCAGGTCTGATGTATGCTCAGAGATTGACTCGGTTAGGATTGTTCTCGCTGGAATTCAAATGAATGAGGTGACTTATAAAATTCGAACAGGACTGGACAGGATAGATGCAGTTCCCAGTGGTGGGTGTGTCCAGAACCAGGGGTCACAGTGTGAGGATTCAGGATAGACGATTTCGGAGGTATTTCTTCACCCAAAGAATGGTGAGTCCGTGGAAATCATTACCAAAGCAAGCAGTTCATGTCAAAACATTGAACGTATTCAAGATATGGCTAGATATAACACTTGGGGTGAATGGGATCAAGTGTTATGGAGAGAAAGCAGGATTAGGCTGTTGAGTTGGATGATCAGTCATGATCATGAAGAATGGTGGAGCAGGCTCAAAGAGCCATTTGGCCTCCTCCCTGCTCCTAGCTTCCATGTTTACAATAGTCACTCTCTGAAATGCAAAGCTTGAGCAATTGTGCAACTTTGAACTGGGTGCTGGTAGTTTGGTCAGTAACGAAGTTAGGTAAGGCTCGGCAGGACAGTGCTCATTGTTGTTTCTAACATTTTCACCGTGCAGGACTTAGTCCTTGCTCTGCTTCAAGCGAAGAAGTGAGCTAATTGGAGATATCTACAACTTGTTAAGGTTCCAAAGGTTTAAAGTGATGTGGGGATGTGTGGTATTGTTCATCAAGTACATCATGAAGATAAATAAGATAAAAGATAAAAGAATGACGAGAGTAAGATGAGGGCCAATCAAGGACAGTAGTGGGAAGTTGTGTGTGGAGTCAGAGGAGATAGGGGAAGCACTAATTGAATATTTTTTGACAGTATTCACTCTGGAAAACGACAATGTTGTCGAGGAGAATACTGAGATACAGGCTACTCGACTAGCGTTTTGTACAGTCACGGGATTTATAGGGATTGACTTCCGGAGCCACGATGTCATGCTCCAACTGTACAAAATGCTACTGCAGCCTCATTTGGAATATTGCGTGCAGTTCTGGTCGCCCCATGACAGGAAGGATGTTGAAGCATTGGAAAAGGTGCAGAGGAGATTTACCAGGATGCAGCCTGGTCTGGAGCACAGGCCCTATGAAGGAAGGCTGAGAGACTTGGGTCTGTTCTCATTGGAGAAAAGGAGGCTAAGGGGGGATTTAATAGAGACATATAAGATGATCAGAAAATTAGATATTGTGGACAGTGAGAGTCTTTTTCAGAGGATGATGATTTCAGCTTGTACAAGGGGGCATAGCTACAAATTGAGGGGTGATAGATTTAAGACAGATGTCAGAGGCAGGTTCTTTACTCAGAGAGTGCTATGGGCGTGGAATGCCCCGCATGCCAAAGTAGTTAACTCAGCCACATTAGGGGCATTTCAACAGTCCTTGGATAAGCATATGGATAACGATGGGATTGTGTCAGGGGAGGGGCTTAGATTAGTTCACAGGTCGGCGCAACGTCGAGGGCCGAAGGGCCTGTTCTGTGCTGTATTGTTCTATGTTCTATGTTCTAATTACTCCCTGAGCTACTATTCCAATGCACACAGTTGCTTTAGTTATCACTTAAAAAATGCACACCCTTTTTTTTAAACAAATAAAGGGAAAGTTATATTTTGCAATGAAATTATAAATCTTTTAATAAGAAGGAGCTCTAGAATGAATTCCCAATTTCCCACTAAATAGGATTAAAATTCTCTGGTCCATCCTTGCTAAACAAAAACAAATTTTCAACTGAAAAACAGGATTACAAACAGGGGTAAATGCTTATTACTGCCTCAGAGTTTCTTTCTGTAGAAGATATTTCAGTTGCTAACAGCTACCAGTGCAAATAAATCCATTTAAAGAGGGACTGCTATCATGGGATGTAATTAATGTTTTGTCAGAGAGACAAACCATGTGGAAGGCTGTGGGTGCTGAGGAAGAATGACAATGTCTATGAAGCAATTGAGATTAAATGTGACAGCTGACATCAGTTACTAAATTGATAAGTTATCTGAGGAAATCTCTGAAACAAGGTTAGTTTACCTTTTGAAAACAAATTGAAATGTTTTCAATTTCAGCCAGAGCTGTTCATGAGCTCCTTCAACCTTACAGTTGGCTCTGCAGGTCTTCCTTCAGAAGGTCATGACATGGACGAAGAAAGAGAAAGAACTTGCTTTCATATAGTGAAAATCTCAGGACATCCTAAAGAGCTTTACGACACGTAGTTTCGGTCATGTTGTTGATAACCAGTCTACTCCCACCGGGGTAGCCTAACATTAAGACATTTTCTCAGTGAAAATATTTCTGTTGATTTTGATCTTCATTATCAGTGATCTTTGCTTTGTTTTTGTGCTCATTGAGCTTCTGGTGATGATGAAGCAACTTCAATTGCACACAGCTAGAATTAGTGTTAAGAATGTATTCCAGATGGCAGGGTTAATGAAGAGAGAAAGAATTTGCACTGATATGGAATCCTGCATAACCTCAGGACTTTCCAGAAATGTTTCAAAGTTAATGAATTACTTTTAAGTTCAGTCATTGTTTCAGCATGAATATTATATTTATTTAAAGATTAGTAAGTGTTCTCATGCTCATTTGCTCTTATGTTGTGAGGCATAACTCGCAAAAGTAACATTTATTTCCCATCTTTAATTGCCTGTGAGAATCAGTTCTCTCCCACTATTTGAACCACCATAATCTAGGTGGTGAATGTACACTTACAATGCTGTTAGGTAAGATCTTGACCCAGTGACAATGAAGGAACATCAATATGCCTCTTCATCAGGATGCTTTGAGTCTTGGAAGGGAAATTTCCCTTGTGCCTGTTACCTATGTCCTTCAAGTCCTGGAGATTGTGGGTGTGAAAGGTACAGTGCATGAAGGCTTCATTGAATTGCTGCAGTGTATCTTGTATATGGTACACATTGATGCCACAAGTGGTGGTGGACGATGTGAATGGGCAAGGTTGTGGATGGAGTATCAATCAAACTGGCTAATTTATTCTCGAGGCATTTTTTTGGCCACTTCACAGTGTGGCAATGAATCTTGGAACGATGTTGAGTTACCTTAGCCAGTTTACCAGTTGGGTATTCTGACTGATCTGAATGATCCTTGAAAGGAGATGGGGAAACATTGCTCACTTCTGTTCCACATCCACTGAATCCCACAGAAAAAACACATAGCGACAGTGCTGGATCAGGCTTAATTCTTGTCCATGATGTTAGACTGGCTTGTTCACATCAAATGTACACATTGATATATGAAGAAAGTCACTTGTGTAAGATACAGGAAAAATCAATAAAATAATGTTTTAAGTTACTGTTTCTCTGAACACAAAGTGCATTGATATCACAATGGCTTACCAGCAAATATAACTCAGATCTCATGACAAGAGTCAGCAGTAGAATTTTCATTTCTACGTGCATTTGGAATGTGAAATTAATCAGGAAATTGATCGGTTGGTGACCGATTGGTGGCTCCTGGGTTATCCAGTCAGGGGTGTATAATCTTCAATGCATATTCCCAAATGAAACGTTCTCAATTTAGGTAACATTTATTTCTTAAACAGCGTTTTTAATCTTGACAGATGATTCTACAGGCCATGGATGCAGTCATATTGCATCAGTTGCAGTTAAACTTGGAAGGACAAACAGAGTGGGCAAATGTTGGGCAATGGTGAGAGGGGGGCGCGAATGCTGGTAGAAGAAAAAAATAGAAAGATAAAGAGACCCACTGAAGATAAAGAGAAAATGTCTAGGAGAACAGAACTAATTTAGTGGAGAGAGTTAGGACAAGGGGAGAATAGAAAGAGATCAGAACAAAGATTGCTGCTGAATGGCAAAATGTAAGGAAATGAAATATTACAAAGGAGATACATAAAAAAGCACTAAAAGAAGGAGTGACTAAGAGTATTTTTAAAAGATTGAGGAGGAGGGAGAGGGATGTGAACAAAAAGGATGAGAAACAATGGGTGAAATTATTCTATACAAGCAAAAAACTGAGTCATTATTTCGATGAAAATGATAAAACAAGAATTAAAACTCTTCTTGAACCTCATCAGTCAGTCTCACTATCACTTTTAATTGGTTTATGTAAGAACATAAGAAATAACAGTTGGGTAAGCCTCCTCAAGTCTGTTCTGCTATTCAATAAGATCATGGCTGATACAGTTCTGAGGAAGGGTCACCGAACTTGAAATTTAACTCTGATTTTTTTCTTCATGGATGCTGTCGGACCAGCTGAGCTTTTCCAGCAACTTCTGTTTTTGTTCCTAAACTCTATTTACTTGCTGTAAGCCCATAAGCTTTGAATATATGTTTGACCTACAAGGGAACTAATGACACAACCTTCCCTGGCCTCGAAAATTCCAAAGATAAACAACATTTTGCAGTAAGAATTTCCTTATCATCTCCCTCCTTATTAGGACATTTCTGCTTCTGAAACTGAGCTGGCAGTTCTTGATTTTTCTACTATAGGGAGAGTGTGGGTGTGGGGGAAAGTCTTCTCCTTTCCATTCTATGAAAACCGCTCTTGGAATGTTATGTATTACCACTTAATCTTTTTACTCTAATAAGCCAAGCTGTTCAACCCTTTCTCATAAGGCAACGTCGTCATCTCAGGAATCAACCTACTGTACCTTCACTGCACTGCCCCCAAGACATGCATATTCCTCCTTAAATAAAGGGAGTAAAGCTCTATGTACCAAAAACTATAGGTGTTGTCTCACCTACTCTCTGTGCAGTTGTAACAAGACTGGCCCATTGTTGCTCCATCCCTCTTGCATAACAGTGAACACTTCATTTGTCTGTGAACACTTCACTTAATTACTCACTGCATCTGCACACTAGTGTTTTGAGAATTAGGAATAAAGACACCAGAACATTCACTCCTGCAGCATTCAGCAGCCCATTCAAATACTGTTCTGTTTTTCTATTTATCATCAAAATAGACAACTTCATATTTTTCCTCATTATAATCTATCCACCATATACTCATCTGTTCACTGAAGCTACCTATATCCTTTTGCAAAGTGTCACAACTTACTAACTTATTTATCTTTCCATCTTCAGTGAATCTGGTTACTTGGCCCCTTCAATAAACCTTGTGTTCTTTTTTTCAAAATATATTCAGAGGATGCAAACATCATTAGCCAGACCAGCATTTATTGCCCATTCCTAATTGCCCAGAGGGCAGTTGAGAGCTAAGCACTTCACTGTGATTCTGGAGTCACATGTAGGCCGACCAAGTAAAGATGGTTGTTTCCTTCCCCATAGGATATTAATGAACCAAATGGGCTTTTCTGACAATTGGTCATCATTGGCTTCTTAATTCCAGATTTTCTTTCCCCTGTTGAATACAAACTCAATCACCTACGATGGTAGGATTCAAACCCAGACGCCCAGAATTTTACTTGGGTCACTGTATTAACATTCCAATGATAATGCCACTAGGCCATTGCCTCCCCAAGTGGTCTAGTATTTATACCTACAAGTCATAAAGAAAGCAGATAGAAAAGGTTGTAGTGAATAAAAGAACGACAGAACAAAAGAAGGAAGAGTGAGAAAGGAAGAGGGAAAAGAAGAGAAATATTGACACAGAAGTTTAAATAGATTTAAAGATGGAAAGAATGTTAAAAGGAAAAGAAACAGAAGAGAGCAATGGATAATGACAGCGGAGAGAGAAGGAAGAAATAATAAAGCGAAAGATTAAAAGGTAAACTAAGGGAAAGCAAAAAGAAAGGCAGAAAGAGAATGATAGCAATGAAAGTATAAAGGAGAAAAGTAAGAGGACAGGTACAGAAATAAAGGGCTGACAGAGAAAGAGAGGCAAAATAAAACAACAGGAATGCAGATAGCGTGACCTACACTTTTGTATTCATTTTGGAAAAGAAGACCCAGGCCTATGTCTAACTCCTATAACCTGTTACTTGAAAGGGATCAATTGAAAAATCTATTTTCAAAATCTGCAGAAAATTGACTGCTGATTAGTTATCACCCTTTTTACGTTATCACTGAAAGATCACCACATTATTACTGGAGGCAGCATGGGATGACTGAAAGCTTGACTGTTTTAAACTGTGTCACTCAACTCAGAGCACATTGCTCCCTAACAGTAGAGGGCAGAGCAACATTAAAATCTCCTTGGTCAACAGTTTGTAAACCTTCCACAGCCTTTGTGGATTCAAGTCGATATTATAGATGTGACATGAATATTCATTCGAGCAATCAATGAACTTTATGTGTCTTTTCTCCCTCTGCATGCACATTATTGGGAGTGAGAGCAGTGAAAGTAAATCAATGGACTATAATCCATCTTTAGGCGTTTGTAGCTCGAGTTTAAGATATTACTTCCTCAAAATTAATTGCTTTATCCGCATGTGTTTTTAACTGCCTACAGTGGGAGAAAGGGAACTGCTGCATCAGGACCGCGCATGATTGGCCATTTACAGTTTATGGAGTAATTTCAAGGCAATCGGTTTTAAAGGGCATACTGGTCTCATCTTCATTTTTACTGAGTTAATTGATCACAATCAATTGCAATGATAAGAGGAGCTAGAGTTGGTTTCAACACACCCTGCAATGGGAAATGCAACTAAAGATATGATAAGGTTACTGGTAAACCATAGCCCTTACAGAAATGGCAGGGAGGAGAACCTTGATGCTCTCCGTGATCTCTTTGCAGCATTTTCAATTACTTAAAAGGTCAAATAATAAACATTTTTTTTCCCTTGTGCTGTATTAAGCTCGGGACAAGTGTACCATCTGTTATAAAATTAACTCAAATGCACTATGCAGAATCATTCGTAAGTGTGAACATTGTCTCAAGTGACAGCTTCACCAACCATGAATTTACTTTTCTCTTTCAAACTATTTAAACTTTGTTGCCAAAATGCAGTAAACTATGGGTTGAGTTTTCTCATTCTTGTGTCAATTTCAGGGAGCACCCAAATGGTTTCCCTCCATGAACACTGGCAACTTTTCCCAAACAATTCGACAGTGCTCCTTTCATTAATTATGGATCCATTACACCATTCATAGAATCATAGAAAAATAGGAGTAGGAGTTGGCCATTTGGCCCTTCCAGCCTGTTCCACCATTCAATGTGCCTTCATTGGTAATTGCATTTAGCATAGGGGTCGGCATGTCAAGTTGAGGCTGTACAGGATATTGGTTGGGCCACTTCTGGAATACTGCATTCAGTTCTGGTCTCCCCGCTGTAGGAAAGATGTCATGAAACTTGATAGAGTTCAGAAAAGATTTACAAGGATGTTGCCAGAGTTGGAGGGTATGAGGAACAGGGAGAGGATGAATAGGCTGGGGCTATTTTCTCTGAAATGTCAGAGGCTGAGCGTTGACTGTCTGGAGGCTTGTAAAATCATGAAGGGCATGGATAGGGTGAATAGTCAGGGTCTATTGTCCAGGGTAGGAGAGTTCAAAACTAGAGGGCATAGCTTTAAGGTGAGAGGGGAAAGATTCAAAAAAGATCTAAGAAGCAACATTTTCATGTAGAGAGTGGTGTGTGCATGGAAAGAGCTGCCAGAGGAAGTACAACGTTTAAAAGGCATCTGGATGTGTACATGAATAGGAAGGGTTTCGAGGGATACGGGGCAAATGTTTGCAAATGGGACTAGCTTAATTTAGGATACCTGGTTGACATGGATGAATTAGGCCAAAGGGTCTGTTTCAGTGCTGTACATCTTTATGACTCTATGACCCTATGATCGTGACTAAGCATCCAGCTCATTTCTCTGTTCCCACTTTCTCCCCATACCCTTTGATGCCTTTAGCCCTGATAACTATATGTCACCTCCTCTTAAAAACATGCAGCGTTTTCACTTCATCCACTTTCTAATGCTGAGAATTTCACAGGGTCAACACTCTCTGCCTGAAGAAATTACTCCTCATCTTATTCCTAAATGGCCTCCCCTATATTATTAAGCAGTGACCTTTTTTTCTGGACTGTCTGGTCATCAGGAATATCCTTCCTGTATTTATCCTGCTGAGTCTTGTTAGAATTTTCTCGGTTTCCATGACATTCCCCCCTCATGCTTCAAAACTCCAGCAAATATAGCCTTAACACGCAAGCACAATTGAGTGATCACCAGAGATAGAAGTGTTTCCTGGCATCAGGAACCCATTCAAACCGTATTTTAAATCTCAGTTGATCAGCGATTTGAAGACGGTAAGTCAGGATCGGTCCTTGGTGAATTGTTCTAGAATTCCAATTGACATGCATGAGAGAGGTATGCTTGCACTCTGATTCACAGGTGGGGACTTGGAGATCTGTGTGGATAGTGTGTGGGCAGGAGGAGGTCCAGAGGAGACCAGACAATCAAACATTGCAAGCTTGACTGAAGTACCTTCCCCTAACAGTGTAGTGTCCATGGTCGGGAAAAGTGCACAACAATGCTGCTAAAATGTTACTAACCCTCTCTGTTCCACAAGGTAATGCTTTCAATATCTTAAAAACACTGTCTCTATTGGAGGCAAGTATTATAGGTCTACCTGCAGTGCGTAGACTATAGCTGTTCAAGATGGCAGCGCACTATCACATTCTCAAAGACAACTGGGGGTGGGCAATAAATGCTGTCAGCCTGGCATCGCATCAATTAGTTTACAAAAACAAAAAGAATATAGAAAACAAGTATGTTCGTTAAATGGAGGAAGTACAGGTGGAAGTGGATGTCCTGATATACAAATCATAAATGGTCACCATGTAGGTACAGGAGGTGAATAGGAAGCAAGGATCACAAGGGTCTGAAACAAGTGGTGAATTCACTCCAAAAAGCCCCAGAACAGCCAGAAGAATCCAAACACAGAGATGATCAGAGAAAAGAGCTCCCCAGAAGTATCAGTGAGGAGTTTCTCCTCCACTCAAAAACCACATCTCTCCCACGATTATGGCAGAGGAGCAATCAATGCTTGGAGCAGGGCTGAAACAGTGAGTTGGAGCATTACTGAGACAGTGAGATGGAGCAGTTTAGACACTATGAATTGGAGCAATATAGAGACGCTGAGTTGGAGTAGTACTGAGAGAGTGAGTTGGAGCAGTATAGAGGCAGTGAGTTGGAGCACTATAGAGACATTGAGTTGGAGATGGCAGGTTGGAGCAGTATCGAGATGGTAGTTTGGAGCAGTATAAAGATGGTAAGTTAGAGTAGTATAGAGATGATAAGTTGGAGCAGTATAGAGATGGTAGTTTGGAGTAGTATAGATATACTAAGTTGGAGTAGTATAAAGATGGTAAACTGGAGTAGTACAGAGATACTAAGTTGGAGTAGTACAGAGATGGTAGGTTGGAGCAGTATGGAAATGGTAGTTTGGAGCAGTATCGAGGTGGCAGTTTGCAGCAGTATAGAGATGTTAGTTCGGAACAGTATAGAGACAGTGAGTTGGAGCAGTACTGAGACAGTGAGTTGGAACAGTACAGAGACAGCGAGTTGGAGCAGTATAGAGACAGTGAGTGGGAACAGATAGAGACAGCGAGTTAGAACAGTAAAGAGGCAGTGAGTTGGAGTAGTACTAAGACAGTGAGTTGGAGCAGTATAGAGAAAGTGAGTTGGAATAATATAGAGACAATGAGTTGGAGGAGTATAGAGAGTGTGCATTGGAGCAGTATAGAGACAGTGAGTTGGAGGAGTATAGAGACAGTGAGTTGGAGTAATATAGAGACAGTGAGTCGGAGCAGTATAGAGAGTGTGCATTGGAGCAGTATAGAAACAGTGAGTTGGAGGAGTATAGAGACAGTGAGCTGGAGTAATATAGAGACAGTGAGTTGGAGCAGTATGGAGAGTGTGCATTGGAGCAGTATAGAGACAGTGAGTTGGAGGAGTACAGAGACAGTGAGTTGGAGTTGTACTGAGACAGTGAATTGAAGCATTATAGAGACAGTGAGGTGGAGAAGTATAGACACAATGCATTGGAGCAGTATAGAAACAGTGAATTGGAGTAGTACTGAAACAGTAAGTTGGAGTAGTACTGAGACAGTGAACTGGAGCATTACAGAGACAGTGGGTTGAAGCAATATAGAGATTGTAAGTTGGAGTAGTATAGAAATCGCAGTTTGATACAGAATAGAGATGGTAGTTTGGAAAAGTATAGAGATGTTAGAGCAGTATCGAGATGCTAAGTTGGAGTAATATAAAGATGGCAGGTTGGAGCAGTATAGAGATGGTAGTTTGGAGTAGTATAGAGATGGTAAATTGGGCCAGTATAGAGATGCTAAGTTGGAGTAACGTAGAGATGGTAGTTTGGAGCAGATGGTGAGTTGGAGCAGTATAGAGACTGTGTTGGAGCAGTATAAAAATGCTGAGTTGCAGTAGTACTGAGACTGTGAGTTGGAGAAATATGGAGACAGTGAGTTGGAGGAGTACTGACACAGTAAGTTGGAGTATTACTGAGACAGTGAGATGGAGCAATTTAGAGACTATGAATTGGAGCACCATAGAGACAGTGAGTTGGAGCAGCATAGAGACAGTGAGTTGCAGGAGTATAGAGGCAGTGAGTTGCATTAGGACTGAGGCAGTGAGTTGAAGCAGAATAGAGACAGTGAAGTGGTGTAGTATAGAGACAGCGAGTTGGAGGAGTATAGAGACAGTGAGTTGGAGCAGTATAGAGGAATTGAATTGCTGTAGTACTGGTCAGTAAGTTAGTGTAGTACTGAGTCAGTAAGTTGGAGCAGTATAGAGACAGTGAGTTAGAGCAGTATAGAGACAGTGAACATAGAACAGTACAGCACAGAACTGGCCCTTCAGCCCACGATGTTGTGCCGACCATTGATCCTCATGTATGCACCCTCAAATTTCTGTGACCATATGGATGTCCAGCAGTCTCTTAAATGTCCCCAATGACCTTGCTTCCACAACTGCTGCTGGCAACACATTCCATGCTCTCACAACTCTCTGTGTAAAGAACCCACCTCTGACATCCCCTCTATACTTTCCTCCAACCAGCTTAAAACTATGGCCCCTCGTGTTAGCCATTTCTGCCCTGGGAAATAGTCTCTGGCTATCAACTCTATCCATGCCTCTCATTATCTTGTATACCTCAATTAGGTCCCTTCTCCTCCTCCTTTTCTCCAATGAAAAAAGTCCGAGCTCAGTCAACCTCTCTTCATAAGATAAGCCCTCCAGTCCAGGCAGCATCCTGGTAAACCTCCTCTGAACCCTCTCCAAAGCATCCACATCTTTCCTATAATAAGGCGACCAGAACTGGACACAGTATTCTAAGTGCGGTCTAACCAAAGTTTTATAGAGCTGCAACAAGATCTCACGACTCTTAAACTCAATCCCCCTGTTAATGAAAGCCAAAACACCATATGCTTTCTTAACAACCCTGTCCACTTGGGTGGCCATTTTAAGGGATCTATGTATCTGCACACCAAGATCCCTCTGTTCCTCCACACTGCCAAGAATCCTATCCTTAATCCTGTACTCAGCTTTCAAATTCGACCTTCCAAAATGCATCACCTCACATTTATCCAGGTTGAACTCCATCTGCCACCTCTCAGCCCATCTCTGCATCCTGTCAATGTCCCGCTGCAGCCTACAACAGCCCTCTATACTGTCAACGACACCTCCAACCTTTGTGTCATCTGCAAACTTGCTGACCCATCCTTCAATTCCCTCATCCAAGTCATTAATAAAAATCACAAACAGTAGAGGCCCAAGGACAGAGCCCTGTGGAACACCACTCACCACTGACTTCCAGGCAGAATATTTTCCTTCTACTACCACTCGCTGCCTTCTGTTGGCCAGCCAATTCTGTATCCAGACAGCTAAGTTCCCCTGTATCCCATTCCTCCTGACCTTCTGAATGAGCCTATCATGGGGAACCTTATCAAATGCCTTACTGAAGTCCATATCACCACATCCACAGCTCGACCCTCATCAACTTTTCTAGTCACACCCTCAAAGAACTCGATAAGGTTTGTGAGGCATGACCTGCCCCTCACAAAGCCGTGTTGACTGCATTTGATCAAGCCATGCTCTTCCAGATGGTCATAAATCCTATCCCTCAGAATCCTTTCTAACACCTTGCAGATGACAGACGTGAGACTTACTGGTCTGTAATTGCTGGGGATTTCCCTATTTCCTTTCTTGAAGAGAGGAATTACATTTGCCTCTCTCCAGTCCTCAGGTACGACTCCAGTGGACAGCGAGGATGCAAAGATCCTCGCAAGTGGCAAAGCAATTGCATTTCTCACTCCCCAAAGCAGCCGAGGACAAATCTGGTCCGGGCCTGGCGACTTGTCAATCTTAATGTTTGACAAAATTTTTGCACATCAGCTTCCTCTATGTCTATCCATTCCGGCTGCACACCTGCTCTTCAAAGGTTTCATTCACTACAAAGTTCGTTTCTTTCGTAAAGACAGAAGCAAAAAACTCATTTAGGGCTTCCCCTACCTCCTCAGACTCCACACACAAGTTCCCTATGCTACCCCTGATCGGCCCGACTCTTTTTTTAACCATTCTCTTAGTCCTCACATAAGTGTAAAATGCCTTTGTGTTCTCCCTGATTCGTTCTGCCAAGCCTTGCTTGTGCCCCCTCCTGGCTCTCCTCAGACCACTTTTGAGCTCCTTCCTTGCCTGCGTGTAATCCTCTCTAGCTGAACTTGACCCTAGCTTCCTCCACCTTATGTAAGCTACCTTCTTCCTTTTCACAAGAAGCTCCACCGCTCTCGTCATACAAGGTTCCTTTATCTTACCCCTTCTTGCCTGTCTCAGAGGGACATATTTACTCATCACTCGCAACAACTGTCCCTTAAACAGTCTCCACATGTCTATAGTGCCCTTACCATGGAACAATTGCTCCCAGTCCATGCTTCCTAACTCATGTCTAATCGCGTCATAGTTTCCTCTTCCCCAATTAAATATCCTCCCATTTTGCCTAATCCTCTCCTTCTCCATAGCTATGTAGAATGTGAGGCAGTTATGGTCACTATCACCAAAATGCCCTCCCACCACAAGATCTGATACCTGCCCCGGCTCATTTCCGAGCACCAAGTCTAGAATGGTCTCTCCCCTCATCGGCCTGTCAACGTACTGCGTTAGGAAACCCTCCTGAACACACCTTACAAAAACATCTCCATTCAAATCTTCTGCTCGAAGGAGGTTCCAATCAATATTGGGAAAGTTAAAGTCACCCATTACAACAACCCTACCACGTCCACACTTTTCCAAAATCTGCCGACCTATGCTTTCTTCAATCTCCCTGCTGCTATTGGGCGGCCTGTAGTAAACCCCTAATGAGGTGACTGCTCCCTTGCTGTTCCTAATTTCCACCCATACTGACTCAGTAGGCAGATCTTCCTCGACAAAGGAAGCTTCTGTAGCTGTGATACCCTCTCTGATTAGTAGTGCTACACCCCCTCCTCTTTTTCCCCCCTCCCTATTCTTTTTAAATGTTCTAAACCCTGGAACATCCAGCAACCATTCCTGCCCCTGAGAAACCCATGTCTCTGTTATGGCCACAACATCATAGCACCAGGTACTGATCCATGCTCTAAGTTCATCACTTTTATTCCGGATACTCCATGCGTTAAAGCAAACACACTTTAACTGATCCCTTGGTTCCTTCCCAGGAAAATCCTTCCCACTAGCTGGTCTACCTCTTGCTACTGCCTCACCTGTATCAACTCTCACCTCCGGTACACAGCTCAGGTTCCCACCCCCCTGCCATACTAGTTTAAACCCTCTCGAACTACTCGAGCAAACCTTCCACCCAGGACATTGGTCCCCTTCCAGTTCAGATGCAACCCGTCCTTCTTGTACAGGTCCCACCTTCCCCAGAAGGCATCCCAATTATCTACATATCTGAAGCCCTCCCTCCTACACCAGCTGCGTAGCCACGTGTTAAGTGAGTTGGAGCAGTATAGAGGCAGTGAGTTGGAGCAGTATAGAGACAGTGAGTTGGAGCAGTATAGAGGCATTGAGTTGGAGCAGTATAGAGGCAGTGAGTTGGAGCAGTATAGAGACAGTGGGTTGGAGCAGTATAGAGGCAGTGAGTTGGAGCAGTATAGAGGCAGTGAGTTGGAGCAGTATAGAGGCAGTGGGTTGGAGCTGTACAGAAACAATGCTTTGGAGCAGTATAGAGGCAGTGAGTTGGAGCGGTATAGAGGCAGTGAGTTGGAGCGGTATAGAGGCAGTGAGTTGGAGTAGTACTGAGTCAGTAAGTTAGAGTATTTCTGAGGCAGTGAGTTGGAGCAGTATAGAGACAGTGAGTTGGAGCAGTATAGAGACAGTGAGTTGGAGCAGTATAGAGACAGTGGGTTGGAGCCGTATAGAGTAATTGAGTTGGAGCAGTATAGAGACAGTGAGTTGGAGTAGTGCTGTGGGGGTAACATAGACTGTTACTGAGACAATGAGTTAGAGCAGTATAGAGACAGTGGGTTGGAGCCGTATAGAGACATTGAGTTGGAGCAGTATAGAGACAGTGGGTTGGAGCCGTATAGAGACATTGAGTTGGAGCAGTATAGAGACAGTGGGTTGGAGCTGTATAGAGACATTGAGTTGGAGAGTATAGAGACAGTGGTTGGAGCCGTATAGAGACATTGAGTTAGAGCAGTATAGAGACAGTGGGTTGGAGCTGTCTAGAGACATTGAGTTGGAGCAGTATAGAGACAGTGGTTGGAGCCGTATAGAGACATTGAGTTAGAGCAGTATAGAGACAGTGGGTTGGAGCCGTATAGAGACAGTGAGTTGGAGCTGTATAGAGACAGTGATTTGGAGCAGAACTGAGACGGTGACTTGGAGCAATGTAGAGACGTGCTTTGGAGCAGTATAGAGACAGTGAGTTGGAGTAGTGCTGTGGAGGTAATATAGACCATTACTGAGACAATGAGTTAGAGCAGTATAGAGACAGCGGGTTGGAGCCGTATAGAGACAGTGAGTTGGAGCAGTTCAGAGATTGTTGGTTGGAGCTGTATAGAGACAGTGAGTTGGAACAATACCAAGACAGTGAGTTGGAGCAATGTAGAGACGTGCGTTGGAGCATTATAGAGACAGTGAGTTGGAGCAGTATAGAGACAATGCATTGGAGCAGTATAGAAACAGTGAGTTGGAGTAGTACTGAGACAATGAGTTGGAGAAGTATAGAGATGGTGAGTTGGAGCAGCATAGAGACAGTGAGTTGGAGCCTTTTAGAGACAGTGAGTTGAGGCAGTATAGAGACAGTCAGATGGAGTAGTAGTGAGACAGTGAGTAGGAGCAGTATAGAGACAGTGAGTTGGAGCAGTGCAGAGATGGCAGGTTGGAACAGTATAGAGATGGTAGTTTGGAGCAGTATAGAGACAGTAATTTGGAGCAGCATCGAGATGCTAAGTTGGAGTAGTATAGAGATGGTAGGTTGATCTGGTAAGTTGGAGCAGTATACAGATGGCTGGTTGGAGCAGTAGAGAGGCAGTGAGTTAGAGCAGCATAGAGATGCTAAGTTGGAGTAGTATAGAGATAGTAGGTTGTAGCAGTGTTGAGATGGTAGTTTGGAGCAGTATAGATACGGTAGTTTGGAGCAGTATAGAGACGGTAGTTTAGAGTAGTGTAGAGGTGGTAAATTGTAGTATTATAGAGATGTTAGTTTGGAGCAATATAGAGATGGTATTTTGGAGGACTATAGAGACATTAGTTCGGAGCAGTTTCGAGATGGCATTTTCAAGCAGTTTAGAGATGGTGCATCCCATTGGCAGATACACCACCAATCGTGCCTTCCCTGAGATTATCCATTCAGGTTTTAAACCTGCTGGACACCCTTCCTGTCGCCACTGACAATATCTGACTGTGGACATGAAAATATCCCATCCTGGCAAAACTAAAACAGCTGGTTGTGATGGGAGTACAAAAGGGCCATCACAACTAGAACCTACCTCTGACATCTCCCCTATACCTTCCTCCAAACACCTTAAAATTATGCCCCCACATAATAGTCATTTCCGCCCTGGGAAAAAGTCTCTGGCTTACCAATGTCTCTCATCATCTTGTACATCTCTATCAAGTCACCTCTCATCCTTCTTTTCTCCAATGAGAAAAGCCCTATCTCCCTCAACCTTTCCTCATAACACCTGCCCTCCAGCCCAGGCGACATTCTGGTAAATCTCCTTTGCACCGTCTCTAAAGCTTCCATGTCCTTCCTATAATAGGCAACCAGAACTGAACACAATATTCCAAGTGTGGTCTAACCAGAGTCTTAGACAGCTGCAGCATAACCTCATGGCTCTGAAAGTCAATTCCCCTGCCAATGAAAGCTGACACACCATACACTTGCTTAACAACCCTACCAACTTGGGTGGCAACTTTGAGGGACTTATGGACATGGGCCCCAAGAGCCCTCTGTTCTTCCACACTGTCAAGAATCTTGCCATTAACCCTGTATTGCGCACTCAAATTCAACCTTCTAAGATGAATCACTTCACACTTTTCAGGGTTGAATTCCATCTGCCACTTCTTTGCCCAGGTCTGCATCCTGTCAATGTCCCGTTGCAACCTACAACAGCCCTCCACATGATCCACAACTCCACCAACCTTCATGTCATCAACAAACTTACTAACTCACCCTTCCACTTCCTCATCCAAGTCATTCATAAACATCACAAAGAGAAGAGTTTCCAGAACAGATAGCTGTGGAACACCACTGGTCACTGAGCTCTAAACTGAATACTTTCCATCTACTACCACCCTTTGCCTTCTATTGGGCAGCCAAGTCTGCATCTAAACAGGCAAATTTCCCTGAATCCCATGCCTCTTTACTTTCTGAATGAGCCTGCCATGGGGGACTTTACCAAATGCCTTGCTAAAATCCATATGCACCACCTCCAACGCTCAACTTTCATTGTGTTTTGTTGACAGAGAAAATCATGCTATGCTTTATAGTGTTCTGATCAAACCACATCTTGATTTCCACTTTCAAGTTTGCTTTCTAAGAGACAATGGGATATTTAAACGGGATTAAATGCAAGCCTGAAACTTTGCATCAGACAGTTGAGGAAAAAGTGGATCAATGTGAGGTGCCATGATGGTTCAGTGGTTAGCATTGTTACTTCACAATGCCAGGGATCACGATTCAATTCTTGCCTTGGGTGACTGCGTGTATGTGTGGAGTTTGCATATTCTCCATGTCTCTGCGTGGCTTTCTGCCAGATGTTCCAGTTCTCTCTCTCAGTCCAAAGATGTGTGGATTAGGTGAGTTAGCCATTGTAAATGTGGGGATCTGGGTGGGTTGCTCGTAGAAGGGTTAGTGTAAAAGTGATGGGCCAAATGGCCACTTTCTGTGCTGTAGGGAATGTATTAACTTAAGCATTTCACCTTAGAAGTGAAAGGACTGTCAAATGAATTTACACAGAAATTTAAGACAGTAATTGCAAAGGGAAAAGCAAATCTCGAAAGTAACTTTAAGTTAGCAATTCATCTCGACAACAGAACACAAAATCAAAGCAGTCTTAGATAACTTATGACTGCTATCAAGATGATCACTTTCACATAAAGAATGATCGACACATCGAGTGACTAATCATTTAAAAGACATTTAATTCCAGAAGAACCGGATGGATAATGAGCCAAATGGTTGTTAATAATCAGAAATTAACCAGGTTAAGCAGTTTTTGATGTAAGGCTACACAAGCTCATCTTGCACTATTTGCTGATGTCCAACAAGCAGTAATTTGATTCCATATTTACAACATGACTTCTCCCATGAAAGACAGCGCATCCTCGCTAACTGAATCTTCAAGAAATCCACTTCTGTCCATTACAATCCAATCCTAACAAGTCAAACTTTAGGCAATTCTTCAGAAATCTCTGAGGCTCATAAGATGTAACAAAATGGCAGCTTGCAGAAAAGATTGAAATTCCAACCGTGTAATGCAAGCGGACCTCCCTACCTTCAAATGACATTGATCTTGCTTTGTGAATCTCCAGTGCAGTGTATTTTTTTTTTCTATTTATTTTTAGTGGGATGTGGGTGTCGCTGGCTGGGTCAGCATTCCTTGCCCATCCCCATTTGTCCTCGAGAAGGTGGTGGTGAGCTGCCTTCTTGAACTGCTGCAGTCTTCCTTACTGTGGGTTGACCCACAATGCTGTTAAGGGGTGAATTTCAGGGTTTTGACCCAGCAACAGTGAAGGAACGGCAGTATATTTCCAGGTCAGGATGGTGAGTAACTTGGAGGGGAACTTGGAAGTGGTGGTGTTCCCCTGTATCTGCTGCCCTAGTCCTTCTAGATTGAAGTGGTCATGGGTTTGGAAGGTGCTGCCTGGAGATCTTTGGTGAATTTCTGCAGTGCATCTTGTAGATAGTACACACTGCTACCGAGCCTCGGTGGTAGAGGGAGTGGATGCTTGTGGATGTAGTGCCAATCAAGCGGCTGTTTTGCCCTGGATGGTGTCAAGCTTCTTGAGTGTTGTTGGGGCTGCACTCATCCAGGCAAGTGGAGAGTATTCCATCACACTCCTGACTGTGTCTTGTAGATGGTGAACAGGCTGGGTCAAAATCCTGGAATTCCCTCCCTTGTGTGCCTTGTCCTGTCTAAACACTCTATAATCTGTATGTCCTTGTTTGCTATGATCTGCTTGTACTGCTCGCAAATGTACTTAGGGACATGTGACTACAATAAATCAGTATAACATTTACAGACACAATCTCCTTGTATTAATTGTGACTTCATGAGTTTATTAAATAATTCACTGAACTCTAACAAAGCAAAGTTTATCTCAGATCTATTCTCTGACTTGTGCTAAATGGGTTAATGCAAGAATGATGAGGGTGAATGGAGCATTGTAAGGATTCAGATCCCTGGTTTTCACAGGGAAAGATTCTTTGATTTCTGTTCCTGATTGCTACTCACTTTGACTCAACACTATATGGGTGAGGTGGCAGAAAACTATAGCCATCATAGGGCCAATGAAAGAAGTACAATGGGCACGACCAGGACAAACAACGCAGCATTACTTTCCCTATCAGTGTCGTGGATGTACCCACATCATATGGACAGCAGCAATTCAAGAAGCTGCCTTTCCACCACCTTCGCAAAGTCAAATAGTTTTAAGCAATAAAATGCTAGCAATGCTCACCCACTATGAACAAATTCTTTAAAAATCAGGGTTGGTGAATGCAGAGGTGATCTGTGCCTGAAATTCTAAAACTGGATTGCAAATGCAGACCTCCCTGCTGTTGCTTGGACTAACAGTATAATAAGTATAAAGATCACCCCTAACCTCTCCAATTTGTTTGGTAATTATATTTTACACCATGGAACTCCAGTTGCCATCTGTTATTTGGACATGACAGGCGTTTTAGTCATAAATGCAGAGCTTACTTTAGAGAAAGAAACACAGTCATACATTAGTGCTGATCACTTCCCAAATACTTCTTCGGATAAACCCAATGAGTTTTGCAATGAATAATTGAGCCAAGTAAGAAATATAGGTTTAGTTGGACCTCGTCTAGCCTGGAACTGACCCTGTGCAATATTACTGTTTGAATCCTATAAATATTTATATGATGTTACTTTGTCCATGAGTTGAATGGAGGAATTAACTCTTTTTAAATTAGTAACATGACATGATCATATTAAGTATTGCAAACAAAATGATAAAGATTGGATTATGATAACCATATGTCAAGTTTGCACCTCTTATGTTTATTATATTTGTATTTATCTCTTATTTTGATGCTGTTCTCGTTCTAGCCTCTCCCACAAGTTAAAGCATCCTTTCAATATGCACCCCGTTGAGTCATCTCAAGATTGTATATGTTCAAATAAGGTTCCCTTTCATTCTTCTAAACCCCAATGTATGTTGGTGCGACCTTTTCTCATTTTAACTCTATAATCCCAGGAATCCTCCGTGAACTCTGTCTGAATGCTTCTAATTCAATTTTATCCCTAATATAAAGGGTGATCAAAATTTTACATTGCACAACAGGTATAGCCCAATCAACGTCTCTCACAATTTCCCTACTTTTATACTCTATTCCCCTTGTCATAAATGACAACATTCAATTAGACTTCTTAAACACTTGCAGTACCTGCATACATAAAGTTATTGCGATTCTTGCTTCTGAATGTTCAGATCCCTCTGTGCTACTACCTCTCACAGTTTAATAGTTTACCATTTTTCTGTTTTTTTTCAGCCAAAGTTCACAATTATTCTATATAATACTTAATTTGCCAAAATTTTACCCACTGATTTATCCCTTTATGGACACCTATGTCTTTAGTCAGTAACACTGCTGGTACACTCTCTATGTAAATATTAGGGTGGTGTCACACGGTGACATGTATTTTCGATCAATGTTGGGCTATCTTCCAAACTGGTAAAACTCAGGTTAATACTCTGAGGCCAGACCAGTGTTTTTACACATTTATCAAAGTTTCTTTGCTTTTATACCTTGCTTATTGTCATAACACCAAGGATCCCAGTTTTTGGAAACTGCTTTCTCAAACTGCCTTGCATTCTTCCATTATTTGTGCAAATACACGTCCAGGTCCCTGAGCTACTGTACTCCTTTACAATAACGTACATTATTTCATATCACTTCTTCTCATGCTTCAGATCAAAATCAAACTTCTCTGCACTGAATTTCACATGACATTTTTCTGTCCAGTCAGGCTGTCCCTGCCCTGGACCAGAATGCTACAGTGAAACGATTATCCTTTTAAATTTAAATGAAAAAATAAGCACCATTTCAGTCAATCTACAGATATGTTATGGAGCAGATAACCAAACAGACCTCCAACCTAGAGAGCCAATGTGGTTCATAATTAAACTTCTCAAGGTTAAGTTCTCGAACAAACCCCATGCCCATCATCCTATGTCATTCAAACTGAAAATTGTAGTGAATTGAAACAAATAAACACTTGCACCCTCAAAGGAATAATCTTCTACACCTTTGAAGCAAGCATCAACAAGTTGAAAAGACCCGTGATTCTGTTTCTCAACAGATCTCTATGACAGCTAAACTGGAGATATCTATCCATACTCATTCTGCCCAGTGAAGTCTGAGAGAACACATGGAAAATACAAATTCTCGCACTCCTCCAATGGAACTGAGGACTCAGTCAGATAGATCAGTGAGTTGCTGGACTGGTTATCCTCATAAATTCAAAAGTAAGTCAGAGTCTTGGGGAGAGATGGAATTCAATGCAAAAGAATTGAATGGGAAGAGTCAAAGAATTAGTGGTGAGGGCAGAGATGTGCAGTGTAGATGTACAGTGCAACATGCAAATGAATTACAGGAAATATCACCACAAGAAGTGATGTATTGTGAAGAAAAGTGGTAATTCTCTCTTACAGCCTTGAGGGAAATAACAGCCCACTAAAATGTTGAGACTGCTGGTCATGTTCTTAACTAAAAGCTGATGTTTTTAACCCGACCTCAGCAGTCTTTGTGGATATTCTTCGGCAATACCACAAGGCTGATACTAAGGCCACAATCACAGTCACTATTATAATCACAGAGTGAACGTAAACTGCCCTGAAATTGATCATTAATATATGTTACCAATGTATAACGGTTTCGTGTGAACATAAAATATTCTAATGCTCAAACAGCAATAATAAAAGCTTGCCACTGATGTCGAATATAATTGTATTGAGCCCTGAGTGCTGAAAGGTTTGTTACAATGATAATTTTTTTTGCAACTGAAATTGAAATAATCTCAGATGTCTCATTCTATGATTGATTCCAATGAAGTCAAAATATTGGGCTTCATTACCAAAAGAGGTAAAATAGAGAATATTAGTATTAGATGGATTAAATAAATAGGCGTGTTAACAATGATCATTCAATTATGAAAATGATAAATGGTAACGTGCTCATCCTGCTTAAACTCTAATTACATCATTAAATATGCTGCTGGCTGTTCAGGGCCTCAGGATATCCAAAGCACTTTACAGCTAATGAAGTAGTTTCGAAGTGGTGTCAATGTTGTAATGTAGGAAATACTGGAAAACATTAGGTCAGTCACATCTAAGAGGAACTTTGTCTCGCCTCAAGGCTGTTAAAGAATTATTATTTGTTGTGACACCACATCACTTGTAGTGGTACTTCCTGCAATTCATCTGCATGTCACTGAGTAACTGATACGAATAGAATGCTCTTGACCTTTTGTAATATTTTTCAGTATTTCCTACATTACAGTACTGACAACACTTTCAAAATTACTTAATTAGATATAAAGTGCTTTGGACATCCTAAGTCCAGAAAGGCATGACATAAATGTAGACACTAATTTTGCTTTAAAATGATTTAACTTATTTTAATCCACTCAGAGACTCCTAATCTCTGGCAGTCAAATGATCTGACATTGTTTAAGCTAAAAACACATGAACAAACTCTATCCTCTTTAGTTTTGTTTTATTCTTGAGTTCTCTTTGATCTTGAACAGTACAAATTGAGTTGGGTCATTTGCAGGGACCACTTCCGAGAATGTAAAAATTATGTCCCCTTTTTTAGTGGAGCTACAGAATGTGTAGTTTCTGATCTTGGTGACTGGAGCTGTCAAGATGGTAATAGTCACCACCTGAATTCAGACAACGGAGAGGTTTTCAAACCCACCGAGAGTGGAGAGCTAGCAGGGACCCCATATTCCCTCCTTTGAGAAAGTCCACTCCTCCATGCATGAGCCCACATCAGCCTTTTGGGTTCCCATATGGCATCTTCCTCACCCATAGTTGTGTGAACACCAACAGCTCTGACAGAGGCTTGAGCTGGTGGGTCCCTACATGCCACCCTCCCACCAACCCAATTAACTGGGCCTCCCACGTCCAAACTCAACTTTGGAGAAAGGCATTAAATTCCCCCCGTTATAACTCAAGCTCAAGGTTTCATCTGTTTTCCTTCAAAATTGGTAATGAAAAGATGCATTCTAAATATTAGGAAGAAGAAACGGATATCAGATAAGGTGGTGGCATTACAGACCAAACATCCAGAGTACTCTGGGTACATGAACCTCACAGCCAAGGTGCAGGGAGGTTTTTCTTGACTCACCAACTGTCAACATGAGGGAGATCAATTGTCCTTTCTGACAGGGTCACCACATGTCCAAAACCATTGGCCAGAGATTTCTCAAATCCAAGGTGAACGATACCATGAAGTCCGAAAGGAGATCATGTGTCCTTGTGGATGATGTGGAGTTCTAACCCGAGGTGGCAATCTGCCCTGAGTTACCAGTGCCAGAGAGCTGGCAGCTTGGTAATGCTACCCATAGAGCTGGCCGCTGCTGAAGCTGGAACAGGAAGAGGTACCTCCTTGTTGAAGGACAAAGATGATTTTTTTTTAATGTGCTGTGGCCAGTTAGATCTCAGCATTGGATAGGTGAGCCCTGCAGTGATACAGCCAGAGATTGACCATTGTCGTCACAGTGGTCCTCCATGAACTAGAGAATGGCCATATAGGAAGGACGTGTCACACCTCCTCCTGCCCACAACATCCAGAACCCCGCTATCACCCTACCCATGGCCCTATCATCTCCCAACACCGAGAGCTGACTGGGACGCCCCTACAATTTACCTGGCATATTCTCCCTCTGCTTGAAGGTCTTCTCCTCATGCTGGTAATATAGCTGAGTAGGTGGGAAGTGGTTATCAACTAATCAGTTAGTCAGTTTAATTGATTGCCCATTCCCATCGATGGGTCACCACTTTCTGCTGCTGAGAACCCTCTCCTGGCACTTCAGCCACCATTTTACAAGGTGTCCTACTCCTGGCTCATCTCCATTTCTTAAGTCAAGCATCTAGTTTTAACTTCTAATTTTTTTTTCGGAGCTGTAGTCTCTCATCTCTGCCAACATCTCAGTAATTACTGTACCTTCTTTTCATATCCTTTCTATGTAGGGAAGGTCAAAACTGTAGGGTGTTCCAAGTGCGCCCGACCTTCTACATTCATTTTGGTTTCATTTTCTCCTACAGTCACAGGATACAAAGATAGCATTGTCTCGTTTTGACGATCTCCGCCTTCAGTGTCATTCCATTCCATTTGATCTATCATTTGGAAGCTGCATGCTTGTTAAGTGAAACCATATGCAAGCACTATAGTAGTAACAGAAAGAATCACTATTGGCTGCACCCCTGGATTAAAGAGGCACAAATCAAGTAAGTTTCTTGAGCCTGATCAATGACCTAGGCCTTTGTTGGAAAGTAGACTCAAAGGACCAAAGTGTTCACTCCTGATCCCATTTTCTCAATGCTCTCATGTCGTCATCATTTTGGCTGGTTAGTTTACATTATCCCCAAATATTGAACAATATGTGAAAACTGGTTCCTTAGGAGGTCACTGCAGACAGACTTTACTTCAGCATGTCTTTAGGAAAGGAAAGTGTGAAAAATTGACATAACAAAAGTAATGTACATTGCCAGCTGCTGTTTAAACCATTCATAATATTTATACAAGTCAATTATCAGTTTCAGGTTATGCCACCAGCGCTGCAATTAGCCTATAACTTACTGCTAATTTGCTTCCCTCAGTGAATGGCTAATCATCTTCAAAGCTCAGGGAGCCTGTATTAATAATTAGACCACCCTTTCAAAGCTGGGAAGTTTGCCATGAAAGTACATAGAGAGACATAGGTCAGAAAGGGCCACTGAGAGTAGGCTGTGATGGTACTGTGTCTTTAAGAGAGGTCTTCTGTGCTCTTCCTTTTGCAGAAGGGTGTTGTCCATAAGACCATAAGACATAGGAGTGGAAATAAGGCCATTCAGCCCATTGAGTCCACTCCGCCATTTAATCATGGCTGATGGACATTTCAACTCCACTGACCCGCACTCTCCCCGTAGCCCTTAATTCCTTGTGAGATCAAGAATTTATCAATCTCTGCCTTGAAGATATTTAACGTCCCAGCCTCCACTGTGCTCTGTGGCAATGAATTCCACAAGCCCACCACTCTCTGGCTGAAGAAATGTTTCCTCACTTCCATTCTAAATTGATCCTGTCTAATTCTAAGGCTGTGCCCACAAGTCCTAGTCTCTCCGCCTAACGGAAACAACTTCCCAGCATCCACCCTTTCTAAGCCATACATTATCTTGTAAGTTTCTGTTGGATCTCCCCTCAGCCTTCTAAACTCTAATGAATACAATCCCAGGATCCTCAGCTGTTCATTGTACGTTAAACCTGCCATTCCAGGGATCATCCGTGTGAATCTCCGCTGGACACGCTCCAGGGCTAGCATGTCCTTCCTGAGGTGTGGGGCCCAAAATTGGACACAGTATTCTAAATGGGGCTGTGGTGCTGGGCATTTCCTTTAGGCAGGCAGTTGGCAAATAGTTTTTGATTTCTCCCTCAGTGATTTTTTTTTTAATGAGACAAAAGAATCTTGAGTGGATGGGGTCAGGCCTCAAACAGACCCAGGAAGGTTTTTGTTTTCAGTTAGTGAAAAGATTTCTGTTGGTTGCTGAGCTAAAAGCTCGAGTTCCATGCTACTGGAATGAAGTTTTAGATGAGAGACTTCCTTTTAAAAATCCAAAGGGGCAGCTTGTTTCTTTCCTCTGGACTGGAGAGAGATAACACGTGAGAATCATAACTCTTTCATTGATTTGCATTTTTGACAAAGGGGTGTGTTTATGGGATGCTGCCTGTATTATAACATTTGATGATTAGTGGTTAAATAATGCGTTATCTTTTTAAATATTTCAATAGAGTTAAAGTTATGCCAGATTTTCTTTGTATTTCAACTGTGTTGTAAGAATGATGTGTATTTTGCTTAAAGCCTCATGGTGGGACCAATCCAATCACATCTGGAATATAGCACCTCACACTTACCTTTAAATATAAAGGTTAGAGTCTATGCTATCTCCTTATAATACTGTGTTGGGGATTGGCCTGACGGATAGCAAGATGCTGAATCTCATTACGTACATTTTGTGGGCAGGAACAAGAATACTATAAAGGCCAATTGTGAGGGCCATAGATGAAATAACTTCATGAAGGATAGTATCCTGACACCAAGCCACCCCATTATTTACATGTGCTTTGCACATGACACTGACCCAGCTAGAGTGACCAGAACCACTGACAATCCTGATTATATCTGTCAGTCAGAGCTCCCTGATTGGACCAGATTAACAACCCCAATCAGAGAACTCATATTCTATGAGGTCCAACCAGCTGACCTCATCACAATCACTAAATAGTCCCAACCCCAAAAACTGCAGAAGGACATTCGACCAAATATGAGGTCAAGTCATTTTTCACTTGTTTCTGGTGACTGCATAAAATGGATGTTTGGGTCCTTATCCATTAAGGGCCTGGCCTGGGCCTGGCTTCAGGTTTCCTCTGAGAAACTGGATATTGCAGGGAAGGCTTTGGGTTTGTTCTTCTGTTGTACGGTGAGCAATGGTTTCCAAGTGAAAAGAAATCTCATTAAAACTAAAAATACATTTTGTTGTGAACAAAAAAGAGCAGAAACAAGATTCTCATTTGCCACCTCCCTCCATTGTCACTCCACCTTCCCAAACCCAGTGAGACATGTGTTCTACCATTTTCACAATCAGGTGAACTAAATACATCAGATATCAGAAGCTGCTGCAGTTAATATCAATGGGGCGCAAGTCCCAATTTTGGGCTTTTCGACCTACCAGTTTAGCCATATCCACAAACACATTATTGAAAACTGGAGCCTGGGAAAACAAATTTCTCACCTGCCCCCTACCCCCCACCCCACCCGTCCCCTGCAGGTCTCAAGTCTATTCTACAGCTCAAAATTCCCAAAACACACCAGTCCATCCTCCCCTTATGGAAGGGTTAGCGAGCTTCTTGTTACATCTGTTGATTCTGCTTTCAATGTCACACTGAACAATCATTTCCACATACTCACCAGACTCTCAAGGAGAGACATTCTTATTTACTAATTGTGTGTTAGCAGTAAATCTGAATGAAAACATTTATCCCAGCTTCCAGAGTCTTTATTCATGATTGAGTCAGAATACAAATGGGAAACGGGCTTCTTCATTCAAAAGCTGTTCCTTGGCAACTAATCTCATTTCATTAAAAAAAACCTCAAAATGACATTGGTTCTATACTTACAGCAAAATATAAACCAGATTAATAATGCTGAATCTTTGGACATATCAATGGATTTATCCTTTCAAATACATATGGCCATTTATTTCTTTACGAAACAGGGTTATAAATCTTAAGATAATAAAATGTGAGGCTGGATGAACACAGCAGGCCAAGCAGCATCTCAGGAGCACAAAAGCTGACATTTCGGGCCTAGACCCTTCATCAGAATGCTGCCTGGCCTGCTGTGTTCATCCAGCCTCACATTTTATTATCGTGGAATTCTCCAGCATCTGCAGTTCCCATTATCTCTGATAGGATTATAAATCTTTCTAGCTTTCTGCTATTCTGAAGCACAGACTGGCAACCAGGTGTAAAATTTAGAATCAAACAGCTTTCAATTCCTTTGGACAGAAACACTCCCTGAGGAGACTCAACTCCTCTTGCCAGATATTTAATGGTTTCCATCTATTGCTTATTTCATTTCTGCCAAAGTTTCAGCTACCAAAATCGCAGCCTAATTATGTACTTCTCCTGATCCATTGCTTAAAATGTCGTGATGGAAACGATGTAGGAAGTGCAAATGATTATTTCAGATCATGGCCTTTTCGTTGCCATAATCTCACCAGGCTCATTAACGCACTTGTTAAAGGAAATCATCATTGAATCATGCTGAAATTTTTAAGTTCTACTCATCTGTGACCAGACAACCTGCTTAGGATTTTGGATTGAACATTAAGTACAAGATGCAGTGGTACAGCAGGATCTGCTGAAATAATTTTAACTTCGGTCTTGAGGAGAGCGAACATTCGTAACATCCAGACCTCATTTGGACCCAAATATTACAAAGCATAATAACACATCAAAGGCAAATAGTAGCAGTGAAATGCAACAGTAGTTCTAATGAAACATGAATCTAACACAACTACCATGAAGACGAGTCCCAACACCAACTATTCCTGACATCAATTTTCTTGCATTGCAAGCCCAAAATCAGCTCCAAAATAAAGTTCTTGGCTTTAATCTATCTGATTCATAATATCAGAATTATCCTACTGTCACTCTGAAAGGAAATGTCAAACCACAGCTTCAAAAATCTCTGGCATTTCAAAATATCCTCCTGAATAAATATTACTGCAATGAAGGAATGGATTCATTATATGGGATATCCAGCAATATGCACGATTGTTACAGATGAACTTCTCAAGACACTGATATTCTTTCATTTGCATTGCAGAAAAAAAAGGATGCAAGAAAATGGGTGAGAGAGAGGTAGAGCAGAAGGAAGATCTAATTTATGGCTTTTCAGTTTTTTGTGAGCCCTCAGTGAGTGGTGAGATGAGGAGGAGACTTCTGAGAGTGGGGGGAGTGGGTTTTGCGATTGTTGCCTCTGAATTCGCAACACCTGAAGTTTCAGCTCCTAGTCCCAGTTGGGGTTACCTCTGCTTTGCTGCACCAGTACAGCCACTCTACAATGGAAGCTTCTCGCTTCAAAGTACGAGTGAAGAACTGGAAAGCCTGTGTTAGGTGCTGATTAAGGGATGAAATCTGATTGGGTGCATCGACTGCTATGTGCTCATTCAAATAATGTAATGATATCTTTTATGTCCACTTGAAAACACAGAAAGGCCTTTCGTTTATGATCACTCCCAAGTGACAGCAACTCCAACAATACAGCACTCCCTCAGTTCTACACTGCAGCTTTATTTACTTCTGCCTCAGAAGGTATAAGAGGCAAGGCTTTTACTCCCAACTGGTGGTCTAATTGCCTGTCAACAATGGCCAGAATCTCTGATAGAAAGATGCTCATTGCAGCAGTATAGGCAGGAGATGTATGTTGTGACCAAACTGAAGTCCAAATGCACCTATTTGTATGGGAATTACATGGAACGTTTAACCATCATTGGAATCCATGTGCATCTGGAGTCCCCTGAAAAAGATTTCAGAGAGTTCTGAATCACATACCTAAATACTTACGCATCAAATTTTGGAGGAATTCTAAACTGTTCTAACTCCTGGGTAACTGTAGAACTGAAATTCTCCCCTTCCAAAGCACCACCAATACCTCCACTGACACCAAACTGAACCATAACCCTCATGTTAGACTTAACCCTCATTTTAACCAGAACCTTCACTCTAACTCTGACGTGAGCTCACTAATCACTCCTGAGCAGCACATAACACTACCAACCCTAATCATACCAGACCACCCAGTGCCGACTCCTCCCTCCTCCCCAGATACACCCCAATACTTTCCCCAACCCAAGTCCCACATGATTTAATTTCCATTTGACCTGGCAAAAGCCCTCCACAACCACCCTGAACTTGGTATTCCACCTGACCAGGTCGTGGCCAGCATTGATAGACTGACTATGAGAAGCTGAATCCACATGTGGATCATTTATTTCTACAATTGCAATCAGTCTGAACATTTTTGATGACAAGCAAAATTCTGTGGTGATATATCTCAAAAACAAATGGTCTGATTGTAACAATGAGAATGTACATAGAGAATGGCCCAAGAAAAACTGTTTTGATCAAATGTGCCAACCTGGACCAGGTTCCTGATTTTGATTTAATCGGATCCATTATAATTGGGAAGGCTGCTTTATCAGAGCAGGTTATCTTGGGAAGAGCTGGATGGGATATTGGTGGGGAAGCAGTTCCTTTCACTGTTTTCGCCCGGCTTCCACTTTTTCCTGACAGCAAGCATAACGATATTTGAGGTTTCCCCAGATGCTCCTCCTCCGCTTTGGATGGTCTCGAGCCAATGATTCCCAAGTGTCTGTGGGAATGCCGCACTTTACCAATAAGGCCTAGTGCGTATCCCTGAAGAACTTCCTCTGTTCACTGGGGGCTTGTCTGCCATGTCGAAGCTGGGGGTAGAGCACCTGCTTGGGGAGTCTCATGTTGGTCATGTGGACAACATGCGCAGCCCATCGCAGCTGATTAAGGCGGGGGCATCAGTGCCTCAGCGCTGGGGATGTTGGCCTTGTCAAGGACACTGGTGTTGGTGCATCTTTCTGCCCAGTAGATACGCAGGGTCTTGCGTAGGAACATTGGTGATACTGATGCAATGCCTCAAGACGCCTGCTGTAGCTGGTCCAGCTCTCAGAGCCATGTAAGAGGACAGGAGCCACCACAGCTCCTGTAAACAATGAATTAGATGTTGGATCTGATGTTGTTGTCCTCACACACCCTTTTCCTCAGGTGGCCCAAGGCTGCACTCGCACATTGGATGTGGTGCTGAGTTCATTCATCAATAATTGCTGTTGTCAACAGGATGTTGCTGAGGTATTGGAACTGGCCAATGTTCTCTCAGGCCTCCCTGTGGACCTTGATGATCGATAATGATAGAAACTATAATGATAGCAAAGACCAATTTAGATGCTGATAATATGTCTCTGCCTTTCCAAGGGAAGGCTGATTCTTTTACTTACATTACTACATTTTCTGGGCATTTTAGTTTCTACACAAGGTTGTCCAGTTCCTTCGCAAATGTTATAATAAATAAATAATTATTTATCACAATTAAGCATATCAACAGATAGATGCTTCAATTATTGAAACTGGTGATGAGATAGTCATCATTTTAATGCAGTTTGGGAGGGAATGTGGGAGGGTATTGTCACAGAATGAGTTATCAGCAATCAGTCTAATGCTTTGAGGATTAATTCAAATCCCACATTGGCAGCTGGTGAAGATTAACTTTCAGTGAATGAATTGAATTTAATCTTAGTAAAGGTGACCATGAAACTTTTATCAAATGTTGTAGAAGTCATCTGTGTTCACTAATGCCCTGCCTTCACCTGGTCTGGTACTACTTGTGACTCCAGACTCTCAGCAATGTGGCTCTTTTTTAACTGCCCTTTGCAATGGCCTTGCAAGCTGCTCAGTTCAAGGGCAATCATGGATGGGCCACAAATGCTTGCCTTGCCAGGAATGTCGTCATCCCAATCATGAATGAACAAAGACAGAAGCAATGGTTTTCTGGAACATAGGAAATCTAAAAGAAAGTATTAATCATAGAATAGAACCCCTACAGTGTGAAAGCAGGCCATTCAGTCCACCAAGTCCATACAAACCCTCCATACAGACCCGCACCCTACACTATCTCTTTAACCCTGCATTTCCCATGGCTAACCACACCCGACACCCCACCAACCCATCCCCAGCCTTCACATCCCTGGTCACTATGGGTAATTTAGCATGGCCAATCCATCTATCCTGCACATCTTTGGACTGTGAGAAGAAGCCAAGCAGACACAGGGAGAATGTGCAAACTCTACACAGACAGTCACCCAAGGGAAGAATTGAAACCTGGTGCTGGGAGGCAACAATCGTAGCCACTGAGCCACAGTGAACAAGCAATTTAAAACCAAAAGGAGATATGTCTGGTTTGAATAAATCATGGGCAAGCTCCCCTTCTCAGCAGCTAGTGGGTAATAATCATGTTCATTGCCAACTTCGCTCTGTCTTGCCAGATGACTGTACATGGGCATCAATACCCTATATGTCACCTTTATACCTGCGAAGGCAGGGCAGTCTGATGAAAACCAGACTGACCAGAAATGCCAGGCTTGTCAGAGAATGCCAGCTTGGCCAGTGGATGCCAAATCAGCTGAAAGATGTCAAAGTGAGAGCCGGGTAAGGCACAGAAGTGTGGCAGTGCAGAACATTGGTTAAGCCACTTTTGGAACATTGTATTCAGTTCTGGTCTATCTGCTATTGGCAAGATGTTGTGAAACTTGAAAAAGGTTTCAAAAAAGATTTACAAGGATACTGTTAGGGTTGAAGGATTTGAGATATAAGCAGAGGCTGAATAAGCTGGGGTTATTTTCCCTGAGGCGTCGCAGGCTGACGGACGACCTTACAGAAGTTAATAAAATCATGAGGTATGGGTAGGGTGAATAGCCAAGGTAGGGGAGTCCAAAACTACAGGGTACAGGTTTAAGGTCAGAGGGGAAAGATTTAAAAGGGGCTGAAGGGGCAACACTTTTATGCAGAATATGGTAGCTATGGAATGAGCTACCAGAAGAAGTGGTGGAGGAGTCACACTTACAACATTTAAAGGGCATCTGGATGGGTACATGAATGGGAAGGGTTTAGAGGGATATGGGCAAAATGTTTAATTTAGGGCATCTGGTCGGCATGGACAAGTTGAACTGAAGGGTCGGTTTCCATGCTGCACATCTCTATGACTCTAAAGGTGGATTTCGAAAGATTTTTCCTAGTGCAGCAGAGATCCAAAGTTTTGCTGAGAGCACCTGGTGGAGTAATCCTACCTCTGATGGGCATTTGTAAAAGGTTGAAGGATTCCCCTAATAGAGATGTAATGAAAACCCCTATTTGTATCCATTTTCTGAACTGAGTAAGAAAGCAATTAACAATCAGTAACATTTAGATAGTTCTGAGACTTACCAAGAGGCAACATTCAATTCTGCCCCATAACAGGGATGAGCTAATTGTAAAGTTTTCAATAGTTCACTCAGGACAGTTTGGGTATCAATGAAGAGCAGTTTAAAGCTTACAAACAGAGTGGGAAAAGGAGAAAACGATAGACTGGGAGTGATGCAGACTTCATGTTAGTTGTGTTGACAGTAATGTGATGACTATCAGGGCATACGGGAAGACAGAATGCCCCAGCACAGTTGTCACGTAACCGTACATCAAGAACATATCCAAACTGACCTCATGATTCCTACGACCATAGGGCATCAGAGTGGCACACAAACATACATCAAACCCCACACCAACTGCTAACTCGAACCAAAGACCCATTACTCTCTATGGACAGAACAAATGTGGTGTACAAGATTCCAAACAAGGACTGCGATGAACATTACATTGTACAGACAGGAAAGAAACTGGCCACAAGAATGCATGAATACCAACTAGCAACAAAAAGACATGACCCATACTCACTGGCCTCCATTCACACAGATAAGGAGAACCACCAGTTTAATTAGAACAACATCAGGATCCTAGGCCAGGCCAAACAGAGACAAGCATGGGAATTTTTACAGGCCTGGTTCTCCACCAAGAAAGCCTTCAATAAACACATAGAATTAGACTCTCTCTATATATATATACATACATACATACACCATGCGAAGAGATACCAGAAATGAACTATTCAACTCCAAAGGACTCCAGAGTTTAACTACCAGGTGGGAAAACATAACAGTGCCTCATCAGAGGCTGCACTGGTGATGTTACCCAGCAGGTAATGAAATGTCTGTGAAGAATAGTGAGTGAATCAAGCACAGCAGCCACAACCTGAGCTACAAATCTACTCAAGAACCTAAGGTAATGGATGAATGACATGTGTGTCTCAATATTCCAGCAACAAATCCCAGGTATATCTTTATAAGGCATCTGAGTTCAAACATTGTCCATCTTTTAATTCATATTCTTTTGAAATTTGTTAATCGTGGTGCAATCTAAAATTTTTGTGGATTCAGAACAACTGCAACATGATAGATGAAGAACTTGGGATCAGTGGGATTGTACATTGCCCATATTTGCCTCAACAATTATGAAGTGATGGGGTGAGAAGGAATATCGTTGAAATTTTGAAACACCAAGTCTTGTGGCAAGTGCAGTGAAAATGAAGGCACTTAACGGAGGAAGGAAAATGAGGTTTAGTATCAAATTAAAACAGGGAACCTATCTCCTGGAAGTCTAAGGATATTGTAAAAGAAATGTTTACTGATAAACCTCGCCAGTTTTGAACCTGCACTCCATTCAACTTGAAATAAATACTTTAAACTTATTACGTGTCCTAGACTTCATTCATTATGTTTGCATTCCAAACGAGTTTGAATGCGAATGACTACACCTCAACCATTTTTTCATACCTTTGTAATCGTCTGAGGATGTGCATGGTACTAAATAAATGAATGCACTTCTTTGTGTTTGTGAACACAGAGGATTTTGAAATTGAAACTATTCCTGTGGATATTATGGTGAATGCTTCATCATATTTTCTGTTGCACCTTTTCCTGTGTTATTTCATCAAGTCGGTTATCATGTATACTTTAAATCAGTTAAATGAATGCATCAAAATAGGGAAAAGAAGAGAGCAAGCTAACTTGTTCTGGGAGTATTTGATACTCATGTGCATTTGTGTGTCATTGTAAATAATGAAACATCTGCATTCCTTTTCTAGAGTCAGACAGCAAAAGGCAATCCCAGAGCAACTCCCCTCCAATTACTTTAAATGGTTTGCATGAACCATAATCTCACAGGAATCCTTTATCCACCATATCAATTTGATGCTTTCACTCTCTTTGGACTACTCCAATATCTGGTCTGTGTGAGGTTTCCAAGTAAGTGCCAATCACACCACAACAGAGTACCGTCATCACTCGAGTTCAGTTTCAGTGGGAGAAGGCTGGTCAAACAGATTTCACTGAGGAATATTAGCAGCTGCTAAAAACAAGAGGTTTGTAATCTACCTAATTAGGCTAAATTTGTTCTGGGAAGGGAAAAATCAACTTATTGGAACTGCCAATGAGTATTCAAAACCTTGTGCATTGTTTTGATTTGATTTATTCTTGTCTCATGCATCGAGATACAGTGAAAAGTATTGTATTGCATGCTAAATCATACCTTACATAAGTATATCAGGGTAATACAACAGAATGCAGAATAAAGTGGTACAGCTACAGAGAAGATGCAGAGAAAGGTCAACTCTAATAATAGAGCACCTTTCATACATCTGATAACAGCAGGGAAGAAGCTGTTCTTATATCTGTTGTTACGTGTTTTCAAACTTGCGTACCATCTGCCCAAGAGAAGAGGGTGGAAGAGAATATCACTGGAGTTGGAAGGGTCTTCATTTATGTTGGCTGCATTCCCGAGTTGCAAGTGTTGACAGAGTCAATAGAAGGTAAGGCTGGTTTGCGTGATGGACTGGGCTGTGTTCCAAATTTCAGTAATTTCTTGTGGCCTTGGGCAGGGCAGTTACAGCTCCTCAGCCTTCTGAGGAAGTAGAGGCATTGGTATGCTTTTTCGACTGTAGAGTTGATGTCGCTGAGGAAGTAGAGGCATTGGTATGCTTTTTCGACTGTAGAGTTGATGTCGCTGGGCCATGATATATTTACCGCGCTTCCAGAAGTCGAAGACCGGCTTCTTCATTTTGCTGATGTGGATGGAAAGGTTGTTGTCTTTGCACAATGTCACTAAACGGTCTATCTCCTTCCTGCACTCTGCCTTGTCATTGTTTGAGATCCAACCCTGTACGGTGGTGTAATCAGCAAATTTGTAAGTGGAATTAGATCTGAATTGGACCATATAGTCATGAATATAAAAAGAGTATAGTAAGGGGCTGAGTACACAGCCTTGTGGGGCATTGTTTTTGAGGATTATTGTAGGGGAGGTGTTATCACCTATCCTTACTGATTCTGGTCTCCAGGCCCAGAAGTCAAGGATCAATTACAGAAAGGGGACTGCAGTCCTGGGGTCTTTGAGTTTGGAGATAAGTTTGGCTGCAATCGTAGTGTTGAAGGTAGAGCTAAATCGCTAAGTAGGAGTCTGATGTAGGTGAGCTTGTTGTCGAGATGTTCCAGGGATGAGTGTAGGGCCAGCGAGATGGTATCTGCCAGAGATCTATTGAAACAGTAAGTGAATTGGAGCAGATCAAGGCAATCTGTTACTAAAACAAATGAACTTTTTTCCACTCTGGGAAACATTCATTGAAATATGGAACATTGTTCTGTAAGGACAGAAGTCACTTGGTATTTCACTGAGCAGTCGTTGCCCTTGAGTAAGTTAGAGAGAGTGAGCGCATGTTGACAAATCACTTGACAATGGAGGTACAGATAAAAGGGTTTACCATCCCCTCACACCAGAATACATGCATTTACCAGCGTGAGGCTCTGGTTAGAGAATGGGAGCAAAATGATGAACTTTGTGCCCTTCTCCTAATCTGGGTTTATGAGACCAATTGTACCATCTCAACAACAGCAGATAGAAGCTGAATCTTTAAGGGTTTCTTTATTGAACCACTAAACCATATGGAGGAAGATGAGATTGTATTTCTAACTAGCACTGATTAAACCTATCTATGGACCGCTTTCCTGATGAGCAACAGAATGAGACCACAAATGGAAACGGGAGCTTTGCCCTTAGGTGCTCATCAAATGCCTCACTGGATAATTCTTTCTTCATTCATTCATGGGGTATGGAACTTTACTGTCAGTTTCTGCTCGGGGATTCTGCATTGTTGTGTATCTTGAAGGCCGCCTTGGAGGACGCTCACCCAAAGATTGGAGGCTGAATGTCTTTGAGCGCTGAAGTGTTCCCCCACTGGGAGGGAACATTCCTGTCTGGTGATTGTTGCACGGTGCCCATTCATCCATCACCAATATACCATGCCTCGGGGCATCGTTGCCAGCAGTGTGAGAGATAGATAACGCTGGCCAAGTCACATGAGTATCTGCCACGTACGTGGTGGATGGTGCTCCCATGTGTGATGGCAGTATCCATGTTGATGATCTGACATGTCTGACAGAGGTTGCCCTGGCAGGGTTGTGTGATGTTGTGGCCCATGTTTTCCTGAAGACTGGGTAGTTTGCTGTGAATGATGTCATGTTTAAGGTTTGCTGGCTGAATGAAGGCAAGAAGTGGAGGCATAAGGATGATCCCCAGGCAAGATGCTCATTGCCATTGACATGTTGAAGGCTACAAAAAATATGGCTTAGGCACCTCCATATCAAGTGGAAACCTGACGTGGGTTGATGAGAATCTCTATTGCTACAAACAAGATGCTGGCTTTATACTGACATCTTAATGTGCCATCAGGAAACTGAGATTTTTCACCCTGTCTAATAAAGTCATAATACATGTAAGCTTTCCCACTCTTGTGGGATCCATAGAATCCCCCCTTAGGTTATTATACCAGCAACATAACCATTATGGTACTGTTTCCCACCACGCCTACTAATTGTGAAGAAAAACTTACATCCCACATTTCTCCGTTTCAGCCCCTCAACTAAGCTCTTTTAGCCCTTTGAAAATATAGATTTAAACACTGACTTAAGAACATTTTGCTCTGTAAATTGCAATAATGGAAAGGTTAATATTGAGGCTTTGAGAAATTAGTCAGAAAGAAAATCAAGTCGGTATCTGTTAAATTATCAGTCAAAGATCACCATTGTTTAACACTCTGCCCTGTGAAAATCGTGTCAAATTGACATATTCACTGAATAATGATTGCATCCATTCATAAACCTGCACTGCTATGTTGTCTGTATCTGTGCTGGAATAGTCGCTACTGCATTCCTCACAAATGTGGTCAGGAAGGTTATCTAATCTTTCTGTCATTGCAATTTGCAGAAAGCTGCAGTGATGATCCTGCCAGGGCTCCAAAGTCATCGTTCTGACCAGACCGAAATTGTCACCTTTAATTCAAATTTCCTCATTGAAGGAGAATGGAGAATTTCTGCTTCTCTTCATAACTAACAGTCCATTCGTTACAGTGCAGGCCTCAAAGTGAACCAACATATCTGGGAAAGCAGCGTTACTAGGTATCAGGAGCACACGCTGTGTCAGTTCGCAGTAAATTTCCCTGAAATAGCCATTGATTCATGGTCTGGTTAAAGATAGCAGATGTGTTCCCAAAGATGGGAATCCGAGAGGAAGCTCTCACCATGGAGGAAGTTTCTGTCTGCCAAAACAGGCCTGGGCAATAGGGTGTGAGCAACATTATATACTTTTGGGTTAAATGTGCAACAACATTCATTTGTGGGATGAGGGTGTTGCTAGCTAGGCAGCATTTATTGCTCATCCTAGTTGACCAGAGGTGAAAGTCAACTACATTGCTGTGGGTATGGAGTTACATGTGGGCCAAGCCAGGTAAGGATGGCAGTTTCCTTCCCCAAAGGACAGTAGTGAACCAGAGGAGTATTTCTGATAATCGGCAACAGATTCATTGTTACCACCGGCCCCTTAATTCCAGATCTTTTTAAATAGATTTCAAATTCCACCATCTGGCATCGCAGGATTTGAACCCAGAATGTTATCTTGGTCTCTGGATTAACAGTTCAGCAATAATACCATGAGGTACCAATGTTGGCAAGCTGACCTATAGCACAAAGTGATGAACCTGTCCAATTCTATTCTCACCTCCATGTTCACCTATTGCGATTTTACATCTCCCTAGTAAAAAGATTCTGTGTCAGTTGCAGTAACCATTATTCCCTGCGTGAGAACGGGAAACTATGATAAAGCAGGGAATCAACCTGCAACTGTCTTCATCCGAGTG
This sequence comes from Stegostoma tigrinum, assembly GCF_030684315.1. Classification (NCBI taxonomy): domain Eukaryota; kingdom Metazoa; phylum Chordata; class Chondrichthyes; order Orectolobiformes; family Stegostomatidae; genus Stegostoma; species Stegostoma tigrinum. Next base: position 40,447,775 of record NC_081381.1, on the reverse strand, counting down.
GTTCTATTCTCTACTGGGTAGTACAATAATTTTACACATAGTATCTACATTGGTTTTACTGACTGAAGACAAATCATCCATAATCACTGAATCCATGGCTGATTCTGTCAAACAATGCCCAGGAATTTTGACACATTTCCTTTTCCTCCTGTTAGTTCCATATTGTTAAGCTAAAGTTTGTCTGGAATGCAGCCATATTTTAACAAAAATATTGTATTTTGATTTTTCTTTATGCATTTAGTCATGTTCACCATGACTCATTTGATCAGGCACTTGAGCCTGAATCACAAACATTAAAATTCACTTGAGACTTGAATATAGAAACAACTGAGCAGGCTGTTTAGAAAATGGGTTGAATATAAATACGAAAGCTGATATCTAGTGCAGTACTGAGGAAGCCCTGCACTGTTTGCACTGCTCTCTGAGGCATTAAACTGAAAGCTGATTCCATATGCTCAGACTGGCGCACAAGGTTCCAGCCCTAATTTGGGGCTGTTCAAAGTTACCCTTAAAGTACAGAAAGAGATCATTCAGCTCATCAGGTCTACACTTACATCATGAAAAGTATTCCACTAGACACATGCCCCAGCGTATCCCTGTATTTCCCATGGCTAATCCACCTAGCCTACACATCCATAGACATTATAGTATGGCCAATCCACCAACCCATACATCCTTGGACTGTGGAAGGAAGCCATAGCACCCAGAGAAAACCAACACAGACACAGGGAGTGTGTCTGTCCATATAGACAGTCATCCAAGGCTTGAATTGAACCAGGGTCCCTGGCGCTGTGAGGTAGCAGTGCCACCCACCGAGTCACTGTGCCACCTATGATGTTTCCCCTACTTGGGTGGCTGTGGAGTACTGCCTCAGGTAAGGCCCATGAGAAACCCAGTAACACTCTGTTTTGATGAGCGTACTCTCTGTTAGGTGGGAAGCTCAATGTTAGGAATGTTGACCCACTGTCTAGTGTGAAAGATGGATCATAGTCAGCAAAGGTGGAATGCTTCGATCTGCTTAATGTGATGCCAGTATGTTGTCCAAGTCTCACACTTATTACGAAATGGTGTAAGAACCATTGTCTGGCAGATTTTAATCCTCAATTTGAGACAGCTCCAGTGACTTGCCAAAGTCAGAGTGGATTGGTAAACTGCTGAACTGGCCTCATAGCAACCCTACTGCTGTTTCAAATATGAAAAAGTCACAGACCATTGGAAATGAATGGAACATGGGAGATATTAACCTCTCCAACTCGTTTGTTGCTTCCTATGATGGCCTGTATTACCAGTCGTGAGGGTTGATCTCAGATGCTGCAGAGATAGGCCTGTCATGCAAATTCCAATAAAATCCTAGCAACTGGTAATTAGAATTTATTTACCCAGCTAGACACTGTGATTTAAATGTTTTCACATCAATGCACTTTTAATACGCGCAATTATACATTTGTACATGTGACTGTAGGATAAGAAATTTCAATGTTTTTAATGATGATGTCCCTGGTGTCCACCGCTTCCCTTCAGGAGGACAATAACCTTCAGATTTACTGAATATTAATGGTGGGAAAATGAACAAAGTTCTACTGGATCAGTTCATTGAACCTAAAATAGTGCAATGATGAGGTAAGAATATTAAAATTCATGAGCAAACTAATAAACACTTTGTTGAATATTATTCAATGAGAACATAAACTGCCAATCAGTAAATGTTAGTATAAAAAGCATTGTGCACAATCTGAAACTGGCATCAATTATTTACAAAATTAAACTCCACATTAAGGCCTTTGAGAAATAAAATTTAAAAGAAAATAACCTACCTAGAAATCTGACATGGAAAGAGTCAAAGTTGAAAGTTCATGGCAGCAAGTCCACTGAGATCTGAAAAAGGAAGACAAAATTCCTTAATGCCAACTCTAATCTTTTCCTGAATATTCAATAATTTTTCTCCTTTGCTAATAGATCTTAAACCATGAACGCCACAGTTGCAACAGAGGCTAACCAATCTTTCCTGTTCTAGTTCTCTGATCCACTTAGTCTCACTCCCCTTCCCTTTTTCCGTCATTCTTAAAGTCAGAGAGATGCACAGCACAGAAACAGACCCTTTGATCCACCCATCCATGCTGATCAGATATTCTAAATTAGTCTAGTCCCATTTATCAGCATTTGACCCATATCACTCTCAACCCTTCCCATTCATGTACTCATCCATGTGCCTTTTAAATGTTATAATTGTATCAGCATTTACCACTTCCTCTGGCAGCTCATTCCATGCATGCACCACCCTCTGCACAAAAATGTTGTCCCGTAGGTCCTTTTAAATCTTTCCCCTCTCACTTTAAATCTGTGCCCTCTAGTTTGTACTTCCCAACCCTCAGGAAGATACCTTGACTATTCACCCAATCCTTATGATTTTATAAACCTCTGTAAGGTCACCCCTCAGCCTCTGATTATCCAGGGAAAATAGCCCCAGCTTATTCACCCTCTCCCTACAGGTCAAAACCTCCAACCCTGGCAACATTTATGAAATTTTTTTCCTGAACCCTTTCAAGTTTCACAACATCTTTCCTATAGCAGAGACACCACAACTGAATGCAATATTCCAAAAGTGACCTAACCAAAGTCTTGTACAGCTGCAACACGATCTTCCAACTCCTACACTTAATGCACTGACCAATAAAGGCTAGCATACTAAATGACTTCACATTCATGGAGCAATGGGCCATGCACCACAAGGTCTCTTTATTCTATACAATTTCTTCCCAAGTACATGTCTGTCACTATTTTGTGAAGAATTCTATGCCCATAATATTTCTTATCAATATTCAGTGTCCTAATAACTGCCCAAGTAAAAAAAATTCCCAGTCTCTCCCTTCATTCTTCTGTACATTCCAATTCCAGACTGAGTAACAAATGAAAAGAGTGTTCTTGATTTGTGTCAACAAATTCTCCTTTCGTTTTGAATGCCTCTTGTTTACTTCACATTTTATATCTGAGAAGCGTTTTTGGTGAGGTTTTCCAATAGGCATTGAGATCATGTGCAAATCCCAACCTAAGTACATCAATAGCCCATCCAAAGTCATAAATCTCCTTGATGTGGTACCTTACTGACCTGCTCAGAGATACACCAGCTCTAGAGTTTTGGACAGTCTCACTGGGAGATGTAGATGGTCCTGAGGCAAATCATGGATCCTGAGAGCACCACAGAATGTTTAATCGAAGATTATTAGGAGTGAGGCCATCAACTTCTCAAAATGAAAGGGAAATCCAGCTGGTGCATTGTCATGTTTTATTCATAGAAGCCATCTGAATATCATTGGAAAGCCAGCATTTGTTTCCCATCCCCAATATCTCCTGACGAAGTAGTGTTCAGCAACCACCTGTGATACATACAGTGAAGAAAAAATACATCAGAGCTGTTAGAAAGAAAATTGCCTAGAGACAATAAAATTATGGCACATGGAATATTTGTCTAGAATAACTCCAACTTGGCTGACAGTTGGTGGTGTTACCCCAATGCGTCTGATACCCGTGTTCTCCTATCTGCTATGGGTTGTGGGTTTGGAAGTTGCTGTCATAGGAGCCTAACAAGCTATAATGCATCTTGCACATGTTAACTGCTGCCCATGGGTGTCATTGATGGGGGGAGTGAATGTTTACTGCAGTGGATGGGGTGCCTATTATGTTTCATTTCCTTTTACAGATGGATATCTTTAACTTTGCTTACCGATTTCCTGGAATGTGGCTGTGACAAATAACTATGAAATCAAGCTGTATTCACCCTGGTCTGCCCCTTTGGAAATGCTCACTATTGAGAAATGGTGCAAATTGAGAAAAATCTGGCGAAGCTTTCTGTGGAATGCTAACTGCTGATAAATCCCGATCGGTGCCCTCATGGGAAGCCAGAACACCAAAAGGCTTTGACTTTCTCGGCTTCAGCTCCTTTACTTTCCATCCTTTGGCACTTTGTAATATTACACTTGAAGAGTGATGAATCGATGGTAGACAGAGTCACACAGCACAGAAACAGAACCTTCGGACCTGTCTCCTCTTGGTCCATATCCATCCAAACATTTAAAAAATCCTTTAAACATTGTAACTGCATTCATCACTTCCTCTGGAAGTTCATTCCGCTTATGAAGCACTCTCGGTGCAAAAATGTTATCCCTTGTGTTGCTTTTTAAAATTTTCTCCTTTCGCCTTATCCCACATCTTCGGGAAAAGACACCTATCATTCACCTTATCTCTGTCCCTTTTGACTTTTAAAAGTTCTATCAGGTTACGCCTCAACCTCCTACACTCCAGTGAACAAAGTCCCATCCTATCCAGCCTCTCCTTATAGCTCAAACCCTCCATTCCTGGTAATATCCTGCTAAATCTTTTCTGACCCCTCCCCTCCAGCTTAATAATATCTTTCTTATAACATGACAACCAGTCATTTTTTCAATTCATTCCCACCGTGCAGACACAGCAGTAATGCTGACATTACATTACAGCCCTGAGAAAGCGATAGTGGGTTCGCCTCCTTGAATTATTGGTGGAGAACTTAACATTCTTCATAGCACTTTTCCACATCTGAGTAGTAATTCACTTGTAAGCGTAGGGAAACAGCTGAGATTTCACACACACATGCCTGTAAACATCCAGCAAAGAAACAGTTTGCTGCTGAACCATTTCAAACCTCGTACAGAACGATATGCATTGATAAAGCTAAACTTGCCCTTGAAAGGTGTAATTAATTAATTTCACAGGGCCTTCAAAAATTTTTATGGTAGACTGCCTTTTTACACTCCGAGTTTTATCAGAATTTTAAAGTTTCAGATTCTTTGTTGATCAATGTGTGCTGGATAATTAATGGAGAGCAGAAATTTCCCAGCTTGCACAACAAGACTCTGAATTAACAGAACAGCAAGCAGCACATTTGCTCTATCTGATGGATCCAGATACATATAGCTCCATGTAGATCAATGGTGTGAGAGTCTGATAGCTGGCCTGCTGGAGAGAGATATGCAGCTCAACTTGTTTGCAGGCAGAAAAAAAACACGAGTCTCATGCCCCTGGAGGTGGACAAATATAGTTGGCACCAGGAAAATTGGCCTTTATCTAACACCCATTGATCAAAATGTAGCCAGTGCTGCAATTTCATGTTATCTGCTCATTATAATGTACTTTACATGAAGCCAGCACTAACTTAACCATGTTGTGCATTGGCTGCATGCTTCAGTAAGTGGCCCAAAACCTTAAGCTCCTCACACCACGTGAAGCCAGCCTGAACCTGTGCAGCTAGCTAACACTCCTTTAAAGATATTTTATTGGAGAAATTCTTAGAGGAAATGAGTCTAACTTGAGAAACAGTGATGAATATGGGAGACAGTATGTGCAAAGATTTTCAGTAATGGCACCATGGAAAGGAGAAGTGAGTTATATCAGGTAGGGGACACAAGGGGTCCTCAGATATTTTCTCCAAAGGAAACGGGAGCAGATGGTTCTGGAAATCAATGTCAACAGTCTACCCCCAGGGACCCAAACAGCTGGCTATGACAGCCACAATTCCCAAGACTTAATACTCATTGATCTGTCTCCTGTAGAACAAGGAGACGTAAAATCAGAGGCAGGAGAGACGATCAGTGAGTAAAGTGTGCGTGAGTGTTCAAAACTTCACAAGTGGTACTGGACAGAGTGGAATTAGCATTCTAAGGAAAAGGCACATTAGACTCAAAATGTTAGCTCTGTTTCTCTCCCCTCAGATGCTGCCAGACCTGCTGAGTTTCTTCAACACTTGTGTTTGTTTCAGATTTCCCATATCCTTGGGTCTTTGTTCTTACTGGGGAATAGTGGTTGAGCATTGCCAAGAACCACTCTCTTGCCTTTGCTATCAATCCCCTTTCTCTAAACTGTGGCCCAGATTCCTCATTGATCTTCTACCATGCCCTGGATCCAGAAACTGCCACCTCACTCCCAGTGACTCTGTCAGTCATGACAGCTCAATTACTAACAACTCTTGGTTGGCAGGACCTCCATTCACAGTGCCATTGATATTAGGGATTGCTGCTTTTGCCCAGGTAAATGCATAAGAGACACTTCTGAAAGATGTCTTCTGGAAAGGAGGTAACATAGGACATTCACAGACTGATAAGCACTGCTTTCATTAATTGCAACCTGAGACCTAAGAAAGAATATTGAAGGAAAATTACAAGTTAATAAAGCCATTAGCCAAATAATGCTTGCACTTCTCTCTGCAGCTGTGTTGGCAAGTCTCTTCTTCATGGCTTTCTCTGAGTAGTAGTTCTGGCTGCCTCAGAGCAACCTGACTTCGGGGAGGGGACATAAGTTAGTGTTAGACTCCTCTGCATGCGAATGGTGTAATGTCTGTTTCGTATGACTCAGTAGAGGATTGTTCTGGCATATTGAATGCTGAAAGAAATGAAGGTTTGATGTGCATCTACTTCCTGCCCAACATTTTCCCCCCCTGGAAACAGACATTTCATAATTCAATTTCTTGGCCAGCGATAATCATCATTTGCTTCTACATGTAGCAATATAATTTGTTCAATATAGCAAACAGAGTATTTCACAAGAGGAGGAATTATTAGAAGTAAGGTTTATTAGAAATAAGGTTAAGTAAATTAGTTTGGCATTTGAGTAACACAAGAAGCGATGAGGCTAACTCTGGTCAAGGGTGAGAAATGTTACTTCCGGGGTCTCCTGACATGTAACTTTATCTGCCTTGACAAGGGGAAGTGCCTAGATTGGGCTCCTTTAAGTCTGTCGCTTGCTAAACTGTTATGAAACAACCAGTGGACCACGATCCTCCCACTAGTTATGTTCTTGTAGAGCAGTGATGATTATTGTATATGGGCGTAAGGAGTCAAAAGAGTGAAGATAGAAGAATTAAGGAACTATCGAGGCCTTCAGCACTACCCGTCATGATGATATCATGGTGCTTTGATGCAAGAACAACTCTGGATGTGAAAAGAATAAGATCTACGAACCAGGTCCAACTCATCATCTCTATAACAATGTCAATCATACCAACATAATGTGTACTTATTCGCCAACAGGCAATAAATTATGTTTTGAATAAGACAAGAGCTCTTTAGATTACCAAATCCCTCCACCTCACAAACTAAGTGAGTCTTATAGATCCCTCCAATGAAAGAAGATGGCAAGGAACTTACCAAATGATGAGCAATAATGCAAATAGTCCCTTACAATGTATGGCTCATACAACAGTGATCAGTGGAAGAGATTAACAAATTAAGACATAAATCACATAAAGGACAGCTGTAAAAAAGCAAAATACAGTAGGTATGGAATTCTGAAATAAAAACAGAAAATGCTGGAGTTATTAATATGCTAAAGTTAACTAATAAATTACAAGGGGGAAGATAAAGAGGATTCCCTCTCCATATTGCTATAAAGTCAATGTTGTTAAAATTGCTCATACAACTTTGGGCAAGGACAGAAATTTAGACTAATCATAAATGCATTATGGAGTTAAACAACTGGCCAACTTCATGTATGCAAAAGAAAAATACTGCAGGTGCTGTGAATCTGCACTAAAAATCAAACACACTGAAAATATTCAGCGTGGTTCAGGAAAGGATCAGTGGACAGAAATAGAGTTTGCATTTCAGGTCAATGACCTTTCATTGGAACAAAAGAAATACTGCAATGGAAGAGTTTTAAGCCAATTGAATAGGGCAGGATGGCCAAAAGCGAGACTCAGTGATGGGGTGGAGGGCAGGAGAAATTAACTAGCAGAAGATTTTACTTTGCAAAAGCTAACAAAAATGGGAATGGGGTATTGCAAAGAGATAAAGATTGTGTCTGGATGAGAGTGAATGGCTGTAGAGCAGCCATTGACAATAAATTGTACTGAAATAAACAATCATGCAATCAAAGGAAACTGCAGAACAGGATAGGACTCGATACTGAGCCCAGAAGGCTAGAGAATGTTGACACACAAGATTGCTACTGTTCCTTGAGCTTGTGTGGAGCTGCAAGACAACAGCTCAACAAGACATGGATAGAAATACTAGTGTGGAAGAAACAATCGTTGTTTAACTGAAAATAAAAATGGCCACTTGAGGAAGTACGAAAGGTTTCCTGGAACCAGTGAAACTGTACTCCAACATATGTCAACAATGTTGTCCATGTTTTGGATTGGATCTCTTCCACAAAGATGGGTCTCGCAGGATTGCTGCCGTTTAATTCAGTTTGGTCAATTTTCTGTCAAGCCTGATTTCTCTGGCTGTGGGATAATTTAATAAGTCCAATTTTCGGTCCATGGTTGCTTTGACCATAACACCTTACGAAGAGAAAGAGGTCAGAAAATGAGAATGCTCAGATAAAGTATGTTTGTAAATGTTTGAAGTAACCGGACCTTTACAAAAATCGCAAAGATATGTAAATCAATGGTGCAGAATAATGCAATGTTGAGACAAATCCAGAATCAGATCCTTGACACAGCAAGCATTCGGAATTGGAATGATGACATCTAGTTGTTAGAAAAGAACTGGCCGGGACTCAACCCAATTCTAATAGTTTCGGGCGGCACGGTGGCTCAGTAGTTAGCACTGCAGCCTCACAGTGCTAGGGACCCAGGATCGATCCCAGCCTTGGGCAACTGTCTGTGTGGAGTTTACACATTCTCCCCGTGTCTGCGTGGATTTCCTCCGTGTGCTCCGGTTTCCTCCCACAGTCCAAAGATGTGCAGGCTAGGTGGATCGGCCATGCTAAATTGCCCGTAGTGTTCAGAGGTGTGTGCGTTGTAGAGGAATGGGTGTGGGTGGGATGCTCCAAGGGGCGGTGTGAACTTGTTGGGCTGAAGAGCCTGTTTCCACACTGTAGGTAATCTAATCTAATGCAAAGGCCACAAATTAGTGATAGCTGAAGCCATTAAGAGCTAGGTTTGTGACTTAACCTCTCAGTCATTAGTGTCCAAGGCCAAACCCAGGATAAATTACATAAAGAACTCGAAATTTATTTGCTTTGTATTTTTGTGGTGGGGTTCAACACATTTAAGACAAACACATTCAAAAAACAATGGCCTGCATTCCAGATGTTGGAAAGAGAAGAAGAAGAGGCAAGGTAGTTCAATTAGCCTCCTGGTATTAGCATGTTTGACTTTTAAAAGCTGGGAGACTATTGCAGGAGAATGAAGAGAGATACAACTTTCCGATGCTAGGAAAAAATAGGACAAAACATGAGACAAAAGGATGAATTTTCTACTGAAAGAGAACAGATCAGAGACGTTAACTTTGTTTCTCTCCCCAGAAATTCTGTCTGCACACGCATCAGGTATTTTCTTTTGTGCTTAATATAGATTTTCAGCTTGTCACTCTGGTTCAAAACTACCCAGTTTATATTGTTATTAAGTCAAAGGAATTAAATTCAGCTCGTGTGCATGACGCACAGTTCCATCAGAACACCAGTTGTAGTCTGGACGGCTAATTGAAAAATCTGCCCCAATGAATCCAGGCATCAATGTGAGGAAAAAAACTGTATAGGATTGAGTATTTGGAATTTCAAATGACTAGAGAGAAAAGTTCACAATAGCAAGACCATAATGATATTATAAGTGAGGGGTTACATTGATTGGGAAAAATGTCAACAGCCAGTATTGACAGAAGGATTGCTTGCCAGAAAGTAAGGTTGTGTAAGAGAGATTAAAATCGCTCTATTGTCTGAAACTTTCTTCAATATTACAATAGCTGCACATCAACAGACATATGATTCTCCACCATTCAAACTGTCACCCAGATTCATAGTAATTAAGTGCCTTTGTCAAAAGATTGCGATTGTACTGTGAGCCTTTTCGATTTTAATAAAATATCAAGACATCTTGTACACCACTGTGAGACTCCAAAGTAACATGTTCACAGACGATGTAATTAAAGCATTTCGTTGATGCCTGGCTTTCATTTCTTTCCCTGAGCAGATGGAGCGTATTAAGGATTTAGAAAAGAAATAGATACATTTCCTGGACTATTGCAACTCATGTGAATTCACCTATCCCCATCTCAATCCCATACTTGATTTTGCACCTAATCTTCTTTGACCGAATATTTCCTGAATCAGTTTTGATCTTGTAGCAGTAGGTGGGAGAAGAGTGTCACAAATATGTTCTCAAAAATAACCTGGATTTTATTTGGTCTTTTACTGGTTTTCACATGCATATACGTAAAAGGAATTGTAATTTCTTGAAGCAGGAAAGATGGACCAAAAGTTATCACCGACCAATCATTATTCAAGTCTTTTTCATTCTCTAAATAAATCCACAAATTAGTATAGTTACAAATGAGGCTTATTACAAAGTCACCTTATATTTAATACTGATTGAATGGTTTAAGTTTTGAATGATTCTGTAAAATTGATATATTTCAAGCTTTGTTAAAATACCAGGTGTGGTTTCTTTAAAACCAAAAATTAAAAGATCGCTATGGGCCTAAGACTTTTTTCACCATGGTGACATGAATTGCATGGCTGATGATGATAATTGCTTACTGCTCTGCAGATCCTTACAGGAGCCATTTTGAACAGTGATTGGTTTGAATAGGTACTTGTTTTATTTAGTTCAGTTGAAGGGAAAGCCTGCTCAAAACAAGCAGTATTGGAGGAAAGCTTGCTATGAACAAGCTACCTAGCTGATGTCTTCCATTTCTGAAAAGAAACTTTCTTGGTGAGTTGAGGCTCATTTGTTCTTTTTGAAGACTTCGGAGATAAGTGTGCATGACTGGTGATTAATACCAGAACATCAAAATAACAAACTCTGAAATATTCTATGCTTTATTTGTTTCAAGAATAATCCATTGACCAAAGTATTTTTTTTCATTTAAGTTGCCAATCTCTGCAATTTTTGTTTTGTCTTTTTCTTAACAGTGTGTGCATGTTCCTTAAGAATCTGTGTATTTAGGAGGAGGTAATAGTATAATGGTAATGTCTCCTGTTTAGTAATCCAGAGCCCCAGGTTAATATTCCGGGATAAGGGTTCAAACACCACTTAGGCTGATGATGAAATTTGAATCCAATAAAAGACTGGAATAAAAATGTTACCACTGTTGACTGTCATTTCAAAAAATAAGGTTCACTTATGTCCTTTAGAGAAGGAAATCATCTGGCCTATATGTGACTCCAGGCCTACAGGAATGTGGTTATCTCTTAACTGCTCTTTGGGCAATTGAGAATAAGTAATAACTGCTGTGGGTTTTTTTTTCAATGTGTGTGTGTGTATTTTGGGGATATGTAGAGAGTTAAACATTTATATCTCTACATTACTGTCTGTGTACAGTAACCAATTATTGCACTTATATTGGAAAGGTTTTATGCAATAAACTATTCAACTGGCCATCTTGTTAACTAGGAGAAGCATTTTATTTTATGTTGCGACCCATGGAGTAGTCAGACTGGAACAGCAGTGTCCTCCTCCAGCCTCAGTTGTAACAGGTTGCAAATCAAATGCTTCATTTGTGTAGCCCACAGCCACATTGTTAATTGGGTCACTGCACCTAGATTGAATATTCCAAATTGTTGGTGAGGGGATATTGATTTGGACTCCCTTTTTCCTCCTGTCCATGATTTTTTTTGAAACTTACAGGACTGATAGTGATGTTGCATGAAAGCGATTGGGAATCAGCACACTATCTTACATCTCTCCCGATTTTATATTGGTGTCAATGGAAATATAAGTTGGAAGAGATGTAAAACTGGTTGTCACCTTGCTCTCACATGTTTTCAGGGTCGCATCAAGTTGAAGAGCATGTGTATGTGTGTGCATGTCTATCTGTGTGTGTGCGCATAACTATGTGTGTGTATGGATATGTATCTATCTGTGTCCACATGTGTCTGCTTGTGCATTTATCTCCATACTAGTGTGTAACTGTGCATTTGCACTTGCATGTCTATCTGTGTATGGGCAGGTGTGTGTGTGTATTTATGTATAAAAGACAAAGACAGCACTGAACTCTGCCATTTAACACATTAAACATTTTCATTTACCTGGTTGTCGGTACTCCTAAAGCTGACTGCCTATACCCATGCGTACATGTAGAATGGCTTACATAGGTCAGTCATGGTGAGCAGCCTTTGTGAGTAAGGCCGTGATCTTGAAGAAGTTTGAGTGCTGAAGAAGGAGGGTGCTCATGAAGGGAAGGAAGAAACCAAAGTAAAGAATATAAAGCCTTGTGGCAGCATTGGAAGGAGTCATGTGAAAGAGGAAACAATGTCCATGTGGGCAGAGACAAACCACTGGATAATCTCTATCTTCATTGTGGTCATGGGGCATATTACTGTATCAGTAAAATTACATATTGCTGGGTTCAACACATGTAATGAGCAGCAAATTTTGATGGATTGACATTGAATGTTAAGTAGGTTTATAATGAAAGATAATGATAGCTAGTGAAATAGATCATCTTGAATGAGTCCTACAGGACATCATTATTTTCTGTAATAGACTGGATGATTTAGATTTAGCATGGAATCAGTTTTTCAAACAGATACTTCAAATTATTGGTTGATGACTTGTTTTGTTGCCTGTATCATCTACTTCAGAGCCACCTTCCCACTTCCTGAGCAAGCTATTCCAGAGTTATGAGTCTCCATGGTTGAGCACTGTCCTGGACTAACTGTTCATGTCACACTTAAGGATTAATAAGGAAAAACGGGTCATCGTAAATTGAGAGATTGTAAGAACTGCCGATGCTGAAGTCAGAGACAACACAGTGTGGACCCGGAGAAACTCCACAGGCAGCATCAGAGGAGTAGGAAAGCTAATGTTTCGGGTCGGGACACTTCTTCAGAAATGTTGAGTCTGTGCTCTACATAAGCATAGCCACCACACAAAAAAAATGATAGATTTAAACTAGACTGTAGAGACTAGTCAAATCTGCCATAAGATCTATGGAGTGTTTTGATAAATAAACAAGGAAATAATCCCATACAGCTTCAACTGAGATTAAACAGATAGGTCCTTTGGAAAATAGTTTTGGGATACAATAACTCTTTTGTGGAATTTTTGTCATGGTCCTTAACCCAACAGTGTTTCAGAGGATAGTTTCAAAATCAAGGCAAAAAGATTGTAAATTACTTCTATGTCATTACAAGCAAATGACATTCACATATACCTTTATTTTTCACATTTAATATTTCACAGGGAAAAAGAAAGCAAAACAATTAATTGAATTACACTGTACAGAACACATGCCACAGACTGCAGTTATTCTGCTCCTTGGGGATATCAGTCCAGGCAGAAATGTTATACAGGACAGTGCCCCTTTCCACTTCAAACAGTCTCGTGGAATTTTACCTGAAAGGCCTCAAATTAGTATCTTGGCTGCTAAAAGAACTTTGAGTCATCCAGTATTCCCTCAATATAGTAATGGATTGCACATTCAGGACCTAGACTGGGGCCTGAAACCACAACTCTATGACACAGAAACCTATGAAGCTGATCATCCTGCTAACTTTTACATTTTAAAAAAATCAGGTGAATTGGTTCACTGTTTTAGTCAAACTAATAGGTATCCAATCTAATGCATCACCATTGACTAGCCAATTGTCCATTATGGAATAGAGGATTCAACAGTGACTCCACTTCCAAAATACTTAATTGGTTGTCAAGTGTTTTGGAATGTCTGGTGATGATGGAGGATGCTATATAAGGCAAGAATTTTTACAGAATGAAATGCTGCAGTGTATGAATTCAGTTACTGGATTGGTCTTTGAATCTGTCACAATTTAAAGTCAGACCCAGAATCATGCATATGGAATCTACACTTAATGTGACCATCCAAAAGCTGATGATGTGCATTTCTAAAACTTACCATAGGGAAGGGGATTCATGCCGTAGTGTTAAATATTTGATTTATTATTGCCACACGTACGAAAGCAAAGTGAAAAGTTTTTTGTTTTGCTTGCAGTACAGCTAGATCCTGCCATACAAAGTACCTAAATATAATAGAACAGAGCAAGGAAAACAAAGATGCAGCAGCAGGGAAGGTGCACAAAGAGCGGGCTCAGCACTAAATTTAAAACTTGAGAGGTTCAGAAGTCAAATAGCAGTGAGGAAGAAGCTCTTCTTCTATCTGTGGCTATGTGTATTTAAACTTTTGTATTTTCTGCCCGATGGAAGAGGTTGGAAGAGATTGTCACCAGGCTGGGAGTTTCTGTTGCAGGTACCCACTATATGTGTTCACCCACTATAGGTGAATCAGGAAGTGCAACGTTAAGTGCAGAGCATCCTCTGTGCTGTAACACTATGTTCAGGTTGAGGGATGCAATTCTTGCTGCATCAGAGTGGCACTCTTTACATTTGTTCCCATCCATTGACTATAGAGTAAAAACAGTTTCTCAAAGAAATTGCAGGAATTCACTACAGCTCTTTGGACAACACCTTCCAAACCCACGACCATGCAAAAAGACAAGGGCAACAGATTCATGCGAACACAATCACCTGCAAGTTCGCCACTAAGGCCGCTCACCATCCTGACTTGGAAAAATATTGTCGTCCCTTCAGTGTCTCTGGGCCAAAACTAGAAACCCAACCCTAATGACATCGTGGGTCAGGTGGACTGCAGCGTTTCAAGAAGGCAGCTCACCATCATCTTTTCAAGTGCAACTAAGGATGGACAAGGCATGTTGGACCGATCGGTAATACCCACATCCCTTGAACTAATAGTTTTTAAAAAAGCCTCATTAGTTAAAGAGTTAATTGCTGATCCCAGTGATCACTGAGATCTTTTGTGTTTCTTTTTGGTGATAACAATGAACATGTGAGCAGAAACAAACCAGTGAATAAAATGGATATCTTCACTGCTGGGGTAGGGTACATGACTGTTCCAATCAAGTTCATAGCAGAGTAATGCTATGTTCTCCTCACTGCACAGTAAAGGAATTCCCAACTCCAACAACTTTGTAGGGTGATGTTTTAAAATCTAGACATAAATTAGCAAGAGCCCTCACTTGCATAATGCATCACTTTAGCTAAATCTGGGCCATTATTCAACTATTGGAAGACTTTGACAAATTAGAAATTATAAAACAGTACTTGAGTGAAAAAAATCACCAAGGGAAAATGCAAGGTGCTTATTTATCCCTCTGAGGTTACTTACATCAAGCTTTCACTGGAAACTAGATTTGGCAGCATAGCAGCATAACCATTAGTGAATTAAATTTGGGCAACTGTGATCCAGTTGTCAGACATTCAGAGCTTACATAATGTATACCATGTAAAATAAAATTGAGTGAACAGATGTAATCAGCAGTGAATGGACTGTACATTGTTTCCCTCAGCTCTCATTTACCAGGCCTTAGTATAAATAATGCCCCGCTCATTTGTATATTCAGTCAGAGAAAAGTCAGTAATTCATTTCTTCATTTCCTTGTTTATTTTCACCACTTGTCCTCCTACAGCATCAGAGGTTTGCATAAAGCCATAATTGAAGTATAGCAGAGATTTTGGACAGTTGCAAGCTAGAAGGAGTTTACTGGAATAGAGTGCTATGGTGAGATTTGAGAACAAAGTTGAACATTTTTCTAAATGAGTCTTTATTGGTCTGGGAGACAGTGAGATAGTGTATGGCATTTTGAAATGAAGAACCCTCTGGCAGAGATACCTATTTATTTATTAACAGTTTGGAACTCTGTGCAAGTCTGCTTTACTTTTCAACTTCAAGAATCAGAGTTCTTCATATTCCAAATTACAGCGTTTGACAAATGTTTGCACAAATCACTTAAGTCAATGGAACAAAGAGATTTTACAAACCAAAGTAAGGCATAGTGCCATCTGGTTCAGAAATAAGTGAAGAAGAGTAAAGTTTAGTGTAATAGCTCAATTTTCTATTTGGTCCATTTGGCCAAGCTAACTATCCATATATCAACATTGTCTGAAGTGCCAACTAACTTGAAAGCTTGCAACAGTCATGTGCAAGTGTTATGAGTACAGCCAAATGGATTTCTCTATTTGCTGTTATCATAGTTTATAGCTCCTTGAATAATGTATGCTTGATTCAGAATAGTCATTCTGTGAAAAATGTCTATTGTATTTCTATCACCTTGTTGCATCTCAACTCTTCTCTGTTTAGCTTACTATCCCTCTGTCCATTAAATAATGCCTTTACTAGCAAAGACCAAAGCAGAATAAAAACTGAAAGAACTGTGGATACTGTAAGCTAGGGACAAAAACAGAGGTTGCTGGAAAAGCTCAGCAGATCTGGCAGCATCTGTGAAGAAAAAGTCAGAGTTAACGTTTTGGGTCCGGTTGCCCCTTCCTCAGAACAGAATCAAAAGGGATTTGAGTAGGGCTAATGATTGTTGGCTTTTCCCTATGATGGGGGAATTTCATTAGTGGGGGCACATTTTTAATGTGAGAGGACAGAGATTTAAAAAAGACATGGGGGCAACTTTATTGACACCGAGGGTTGTTCACGTGTGGAATGAATTTCCTGAGGAAGTGATGCATGTGAGCAGAATTACAATGTTTAAAAGACATTCAGATAAGGACATGAATAGGAAAGGTTGAAAGGAAATGGGCCAGGAGCAGGCAGATAGGACTAGTGTAGTTTGGGATTCTGTTCGGCGTGGACTGGTTGGACCGAAGGGTCTGTTTCCATGTGGTGTGACTCTATGACTTGAGGTCGTAGACTTGCTCACCGAGCCAGTGTATTTGATTTTGTCACCCTGCTGGGTAACATCATCAGTGTGCCTCCAGTGAAGTGTTGGTGTTTTGTCCCACTTCTTATTTATATGCCTCAGTTTGCTGGGGTGGTTAAGTAACCAGCAGGACAGAACACCAATGCTTCACTGGAGGTGCGATGACAGTGTAACCTGGCAGGATGACAAAATGTTTGCAATCAAACACACCGGCTCCATGAGCAAATCTACAACCTCATGCACAATGCGAGCTACAAACCTTCTCAAAAACTTTAGACTTTATGACTTGACTGGGTGACTTTTGAGCCAGAAGCAAAAGAAATTAGGAAAAGTTGTGCAGTTCAGAGATACAACAGGGGAAGAATAGAGAAGGCACACTTACAAGGAGCATATGTAAAGTAGTTACAAAGACCAGACAACTATAGATTGTGAATTGGAGGATTCTCTGAGAATGTTTCAGTTTTTCCAATGCCAGCCAGACCAATAGAGGCTGAGTCATAGAGATCTACACACAGAAAAATGACCTCCAGCCCATCAAGACTGCATGTGTGCAAAACAAACATCTCACCATACTAATTCCATTGTCCAGCCTTATATGACTTGGCATCGTAAATGAATTTCTAAATACTTCCTAAATGTCATAAGAGTTTCTGCCTCTGCCACCCTTGCAGACAGTGAGCTTTAGACTCCCACCATACGTTCTGTTTAAATACAAAATAGTAGTCTTGGATCCACATTTGTCTACCTTAAGCTGTATTCAACTATGTTATGATTACTGCTACCAATGTTATTAGAATACAACACTATAATATTCCTTATTAAAGGAGACAGATAAAGGAACCTTTGGGAAACTTGTGCCATCAAGGCAGCTATGAAGCCAGTCATAGAATCCCTACAGCATGGAAGTAGGCCATTTGGCCCATCAAGCTCACTGCGAGCCCCTGAAGATCATCCCACCCAGACCCACACCCCCACCCCATCCATGTAAGCCTGCATATCACATAGCTAATCCTACACATCCGTTGACACTATGGGCAACTTAGCACAGCCAATCCACCTAACCTGCACATCTTTGGACTGTGGGAGGAAACCAGAGCACCTAGAGGAAACCCGGATACAGAGAGAATGTGAAAACTCCACACAGACAACTGCCTGAGGCTGGAATCGAACCCAGGTCCTTGGCCCTGTGAGACAGCAATGCTAAACACTGAGGCACCAAGGCACCCAGTCATGGACGATCTACGAGAGTGACCTGGTTAACTGCCAACTGACTGCTGGGAACAGAGATAGAGCGGAGCTCTATTGCAGATAATATGACAATCAAATCAACTGTGTGAGAAAAGTAAAAAGATCATGCATATCAGAGGCCAAGTTAGAAAGACAGAGAGATTGCTCATGGAGGCACATTTTTGTAGGGAGTGACACAAATGCTTCTAATATCATGCAATAGTCTTTATTGTTTCTGTGATTTCACACAGAATTTTTTGCTTACACTTCCTGGTATTCATTGACTCAGGGTAATGAATGTTCACTTCAATGAAATATTGGAATCTGTTGCCCTTCAGAACTGCACTCCAACAAGAATCACAGTGGCTACAGATAAGCTCTGAGAAACAAACAAGGGTAAATGACTTGTAAAGCCATAAATACTGCAAATTAGCTCCAAAATAATGTGGTGAGCATTTTTTTAAGGATTTCCTGTTAGCATGAGATGAATCTCCTGCTGCCAATCAATGCTCTCTGCAATTTTCGATGGAGTTGGACATTAAGTCTGAGAAGCTTGAGCACCTGTTAACGTTTCAATATTTTTTTCCAACAAAGTCTAATCACACTGCAGAAAGTGAAAACAAATTTTGAGAATGCCACTGAAAAAAATGATAGCAAACAAAATAGAGCACACAAATTGGCAACTGCAGTTGAAAACATTTAGCATTGGGGCTGCGAAGCCAGATAACACTCTACTACCATTTTTGTCAATATTTAAATTCTTTCACTATATTCTGTTGTTGTAAAGTCTACTTATTATCTTAGAGGAGAAAGGTTAACAGTCCTGATACCAGCATTTACCACATCAGCGCATTGAATGTTTGTAGCTTTCAGTGGAATTTGGATATAAGTTTGAGACAAAAAAAAGTACATCAGTTGACCAAACTGCAAGCTTATGGAGCAATAGTTCTGTCCACTGTGCTCTAAGCAGGATGGGCCTGGATTGTTTGTTAATGTTATAAAAGTAGCTCAACCATTTTCACTTCAGCTGAGCTCAAAACCTTCTGAAGATCATATGGCGGGACAAAATGCTAACCATAGTGACTGTAACAAGGTCAGCTTGCTGGACCTCACAGAATGAGTTCCCTGTTTGGGGCTGGTAATCTGGTCCACTCAAGGACACTTGCCTGACAGACATAAATACTGGTATCAGCAGTTCACGTTCGCCATGAGGGAGCTGGGTTAGTGTCACAAACTCTCCATCTGAAACTAAAGGGTCACTTGGTGACAGGATACTAGCCTCTGTCAAGCTATTTCACCAACAATAAGAGGTGACACCCAAGCTGCTCTACCGAACATCCATACCTTACTGAAACAGTCACAACGGCACCAGTCTAGTCAATTCAGAAAAAAGGATCTTCAATGGAGAGTTCTGGGTGCACTCTGGAAGGACACAGTGAAGGAGTCACTTTGGAATTTAGATACTGACTTTGAATCATGTGAGGCGTTTGCTGAGGATCATTCCGCCGGGCACAATCAAACTTAAAAAATAAGTGTGAACCTCTCCGAAAGTGAGCAATCATCAAAGACAGAGTAAAGGTGCAAAGAAGTGAAACCCCAAGGCACTAATTCATCCAAAATTCAACTATCTGTGCTGCCCTGTCTTGTGTGCTGCAGAACATTTTAGGTGGCATTCAGCCTTAGTCCTCATCAACATCGCCAGAGGACCATTAAACACGGTCATCAAAGGACAAAGAATAAAGTAGAGCAGAGATTAAGATATTAGTAATGGATAGCAGAATTCATGCTCCTCACATATAGAATGTGCAAGTTGGCCTTATTCTGAGTTGTAAAGATCTCAAAGGCTCTGAGTGTTGCCGCCAAAATTTTGTGAGGTATGTGATGCTGACTGGAACAGTTTAAGGAACCTTAGCTCATTACCTATAGGGGAGGGCGGTGATTAAAATAAGCTGAAGCTCCCACTCCTGAACAGTAACCAACACATGTAAATGAATATGTATATCCACATATACGTACAGATACTTGCATCTGGATCTAAGCATGCAAATGTTGTGCTGGCTGTGATACCTCACCCAAACACTTTGGCCTGTTGAACTCAGCATCAATGAACCATTTGGAATATGAGTGTTTTATTTTAACATAATGTCACATCAATAATGGTGTTTGGCTGTCAGGGAGTGAATTAAAATCAGTTTCAAAATGCTTGAACAATTCCATCCACATTTTTAACAGCATTGCATTTAGACAACATCGGCTGGAAGGGTTTCTATCTAGAACATAGGAACGAATAAATTTCACAATATGAAGACAACTGCATCAACATACAATGTGATCTTACTATGCTTTTTTAACATTCAGATGTAATAATTCAAAAACACTGAAATGAAACTGAATGGAGATATCCTATCAAAGATTCAGCAGCCCTCCATATGCATTTGTTGCCCCTGCTTTTTGAAAGACAGTAAGAATGGAAACACAGCTACTGGATAACTCATTTATCCAGTGCATCACCCTGTGTGGCATTGAATAGGACAGAGTAGGAAAGTACCAGCTATCGCCTGTGATGGTTGATAATGACACTGCTGGGTGCCAGCATCTCCAGATGGAGGAGAACATGACAAAGTTTCCTAAGACTTCATGCACTGATAGCTATCATCTCTGAAGAGCTGGTGGTCCTGAGCAGCTACAGCAGTATCATCTACCACACAATGCCCCAAGAAATGCACTCAAATTTCTGATTTTTTTTATTCACTCCTGGGATGTGAGTGCCTCTGGCTAAACCAGCTTTTATTGCCCATCCCGAATTGCCCAGAGGGCAGTTAAGAGTGAACCGCATTCCTGTGGGTCTTGAGTCACATGTAGGTCAGACCTGGTAAAGATGACAGATATCTTTCCCTGAAGGATATTAATGAGCCAGATGGGCTTTTCTGATAATCGACAATGGTTTCGTGGCCAGTGGTTACAATGCTGCTTCACAGCACATGGGCCCAGGGTCAGCTTTGCCCTGGGCAACTGTCTCTGTGGGTTTCCACCGGGTGCTCCGGTTTCCTCCCACAATCCAAAGATGTGCAGGTTAGGCTGGGTGGCAGTGTTAAATTGTCCCATAGCAGTTTGGTATGTGCAGGCTAGTTTGGTTATTAATGATATAATGATAAATAAATTATAACGATACAGGATTACAGGAATTGGGTAAGGGGTGTGGGTGTGGGTGGAATGCTCTTTAGATGTTTGGTGTGGCCTTGATGGGCCAAACAGCCTCCTTCCACACTCTAGAGATTCTATGATTCTACAATTAGACTCTCTATTGCAGATTTTTATTGAATTCAAATTCCAACATCTGCTATGGCAGGATAGAAACCCATTCCTAGAATATTAGGTGAGTTTCTGGATTAAGTCTAGCCATAATACTATTAGACTATTACCATATATAATGAGGGGAAAATTAGATTGCACAAGAAAATTTGCTTCAGGCCATAGCAGACCAGATGCCATGAAGCTTTCTCACCCCCACACTTCAATTACAAACAGAATGATTCAGCCCACTATCTCCGTCTGTCTTGTATGTTTACTTCAAATAAAACCTTTCTCCAGTTTTTGCCAGAACCTCATGACAATAATAGTGTCTCAGGTCTCACTAACAAATGCTTAATCTCGGCGAAATATATTTTCATTTCTGCATGAACATCCCTCAACCTTCCTTATAGAATGAAAATCTTGCTAAACTATCTTTATCAAAAAAATTCCAAAGTATGCAAATAAATAGACATAAAAATGTTGCAATCACAAAAGAAAATTCGGTACTTGTTTCAGAAATGAGAACAGTCAACCTTTCCCAGTGAATCAAGAAACTGTTAAAATCTACTGGCATACTTTGAAGAGGTACAGTTTTCCCTTTCTAGTCCACCTTCAGTGTAGAAACAGATAATTATTTATCCAAATTTTCAGGCGATATGAAATGAAAGGGCACGATAAGTTGTTGTCATCAATGAAGGAAGTTACAAAGCAACACATGGGTGGGTAAAACAGTTGTAGATGCAATTCAATTTGGAGAAGTGTGAAGTCATTCACTGTGAAAACAGTTCATTCTTCCTCGTGTTGTTAACTTGAACTTCTAAATCTCATTTAGAGAATTGTTCCTTCAACAATGAGGCTGTTTCTTCATGCATAAGCAGAAAATCACTCTAGAGTGAGTTTTTGTGCATTATCTGGTCAAAATAAAAAGAATAATTAACTAGTAATGTCATCTCAGTAAATAAACTCACTGTTTTTGAAATGTACTTTATGAATGTGCACAATGGCTCTATGAGTAATCATAGAGCGTGATATGACACATGGTTATAGATACCAGGAATGTTTTAGCCTTCGTCCTTGTCGTACAGAGTTAATTCCTATCAGTTTACTGCATTTATAATAGATAGTTTTGTGTGGAGATAATTGTCTGACACAGGCAGCCACTAACACTTAGAAAAGGTTCTCTGAGTCAGCAGAATGTAGAGCTATGTATAAAAGGAGCTCCCTGATAGGATTTTTTCCAAGATTGCCAATCTGTGGAGTACCACAGGTTTTGGAGTTAGGTCCTCAACTATGTACAATCTATGTCAATTATTTGACTGAGGTGTCTAGAAGTATGGAGCTAAATTTGTTGATGGCACCAAGATAAATAGGAAACCACATTTTCAAGAGAAAGTAGACAGTCTGCAAAGGAATCAAGAATTCTAAGTAAGTGGGCAAAAGTTATGCAAATGATATAAGTGAATGTGAACTAATCTACTTTAGCCAAAAGAGTAAGAAAAAGTATGCAATGGAAATGCATTGCAAAAATCAGTAACACAAAGGGATCTGAGTGTCTTGGTACGAGTCACACAGTTAGTATGCAGCTCTGGCAAGTGTTAGAAAAGAAAACAGGGTGTTGTTGTTTGTTGCAAGGGGAATGGAATATAAAAGTAGGGAAGATTTCCTGAAGAAGTACAAGGCATCTGGAGTACAATGTACAATTTAATGCTTGAGAAGCAGTTTGGAGAAGGTTCAGTCAACTCCTTAGGATGAAAGGGAAACCAAATAAAGACAGGAAGGATATATTTGGACTATTGTATTAGATCTACCCTCTTTGGAATTTATTCCCCTCCACCCGTGAGTGCTGATTTTATTGAAATGTAAGAACCTGGGCGGACTGAGGATAGTTTCAGTCTCTACCAAGGGAGAAACCAAGGAGCTGGGATTAAGAATAATAACTCACGCTTTTACCAGAGCTGATGAGATGTTGCTTTTGCAGTGAATTACAATTGTGTGGAATTCTTTTCTCCAGAATGTAATGAAGGCTCAATCCCTGAATTTACTCAAGGATGAAATAGAAAGAGTTTTGATCAACAAGACAGTCAAGGGTAATGGGGTGCAGACATGGAAGTGGAGGTGAGACCACAACAAAACCAAACACGGTCTCATTAAATGTTGATGGAGGCGTCAAGGCCTGAAGGCCTATTATTCCAGCTCCTAGGTTTTATGTTCATGTGCCTTGCATTCTATACCATGTGGATGGATAGAGTGACAGTGCCTACATTTCATTCAATGAGTCAGAACAGTGAGAAGGTTTTTTGACCACTACTTTAGCTAGATTCCAAAGCAATTACGAATGGCTTGTTTTAGTCAGATATGCCATCAAGGTCAGAATTCTTAAACTTTGATACGTTTAATATTTGGATCGCATTCCTTGAAGCAAATATTAAGTTGCTTTTTGTGGCTTCTAATATTCAAAGAACTGTCTACAAGTCACTATTCTTACAGCAACAGAAAAGATATTCAACTGTTCCATTACTAAATGAAATGGTCAGAGAGAATTCATTGTTGTGGGCAGCATATTCTGCTAATGATAAGAACTGGGTCAATCAATTTTCATTACTTTTTTATAAGCTCAGATCGTATTGCTTGACATCTTTAATTAGCCACCAGAGCGTGGTTATCATGATTGGAAGCCAAGACATTAACTGTTATTTATTTATTGCCAAGCACAACTGCTCTCTACCTATCACAGTATTTTTATAAGGGCAGTGTATTCATGAAAAAGTAATGGGCAAACCATCTTAATGAAGCAATCCATTAGGTAGAGACAGAAACCATGTCACTACACTGTTGTATCACTTTATGTGTAACACATGATGGAAGTGATACAATGGATTATTTTCTTGCTTTATTCCCTCTCAATAAAACATTGCCTAACAAAGGTATTAGGCACTGATCCTGAGTCACAATTAAAATGTGCCAATGCAATTGACTTGTATGAGATGTAGTCACCATTTGATAAACTAAGGCTCATTCATTACCTCAAATAATTTCAATAGTTCTTTACCACACAAAATATTATACTCACTCAGTAGCCCAGAAGATCATAAAATTCATTGGGCCAATCATTCTTTCAGAAGGAAGTTGCCATTTCACTGTTTTAAAATGTCTTGCATTCTATACCAAGTGGACCAACTGCAAAATACACTGCAACTATAACTTGCTCATTTTTCCTGTTTGCTCCACAATACATTTTCAATTAATTCACCACTGTTATTTAATAAATGTCTATCTCCATGTATAAAACCCCCCAACAGTTGTGGAACTCTAGAACACTATCTCCATTTGTAACTATCAGATCATTTTCCTTTCTGCCATTTATTTTAACTGCCTCTCCCTTTTTCTATTACTCCCAACTGCTAGAAGGTAGCTGCCTTCCCCCTAGGAAAGGGGATTCCAAGAGCAGGGGGTATATATTTAAGGTGAGAGGACAGAGATTTTAAAAAGACATGATGGACAAATTTTTGACGCAGAGGGTGTTTCGTGTGTTGAATGAACACAGAAGATAGAACTGACATTTAACAGGCCCTTTGGCACATGATGTGCCAAACTAAACTAATCCCTTCTGCCTGCCCTTGGTCCATACTTATTCATTCTTTGCATATTCATGTGCTTATCTAAAAGCCCCTTAAACTCCCCTATTGTGTCTGCCTTCATGGCCACCACCACCCCCGGCAGCATGCTGCAGACTCCTAACACTCTCTGCGTAAAACAGCTTGTCCTTCACATCCTCTTTGAACTCCTCCCCCTACCCCAACCCCCACCGTAAATGCATGCCTCCTCATAATAGACATTTCAACTTTGGGAAAAAAGATTCTGACTGTAACTCTTCCTATGCAACTCATAATTTTATTGACTTCTATCAAATCTCTCCACAGCCTCCACCAGCCCAGAGAAGAAAACATGAGGTTATCTAACCACTTCTTATAGCTCTTACCCTCTAATCTTGACGCCTCCTGGTAAACCTCTTCTGCATTCTCTCCAGAGCCACCACATCCTTGCTCTAATGTGGCAGCCAGAACTGAACACATTTCTCTAAGTGCAGCCTATCTAAAGTCATATTAAACTGCAACGTAACATCCTGAATCTTGAACTCAATTCCCTGGCCAATAAAGGCAAGCATGCCATTCACCTTCTTCACCACCCTATCTACTTGTCTGGCCACTTTCTGGAAGCAATGGACGTGAACCCTGAGATCTCTCTGTACATCAATGCAGTCCAGGGTCCCATCATTAACTGTACACTTTTCCTTAACATTTGATCTCCCAAAATGCAGCACCTCGCACTTATTTGGATTGAGTTCCATCTGCCATTTCTCCATGCATATCTGCCACTGATTTATATCCCACTGTGTTCTTTGACAACCTTCTGAAAAAACTGATAGATGCAGGAATAGTTACAATGTTTAAAAGACACTCAGATTTATTTCAGAATCCCCTTCCCCTCCCAAAGGGTCTAGACCCGATATGTCAGCTTTCCTGCTCCTCTAATGCTGCTTGGACTGCTGTGTTCATCCAGCTCTACAACTTGTTATCTCAGATTCTCCAGCATCAGCAGCTCCTACTATCTAAGTTCATGATTATGACAGGTTTGGAGAGATATGGACCAAGAGCAGGCTGGTAGGACTAGTTTTGTTTGGGATTATATTCAGCGTTGAGTGATTGCACCAAAGTGCCTATTTTCGTGCTTTATGACCCTTAAACTAAGACGTACAATGTAGCCCAGATATTTAGGCTGAGCCTGGATGAGAGAGAGGAAAGGAGGATATTTTATGATTGGAAAATCCAGAAGTGAAAGGGTTTTATTTTACATGCCTGCCAAATTTAACAGTAAATCTGTAGAGAACTTATTTACCGTCAAACTGCTTTTAGAAGTCAGATACGAGGTTGCCTGCTGGGTTTCTGTGGAATAAAAAAATTATAGTGGAACAGATTTTGGATCAATTAGTAGGAAACTGGGTAAACTTTGCTCAGTTTGAGGGAAATAAACCATTGCTTCTCTTAATCACATCTGATGAAATAAAGGCGTTTATGAACGCAGCCATTCTTAACCTCCTTCAGCTGGGTCACGAATTCATGTAGCAGTTAGCTACCATCATAAATAATTCCTAAATCAGCCCTCTCTCTTCCTATTTACATCTGGCTGCAACTTAACCTCAAGTCATGCCATTTGACACTTTAAGACTTTGCTGTTATGAAGCGAAATATGAATGCTGCTATAAATGTGAGTTAATCTCTGTTCTCTGTCAAATCTGTATCCACTTCATGATCCCAAAGCCCTACCACCTCATTTCCCAAAGGCCAATATTAGTAGGTCAATTACTAATTCCTAATCTCCCAAAGCAGACTTGTGAAACAATTCCACTAGGAAATTTGTTCCACATTTAAGATGCTACATATATTCTTAGCACTGCATCTCCATGCACTCTAGATAACTGAACTTTGACCATAAATGGGGGTATCTGATAAATACTTCTATGACAGACTGAAACATTTCCTTCCAGTGTGATTTTAACAGGATAATCAACTTCAAGAGACACATCAGCATAATTCTGTAAAATGTCAATTCATTAAATATTTTGGCCTGTTTATCCCATTGCTCTGTGAATGAATGCCCTTAGAGGATCAAATGGCCATTTGTTGTTCCTATTTGATTCCAGGCTTAACAAATGAAATCATAACCCTAGTATAGTACTGGCTTTGGACAATGGGCTTATATATTCTATTATATCCATTGCCATTCACCTGATAATTAGCTTTATAATATGTCATTTGGATGGCACAAGACCTTGATTAGGTCAATTTGGGGCCTTAAGCGAAACATGCTTAAACAATTCATTTCACAAAATGGGATGTACTCAATGCAAATCCTAGACATAATAAGAGCTATTTTGTAAGTGTGATGAGAAATACAATCTCATCCTAGTTTAGGACTTCCAAAGAAGAGCCCCGGTTGAAAACGTCCACTTTCCTGCTCCTCTGGTGCTGCCTGGCTGCTGTGTTCCTTCAGCTCCACATTATGTTATCTCTGACTCCAGCACGCGCAGTTTTTACTAACTCCTAGTTCATAGAGATAATGGGAACTGCAGATGCTGGAGAATCCGAGATAACTAAATATGGAGCTGGATGAACACAGCAGGCCGAGCAGCATCTTAGAGGCACAAAGGCTGGTGTTTCAGACCTACCCTTCATCAGTCAGACTCTCCTCCCTCATTTTTGCAGGTTTTAACCTTCCAAGCTTCTTCATTCATTCTTCTTCCTTCTCTCATCCTTTTTGTTTTGAAAATACCTATTTGTTTTCCGTTCATTCTTTAACACTTTAATTTCTTCTTCAGAAGTATCTCAAAAATTGTTACTTTACAGCTTGAGGACAAACAGTCTATCCATATTTGTCAACTTGTACTACGAAGTGTTACAAAATCCCAGCTCTGTCAAAAACTTAATTAACCATCTCTCCCATAGTTTTCAATCTTGCTATTTTTTAAAAGTGCTTGTTAATTATCCTGTAACTTGCATTGGCTGCTTCACCACATTAAAGGTGCTATAGAAATGTATTTTTTTCTAATGTCCTAACCTATAAGACCTAAACATTCACCTCGTTTTTTTTCAGTTGAAAAGAAATCTTAATCAGACTAATATCACACCTTTGGATAATGTTGTATAATTTCTGTGGTAACTAGTATGGAAAGAATTCAGTTGCAATAATTGTACGTTCTGTTTCTTTCTTGAGAAACTCAATCCAGCCAGTCAACCTCAGAAACCAAAGTTTCCACCTTGAATTGTTCTCATTACAACCATCAAAGCAATTTCAATGCTGTGTACTGACAGTTTCTTTGTCAATAAAGTAAATTAGTGGTTGGGGTACAGCCTCTGTATTCCTCACCAGATATCAACTGAATGGACATGTGGCTCATAATTAACAGAACATTGGAAGTTGGTGTGCTGGAAATTTTGGCAAACAATAAGATTGAGAAGTCCCCAGGGCCAGACCAGATTTATCCTAGGTTGCTCCGGGAAGCGACAAAGGAGGTTGCTAAGCCGCTGGCGAAGATATTTGCTTCCTCACTCTCCATGGGAGTCGTACCAGAAGATTGGAGGGAGGCAAATGTTGTTCCTCTTTTCAAGAAAGGGAATAGGGAATTCCCTGGAAATTACAGACCAGTCAGCCTTACGTCTGTGATCAGCAAGGTTTTGGAAAGAATTCTGGGGAATAGGATTTATGACTATTTCGAAAAGCATTGCGTGATTAAAGGGAGTCAGCATGGCTTTGTGAGGGGCAGGTCATGCCTTACAAATCTTATTGAGTTCTTTGAGGAAGTCACAAGGCAGGTTGACGAGGGTCGAGCAGTGGATGTGGTGTACATGGACTTCAGCAAGGCATTTGATAAGGTTCCCCACGGCAGGCTCATTCATAAAGTCAGGAGGTATGGGGTACAGGGTGATTTGGCTGTCTGGATTCAGAATTGGTTGGCTGACAGGAGGCAGAGAGTGGTTGTAGATGGTAAGTATTCTGCCTGGAGGTCAGTGCTGAGTGGTGTCCCGCAGGGCTCTGTTCTTGGACCTCTGCTCTTTGTAGTTTTTATAAATGACTTGGATGAGGAGGTTGAGGGGTGGGTTAGTATGTTTGCTGATGACACAAAGGTTGGAGATACCATTGATAGTATCGAGTGCTATTACAGGCTTCAGCGAGACATTGACAGAATGCAGAGCTGGGCTGAGAAATGGCAGATGGAGTTCAACCTGGATAAATGCGAAGTGATGCATTTTGGAAGGTCGAACTTAAATGCTGAATATAGGATTAAAGGCAGGATTCTCGGCAGTGTGGAGGAACAGCAGGATATTGTGTTTAAGTGCATAGCTCCCTCAAAGTTGCCACCCAGGTGGATAAGTTTGTTAAGAAAGCATATGGTGTTTTGGCTTTCATTAACAGGGGGATCGAGTTTAAGAGCCGCGAGGTTATGCTGCAGCTCTACAAAACCCTGGTGAGACCACACTTGGAATATTGTGTCCAGTTCTGGTCACCCTATTATAGGAAAGATGTGCAGGCTTTCGAGAGGGTGCAAAGGAGGCTTACCAGGATGCTGCCTGGACTGGAGGGCTTGTCTTACGAGGAGAGGTTGACTGAGCTTGGACTTTTCTCTCTGAAGAGAAGGAGGAAGAGAGGCGACCTGATCGAGGTATACAAGGTAATGAGAGACATGGATAGAATCGATAGCCAGAGACTTTTCCCCAAGGCAGGATTGACTGCCACAAGGGGTCATAGTGTTAAGGTGTTAGGAGGAAGGTATAGAGGAGACGTCAGAGGGAGGTTCTTCACCCAGAGAGTTGTGAGCGCATGGAATACTTTGCCAGTGGAAGTCATGGAAGCGGAGCCATTAGTGACATTTAAGCAACTGCTGGACATGCACATGGACAATAGTAAATTGAGGGGAATGTAGGTTAGGTTATTTTATTTTTGGATTTGGATTATTCCATGGCACATCATCATGGGCCGAAGGGCCTGCACTGTGCTGTACTTTTCTATGTTCTATGTTCTAAGTTCTATTTACAAGGCAATTTCATTTACAAGCAAACACCAAAAGTGTCTCATGAATATTGCAAGTACTTGCTTTAGTGCTGACTTGTGTGATTTGGTTTGTTTTTCTCTTAATCTTGAAGCCCATGAGCAATACCTCATGCTCATTTAAAATGTCTTTGTGTGGCATTTCTTATGGCTTGATCAAATCAATGCGCTGTGGATTATGAGATTAACCAGAACTCCAGTCGGTTAACCATTCAGCCTCTGACTCTCAAGAAAAGCCAAAAGAATTGCAGATGCTGTTCCTGAGGAATGGATACCAGACTTGAAACATTAACTCTGATTCCTCTGCACAGGTGCTGCCTGAACTGCTGAGCTTTTCCAACAATATCTGATTTTGTTTCACCTCTGACACTCATTGGATTAATTGCTTCTGTTTGAAGGCTTACACCAATCTTCTCCAGTTATCCAGCGGCAAAGAGCATTTCTGAATATTGGTGATAGTAGACCACATACATTTCTAGATGGTGCTGCGTGAATTGATCTAACCCAAGACACCATGGTTGGTCACTTGGAGATAGCAAGAACTGTTAATGATACAATCAGAGTTGATACTTTGTGGAGCTGGAGGAACACAGCAGGTCAGACAGCATCAGAGCCGCAGGGAAGTCGCCAT
This sequence comes from Stegostoma tigrinum, assembly GCF_030684315.1. Taxonomy (NCBI): domain Eukaryota; kingdom Metazoa; phylum Chordata; class Chondrichthyes; order Orectolobiformes; family Stegostomatidae; genus Stegostoma; species Stegostoma tigrinum. The sequence goes on along the minus strand of NC_081381.1, from coordinate 40,417,372 downwards.
TTCGAGTTTACGCCCTTTATTAGGAGTGGTGAAGGATGTAAACGTGAAACATATGTTTTCCTGTTCCTCTGATGCTTCCTGACCTGTTGGGTTCATTGCAGTTGGTCACAGCCTAAAGGTACTGACCTTAGATACCAATATACTTTAATATCTGAAATAGAGACCAGGATTATTCCTTCTAAGGTACAAGCAGGGAAATTTCTCAGCTCTTTGCGCCCACTTTGAGAGAAAGTACCTCAAGTATATAAATGACTCAGATGAAAACGTAGATGGCTGGGTTAGTAAGTTTGCAGATGACATGAAGTTTGATGGAGTTGTGGATAGTTTAGAAGGTTGTCAAAGGATACAGCGGGATATAGATCAGTTGCAGATATCGGTGGAGAAATGGCAGATGGAGTTTAATCCAGGCAAGTGTGAAATGCTGCTCTTTGGGAGATCGAATGTTAAGGAAACATTAATGGCAGGGCCCTGAACAGCATTAATGTACAGAAGGATCTTGGGGTTCAAGTCCATAGCTCCCTGAAAGTGGCCAGGTGAGTAGACGGGGTGGTAAAGAAAGTGTATGGTATGGTTGCCTTTATTGTTCAGGCATTGAGTACAAGAGTCAGGATGTCATGTTGCAGCTTTATAAGACTTTGGTCAGGCCGCAGTTAGAGCATTGTGTACACTATTGGTTGTCACATTATGGGAAGGATGTGGAGGCTTTTTAAAGGGTACACAAAAGGTTTACCAGGGTGTTGCCTGGATCAGAGGGTATGATCTATAAGGAGAGGCTGGAAAAATTCTGCAGGCCAAGCAGCATCAGAGGAGCAGGAAGGCTGACTTTCTGGTGCTAAGAAGGGTCTCAGCCTGAAACGTCAGCCTTCCTGCTCCTCTGATGCTGCTTGGCCTGCTGTGTTCATCCAGCTCCACACCTTGTTATCTCAGATTCTCCAGCATTGTCAGTTCCTACTATCTCTGGAAAAATTCAGGTTGTTTTCTCTGCAGTGGCAGAGGCTGAGAGGAGACTTGATACAAGTCTGTAAGTGGTAGGAGTCTGGAACGTGCTGCCAGGGGAGTGGTGGAGACAAATAGGATAGGGGCACTTAAGGGGTTTTTAGATAAGCAAATGAATTTACAAAGAATGGAGGGATATAGACCAAGTACAGACAGAAGGGATTAGTTTAATTTGGCATCATGTTCAGCACAATATCATAGGCTGAAGGGACCCGTTCCTGTTCTAGAACATAGAACATAGAACAGTACAGCACAGAACAGGCCCTTCAGCCCACAATGTTGTGCCGACCATTGATCCTCATGTATGCATCCTCAAATTTCTGTGACCATATACATGTCCAGCAGTCTCTTAAATGACCCCAATGACCTTGCTTCCACAACTGCTGCTGGCAACGCATTCCATGCTCTCACAACTCTCTGCGTAAAGAACCTGCCTCTGACATCCCCTCTATACTTTCCACCAACCAGCTTAAAACTATGACCCCTCGTGCTAGCCATTTCTGCCCTGGGAAATAGTCTCTGGCTATCAACTCTATCTATGCCTCTCATTATCTTGTATACCTCAATTAGGTCCCCTCTCCTCCTCCTTTTCTCCAATGAAAAGAGACCGAGCTCAGTCAACCTCTCTTCATAAGATAAGCCCTCCAGTCCAGGCAGCATCCTGGTAAACCTCCTCTGAACCCTCTCCAAAGCATCCACATCTTTCCTATAATAGGGCGCCCAGAACTGGACGCAGTATTCCAAGTGCGGTCTAACCAAAGTTTTATAGAGCTGCAACAAGATCTCACGACTCTTAAACTCAATCCCCCTGTTAATGAAAGCCAAAACACCATATGCTTTCTTAACAACCCTGTCCACTTGGGTGGCCATTTTAAGGGATCTATGTATCTGCACACCAAGATCCCTCTGTTCCTCCACGCTGCCAAGAATCCTATCGTCAATCCTGTACTCAGCTTTCAAATTCGACCTTCCAAAATGCATCACCTCGCATTTATCCAGGATTGTTCTGTATTGTTCAACGTTCTATGTTCTAAATAACAGAATCTTTGTTGTGGGAAAAGGGATGGGTGAGGGTTTACATTGGGCACACTGACTCCAGGCACAAATCAGAGACTGTCACTGGCGTTTTTGAGTGTATAGGAGGCTCTGTATAGTCGTTTGGGATTTTGTTCCAGTTGTGGCAATTAGTATAAGGCCAGCTAATTTCACCGCCCCACCACATTCCCAGCTGCCTTGTATCAAGCAGCAGCAAGCAAGAACTGCAGATGATTGATTTTATTTTCATCCAACCCACTGTAATTATAGCTTCACCTCCATGACTGAGCCCAAGTACTCAACAGTGACTGGAGATTGAAACAATGATCTTTCTGTCCAACCATGAATTGATTAAATGTTCCAAATTCTTGCCCCGTTTAGCCAAAATGGCCGTTTCTGAAAATCCATTGACATAACCTGGTACAAACCTTGTTTGCTAGGGACAGGGGGCATTTCACAGATGCACAAACACACATAAAACTACACTGAAGAGCAATTTATTTTTCTTTGCAAGCTTCTGAACTCAGCTCATGGGATTTTAGGAAAATTGTCCAAGACTATTGAACTCTTTGGAGATTTCAGGTTCACTTTGGGAAGGCACGGGAGCCTTTTCAGGAGGTTCAGGCACCCTCATGAGATTGCTAGCAGTAGAATTTAGAGGTCATTTTACAGTGTGTAAACTCTGTGGAGCTGTCAAGTCATTCAAATTGTCACAAGCAAGTATCCAGCCAACCCATGCTGGTAAAACTCACAACACACCTTTAAAAATTAGATATGATGCTGCAACTGGACAGCATTTGTTGGATAACCCTGAATGGAATAAAGGGGCACCAACTTAAGACTGAGATAAGGAAGAAATTCTACTCTCAGAGGGTTGAGTGTCTTTGGAACTCTTGCCACAGAGACGTGTGGGGGCAGAGACCTCGTTTATATTTAAGGATGAGACAGATAGATTCTCGATCATTCGAGGAATAAAGCGTTATGGGGAAAAGAGGCAGGCAAGTTGATGTGAAGGAATATTGGCTCTGCCATTGTCCTATTGAATAGCACAGCAGGCTTGAGTAGCTAAATAGCTTGCTCCTGTTCTTAATTTCTATGGATCATTTGGTCTTACGGTGGGAGGAATTATGTTGACAGCCAGTTTAGAATGATCAGTCAGTCAGCGCGATGCGCTTAAATTCTCTAGAAGCTACAAATGCTCATACATAGGTGCCTGTTATTTTTAGACAAGAACAGCCATGTATGTAAACTGTAACAAGAACAAAGAAGAATACAGCATAGGAACAGGCCCTTCAGCCCTTCTCGAGAGCCGACACCATTTACCCTTCCATAGTAAAACTGTCTTTACTTACAGGATCCGCATCCCTCTAATCCCTTCCTATTCATGCATTTGCCCAGGTGTTTCTTGAATGCTGTTGTGTCAGCTTCCACCAGCTCCTCTGGCAATGCGTTCTAGGTACTCACCACCCTTTTGTGTGAAAAACCTCCATCAGACATCTCTTTTAAAATCTCCCCTGCACCTTGAACCAAATGTATCCGAATAATTGATTCCTCCTCCCTGGGAAAAAGCCTGACACTTTCCACTGTGCCTGTTTTAACTCAACAGAAGTAAGTGACACTCTCATTTGTTCATTTCTCAGGCAATGCTCTGATCCAGAGCCAACCTGCCAAGTTTAAAATTTAAATCACTCCTGGCTACTCTCTGTCAATCAGCGATTACTGATGCATTCTCCATGGCAATGTTTCTTCCAATCAAATACCAAGTTAACAACCAATCAGCATGAAGAAAGATGAAAAACGTCAACAATACTCAAGGCCTGTGCAGCCAAGCAACTTCTTAGAGAGTAGGAATAAGAAGTTAGGCCAGACACCTCGGTGTTTGAGGAGTTGGTGCAGTGGGCAAGGATTCAGATTTTTGGATCATTGGCATCTCTTATCGGACAAAAGAGGCCTGTTCAATAGGACTGGTTTTCACCTGAACTGCAAGGGAACCAATATTCTGGCCGGCAGATTTGCTTAGTAGTTAAATAGTCATCAGTGGGTTAGCATGTTTGTTATCACTGATTTGTATTGATGACCCATGTCTAGCACATCCATTGTCCTTGCCTTTGGTATCAAGCAACAACCAGGATGCATACGTTTCTGTTTGAACAACCATTATGCTTTATGTCACTCAAGGTAGCTTAATCACAAAGTAGCCTTTACTGGGTATTACTGTAAAGGATTTAACTTTGACCAAGTGCCATGGTGGGAATTGAAGTCCAGAACACTAATCTGGAATTCTGGCTTAGGGGTTTCTTTTTATGTGGGATATGAGTGTCCTTGCCCATTCCTCATTGTGTCTTTTGAAGGTGGTGGCGAGCTGCAATCCATGTGCTGTAGGTCGACACAGAATTCTGTTAGGGAGGCAATTCCAGGATTTTGACTCAACAACACTGAAAAAAATGGCAATATATTTCCAAATCAGGATGATGAGTGACTTGCAGGGGAACTTGCAGGTGACAGTGATATCTCCCATGTCGGTGCTGCTTATGTCCTCCTAGATGGAGCTGGTCATGGGTTTGAAAGCTTGATTCTAAGGAGCCTTTAGGAATTTCTGCAGTGTATCTTGTAGATAATACACTTTGCTGCTACTGAACGTTATTGGTACAGTGACTGAAAGTCTGTGAAGGTGGCACAAATCACACAAGCTACTTTGTCCTGGATGTTGTCAAACTTCTTGAGTATTATTGAAGCTGCTCCAAACCAGGCAAGTGGGGAGCATTCCATTACACTACTGGCTTGTGCCTTACAGATAACGAACAGGCTCTGGGAATCAGGAGGTGCATCACTGAGCAGGTTATTGCTGAGCAGGTGCTACTTGATAGTACAGTTGATGACAACTTCCAACACTTTACTGATGATTGAGAATACACTGATAGGGTGATAATTAATGTGGTTTGATTTGTCCTGTTTTTTGTGTATAGGACATACCTGAGCATTTTTTCACATTACTGAGCAGGTATCAGCATTGTATCTGTACTGGAACAGCCTGGCTTGGGGAGCAGCTATTCCAGTGACATTACCACTTTGTCACTATCTCTTTGTGAATGGTTATTTTGTGTCAGTCTTCAGACTCGAGAAAGGGACATTCCAAGAAAATTAATAATGTGTCAAAGGCAGGAACTCAATAAAGTTAACATTCGAGCTGTTCAGGGATTTGCACAAGAATTTTTCAAAACATTTTTGATTCACAAAATATTCTTTTACTGAATAATTGAAAACAACCATGTTATTTTTTTTTTAAATGTTCAAAATATGACGTGAGTAAACTATGGATCTGTTCATCTAATATCTGATATCACGAGATATTGTAATCTATAATTTATGTCAGAATGACTGAGTACATGGAGAATCTTGAGCTGATTAGAGAGACCTGACATAGTTTTGAAAAGGGAAGGTCATATCTAAAGAAATTAACATTTATTGTATTTTAAGAAGAAGCAGGACAGAAAATGAGGTAAATGACCAATAGAATGGAGGAAGAAGTGAATTAAAACTTAATGTATGATAGATAGAAATCTTCGAAAGAACACAATGCAGCGTAACAGAGAAGAAGATTAGAAATATAGCGACAGTCTGATTAAGAGCTGGTGCATCACCAGAGACACCTGAAGTATATTATCAACACATTGTGTAGCAAGATGATGTGCAAAAACATTCCACGGATGTTCTGGCACAAAAATGCAGCTGTGAGACAATTCATCACTTTTTCCAAATGTCAACTGTCATGGCAGCAGAAAAGAAAAAGTTCAAAGTCATAAAATGTGAAATTTGCCTCTTCTTAATTTGACATTTTTATTATGTTACTGAGAGTATTTCGAGGAAGCAGGTTATCAGACAGGACTGTCACATCTTTTAAGAGAATCCTGTTTTCTGTAAGCTGAGAAACACAATGACATCTTTTGGGAATAGTTACAATAATTTAAAAATCTTAATGGTTCGAAGTACCATAAACCAAACCTTTAAATATTGAAGTTTTCTCCCATTTCAGCCTGAAATAGATTATTTATAGACTTTCAAGTTGGATAGAAATGAGGAAGGAGAGATTTAGGAAGAGCCTGAACATACCCAGGTTAGAGGCAATGGAAAATGATGTATTCACAATTCCCCATTGTACCTGGATCACAGTGTGACTTACTGGAAATGTTTGGGAAGAGCAGAGTAAGAGTTGACCCTCTTCACCTGAGTGCCCATTCTTCAGCTGTGTACCTAAGATTTTAAGCTGGGTGTCTAAATTCTGAATTGCTATACACATCCGCAGCCCCCAGGCTACAAATAGGTTCCATTCTTAAGTACGTCTGTAAGTCAATTTGTATGCACATTATAATATTATACAAAGGAAATAGTCATTCATAAGTATGAGAAAGCATGAGCAGGTCAGATCTTTAAAATTAATATAGAATATTGTTTGTAGGTATGAGCATTTGTAAGTCAAACACTCATAAGTTGGGAACTGCCTGTAGATTAATACATATCATCATTGCGTGCTGTGCCTGTTGGCTGGCCATTTCTTCATAACATTTGTTACATCTCTCTATCCTGTGCTACTCTTCAAATCTGCTGATAATATCAATTTTCAAGACAACCAGAATTAAAATTCTCTTTCTTCTTCTTTTTTCCTTGAAATCTTCCCTTCTCATCTCTTTCCTCCTGCAATACAGCCTACTCATTCTCTCCCTGCCTTTCCCTAATTCCATTATTGTTCAGTGGATTTCTTTGTTCACTCTCCTCAGCACTGCATCATTTACTATTTGTCTTTCCAGTTCATTTTTCCATTCTGAGTCCAAATGCACAACTCGAAACTATTTTGCAATTTTTGATTTCCTTTTCCTGTGAAATCTAAGTGTCTCATCCATTTAAAACAAAAACTTGAAATCAGGCTTTTTAAGAATTGAGGTTTGAGTTGTTTATTCAACCACCTCCATCTTGGCTGTATCTTTTTCTAAAATATAATTCCACTGCTCTCCTGATTTCTACGTCATTCCATCCATTTTGCTTTCTAAATATTGGAATTCTTGGACTTAGGACATAGAACAGTACAGCACAGGGGCAGGCTCTTTGGCTGTTCCATGTTCTAGAACTTTATTCTAACTTTTTTATCCTTCTATGAATTCAGTATTATGCATCACAATAGTTTTGCCATCATCCCTTTTATTCGAAGGTTCATGCCGGCAGCTCAGAGTCTATACTTGCTTTTGCAAAGCTTCTTCTGTATTTGTTACAATTGAAAGTTCTTTGTGATCTGTGTCCTATGCTGAGAAGAAGAGAAGGAGAGATGGAATGGGGATTAGCAACAGTGCTTGACAAGGATGCTGACAACTGTGTGTGTGAAATGAAATACAAGTCAACCAGGCCAACACTGGTGAAACCAAAAGGGTAACCAGTGGATTTCAGTGAATTCACTCACAAGGAAATGTCCAGGCGAAGGTGTTGATGAAATGTGTGGTAGTGGTGAATAGCTAATCAAACAGGAGAGTGGAAAAAGCTGCATGATTATTATAGGAAATTGAAACTGTACTGTTGGAGGCAAAACAAAAGAGATGATCTGTTGGGGCTCATGCTGAAGGGATTGCACTCTGTTTTAAACAGGACACGCCCAACATTTCCAGGCCATCAAGTCACAACAGTCTGTGAGCTTGCGCTGATAAAAACTCCAAGGCCAACAGGCTGCACTGGAGGGCAAGTTCTCTCCACCCAGGGCTGCTGTAAGACATGGCATGAGGGAAAGGAAGATAATGGCCATCTGAGGGCACATCAGTGGCCTGGGGTGACATTCCATTGTAAATACATTCTCATGTTTGCAAATTTATATTCATTCATCAGTAGCAGCTGGGAGCATGAAGGGCTGCCTCACTGCAGTGTGAAGAATGAAGTTACAGGGCGGGGCCATCCACAGTTCTGCCCGATGTTTGATGGTTCAAAGTATGAGGTGAGCAGCTCCTGCTCCACGACCAGGGTCTGGGACCTTGGGACGTGATTGCCAGTTTTACAATAAAAGTCATTCTTTCCAGGTCATTGTACATGGCCAAGCATTATCACCATTGTTTCAAATGCTGCAGAGTGTGGGCGAGAGAGCTTGGGATTAGGAATTGGGCTTCGACAAACAGACTCATGTCCAAGATTCCTGCACAGCATTTCACGTCCACAGACTTCTTTTACCTGGTCAGTGAGATTGTCAGTTTAATGCTCTTCCTCTTTCTAGGGCCTTATATTGTACATCTCCCCCATCTCTGACTGAATGAAACACTTTCCCCGCCCACGCTTTGCTGGCAGCCATTTTCATCTCCATTGTTCAATTTGCATCACAACAGAAGGAAGCAGAGATTGTGTTTCACATAATGAGTCATTCAGTCAGCCTCTCAACCTAACCTTCACATTCCCTTTATGGTAACCCTCATCATCAATCCTGTGATCTTTACCACCTTCCCACCCGACCAAGGTTTTCATCTCCACACTATACCCCTGACTCTGGGCAGATCAAATCTTCAGACCAGACAGAGTAGGGCACTACCCTCCCATTGAAACCAGGGGGAAAATGACTGTCAATAATCCACAACCTCCTGTATTATCCTGTATTTCTCTTCCATACTGAAGAGTCTCCTTCTCCCCCATATGTTGAGGTGCTCCTTTCACCATTGATTCCCACTCTCCATCTTATCATACTGCCTTCAATATCCCGGATTGAGTTCCTTAGCTTCCCTCCAGCAGCTGTCACCCCTATAATCCCCCTTGATGTTTGATGGATGGACCCACAGGATTGACCATGGAAAACCCATTTGACCAACTTGAACAGACAGTGCTAACTGATGATTGACCAGACCCCTGACTGATCACTGTCCATCTTACTGAATGACCTCCTGTATCTCCCTGGGCTGATTGCACTGAATCCATAGGACTGCCTGTGGCCCACTCCCCAGACTTTTTAGGTTTCGACCCCCCTGATGCTGACCACCCCAAGCAGCCAAATGACGACATCCATACTGTTGGCTTAGCAGGGACACTGTTCTTGTCTTACTGTACTATGAACTCCTGGCTGAAGGGTGTCTCCCTAGGACTGATTGAGGGCTACTCACCTTGGACTTTGAGACATGGCCAATTCGTTGAACCACATGCAGGGTATTTGCAATGTATGCTACAAACACATGGTGCAAGTTTGAGATTGATGTGATACGCTGTAGTACAGCAACAGATCAACCCATTTTGCCTTATCACTCCTGATAATGAAGTCACGTTACCTGGCTTTGTGTCTGCACTGACAGGCAACTCAAGACATAAGGGCTTTTATTCTTCAGGTTTTGGCTAAAGATTGGTGATGTGCCATAGAGGTGTAGTGAGGTTTGTTTGTGTCTGATGCCAATGGCACTGGAGGGGGAAGATGTGGGTGGTCACTGCAAACTGTGTACCCTGAGATGTGACTTACTCCAGTCTAAGGTGGTGGTCCAGAGGAGTGGGTGATGATCTGGACTCACCGGGAAACCATTCTGACTTCAATAAAAAACAAAAGAACTGTGGATGCTGTAAATCAGGAACAAAAACAGAAGTAGCTGGGAAAGGTCAGCAGGTCTGGCAGCATCTGTGAAGAAAAAAAATCAGCGTTAACATTTTGGATCCAGTGACCTTTCCTCAGAACCCCTCCGTTCTGAGTTTTTCCAGCAACTTCTGTTTTTGAACCATTCTGGCTTTACTGTTGAGAATTGTTGCTGTCTAATTTCTATCCGCATGTTGGGATGTTGAGAAATTGCATATCAATGAGAGGAGATTAATTAATAGTAAAACAGTTGTGCACACAATGCATGCAAATGGGCCAATCACTGCTCACTAGCAAGATTCTTGTCTTGTCTTTCAGCTCTTGATTGGTAAAGGAAACTTTTGATTCCTCACGAGAATCTCCTCCTGTTGATCTCTCATGATTTTCCCAACTATTTCTCCAATGCCGGGGCTGTCCAGTGGCTGGGAAGATTCTGTCCTTAGAGCTTAACTTTACGTCAGCTCAGCATGTCTCCTGAGGTCTGCACATGGTGGATAATACGTACCAGATGGATACTGGTGATGTGTGGGCACATAAGATGATGCGAAGTTGCCAGAGGAACTACAAGGGACAAAGGAAATGATTGGGGATCACAGTTTGGCATGCAGAGCAATTGGAGGTGGGTAGAGGGACATGAATTGGTGTGGAGGATATGACAGGACACTTGGAACAGGAGCATGAATGTATTAGTATCAGTTAGCATGGGTAGGGTATGGGGAGTTAGTGGGGATGTTATAAAACAGTATAGCTCCAGGGTTCAATATTAATTAAAACAATTAATGTCATGTCCTAGAGCAGGTCTTCTAAACAATGTTCTATGACCCTCAGAAGTTCTTGTGGTTGGCTCTGAACAGCATCCAAGGAAATTGAGTTCAGCTCCAACACGCACATATGGAATGAATGTTCCAGCAGCTAAGTCTCTATCTCCCGAGGCAAGTGCAAAGATGTGTATATCCATCTCAGGAGTGAAAATCCAGGCCTTAGACTCCCATATACCATACTAAAAATAAGAGACATCCCTTAAGAATCCAAGGACAGGCTATCAAAACAAGGGGCAATCCTTCAAAATATGGGACGGTTCGCACCAGAAACAGCACAGACAGAGTAGAATTCACAAAGTATGAAGGATGAGACATAGGAGATGGAAGGATTCTCGGGGTCACGCAAGCTATCTCTGATCTTCTTTCATGGAGGACCTATAGAGTCATAGAGCATGGAAAGAGACCCTTTGGCCCAACTCATTCATGTCGACCAAGTCTCCCAAAATAAACCAGTCCCATTTGCCTGCATTTGACCCATAACCCTGCAAACCTTTCTTAATCATGTACCTGTCCAAATGTTTACTAAATGCTGAAACTGCACCTGCACCTATCACTTCCTCTGGCAGTTCATTCCATAATTGCATCATCCTCTGAATGAAAAAATTACCCCTGAAATCCATTTTAAATCTTTCCCTTCTCACCTTAAACCTATGGTCTCTAGTTTTAGATTCCCCTGTCCTCAGGAAAAGACCTTGGCTGTTTACTTTATGCATGACCCCATAAATTTGCCTTACCTTTGAAGCAACAAAATTAATTTCTAAACCCGTGTGCCAACATTATTTTAAAATCAAAAGTTGTAAGTGGCACAGCACAATGTCCAATTTGCTGAATTAACAGCACACCATCATGGAAAATCAAAATATTTAAAATCACATCAAACAGTTGAAATGACAAGAGTGAACAACATTTTAGATCAAAGGCTGCTTCTTAACTTGACTACATTCTTCAGCAAAACAAATTATTCTTTGAAATTGGAAGAGTACAAAGAAATTGTGACTTTAAAAATGTAAGTAGATGGTGTCAGAAATAACTAAAATGGAAATAGAATCGAGACAAAGGTCATAGTAAATGGAAAGTGTAGGAACTGAAGTGCCTAGAAAATTAATGGATTGAAACATCAGTCAAATGATTTTTGAAAAAATGTAATAAAAATGAAACTGGAATAAAAAAATTGTGAAATATAAACAAAAACAGAATTAGGCCAGTTAGCCCATCAAGCCTATTAACCGTTCAATCAGATCATGGATGTACCTTAAACATGTTTAGAGATGGTGCATCCACAGTCATAAAGAATTCTGAAGAGCCACAACCCTCTGAATGAAAAGGATTTCTCTTCATCTTGTACCTAAGTAGCACCTCCCTTGTCTTTTCACTTGTGCCCTCTGTGTCTAGACTTCCCGAACTGGGGGAGCATCTTGTCTGCATCTACCCTTCAATTGTTTTGTAACTTTCAAACAGATCACTCTCATTCATGCCAACCAATTGCAAAAGCCAATAATCTGAAGGAAAGGTATTTCGTGAGCAAACCCGCGGTTTGATATTTCAATCCGAGTAGATTTGCGACAAGTCCTGTTTGATGAACTTGATTGCTTTTTCCAATGAATGGAGATGGTTAAACAGGGTCGTGGTGTTAATATTGTGTAGACGGCCTTTTGAAAGGCGATTGAGAAAGTACCAGATAGTACATTTGTATTCTGGCTGCTACTGTCCTTTTAATCCCATCATTTTACCTAACTCCTAAACAAAATAGGATTAAAGGGACAGTCCGATTATAAAATGAGTTAAAAACATCGAAAGTGGAATGTAATGGACAATTGTTGAGAAAGCCTCACTCAGATTTATTCAATGTCTGACTGAGATAACCACGATCAGAAAAGGGGGATACTGCCTAAAGCTAACCCCAAACCCTCGCTGCTGAATTTTCTCTACTACGCTCCATAAGATATGGGAGCAGAATTATATCATTCGACTTGTTACATCTGCTACACCATTCAATCATGGTTGATATGTTTCTGAAGCCTATTCTCCTGCCTTCTCCCATGGCCCTTGGTCCCTTTACCAATCATGATCCAATTATCGCTGATTAACTACAGCCAATGACTTGGCCTCTGCAGCCCTTTGTGGCAGTAAGTTCCACAGATTCAACACCATCTAGCTGAAAACAATTCCACCTCATCTCTGTTCTGTAGGATTGTCCCTTCATTATGGGCTGTGCCCTCAGGTCTTTGTCTCTCCAATGAGTGGAAACATCTTCTCCACATCCGCTCTATCTCATCTCTCATCATCCTGTAAGCATCAATCAGATCCCCCCTCATCCTTTCAAACTCCATTGAGCACAACCGCTCCTCATACGATAAGCACATCATCCCCATTACCATTCTTGTAAACTTCCTTTGGATCCCCTTCAATGTCACCATATCCTTCCACAGATATGAATTCCAAAACTACCCACAATATTCCAATATGATCTGACCAGAGTGTTATATGGCTTCAGGAGTATATCCCTGCTCTTGTATTCTAGCCACCTTGAAATGAATGCCAACATTAGATTTGCCTTCGTAATTACCAGCTGAACCTGCATGTTAATGTTAAGAGAAACCTGAGCGAGAACTCCCAAGTGCCTTTGTGTTTCAGATTGCCTCCATGTTGCCCTCCTCACCTTTACCTGAGGTCTTTTGGCATTCTTTGGCCTGATGAAAGTATAGGGTAGAATCATCCAGCCCCTGAAGGATGACAGTGTTGGCTAATCAGCTGACAAAATCTGGCGAGGTCAGCAGAAGCAAGATTCTCAATGTCAAAAGAAAAAGGCCCAATTCTCAAACTGAGTTTTGAACAGTTAGTGAGCAGTGACAGGCCTCTTTACATCAATTGGTATGCATCAACAGGCCATTACTTCCTAATTTCATCACGTTTATCTACAGTTAACTGGTTCTGCCATGGGATGGATGGGAAACCAGACGGCGATAATTCCCAGCATGGAATTCCGAGCGAGTACCTGGTGACTCCACTTCATTGCTCGTTCCTTCAAATCTCCAATTATTCTCAGCAGGCCCAACACCTCAGTTTACGCTCTATGGCCTACATTACTGGCTATAAATATTGGCATTAGATACAAAAGGGCCTCACCACAACATCATAGTGCCCCTTAGATTCATTGACAATACACTTGTGCACAGACAAGGCTGAGTGTGGCGTGCCCAAAGGCTGGTTCACCTGATTGAAGATTTCAGACATAGTGGAGGAGTAAAAGGCCTGGCTACTTTGAGAGAAGGCATCTGGGTTTGTCATAAGGCTGGGTGCCTAATGACTTTCTCCTTGTAAGGAAAGGGTACTTGAGTGTTCCTTATCCCACTGTCAACATGCTGTTGACACTGAGCACCAATGGCGAGAGCAATGGAATCCAGCTCTACGCACAGATCCAGCAGACACTGACGGTGTCCATGGAGGCAGCCAGACAACCTGGGACAAACAGCATTGGAATACCCCTGCAACTTTGGTGTCAGTTTGCCTCCGACAAGCCTGCCAGCTGCTCCTGCATCTGCCTGTACCTTGCAGTGAAGTTGTCAATCTCAGACACCACAGGGCCCTGATCCTGCCTCGGCCTGAGTGAGTGCCCGCTCTCTCACAGCCCTCTGAGAGCCAGCGGATCTGGGACAATTCTCCTTCGACCAGCTGCAGTGGTGTGCTCACCAGTCTGGGCTCCTGAAACCTAGTTGAGGTCCCAGTATCTGAGCTGGTGGAGGGAGACATCTTGTAGGGGCACCCTTTTGTTCACAGAGATGGCCCAGATACCAATGGCACCATCACAGAAAAAAAGAGAGAATGAAATGTAAAATAGGGGTAGAGGTTTGGGCTTTTTAAGAGTACGTTTATACTAAGATGGTAAGGGGGGAGCAGGGCAGCAATGTACAGTGATTCTGATTTGGTTGCCAGGATGTGGAACTATTGGAATCACTGCATGGATGGTGATACTCTTCTCACCAGCTATGGTTTGGATTCTCTCCTCATGGGGGTTGAGGACATGAATGTTCGACATCCTACCATTTGTCTTCGCCTGTTCAGCCCTGCTGTGAGTCATGAGCCTTCATGGGATTTGAATGCAATAACACAGTCAGTGTGTGCAAACAGTCAAGGGAAGACGAGCATCTACCATTCTAGAGTAAGGAAGGTCATTGATCTTCATGTAGCTTTGCTGGACATGGCCGTGGACTAGTATTTGTCAGTGCATTGAGCATAAGAGTTGGGATATCATGTTGCAGCTGTACAGGACATTGGTTAGGTCACTCTTGGAATAATGCATTCAGTTCTGGTCTCCCTGCTATAGGAAGGACGTTGTGAAGTTTGAAATGATTCAGAAAAGACTTACAAGGATGTTACCAGGGCTGGGGGGTTTAAGCTAAAGGGAGAGGGTGAAGAGGCTGGGGGGAGAGCCAGAGGCTGAGATGTGACCTTAAAGAAGTTTATAAAATCATGAGGGATATGAATTGAATGAATAGTCAAGGTCTTTTCTCCAGGATAGGTGAGTCCAAAACTAAAGGGCATAAGTTTAATGTAAGAGAGGAAAGATTTAAAAGGGATGTAAGGGGCAACATTTTAATGCAGGGAGTGATGTGGGCATGGAGCCAGAGGAAGTGGTGGAGGCTGGGACTATTACAACTTTTAAAAGTCATCTGGATGGGCCTATGAACAAGAAGAGTTTGGAGGGATATGGGCCAAATGGGACTAGGTTAATGTAGAATATCTGGTTGGCATAGACAAGTTGAACTGAAGGGTCTGCTTCCATGCTGTACAACTCTATGATTCTATGGTGTCGCCATGTGGACTGGCTGGCACCTTAAGGCTGGCAGGGTTGGGTAGTACCATGCCCTTTTGCTGCTCCTGATGGAGGACTCTTTCCCTATCACCTGTCCGTGAGGATCTCCAGGCCTCCATCAGTGAAGGGTGGAGCTAACTTGCCGCTGTCCACATTCTCTGAAGCAATTCACAAGGAACTGTGAAGGACAGCTTTGGGCTAGCAACAGGAATCCTTAGGAGGTCATGGCTGTAGCAAGTTCGTCCCTCTCTGGTGAGAGGGAAGGTGGGATATTGGGCGCAATAGAATAGTGTAATGTGGCGAGTTTCAGAATTTCTGGGCTTGAGCTACCCCCGTGGACCCTGACCAGAGAAGCAGAAATAGTGCAATAACATCAGAATCACAGGGTCAGTGCTCAGGGTTGGGGGTAATAGCAATGATTCCCTATTTCTAATGCATTGCCTTGGGCTGCACTTCTTTACCTTTTGAACTTAAACACATCAAAATCCAGGATCAGTACATAAATTCAGATCTATCAGCTAAAAATGCAAATAGGCTTTTTTTATTGGCACTCTGTGAAACATTTGCTTCTTAAAAAAAGTAAGACTTTGAAATTAGTGGTTGCCAAGGAAACCCTTTTACATGTTCACATGGTCCAATGCTACACTTAAGAGGCAAAAGATGTACATTTTATTATCATCTGTCAGCAGATGTGACATTCTGCAGCCCTAATCATGTCTCGGATTGAGTTTGGTTAGATAATAGTGAATGCAGCAACAAATTATGATCAGCACAGAGATTTCAAATGCCTATTGGGTTTCACGGCAATTTGCCACCAATAGTATTCATAATGTGGTTTTCAAGTGGCAACAATTTTTAAAACAAATATTGTTACATCCCAAAAACCTTTGGGACATGCTACATGTTCACCTGTTTAACCAATATTTTGCTTCCAATTAAGTAAAGGTAAAGTCGCCATTATCCCACTCTGTCATCGGTGGGAGACAACTGCTAGTGGCTTAGCCGTGGGTCACCATGCCTCAGACAAGGGGAGAGATTGAGAAGGACAGTCCTTCACGGTAACCTCAGCTGGCACTAGAATTGAACCCATGCAATTGGGGTCACACTACACCACAAATGGGCCATCCAGTCAACTGAGCTAACTGGCCCCAAATTCAAGTTCCACCATAAATTTGAACCCAGGTCTCCAGAAAATTACCTGCTCTCTTGGGATTAATAACCTCACAATAATACTGCTAAGACCTCACATCCTCTGTGGTTCCAGTAGAATGTAATTGCTGTGTGGTATTCCACAATGAGATTTACTTCCTTCCAACATTGGGTAGCTGATCAAGCCAATACTTCTAACGTGTTATGGGCACCAAAATTGGTTTGAATCTGTTACCTTACGTCTGCACAAACGTGCATTCCATTACAATCGTTGGATTTTATGGAGGCAGAGGAGTGTAGTCTGATTGCTGTTTGCTCCTCCCAAAGGACCTGAAGTCAAAGGTGCTACCCCACTGCTAAGCCAAGAAACCTCACACAGACAAGGCTTTGGAATTTTAAATTCTCCCATCTCCAGTGTGTAATACTGCCTTAGCTTACAAGACCATGAAAGGAACAGCGCTGAGAGGGATTGCCATATGAAGAAAGAAAGAGATCCATAGCCAGCGACGCATATGTTTCTTCTGGATTTCTGCCAGTTTTCCTGAATCCCTACCTAGTAAAGGTGTGCATTCAACATGTTGTTTTTCTCTCAATTTGCCAAGCTGACAGGATAAAGCAAGAGGAACTAACCACTAGTACACCCTTCAAACAGGTTTAACTGAGAGGTAATAAAATGTGAGGCTGGATGAACACAGCAGGCCAAGCAGCATCTCAGGAGCACAAAAGCTGACGTTTCGGGCCTAGACTGAGAGGTAAACCATTTCTTGAGACTCACTTCATTTGTTCTACTGAAACACTTACCCTGGGTTTCAGATAAAATAATCACTGATCACTTATCATCTAATTGAGATAATCGTGAGAATGCAATATATAAATGAATGATTTCATTTCATTGGAACCTAGAGTAGCATATAATCTCCCTTTCTCTGATCCAGCTAGCAGACATTTTTAATTTAGAGTCCACACAAAAATCCTTACTGTGAGTATCTCCCTAGGCTTTGTTGATAAATGTATACGTGGTGTGGTCTCCTCCACTTCCAACATATAATTCCCAACACAAGGTAAAGAGGGTACTCATGAAGGCATACAGCACACTTGTCTTCATCAGCCAGGGCATGGTATATGAAAGTTGGCAAGAAATGTACAGCTATGCAAAACATTAGTTAGGCAAAATGTAGTATATTGTCCACAGTTCTGGTCACCACATCACCAGAAGGAAGTCAGTGCTTTGAAGAGGGTACAGAAAATGTTTAACCAGGATATTGCCTGGTCTGGACGGTTTTAGTTATGAGGAAAGTTGGACAAACTCAGATTGTTTTCACTTGAAAGACAGAGGCTGGGGGAGATCTGACTGAAGCCAACAAAATTGTGTGAGGCATAGATTGGGTGGGTAGTCATCGGTTTTTTACCAGGGCAGAAAGGACAACTATGACAGGGCAAGGTTCAAGGTGAAAGGAAGAAAGTTTAGAGGAGAAGTGTGGACAAAGTTTTGCACAGAGAGGATAGTGGGAGTCTGGAACTTGCTGCCAGCAGATGTGGTGGAAGTAGGCACACTAGCAACATTTAAGGTGTATCTTGAAAAAGACATGAGCAGGAGGTGAACAGAGAGATAGGAACTGCATGTGGGCAAAAAGTAGTGGGCCTAAATAAGAATTAGAAAGGGTGCAGGCTTGGTGGGCCAAAGGGCCTGTTTGTGTGCTAGACTGCATTTTTTTTTTGTAATTTGCCATGTTTGTTGATTTCAGCCAGGATTTTATAGAAGAAAAATATGAGCCAACATTCTCCTTCACAATTATCAACTACTGATCCCAACTGGAGTGCGCTTATATGTAGGTGTAGGCTGAAGACAGGAAAAGATTTGGCTCAATTATATCGGTTTTGCTCAATCAAATATCCTTCATCAGCTATCTTTTATCAACACCAGCCAAATGCACAAATTCTAGCATTTAGAAGAATAAGGGAAGATCCATGGGAACACCATCACCAAGTTTTCCTCCAAACCACGCACCATCCTGACTTGGAACTTTGTTGCTGTTCCTTCCCTGTTGCTGCGTCAAAAATCTCCTTTCCTTCCAGAAATGTGGGTGATCCTGCATCTCCCGAACAGGAGTGGTTAAATTAGCAGCTAATCACCACCTTTTCAAGGGCAATTAGGGATGGGCAAATATTAAGAAATCCCTATGTTAGAAAGAAAGCATTTGTATCGTGTTGACTTCGGTGAGAAAATAGAGGTTTGCTAGTGACAGGGATTATAGCTCAGGATAAGCTAGTACCTTGGAGATGTGAAGAAGATTTGAAGAGGCAAACTGGGGGGAAATTACTTCAAGAAGCAAACAAAGATGTTCAACATTTTCTGAAGGAGTGTCGTTATGGTGGTTATCACACTAGAGATAAAATTTCACAAAAATTATTAGGATGCTTCACAATTTTTGACATTGGAGGGAGGTAATTACGTAATACCTATATTTTGAGGCGCTCCCTATACTTTCTGAGGATTATGCTTCAGTTATTCTGTAAAAAAAAGTCTCTAATACCGACTTCTTGCAAGAAAGCAATGGGGGTTTGCCTTCTGCCTCCTGTAGATTGAGCCAAAGTAACCAGATGATCGTTTGATTGATTAATTGTACATTTGCAAATTGAAAATGATAGCTTTGTGTTCGCTGAAGCTACTAAGAGACAATACAACAAAGGCAGGCATGTGGAGTTAGATTGCAGATAAGCCATAATTGTGTTGAATGGTGCCAGAATAGTTTCAAGGGCTAGATGACTCACCCATACTCATCTATTCTAATATTCCTCCTACTTTAAAAAGACTGTAAAGATTTAAAGGTTTCGGGGTCCCGATCGTCCCAATCTTGATTATACTCCTACATGGAGCACTGTGAGACATTCTGGCCTCTATACTGTAACTAGGATGTTGAAGCTCTGAAGGAAGGATAGGAAAAATAATTAAAGCAAATTGACAGACATATATTATCAGCAGCTGTTGATTTAACTTCACTGCAAAAGATAAATTAAAATGAAGGTCAGATTGAAGTTTCAAAATTATGAATGGCTGGTTGGAAGAAGTTGTTTCCACTTGTTCTCAACAATGGGCACAGATATCAAATAGCCATGAACAGATCAAGTGAAGGATTTAGGAGGAATTTCTTTCACATGGAGTGTATTAAGAATGCTATATAGAGCTATAGTGTTACCAGACTGGATTCTTATTAGACAGAGGGACGACTGGGGGTCATTTAACCTGAGGGTCAGCATACCTGAGACGAGGGGAGATGATGAGGAGGAGAGCCATTCTTAGTAATCTCAGCCAGTGCAGGAATTAAACCATGACAGCTCACATTACCAAATCAGTCATCCAGCCAACTGATCTAATTAACCCCCAGCAGCTGCAGCTGATAGCACCTACATTTAAGGTGAAGATTGATCTACATATAAGGAGAAGGGTGTAGAAGGAATTGAGGAAGAGTTAACTGAAGTCGAAGATTCGTGTTAGGTATAAGCACTAGTGGATCTTCTGGTGTATCTGCACGCTATAGATTCTCTGCTGTCTAATAAATAAGCCTACTCATTATGTAAACTAATTGATCCAGTGTCACTGTAGGATATCATATGGAAAACAATCCCTGCCAACAGTGGGTTAAAAAAAGACTGAGATAAAGATAAATGTGATGAATGTGGATGAGACCGAGATCGATGGATTAACAAAACACTCAAATTATTCATATATTGGTGTAAATTTCATTAATATAGTGAACACTTAGATTTGGATAGTAATGAGAATGGTTCACACCTGTTTGAATGTTAAAGATCAGGCAGTGATCTAATGCAACACATTGCCCAGGTTAAAGGACATGAAATATGATGAATAGAAAATGGAATTACACAGAAATGAACTAGAATGTAGTTCTCGTGAAGGGAGACCAGCATGCAATTTAATGTACTTGAATTAAACAGGAGTATGTGATATTAAATGAGATGGACGCTTGCAAATTTCCATGCAATCCATTTCACCTTATTGGTGACATACATTTGTGAGACAACCTGAGCGTGGCAGAGAGAGAGAAATCGTATCAGTAATTGTGCTTATTTCAAATAAATAGTTATGAATTAAAAGTGACTCAACTTGAAAATTTCTGAAGTCATACAACTTTGATCAGTAGTTAGCTGTTCAGTCGGACTGGAGCCACAATTTACTTTTACTTAAATGAATGAATAGCCATCAGTCAGATAGGTTTTTGCTCAGAATAAAACAACTGCAAATAATTTCTTACTTTACAGATGAACTTTTATCTAGGAGCATCCAATAAATTGAAAAGACAGCTGAAAGGTCACTAACATATAAATAGGAAGACAATTAAAATGTATATGAGTCAGTGCTGTGACATTCCCAGGGCTCAGAATGCATTAAGTGAACTCTCAAATTCTGGGTTGGTCTTTTCCACTAATACTCTTCACTTCAAGTTTTACAAAATTGACATAAGACAGCTATGTGCTTTTAGGGAATTGCTTTGGATAATGAGAACGGCAATGAAATAAAGCAGATAGATGTCACCGTAAATTACGCTGCCCAAAGAAGGTCTTAACTGTGTACGAAATTGAACCACAGCACAAACCATCCTCTAATTTGACAGAATGAGCAATGTCCCTCAAAGTGCCACCAGACGGTGAGTGAAAAACTGGAAAGGTTGATGGGAAATTGCCCCACCTGAGGACCATACCAAAAGTGGAAAAACGCCAGGAACATTGATACACAGATTTCCATTACACTTCAACCTAGTTACAGTGGCTCAGGAATTGTTGATGATATTTTAATTCTTTTGGATCCAAAGGCAATGCAAGTATTGGAAGCAAGAATGCCAGCAGTTTGGAAAAATGCATTTTTTCATTGGAGACTTGTGGCTTCCTGTGAACATTTGACCTCTGCTGTGACTTAGTTTCATTCCTTAGAGGTTATGCAGTAAAACACACAAAATGAAACACAATATCTGAACTGTTCAGCTGAAATTGTGTGGGTTTTCAGAATTGTAAGAGAGCCAGATGCTGTGAGAATAACAACGTAGAATTTGAACAATAATCTGCAAAGTCTATGGGTTACTTAGAATGGCTGCGAGTTCCCCAATCCCTGGATCTGTGGGCATGCAGGATAAAATGAGATAAAATTGAAACTTTTGCCAGCATTAGTAGTAGAACAATGAGAAAGCTACAGAATTGAATAAGAATAATGTCCAAATAAGGGCATGACATATCAATACTGGGGATTAAAGTGCTATTATCTGTGTTACATCCAAAATCTCACTGAGGGGCAAAAAAAGCCAGAGTGGAGATATTTTGAAAGATTGGAAGGCACAGTTTGAACTCTTCACTGAGAAATGTTTGCAAAAGGGCCAGCAAAAAGAAGGTCAGCATACACAATGTAAATATCACAGAGGGAACCAGAGAAAAGAAAAGGAAGTACATTCAGTTCATGGGAAAGCAGAGCTCCAAATGCAAGAAGCTGAAACCTTTTGCACATCAGCATTTGACCAGAAAGCAGTAAGGCAAGCCCAGAAAGGTGACTGATGGAGAGATCGCAAATATCACAATCTTCACAGACCTGTGCAAAATGGTGAACAAAGAAACAACACCTTTAAAGGTAAAACTGAGCCTATATGAAGGAATGACACTCATCTCAAGTGTATAATGAGTGTTTTTTTTTTCAAAATTCAACAGCAACACAGAAGATCTGCAATTCCAGATAGTATTCATGAAGCAAAAATCCACTTATCTCAGCTGAAGCAAAACTCCAATTATCTCAGCTGAAGCAAGTCTATAATATGGCCTAGCCATCTTGCATGTGCCAAAGAGATTTACAGTGCCACTCAGCCGAACCAACCATTGACTACTGAACACGTCCTACAAAATTACAAAAAAAGTTTTAAAATTTCTTGGTTGTCTTTCTGCTGAATATTAACTCTAAGTAAATAACAGAATGAGACCAGCTCAGCATCAGCTGTGGAAAGTTTTTCCCTAAGTCTATCCAGAAAGGTGCAGCCATCAAGAGAGTGCAAACTCCTACAGACAGATTAACAGCCTGGTAGCAGAGAGAAAACTGGTAAAAAATGAGAGTGTGCATTGATTCAATAAAGCTTTGAAGAGATCTCACCACCTCATGCCAACATTGGAAGAAATGTAGCCACAACTTGCCAAAACTAAAGATCTTTACTATCCTCAGTATAAATGCTGGCTGCTGTCAAGTAAAACTGGAAGAAAACATCTGTTTTCAACAATATTCTGGATACCATTTTGGAGATGCAGATTGCCATACATGTTATTTGGCATTTTCACTGCTTAAGAATATTATCACCACAACCAGCAAGAGATAGAATGATCCTCCCAGAATAGCAGTTACATCAATAATCTATGGGTCTAGGGAGGTAGAGGATACAGGGTATGTGAACTGGCCATGCTAAATTGCCCATAGTGTTCAGGGATGTATAAGTTAGGTGCATTAGCCATGGGAAATGTGGAATTACTGGGATAGGGTAGAGGGATGGTTCTGGATGAGATGTTCTTTGGAGGGTTGGTGAAACTAGTTGGGCCACATGGCTGTTTCCACACTATGGGATTTCAATGAATAGAATAATCCATTACAGATGGCACTTGAGATCTATTGCAACTGCTATAGTGAACTCATCAGATGAACTTGAAATTCAAGAAGAAAATAATGGCATTAAAGATACTGAAATTCAAACACACGAGCAATCTACTGATAGAAGAACAATTTCACCCAAATCCTGATAAGGATGAGAACTGTAGCAATCAACAGATGTGAGAGTGGTACAGTTGTTGAATCTGTGACTTGTCCAGTAAAGTTCTTGACTAATTTGACATCAGAAAGTGAAACTGTATGCAACCCCATTGCTAAGATAGTGCAGTGGCATTGGGAACACAACAAGGTAGAATTTTCACTGATGCTGAACTAGTGGCAACAATGTCAGAACTCAGGTCAATGTCAGTGACAAAATCACCTTACGCTGTGAATGCCAGCAAGATAGGATTTGGAGCAAAGCATTATGTTAAAAGTGCTATATGTTTCAGTTATACCCAGTGAACTAATACCAACTGAACAAGACACACAAAGTTGCGAACTAGTGAATGGCTATTGTCTTTACTTGAAAACATTTTAATTAATACCTGTTTGGGAGAACCTAAGTAGTAAAAGTGTCTGATCACCAGCCACTTCATGGTGTTTTTCTCAAGCTGCTGCTATCTGCTCCAGACCAACTGCAAAGAATGCTATTTACTTTGCTGGGATATCATTTGGAACTGGCATAAAAGCAAAGGAAGCAGATGTATACAGATCAGAAATACCGTCAACAGTAGCACTGACGATGAAAGTGTGAAGACAGAGCGTGAAATTGTCCAGATTCAGAGAGAAGCAACAGCTCAGTATGTTCTGGAAGTCATCAACCCAGCAATGACATTGAATCTGAAATACAAGTGTTTTTCTCAAACTAATCAACTCCGAACCAAGGCACCACTCCCATGTATTGTAGGAAGTGGTGATGGAAGAATGGCCTGGAAGTATCAAGGACAGATCTGTTGTTATAAGACAACACAGAGAAGGGGTGATAAACTCAAGATGACATCTTATAATGTGTAAATAATTATTAATGTTAAGATGAGAAAAGGAATGCTGAAGCATATTGATGCATGTCATCATGAAACTAAGCCTAGTGTATGGAAGGCAAGGAAAGTGACCTGCTGACCAAATATGAGCAATAGGGTTGAGGACTCTATCAGCCTGTGCGGTGTTTGTACCAAATACTAAACTGAACAAACCAAAGAGTGTCTCTAACACATGACATTCTAGACGGACCATGAATGAAGCTTTGAGTAGATCTCTTCACTCTCACAGGAACTGATGATCTAGTCACCTTCAACTATTAGATGTTATCCTAATCAACCTGTACAGAGATGTTATTACACACCTCTGGAGCAAGTCAGACATGAACCCAGGTCTTCTGGTTCAAAGGTCACTGCACTGCAGGAGCCCCCACCGTTGATGAATATATTCTGACTACTGGAGGTTAGATCAACCGACATCAATTCCTGCCAGTGTGATTATAGAATGTCTGAAAGTACATTTCAGTCTTACAGCATCATTAAAAATGACTCTTGAATCACAAATGAAGTATTCAAGTCCTTCATAAAGTTATGAGGAGAAAATCCAGCATAGACTTGTACAAGGCAATCCTGGAGTGGAACCACTGAAAGCAGGAAAGAAATCCAATCCAGCAACTAATATCACAAAAACTACTTTTCCATTCCCTAAACTAAAGTACTGAAGCCAGAAGCAGCATCAGAGTGAAATGACAGCCAGATTTACCTTTGCGAAGGCCGCTGAAACATTGCCAAAGCCGAGCATCAGGGGATCAAACAGCATGAAGATTTTCAACATTCTCAAAAAAGAGTAAATCAGCTCTCATTGAATCCCTGCAGCATGGAGGCAGACCATTCAGCCCATCAAGACTGCTCTGTCCCTTGGAAAATCATCCTACACAGATCCACTTTATCCCTATAACTTCCCATGGCTAATCCACCTGGTCTGCACATCCTTGAATACTATGGGTCAATTTAGCATGGCCAATCCACCTAACCTGCACATCTTTGGACTGTTAGAGGGAACTGGAGCACTCAGAGGAAACCCATGCTGACATGGGGAGAACGTGTAAACTCCACACAGGCTTTTGCCAGAGGGTGGAATCAAACTGGGGCCCCTGGTGCTGTGAGGCAGCGGTGCTAACCACCGAGCCACAGTGCCACTCCTTATGGGGACTTGAGACTTGTGACACCTTTATGTGGCAAAGACAAGCCATCAGCTGTATCATCACAATTGAGGACGTGCGCGTCTACAGAAACTGCTCCTTCACTTCAGGGAGCTCATGAGGAAGATAAAATATTACCCATCACAGAGTACAGAATGACCATTAGTTTTACACATATAGTGTTCCTCAACAAGGAAATTAAATCAATAACAACAGCTACTGTAGCAACAGCACTCCTGATAGGAAGGATATTATTAAGCTGGAGAAGATTCAGAAGAGATTTACCAGGATGTTACTAAGAAAGGAAGGTTTGAGTAATAAAGAAAGTCTGGATTGGCTAGGACTTTTTGACTGGAATGCATGAGATTGACAGGTGGTCTAATAGAAGGTTATAAAATAGTGAGGGATGTAGATAGAGTAGTTGACTTTTCGCCAGGATGGGAATTTCAAGACTAGGGGCCACATTTTTAAGATGAGAAGAGAGTAATTTAAAAATGGCGTGAGGGGCAATTTGTTTCCTCAGAAGGTAGTTTGTGTGCGGAATGAACTTCCAGAGGAAGTAATGGGCGTGGGTACAATTACAATACCTAAAAGACATTTGGATAAGGACATGAATGGGAAAAGTTTGGAGATACCTGTGCCAGGGCCAGGCGGGTGGAACTAGTTTAGTTTGGGATTATGTTCAGCATGGACTGGTTTGGGATTATGTTCAGCATGGACTGCTTCTGTGCTGTATGACTCTATGGGAATGACACTCCACTGAGAGAGAACCTCAACAGAGAAGTTGCCAAATACCAGATGAACAGCCAACAAAGGTGCATGCACATACTAGTGGAAGAACTGCACAAATTAAAGTTTACACATGCAGACTATTGAAAGTGGGATAGATTAGCATGATTTTTTTTGTTTTTGTGTGATTATTTTTGCTGCCCATGCATATTGGGTAACATGTGGATACATGATAGCACATGTAATTTTTTTTAATGAAAAAGATAATGTTTCGAAAAATGTATTTGCACATTCTACATTTATGACTTTTTGTTATTATGTAACCCCCTGCTGCAACCTGCTTTCATTTTTAGAAGTACAGCAAACATTTTATTAACTGGCACCGAATGGAATCAGGAATGTGCCAGTTGATCAAATATTCCAGATAATCGAGGGGTACATGTAACTGCAGTAAACCCAGACTAACTGAAGCTTCGAGACATGATCATCCCTCAAAAAGAATCTGTGTTTCTTCCTAAAATCAATGTAAAAATGCACAGCATGTAATAGAAACGTAACGCAGTGGGGTACAAGCATCACTGTTATACTTTATTCGCAGAATAAATGCTTGGACATTGCAGTACTTGAGATGCATAATTTTTGCTGACCTATCAAGAGTGCTAGTTGATCAAGAGTCAGTTAAAACAAAGTTTCCTGTAGTTGCCCTTAACGTATAATATGTGAAACATCACGGGAGAAAGCAGTAGTGTGTCCTTGTGCCCAAGGTACATTCTTTCGCACTTCGCAATGTTAGATTCGACCTGCCATTTGTTCATCCATTCCACTAGCTTTTATGTCCTTTCCAAGCTGTACACCATCAGAGATGAGAAATTTCCATCAAACAGTGGGCTTCTGGACATTGGGAGTTTAGAAATTCAGCATTAGACTCCTGTTCCTGATCTCCCCAGCCATTTAAAAACTCATGGGAAGTAGCTCAGGTAAGTTTCTCTGGACCTCCTACAGGTTGCACAAAGCTTCTATCGTTTCCATCATCATCTACAAAGTTTTTGTGCCTTATATATTGACGTCTGAGTGGTTAACATATCTGAGTAAGAGCGAGGAATCCAACACTGACTCCTCACAAACTCCACATAAAAGTTAGACTTCTGTGATTGTAGCTTCCAAATCCCCTCAAAGCAGCAAATTCCCACTCTTCCTCAGTCAGCATTTGCAGCCCCTTCTACTTACTGAAGACCTGAGCATTAGATCAGCTCACTTGTACAACCAAGTAATGCAGTTTTCCTCTAATTCCAGATATAGGGTCTGCTGGCTTAAAATAATGGGAAAAATCTGATTAATTGTGGTGATTACTTTCTGTAAATTATGGCGTACTTCAGTGTCTCAGAGAAACCTTTAAAGTCCCTTAAAATCAATGGTAAATGAACTGGCATGTACGAAATCTATGCATTAACATTAGGTATCAAATAAAGGCTACCAACAGTAATCTTTGCCCATTTGATTTGGGAACTGAATGGCCCTCTTACAGATAATCAAGTACGGGTGAGTGCAGGATAATCACTGACAGGAGGAGGAAGTTATTAAGCCAAGGAATGACTGACTATGACAATTGAAGCAGAGATCATATTGTACTTAAAAAGAGAATTAGACAAGCATTTCAGCGGGAAAATAAAACAGGATGCAGGAAAAACGAGAGCAGATAGCTCCAGTTATAAAAGAGCTGGCATAAATACAGGTGTAGTAAACACTACCAATCCTGGAGCCTGAGATAACAAGGTGAGGAGCTAAAGGAACACAACAGGCGAAGCAACATCAGAGGAGCAGGAAAGCTGATGCTTCTGGCCTAGGCCCTTCTTCAGAAGTACCCGACCCAAAACATTGGCTTTCCTGCTCCTCTGATGTTGCCTGCCCTGCTGTGTTCATCCAGCTCCACACCTTGTTATATAAGTACAGGTGTGCCTCCTGTGCGACAGTGTCAGAGATCACCTGAATTTATCAGTTGGGAAGAAACAACCTTTCTGATGAAAGGAGCAGTGGGTGGATCGTTTTTAAGGGGTTGGGATCTTGTCTGCTCACTGGGGAGTGGGTGAGACATTCATACTGTCTTTTGCCAGCAGAGCTACGCCATAATCAGGCGTTTGTGAAGCTACGGGGAACTTTCTCTTCAAATCCAGATCTCGGTGTGTGGGGGTTGTTGGGAGAAGAGGGAGGATGGTGGAAGTCCTGCCCAGTAATTTCCACTGCCTTCTGATCGATAATAGTGATATCACCCCAATGAACAGCATAACGTACACGGAGGACCAGTGAGTGATTTCCTGGCTGTAGGGTTCTCATGTTGTGGTAGGGACAGGGGAGAGGGCCTGGGGTAGGAGTGATCCCAGCTAGAAGGGGTAAAGGGTCTGATTTCCAGTTCATTAATCAGGCACTGGCCCTTTTAGTAAAAGGGACACTATCCAAACCAGCCAAGGTGTTGAGCTGCCTGCAGTGTACCAGCTGTCATGAACATTGCATGAAAACTGGCCAGTATGCAATTGGATTAATCCAAATAGAGGGGAAAAGAAACCCTAAGCTGGTCCTTAATTCACCTTTTAAAGGCATTATTTGGCAGACAGGGTGGGAAGGTCAACTGTAGCCGATCCTGGCCAGTGTTTAATTTTTGTGGAAGCAGGAAAACGATGGAGTTTAGATAATTACCAACCTGTCTCACTGACTGCCCTTTCAACCATCAAGCTCACTATTACATGGTGCAGGAGTTTTTAATCCAATATATAACTATTGATATTACCATATATTTATACAGAAAAGTTTCCAGGTTGCAAAATTGCTGCTGCAAAGTTTCACTGAGTTTGCTATCAATGTTATTTTCTTTCTGTACATTGCCATTTTTTGAACCATAGTTTCCTGTGTATCTACGTGTCATTGTCATGCTCTTGTCCATTCCAGGCAGTTATTATCACTCACTGTGCTTTCTAAAGAGCTAAATAATATGCTCCCCATAAATTGCACTTGTGGTTATTTGCAAACAAAAAAATTTTATTATAAAATTAAGTTACTTCAAGGTGCTTAATCTTAAATAATCTCTGACTAAAGCAGTGTCAGGGAAATCATTCATTGCCAAGGAAGCATTGAGAACCTGTGTAAATAAGAGTAAACACTGTTTGGGGCAATGAAGCTGGGGGTACTTTGTTTTTAGCTGAACAGAGCGACATAACCTTTACATATCAAGCTCAGTGAAGATCTACCTTTCATGTAGGACCAACACAGCAAATGTGTTACTTGTGTCACATATAACACTATAAGCCAACTAGAACAGAAAAGTTTGATTCCCAGTCTGTATTTAATTAAGATATTTCAAGCCAAAGGAATTGTATGAGCTGGGGGGATCTCTGTACGGTGTGTTGCTTTCTGATTGTTGCTATCTGACTTCGTATTAAAAATAGTCACATTGGTAATGTACTGAATAGCTACCACTGCCCACAGAACTGTACACCAGTTCCTCAAACAGAGAAACACAGTAAATCCCAGCTACAAGTATGTACAGCCAAGAACCTCTATAGTGAAAGGCATTAACTCAATATGTTAGTTCAACCTTAATTAATGCTTTCCCTTAAGCCTGGAGACACTGATTGCATCACATTCGGTCTTTTGATTTCATTGAAATGTGAAACACCAGGTTTTACTTATCCCAAAAGACGATCTGTTGTTAAAGATGATTTTCTAATTAGGCCACACCATTTTTGTTTAGCAGCTTGACATTGACTGAAATTGTAAAAAGTGAATCAATACTGTTTAACTAAATAGTAAAGTCAAATGAGAAAACAAAAACTGCTTTAAGAACAACCTTCATGTGCAGCAAACGACAAATTGGGTGAAATGACTGAGGTTATTTGGTGACCATGGAAACCGTACTCCAGCAACAGTAAGGGTTGCGGAGAGAAGCTTGGAAAAAAAGTCATGATTAAAGATTAAGTATTTACATCAGAACATGTTTAAACATAAAATTCACATGGTCCACTGTGTAGTTGGGGCTTAAGTGAAGAAAAATGTGTCTCTGACGGAGTAACTGCTCCTTGTATTTAGAAAGAGCATCATGGGAATTGTACCACATCTGTGCCAAGTGACATTTATATTCTTCATATTCATCACAGCCCACTCTGTGCTTTGTGTTCTGAACACATTTACTCAAGACTAGATTGACACTGTCAGAACACTTAGTATCTTTGACCTCATAATAACTTCACTTTGACTCCCCAAGGAGCTGAACAATGCAGTAAGTATTTCCCTATTCTCAGTGTAGTTGTGCTAAATTGTGCTGTCGTGCCTACAATGTGCGTTATGGCTTTTGACATTTTACAGGTCTTCATTAATGAAACACATTGTAAGCTGAATCCAATGAGTTACGGAAAAGCTGTGATAAAGATGCTCAGTCCTTCAAAATCAGAAGTAAATTTCCCAGTCCTGATTCCAGTACAATCCTAAATCAAATGATGATTCTTGTACAAGTATTGAAAACCATATTCAGTGGAGGGGGGTGGTTAGCTCGACAAGATAGTTCATTTAGCATTGATTTGCACTTTCAAAAGGGAGTTGGATTTACACCAGTTGAAGAAGGTGGTTTGAGGATAATATGGGTATGAACAGC
The DNA here is from genome assembly GCF_030684315.1 of Stegostoma tigrinum. Classification (NCBI taxonomy): domain Eukaryota; kingdom Metazoa; phylum Chordata; class Chondrichthyes; order Orectolobiformes; family Stegostomatidae; genus Stegostoma; species Stegostoma tigrinum. Next base: position 40,386,810 of record NC_081381.1, on the reverse strand, counting down.
ATGACTGTTCAGGAGAACTTGAGAAACTGACTAAGGACACATTAAATATTACCAACAGTATTTCCAGTTCTAGGGCTCCTTAAAATCACTGTGTATTGGAGAGGAAGGAGGAAACAGAATGATTATGCATGTGCTCTGGACAAAGGTGAATTTCAATAGGCTTTAATAAGCTTTTGTCATTCTGAGTTTCTGATGCTAGATTCTCTGCATCTACTCACTAATTTAAGAATCTATTCAATCTATTGGCTAACTAAGAAATTGCTAAGAATTTAATTATTAAGTGCTTCATCCGTGAAACCTGGATTTCCAAACTGTGAAATCTGTTTCTCAACGTGTCAGTGACTGACCAGAGGCACCTGGTATCATGGGAAGAGGATAGTCACTGAGAGATTGTAGTAAAAATGCTTTTACAGGAGGTTCTGTCATTGCCTGAGAAGTGAGCCCAGATTCATGGAAGGCACTTCACCTTCAGCTTCACTTCACCAGTTCCAGACGTCAGCACGCCTACATTGCCAATTTATCAACCTCCATCTTCCACCTCTTCTGAAGGACAAGAGCCAAGGCTAGGTCACACCAGGAGCTGGAATAACGCAGGCTGCATTGTCCTCAGGAACAAGTTCCCCTCCAAAGAGCTGACGCAATGGACACTGAGATTTAACTGGAAGAAGGCTAGACCCTAATGTAGACGGAGGGTCCACTGCCTCAAGAGGTTTGAGCAGCAGCAACTCTGAAGGCTCACACTCTTATAGCAGGTCACTGCTGACATCTGCAACCCTCTGGAATAACACATTCATAGTGATCATATAATGTCAACAGTTAGCATGAAATCTGCCATTGGGTGGTACATGAATGCTGGGCAAGTCAAAGTGTGGAACTTGGCACCTGCAATGGCCCACCTTTGCATCGAGGCCCTCTGTGCACTGTCCGCAGCTCAGAAGGAGAGCCACAGTTGTGCTGCTATATTCCTCAAGCATTTTCTTCCATTGGTGCCTGATTTCTGTCTACCCTTTGGATAAATTCCCTTCGTGAATCTCTTTTGATTCTGCACCAGGACTCCCAGGAATGTATTTTAAAAGGAAGAATTATTGTGGACAATATCAAAAAAAAATTTAATTTTAGGAAAATAAGAATTAGAAACAGGAGGAGATCTGTCAAGCCTTATCTTTGGCCTCAGCTCCTTGAAGCCGCTAACCATTTCTCTAAATTCTGTGAGCGATCAAAAATCTACTTACCATTTAAACATATTTAAGGATTGAACCTCCCTAACCACCTTGAGGTGTTGACTTCCAAATATTCAGGAACACCTTTTAAAGGAAACAGGAAACTAGTGCGACATGTGGGTATACATATACCCCGTCTTTGAGAGTGACAGGACAAGTTAAGAAGCCTATTGGAAGGGCATATAGGAACATGGAAGGGATAAAGGAATATTAAATTTGTAAACTGAGGCACCAACTATAAGGAAATAATGTTGAAATATCAAATATAAGGGTAGGGACAGGATTAGACCATGTAGTTCTATAGCTTGCTCTGTTCCCCAGTAACATAGTTGTTGATCCTCTGTCTCAACTCTATATTCCTGCACACTCTGCATGTTCCATGATTCCAAGCAAGTCTAGCATTCTGTCAATTAGATGCCAATAGGTCTCAGCTAGAGTATTATGACCAATCCTAAGCGCTACACATATGGATTAATGTCAAGTATTAATGAAGTTGATTGCCAGATTTATTAGTTTTTTTAGTTTTGCACCGGGAATGAAAGTAATCAGTTAAATGGAAAGATGAGAGAAATTGGTCTTGCTTCCCTGCAAAGCTGGCAGGGTTAAGAGCAGGTTTGATATGAATTCTTCAAAGTGTGAAGGTTTATATTCGAGTAAATAAGGAGAAATTGTTTTCAATAGAAAAAAAAGCCTATAACTAGACATTACAAATTTAAGATGATTGACATTAGGGAAACAAAATTACTGTCCATCGTTACAGTCCATCATCAATAGTGACATTCAGGCAGCTCTCGGATAGGCACATGGATGATAGTAAAATGTAGGGTATGCAGGGTAGTTTAATCTTAGGGTAGGATAATACGTCGGTACAACATGGTGGGCTAAAGGGCCTGTGCTGTGCTGGACTGTTCTGTGTTCTATGTTCTACGATACCATCTGAAAGACAGAGCTGACGAATGTCGTGGAAGCGAATTCAACAAAAGCTTTCAAATGGGAGCTGGGTAAATATTTGCAAAGGAAAAAAGAATTACAGAGCATGAGTCTAATTGGATAATGCTTCCCAAGAGCCTGGACAGACGGAATGGCCGCTGTTGTGCTAAGAAAATGGCAGGCCTAGTATTGTGATATTTTAAGCAGCTGTTCACCTTTATGGTCATAAATATCCACTGACTTTGTCTCTTCCAGTAGTTATTCCAAGAGGTTCACATAACAAGGATGCTTCTAAAGCTTAGTGTCAAATTAAAATGAACATGCGAATTAGGAGTAGACCACTCAACCCTTCTAGCCTACTCTAGCGTTCAATAAGAAGAACTGTAATGCTGAACTTTAAACTTCTTTTTAATTTTTTCTGTACCTAATATTTTGTACTCAGAAAGCTTTGTGCATAAGCACAGGCTTGCCTGCAAAGTTGAAGGTCATAACAGCATGACTAGGATACAACCCAAGTGATAAAAACAGAATAGTGGTGAGAGATTGAGCCTGGAAGATGGTATACATTGGGTGTCCCCACAGACAGTCAGGGAACATTGTCTTTTCGTATATATTATTGACCTAAATTTAGAGTAAACAGGTTTACATTTTCAAAATGAGCACATGGTACAAAACTCCAGTATTGAGAGCAGCGAGGAAGTGATTGATAGACCACAATAGGACACCAGCTGGTGTGAAAGGGGCAGACATAAGATGGAAGAATTTTAATGCAGAGAATTGAGAAGTGAACATGTTTATGGGAAAGATCATTTAAAATTAAGGGTGAAATGTTGGTGGTGGAGTGGATGGGAGTCTTGTTTGGGAAGAGAGAGACTTGGAGATGATATTAATAAAAACTGAAAACTTTGTTCTTTCAAAAAAGAGTCATGTCGACTTAGCAGAGTCAAAATGTTAACTTTGTTCTTCCCCTTTTGCTAATAGTGTCAGACTTGCTGAGTTTCTACAGCACTTACTGTTGTTATTTCAGGTTCTCAGCATCATGGTATTTTGTTTTTGATACCTGGGCATGTATGTGTATGAATTGTTGAAGCTGGCAGGGCAGGTTGAAAGGCAGTCCATAAGGCTTTATAGATCCTAAACTTTATAAGTCAAGACAAAGAGTAAGAAAAGCAAAAGAAAAATGAGAAGATTTTCAAGCAAGTGAGGAGAAATTTTGAAAATTGTTCCAGGAATGAAGGACTTTATTTAACTGAATAGATTGAAGAAGTTGAGGTTGCTTTCTCTGAAAAGAAGGAGGAGAGGATATTTAATAGGTGTTGAAAATTGAGGAACCCAGACAGAGCAAATTGAGAACAACTGTGTATATTGATGGAGTGTTGAGAGCGGAGGGCACTGATATAAGGTCATTGGCATTTGACAAAATAGCCAAAAGTAATCTGGAAAACCTCTTTCTCATGCAGAAAATGATTAGGACCTGGAATGGACTGCCCAATTGTGGTGAGAGCAGATTCAATCTCAGATGTCAAAAGAAATTGATCATTTTCTGAAAAGAAAAAAATAATTTACAAGACAACAGGGAAGGGACTGGAAAGTGGAATGAGCTGCTTTACTTTTCAAACAAATGGCAGATATATGGTGGTGAGAATGGTTTCCTGTACTTCTATCATTCTAAAATTCTTAGCCACGCTCCTCAATTGTTTACTCGACTGCTAATACAACTTGTTGATAAGCATTTATTAAATGAAATTGAGGAAGTTCCACTTCTGGGTAATAACATTCAAAATGTCAATTTTCAAAACCAGTGTGTAATTTTGGGGTGGTTGGCAGTTAGTTTCCCTGAGTCACATGGTGTCTATTTCCAACTGATGTACTGAGAGATTAGAAAATATGTTATGGCAATATAACTGAACAAATACTCATAACAACTGCATTATCATACATGAAACAGCTATGCTAATCTCCTGAAATCCAAATGTTCATAGGATTGAAATGTTTTGCTGGAATTGAGCTTCATTGCTGATAAGGGTTAATAAAAGATCATGTAGCTGTCAGAGTTTCATAAATAAATTTATGGGTTAACACTGAGCACCCTTCTATCTTATCATTCTTGGATCTCAGTGTCTGACATTTTTAAATAAATGTATTCACATATATTTTCTTCGGCTGTATTGACTGCTTTTTTAAGAAGTTATACCCATGAATAACTTCAAGAGAAAAATTGCTTGTCAAATAAAGGATTTTTTTGTGGCAGCATCAGTGTTATTAGGAAATCCATCAAACTGACAGTTCTTGTTATGTCAGTGATATAACTCTCCCCTCACTTTTTTTGTCAAGGGTGAATGCATCTATAATCAGGGAGCAGTTGATGTACTATGTGGCACTATCTAGTAAAATGGCATAAATACATGGGAATAGAAATAATACATTCTTTATGTCTTAGTTCCCGTTTTTGAGTTGAGCCAGCCCTTCCTGGTGACTCACTCAATTGGCCCAATCTTCAATGTTAGCTTGGGTCCTGATTGTTGAGATTTCTTGCAGTTTAACCCAATCTTGTCTTCACCTGACACACATAGAGCTGGAACTGGAAGTCTGATAGTGCTTTTATATTTAATTTTCTTTCCACCTCCCTAAGCTAGGGAATCAAATGCAAACTGAAGTCGAAATCTGAAAAGACTGCGGATGGACACTAAGATCTGCATATTACTTGGAAAGGACTTTTTACCATGGCAGGAATGTACTTGGCAATTGTACTCTTTTTTTTTAATTGGTGAGTTATTTTTATTTGAAAGAGTTTTGTTTGATGTATAACAGGCTTAAAATATATTAACCAATCCATGTCGGCCACAGCCTACCAGCTGCTGAGAATCTCACTCAAAAAAATCACTGCCACAAATTCGGAGAATTCCACCCAATGGGAGCGATTATCTCCACTTTGATGTAGAACATTAGGTTGATTTGTGATAACTCCATCACTCTCAACTTCAAAACGAGACTTGGGCAAGACAATGGAAGATTGTTTTTCTACACTTGTTTTTCTGTTTGCGTTCCCACACGAATTAGTGCTATCAGGATAAAATACAGGGCTTATGAGAAATTTAAATCTACGAAAATTTTTCAAGTAGTTCCCTGGTAGGCCAAAAAAAATTCAGTGGTCCCTGAAATGATTCCAGCAACTTCGGTATGAAACGGAAAGGATTTGGAGTGAAAGTGTACACTTTTTGGCATTGCTGCTAACAAAGCTCATTCTAGCTTCGATTACTGAGTGGTAATCACAGCACCAAATGAGGAGCAAAATGTTGGTCAGTGAGTGGCCGTCAATCGAATAAGACCCCATGCTGTGATGTTCACTTTTCTCAGATGCCAATCAACTTAATTTCCCTTGGAGTCTCTTGCAGAGGAGGTCAGGAGCTAGTTTCAGCTGAGTGGCATTGTTGGCTGCAAAGATGCTAAAATAACACACCTCCACGGGAGGGAGAAAAATAATTGAAAACGTCTCATATCCTTAAGGCAAAAGATGTTTAACTTTAGGTGTTATAGAAATGATCAAAATGTATTTAGTTAGTGGAACTATTATTATGACTGCCTCCCCCGTCTTTCAGCATTTTTGCATATTAACATTCAAAAGTTTTATTCAATTTGGTTTTGTTACTTACAATATCAGAGAAATTAATGATACAGTAACATCACAAGCAGTTGGGTTATAAGCTGATGAAAGGCTTCTACAACTTGGCTCCCAAACAAATTTCATGGGCTGATATAGCACAAGATGCAGACTCTTGTTCTACTGCGCCCGTTCCTGTGTTTTCATGACCCATAATAAAAACTAGTGTAGAGCCATTTGCTGCAGCAAAAACAACTAAGAACAAAATCAAGACTGGTAATCCCAGTGCAGTTCTGAGGATGTGCTGCACTGTTGGAAGTGCCATGATTCGGATGAAAAGTTGAAATGGCAGATCTTTCCTGCCATTTCAGATGTGTAAACGATCCCACGATGTTATCTCAAAGTAAAATGGGAAGTACTCCCTGACACTCTGGCCAAAGAATGCAGCTCAACAAACACAATTGATGTGGTTAACACAGAATGGAGCTGGAGAGGAACACTGCAGGCCAGGCAGCATCAGAGGAGCAGGAAAGTTGATGTTTCAGGTTGGAAACCTTCTTCAGAAATGGGAGAGGGGGATGGGAGCTCAGAAACAAATGGAGAGAGGAGGTGCAGGTGAACCTCAAACTTATGTGTACCTGCACATCTGTCAATGTGATCTGCTGCATCCACTGCTCCCAATGTGGCCTCCTCTACATTGGTTAGACCAAACGAAGGCTCCAAGATCATTTTGTAGAGCATCTGCACTCTGTAGGTGGCAAATGACCACACTTTTCGGTCGCGAACCATTTCAACTGCCCCTCCCACTCCCAGGAGACAAGACCATCCTGGGTGTCCTCCAGTACTACAATGACCCCACCCAAAACTGGAGGAACAGAACCTCATATTCTGCCTCGGTAACCTGCAGCTCGATGGTCTAAATGTGGATTTTACCAGTTTCAAAATCTCCTCACCCCCGGCCTCATCCCATGTCCAACCCTCTCTCTCATCCCCGCCTTCTTGACCTGACACAACCTGCACATCTTCTCTCCCACCTATCATCTCCTTCCACCTCACTGACCAATCCCCACCACTCCCTGCCTGCACTCACTTATCACAATCCCTCCTACTATCCCTCGCCCTACCCTTCCTCGGTCTATTTCTGAGCACCCTTCCCCCTCCCCCATTTCTGAAGAAGAGTCCCAACCTGAAATATCAACTTTCCTGTTCCTCTGGTGCTGCCTGACCTGCAGTGTTCCTTCAGCTCCACATTGTGTTATTTCTGACTCCAGCTTCAGCAGTTCTTACTATCTCTAATTAACATAGTTATTTTGCTATTATAACTCTGGTGTTTGTGGATCTGCTGTGAAGAAACTCTACGTTACAGTTCTATTACAACAGGGGCCATGCTTCAAAAGTACTTTCTTGGTTATGAATCACGTTAAGGGTTCTGAGATTATGATTCTGAGGTACAAGCATTAAATTGATTTTTACCTCCAAAGATGCACTTTTCTTTCAAGGGTGAATTTTGCATTATAAACTATACTATTGCAAGCACCCATCCTTAGGAAACGGTTATTTATACAGTCATCACACAAGATAGAACTGTTACCATGTTAAATATTTTACACAAAGGTAATTATCTGGTAACTGTTGGCTCAACTGATGACAATTCAATTTAGTTTTCTTTTACTTGCCATGGAATGTAGATCACAACGTATTCATTCATAAATTGTTTACAACTTACATAGATGATTTGGAGTTGGGCACCATGTGTAGTGCATCAAAATTTGCAGAAGACACTATGGTGAGTTCTAGAGAAAAGTGTGCTACAGGACTCTGAAAGTTTGCAGAGGGTTGTAGATAGGTCAAGTGAGTGGGCAAAGGTCTGGTGGATGGTGTAGAATGTTGATAAAATGTGAAGTCATCCATTTTGAAGGAATAACTGTAGAAATGATTACTATTTTAATGGTGAAAAATTGTAGCATATTCTTGTGCAGAGGGACCAGGCATCCTTGTGCATGAATTGCAGAAGGTTGGCTTGCAGGTGCAACAGGTAATTAAGAAGGAAGATGGAATTTTGTCCTTCATTGCGAGAGGGATGGAGTTTGAAAACAGGGAGGTTATGTTACAGTTGTATAGGGTGCTGATGGGGACACATCTAGAGTACTGCACGCAGTTTTGTTCACCTTACTTGAGTAAGGATGAATTGACACTGGACGGGGTGCAGAGGACACTCGCTGGGTTGATTCTAAAGTTGAGAAGTTTGGTTTATGAAGAGAGTCTGAGTCAACTGGGATTATATTCATTTGAATTTAGAAGAATGATGGGGGCCTGATGGAAGCATATAAAATTATAAAAGGAATAGATGAGATAGAAACAGGGAGGATGTTTTGACTGGTGAGTGAAACTGGAACAAGATGGCATAGCCTCAAAATTAGGGGGAGCAGATTTAGAACTGAATTGAGGAGGAACAACTTCACCTAAAGGATTGTGAAACTGTGGATGCCCCTGCCCAGTAGTTGAGGCTTCCTCATTGAATGCTTTCAAAGCTAAGATATATTTATTTTTTGAACAGTAAAGGAATTAAAGGTTATGGTGAGAGGCTGGATATGTGGAGCTGAGGCCATGAAAAGATTAGTCATTATCTTATTGAGAAGTGGAGCAGGGTCATAGGCCCAGGTGATGGGCTCCTGCTCCTACTTCTTATGTAACTTACGTAAGCTGAATCAATGAGTTCAGTCACTTAAGATTGTTGTAGACTTCCATGGTGTAAGAGGTTTAGCATATCATTGAAATTCAGTTTGATATCTTCACCAACTTACAAATAGTAATGGATTTTACAGTGATTTTATTTCTTTTCTTCAAGTTCCTGCCTTTACCCTCTCTATAATTGGCTGGGAATTTGTACCATGGGTGAGGGCGACATCATGAGGTAATTGTTCACGCACCAACATGGACAACAAAATTTAAAAATTGATTGGGGAAGCATTTCTCTTTCAGAGATTGCTTGGAGTGCTGAATACATGGAATGGGAGGCAGGAATCATGTGCACATCTCTAGACAGAACTGCATTTTGTGTTGTTTTGGGCAATGGTTTAGGGTTTTGGTCTGTCTGTATGAATTGATTTAATGATTAACTTGTCAGTTTTTATGGAGCACTCAGTTTTAGAAAAGTGTATGAGAGAGACCGAACCTCTGGCGGTGATGATGGGAATTTGCTTGAATTTTAGAAGTTATACAAATGGAAAGAAAAGCATTGAAATTCACCAGCTTACTTTCAGCCTAGAAGAATAAGGATTTTTTTTGATGGGGTAACACCTCTATATTGGAAAGCTTTTGGTTTTGATTTTAGTTTCAGAAAACCTGAGATCAATTGTGAGATCAATTTTAAGATCAATTTCTCCTGGGGAAAGTAGTCAGTTCAGAACAGTTATGATAAAGGTTACCTCAGTGTAAGGGTTTTAGTTTGAAAATTCCATACCAGAAGTGTTTGTTTAGAAACCTGACTGGTATATTTGAAGCTAAGAAAGTTCAAATTCGATTATATGACTAATCACAGAAAAAGCTATTAATTCTCATGACTGAAAATCAATTAAAAAAACACAGCTAAGTCAAACCTGTGAGTGTGATAGAGAAGAGAGCCAGTTCTGGATTTTGAGTACTTTAAAGTGATGGAGTTGGAACAGATATGATTATATTTCACCATGTGTTTTGACATCTTTAAAATTGTGTTATACTGAAATAACAATTTATTTAACAAACTTCTGTTTTAATGTCAAGGAAAATCTGTAGTATCTATGTTTGTGTTTAAGTGAAAGCGTTGCGCATTTAAAAAAAATTATCTATCAAGCCAGTTTTCAGTCTGAGATCTGATTTGTCCGACAGTGATATCAGCTGGCAACACATCAATGTCCAAGTCTGATGTAAATGGTGCCTCTCCTATATAAATGCCAGGCTTAATTGCCTTTTGAGATTCCCCTCAGAAAGGAAAAACAGACAGTAAAACTAGTGACTGGCACATACTGGTGCAATTTGTCATGTACACTTCAAAACAGAGTTCTAGCATGACCAGTACAGCCATTATCAAGTATCACTCCTCTTCTCATAATCTGAACATCAGGGAGTATGGTAATTGCAAACACAGCTTCTGAGGCATTTTATTCCAGGTTGAACCTAATTGCTGGTTTTTCACTCCACTTTTTCAGTACTTCATTAACCCTATTATTCTTTAGATTAAACCTAACATCAGCGTAGGTTCAGGCCATCATTCAATGCCTAAAGATCAGTCTTTGCTATGATGCAAGGCATCACTGTTGAGTCCTGGGGCCAGCTTTCTCCTCCGACAGTCATAGAGTCATCGAGATGTACAGCATGGAAACAGACCTTTTGGTACGACTTGTTCACGCCAACCAGATAATCCTGAATTAATCCAGTTCCGTTCGCCGGCATTTTGTCCCTATCCCTCTGAACCTTCTATTCATTTACCCATCCAGATACCTTTTAAACGTTGTAATTCTACCAGTCTCCACCACCTCCTCTGGCAGCTCATATCACAGTCCGCCCTCTGTGTGAAAAAAAATTCTCCCTGGGTCTCTTTTAAATCTTTCCTCTTTCACTTTAAACCTATGCCCTCTAGTTTAGGACTCCCTCACCCTGAAGAAAAGACCTTGGCTCTTCACCCTATCCATGCTCCTCATAATTTTATAAACCTCTATAAGGTCAACCCTCAGCCCCTGGCACTCCAGGGAAAATAGCTCCAGCATATTCAGCCTGTCCCTATAGCTCAAACCCTCTAATCCTGGTAACATTTTTGTGAATCTTTTCTGAACTCTTTCAAGTTTCATGACATCTTAGCTATAGCAGGGAGACCAGAATTGATTGCAGTATTCCAAAAGTGGCCTAACAAGTGTCCCGTAACAGCTGCAACATGTGCTGAATATCAGTCAGAAGTAGGGTCAATGGATGAATTTTCAGCTCCAAGCTCTGCAGCATGGGGCGATTGAAACCAGATTCAATGACGCTAGTAAAATCCCAGCTGAGACTATCCACCTTCACATAAAATACAGTTTGAAGCGGCCATCTTTCTTATCTTTCCTAATCATTTGTTCACTCAAGCATGCCGAGACCAATTTAAAAATTCAAGGAATCTCATGAAATACAAGCTAAAAGCTAAAGCTGTAGATACTGGAAATCAGAAACTAAAATGTCTGGAGGTTCACAACTGATGAGTCAACAATTATAGCGGTCAATGTTTGGGCCAAACCCTTCTTTAGGACCGGAAGTGAAAAATGCACAAGAATTTTATGAAAAGCAGATAACGGAGGATGAATGGAAAAAAAGATAAATAATAACAGGAAATTGTAAGTTGGCATAATAGAGGAAAGCATCATCTTATCTAGTATATTAAAAATTGTATGTGCATACATATTTCATAACCCCTTTCTTTTATTAGAAAATCCAATATCCACATTTTATAATGAAATGAATAATAAACTGGCTGCACTGGTGATACATCTTGTCTCCAATGAAGGCAATGTAGCACTATTATTGGGATGTGGAAGACGTAGCCACAATATAGTGAGTCTGCATAAGATCTAATTACAAATGTTGACATGATAGTTTACAATGAATTAAGAAATACATAAAACATGAGTAGATAACTGACAAGTAGACGTCATATAAAAATAAAGTTTGATTCAATTTGATTTTATTATTGTTTCAATGGCACTGAGATACAGTGAAAAGTTTTGTTTTGCATGCTATCCAGGCAAATCATTCCATATGTACGAATATCAGGGTAATAGAGCAGAATGGGGAACATGGTGTTACACCTCTGGTGGTTGGAGTCATACCTGACACATAGCAAGATGGCCGTGTTCTTAGGAGGTCAATAATCGCAGCTCCAGGACATCCCCGCAGCAGTTCCTCAAATTAGAGTCCTCAGCCCAACCATCTTCAGCTGCTTCATCAATGACCTTCCTTCCCTCAGAAGTTCAGAAGTGGGGATCTTCCCCGATGATTGCACAATGTTCAGCACCATTCGTGACTCCTCAGATACTGAAGCAGTCCATGCTCATATGCAACAAGAAATAGACAATATCCAGACTTGAGTGGACAAGAGGCAAGTAACATTTGCACCACACAAATGCCAGACTCTGACAACCACCAATAAGAGGCAATCTAATCACTGTCCCTTGACATTCAATAGTGCTACCATCACTGAATCCCTCACCATCAACATCCTGACTCCTCAAAGCCAGTCCAGCAACTACAAGGCACAAGTCAGGAGTGTGATGGAATACTCCCCACTTTTTTGGATGAGTGCAGCTCCAACAACACTCAAGAAGCATGACACCATCCAGGATGAAGCAGCCCACTTAGAACATAGAACAAAGAACAATACAGAACAGTACAGGCCCTTCAGCCCACGACGTTGTGCCGAACTTTTACCATAATCTTAAGGTCTATCGAACCTCCACCCCTACCTTATACTATCATCCATATGCCTATCCAATAGCCTCTTAAATGCCCCAAATGAGGCTGACTCCACTACCCTCTCTGGCAATGCATTCCACACCCCGACCACTCTCTGAGTAAAGAACCTACCTCTGACGTCTCCCCGAAATCTACCTCCTTTCACTTTAAAACTATGCCCCCTCGTAAAAGTTACTTTCACCTGAAGAAAAAGTCTCTGGTTGTCTACTCTATCTATACTTCTGATCATTTTGTACACTTGATTGGCATTACATCCACAGGCATTCACTCCCTCCACCACTGACGCTCAGTCGCAGCAGTGTGTACTATCTACAAGATGCACTGCAGAAATTCACCAAAGGTCCTCAGACAGCACCTTCCAAACCCACAGCAACTTCCATCTAGAAGGACAAGGCCATCTTGCTATGTGTCAGGTATGACTCCAACCACCGGAGGTGTAACACCATGTTCCCCTCCAAGTCACTCACCATCCTGACTTGGAAATATATCACTGTTCCTTCATTGTTGCTGGGTCAAAATCCTGGAATTCCCTCCCTATTAGCATTGTGTGTCAACCCACAACAAGAGGAATGCAACGGTTCCAGAAGGGAGAGCTAACAGGAACTGCAGATGCTGGAGAATTCGAGACAACAAGGTGTTGAGCTGGATGGACACAGCAGGCCAAGCAGCATCACAGGAGCAGGAAGGTTCCAGAAGGCAGTTCACCCCCACCTTCTCAGGGGCAACTAGGGATGGGCAAGAAATGCTAGCCAGCCAGCAACGCCCACATCCCACAAATATACAGAAAAAAGAAAGCTACAGAGAAAGTGCAGAGAAAGATCAAATAATATATGACAGGTCAATTCAAAGGTTTGTTAACATCGGGGGAAAAGCTGTTCCTGAATCTATTGATACAAGTATAGAAATTTAAACACTCTCAAAACAGGCCTGAAAGTTGTTAATTTTATTTGCCACTTACTTCAATATAAATTTAACAGAAAAAAAATTCTAGATTCACCTCGGCTAATTAATCAGTGTCATAAAAGGAGGTCCATCTGAACAAACAGTTGAGCTATGCAATCACTTGTAACGACTGGATAGAAGTAATCTGGACTCCAGAACCAGCAAACTTTAATAGATGATCAAATATGACTGTTGTCTATAAAATACAACTAATGTTACGGGAGTCAAATACGCTGCACAAAAGGGAACTTCAATATTCTGCCACCTAATAAACAGTCTCGAGACATCAGTTCAAATCTACTTTGACCGGTGGGATCAGAAACAATGTAAACATGTTCCTCATCACAAATGCAATGAGAAGGTAGCACAGTAGTTTTTTTTTGCAATTTAATATTGTAATCGTGGGACAGGTTCTTCAATCATCTGGCTTTCTACTGAATGAATATTGCACAAAAACAGGACCTGTTGTTCAGACAAGTCTGCCTTGTAGATTGCTGTTTTGTCCAATTGTGGAGAAAATAATCTGAATATCCTGCTTAAATCCTGATGTTTCAATGCATTTGCCACGCAGTGGTATCAGTATTTGTTTTACCAACCAGAAAAATTATTTTAGAATGAAACCATGGGAGAAATTTGGGAGGTGCTGCTGAAATTGTAGCAGAGCAAAACCCCTGTCATGCTGCTTTACCTCCACTGCGACATTACACCAAATCGTGGAGGTGGCACTTTAACTGCCATAGAGTTGTACAGTTCGGAAACAGACCATTCAGTCCAACACGTCCATTTCGAACAGATACTCAAATTAATCTCATCCCATTTGTCAGCATTTGGTTCATATCCCTCTAAACCTTCCTATTCATATACTCATCCAGATGCCTTTTAAATGTTGTAATTGTACCAGCCTCCACCACTTCCTCTGGCAGCTCATTTCATACACGCACCATCCTCTGCATGAGAAAGTTGCTCCTTAGGTCCCTTCTATTTCTTTCCCTCTCACTTTTAACCTATGCCCTCTAGTTTTGGGCTATGTCATCCTGAGGAAAAGACCTAGACTATGCATCCCTGTCCATGTCTGTCCTGGTTTTATATAAATACATCTATAAGGTCACTCCTCAACCTCAAGATCCAGGGAAAACAGCCCCAGTCTATTCAAGATAACAAGGTGTAGAGCTGAATGAACACAGCAGGCCAAGCAGCATCAGAGGAGCAGGAAGGCTGATGTTTCAGGCCTAGACCCTTCTTCAGAAATTCTTCTGATGCTGCTTGGCCTGCTATGTTCATCCAGCTCTACACCTTGTTATCTCAGACTCCAGCATCTGCAGTTCCTACTATCTCTGAACCAGGCTGTCCAATCTCCCCCTTCAGTTCAAACCCTCTAACCCCAGCCACAATTTGGTAAATCTTTTATGCGTCTTTTCAAGTTTACCAACATTTCACTACAGCAGGGAGATCAGAATTGAATGCAGTGTTCCAAAAGTGGCCTAACCAATGCCCTTTGCAGCCTTAATACGAATCACAACTCCTGTACTCAATGCACTGACCAAGAAAGGCAAGTGTGCCAAATGTCTTCTTCATTATACTGTCTACTTGTGATTCCACATTCAAGGAACTACGGTGGACGAAGTATTCAATGACAATGTTTAGAAATACAGATTCCTTTAAGGGTAAACTAGAACAATGCCAGAGTTAATTGAGAGCAGGTAATTCTCATTGGACTTTGTATGTACCAACTGGTGTTTTGGAGAGGGAATATGTGTTATTTCCCCCAGTAACCTTGAGACCTTCAGAGATAGGTGCACACCACAGAAAAGCTTAATCTCAGCAGCCAACTCCATTTTGATTTCATATGACTGGAGTTCTAAAGAAGTGTTGTACCGGACTTGATATATTAACTCTGTTTCTCTCTCTGCAGATGCTGCCAGATCTGCTGAGTTTCTTCAGCATTCTCTATGTTCACTTCTGATACTGCCAGTCTTGCTCACACATGAAGAGTAATTACTTGGGCAAATCTCTATAACACAGTTCGTACTTTTTAGGGCCATACTCAAAAACATACTGTATTCAAACTTATAACACGGATCGACAGGACACAGTATTAACCGGATCCCACTTACTGGGGGTGTTAGAAGATCCAATGCCTCACTATTCATCATCATCAGATGCACTCTACTGAACAAGGTTGAAGAATTGCTCAGAGATAGGTTGAGGGAATCATGTATGAGCACTTTACATCATGTCTATCAGATTAAAATTTAACTCTTGAGTTGTTTTATTTTAATCTATTAAGGTTAATTTCACACATTGAGGCATTGAGGCTGGACATGCACATGGACAGCAATGAATTGAGGGGAATGTAGGTTAGGTTATTTTATTTTTGGATTAGGAATATTCCACGGCACAACATCGTGGGCCGAAGGGCCTGTACTGTGCTGTAATTTTCTATGTTCTAATTAAATATACCTGTTTTTTCTCATTCTACTCCTCAGAAAGCGTTGACTTTTGCCTTGTAACAAGATTAAAATGATTATTTCAATTCTCTTACAATTGCCGTAGCGGTAAATACCAGCTTACAGTCTGACAATGGAGCAGTTTACATCTGAGCCGAAGCCTGTCCTCACCCAGTACAGATATACGCCAGCTTTCCAATGGGAGATGCAATATGGTAATTAGAAACAGCAACCCTGACCAATACACCTGCCCTAACCCAGGAGCACTATGACCAGCTGCAGCACAGATATTTTCTAATCAACCTGTTCAGGCATTTTATTACACACCTCTGGAACTGGTGGGACTTGAACTCAAGTCTCCTGACTTTGAGGCAGGGACCGTGCCACTCTGCCACAAGAACCCTCCAGCTGTGCAGTACAATGCTGCGGCTCTGTCGCATGTGGATCACCTTGACCAGTGATTTTTCTGGACTCTTATGTTTCAAAACGTCCATCAGGAACAGATCCTCAGCCAGTACACTTATTGAAGGCATATTGCTTTTTATTCTCCCAATATCTTTTGATCCATTATCTCCTCCTTTCCAGAAAACACTGGTTTCTAAAATTATCCCTGAACTAGACCTCAACAGGCTATTTTTACCCCTGGTGCTTCACAACCCAACAATGCCAACATGTCCTCTAGAATTACAAATATATGCACATATTCTGACAGGATTTACTGGGTGCCACTCTGAAGAGGAAGTATTGATTGTGATTTTCCCTCAGTCATCCAATTGTAGCAGCCACTCTGGTGTTTTCGTTAACGTAATCTAACCCTCAAACAAATAACCATTAGCCAATTGATATAATTATCCACAAATTCATTTCTAACTTCAACTAAAGAGAAGACCTACACTAATCCTGGAGGCAAATGCATCCCATATTCACAAATGAAATATATCAGACTTACTGTGATTGCATTTTATATTGCTGTTCCTGACATGACAACTGTGGGAAATCAACATAATGCAACATTTATAACTTGTCATATTATAACTCCCAAGAAGCCTAACTGGCTGTCAGTGGGTGTTACATTAGATTGTGAAGTCAAGTAGGCCATCTCTGATATTCGGAAGAATTGAATAACGCTGAATTAAGTTGATCAGATGCAATAAGGCCTGAATTACAATAACTGTTTTGTACCCTATTAAATTCAAATTAATGCCTGATGAACGTTAATTTGCAAATGTAAATCAAACAATAGAAAGCAAATTGGCATTGTGCACCAAGCCCTTAGTTAAATACTGTGACTCAGCTTGTCTGTTCTAGTCAAATGATCTTCATTACCCGTAAGAAATTGTACCAGTTGCAACAGCAGGTCAGTCAGCCCATTGGGCATTCAGCAAGATCATGGATGATCTGACAGCATTCTTAGCTCTACTTCCCTGTCTGCCATTTTCCCCTGTTCCCACTTCCATAATTTCTCACTCTCTTGTATGTCAACAATCTGTCTGAATCTGTCTTGAATGTATCCAATGGTCCAGCCTCTTCCCCTCTGTAGTTCCAAAGATCCACTGAGAGGAGAGATTCCTTCCAATCTCTTCATTACTCAGAAAGTCTTCCCTCAGTTCTATGGTCTCCCACAGGGGTAAAACCCCTTCTCAGCATCTATTCTGATAAGAATTCTATATTTCAGTAAGAGCACTTGTTTTTTCTTCTAAACTCGATGGACGTCAGCTTCCATTTGCTCAAACATTGCAAATCAAAAAGCACCTTCATCTTGGAACCATATGGTGACCCTTCCCTTAACAAGTAATTTTCCCTTTTAAAAAGGAGACCAATTGGCTGCACTCTAGTTTTGTCTCATCAATGCCTTGTACAGTTGTAACAATATTTCCTCGCTTTAATACTCCATCCGCATTGTCATAAATGCTAAACTTCTATTTGTCTTCCTAATTGCTAGGTGTAGTGCTTCTGTGATTCATGTATGAAGCCACCTTAATTCCTCTATTCCACAGCATTCTGCAGCCTCTCTCCATTTAGATAATACTCTGCTTCTCTATTCGTCTCACCAAAATGTGGTACGGTGGCTCAGTGGTTAGCACCGCTGCCTCACAGTGACAGGGACCCGGGTTTGAATCCACCCTTGGGCAACTAGCTGTGTGGAGTTGCACATTCTCTCTGTGTCTGTGTGAGTTTCCTCCAGGTGCTCCAGTTTCCTCTCACAATCCTAACAGTGCAGTTTAGATGGATTGGCCGTTCTAAATTGCCCATTGTTTCCAGGAACGTACAGGATAGCTATGGGAAATGCAGGATTACTGGGACAAGGCAGAGGGGTGGGACTGGGTGGCATGTTCTTCAGAGGGTTGGTGTGGGCTTGATGGGCTGAGTTGCCTGTTTCCACACTGTGAGGATTCTATGATTCAAAATGGATAACGTCAAATAGACTCCCATTCTTCTCCGAATATCTGTCCACTAGCTTCAGCTTTCTGCATTTATTTGGAAATTCTTTGAATAAGATTTCCATGGAGGGGGCAGAAGGGAAAAGTCCAGAATCTTCAGAAGAAAATAAAACTTCATTTTAAAAAACTCCCACTGCCATATTTTAGTATTGAGTCAGTGAACCCACAATGGAGTTAGGGCTTTCACATTTGAGGAGCAATCAGAAGCAGGAAGAAGATGGTGAATGGTGAGGCCAGCGGACTGAAATGATGAATTCATTTTAGAAAAATATCAATGCAATATTATTGAAAAATGTAAGGCCCTAAAACTCTCACTCTTCTCACTTGCAAACATTCCAAAAGCCTCTCCATACAATCTTATTGTACCCATTTCTCCGTACCCCCTCAAACTTTCATATTCTCCATGATACATCCATGAGACACCCCGATTGCCATTCCCTCACAAATGTCCACCTTTGTCATGGGCTTCAGATGCCATGTCTTCGAAATTAAGATCAATAAATAAACTTGTAGCCAGTTAACAAAGCTCTCACTTAATACTGAAACAGGCATTCACAGCCATTCAAAAAGAAATGAGAATTGATAGGACTGGGCAATCTTTTGCAAAAACAAACATGTTTATTTGACTAAGCACCACAATAACAGTTAATTCCTTAATTATCTCTGAAAGCTTCTTCCTAAAAATATGAGCATTGGTTCTTGCTGTAATAAATAGGTTTAGACCTTTTGAAAGTCAGCTAAACATTCAGGATGGGCTCAGTTTTAGATGAGAAATCTTTGGAATATAAAAACAATTGTATATGTTGAAAAACCAGGTGGCTTTTTTCTTTCTTTAGGCTACACCAGATATCCTGTTAACCAAAGCAATCCAGGAGGAATTCAGAACTTCCCTTTTCTAAGTGAAAACTGCCTGCTGAAAGTGCTTCATTCATTTTGAAAGGGTTCTTAGCATTTAAATCACTTCATAATTTTATGCTAGTAATCTCGAGCAGTCTGTTCCTTAGTTCTCAATGCCTAAGAATGCTTTTCCCAATCAGTAAATAATTCTAATACATTTTATATTCCAACAGCCTGGTGCAGTCTTTTCCAGAATAGAGGAACCATGAATTAAAGTTTTCAAAATGTTTTTGTCTTATCTGTGCCTTCTGTTACTAGCATAGGCACCATGGTATGGCAATGTAAACATTTTTTCACTTATATCTTGCTTTGTAAAAATTCCAAGAGTCAATTAATGACTATTCTATTCTAATGCTTGCAGACTGCTGACCAGTTTAATGGTCAACTTACCTTTGAGAGCTAAACTATATCATCCATCAACATGGTAAAACACATCTAGCCCAAAGTACAATATTTAACCATTGAAAGCAAGGAACAAATTTTTGTGTACATTTCAAGTCCTGTCAATAGAAACATTCCAGGACTAAATGGATTTTTTAAAATTTTGGTTTCTCACTTGGGCTGGTTATCCCCCGTCATTCAATGCTCCTTGTTTGATAATCAGTGTCTCCAGTGAATACGAGTTAGATGTGACTTTTAGGTTAGTCATCCTGCAAAGTTTGTGCTGTTCCACAATAACTTTCAGCGGACTGCTGTAAAATAATGGTTACCTATGATTGGATCAGCAGTACCTGCTTTAACCGGTGTAAAAATTTAAAACTAAGTGATTTTGAAAAGCAAACTTTGAAGAATGTTTATTAAGGAAAGAACAAGGGAAAAACACATAAATATAGATAGTGGTGGTGCACTGAGTTAAATCTGCCCAGTGGGGTGAATTCCTGTCTGTTCTCGAAATTGAGATTGGAAATTCTGAATATACAAGCTACTAAAGCATATTGCACAAGGGATCAATTTTGGCATCTTGCTCAAAAAGACCACACAGAGCTCATTGACTTCACTCTTGTCTTTGCCCAGAGGCTGTGAGGTCAATAATGGCACCTTTATTAGTGACTTGGCTGAGGCCAGTTCTCTCAATATAGGCTGGGGAGTAATGCTGGAACATTGGTAATTCAAGATGTCAGATAGTTGAGTCAAAATGAAAAGTAGGTCCTCCTTTATTAATGCCAGCTTGGATTAGAATCTGATGATGGATTCTGTGCGGAAGGTTGCATTTTGCCCACCATGCCCTGACCAGTTTTATCACCTAATGCCAATCACCTGCCGATAATTTCTATCTGAATACCATCTCTGTCTAAAAATAGTCATCCAATTCCCTTTTGAGTACCTGAATTAAACCTAATTCCACCACATTTCTAGGCGGTGCATTCCATACTTGTTGTGTGAAAAAGCATTTTGTTTCTTCATATCACCCTAATACTAACTCTAACTCTTCTTTTTGCACATCACTTTACATCTGGGCCCTCTTTTTTCTTGAATGAGTAGAAATAGTTTCTCCCTATCTATTCTATCCAACCGCCCTCCTGATTTTGAAAATCTTTAACAAATCTCCTCTCAGCCTTCTTCCATCTATCCTCATCATTGAACTTTCTCATTCCTTGAGCCATTTTTATGAATCACTTCTACACTCTCTCCAATGAATTCACATCTTTCCCATGACACTCATAGCTGTACATGTTATTCCAGCTGATGTCTGTCAAGTGTCTAACACAAGTTCAGCATTACCTACTTCTTCTTGTATTCTACCCCATTGTTACTAATGCCAAGGACACTGTCTGTTTTATTAACTGTTCTCTCCACTTGTCCCAACACATTCAATGAGCCTTGCACATATCCACATGTATGGAATGAGGGGCCAAAAGAAATGGTCGAGGAAGGTACATCTACAAAATTTTAAAGGCAACTGGATGGGCACATGAATGGGAAGGGTTTAAAGGGACATGGACAAAATGTTAGCAAATGTGATAAATTAATTTACCATATCTGGTTGGACGAGTGTGCCAGTTGGACCGAAGGGTCTGTTTCCATTCTGTACGACGCTAAGACTCTGTGGGCACACAGATTCCTCCGCTCTCACACCCGCTTTAGAATTGGACCATTTTTTAAAAATTTTCTTCCAATGTCCTTCTCTCCAATGTGCATTGCCTCACACCTTCCTGCAATGAACCTCAATGGCCACTTATTGACTCGCTCCAACTCGTCAATATCCTTTTGGATATACCACCAGCTTTACCACCATCGAATTTTGCTGTTACCGCTTTCAAAAACTACACAAGTGAATTAAATATGATGGCCCCTTTAGAGATCTTTAACTGAATATTCATAACCAAGCTACCTTTCTCCATGTGATTACTGATTATATCTCAAATAATGGTTTACCCACCAATGAAGTTAAACTATAATGATGCCCCCATGTGATTCAATGTTACTTCAACATGCCTGCTGTCTAGCTCTAGTCCTTTTAGCCTCTCCCTGTGCCTTTCTCGTAACATGCAGCTTCTTCCACACCCATCCCACCCACAATTTGTCCGAGTTAAGTTGTGAGTAGGTGCCAGTTAAATTTGATTTTAACATCCTCAAAATTTCTTTAACAACCTTGCAGCTTTTGAAGAAATGAAAATACTGGAAAAGGGATTTCCAGCTAATGCCAGCATTTCACTAAGGGAATGGCCACTGCAAAGTGGAATGGGGAAGAAGAAAGTAAGGGGATATTAGAGATGAAAGGGTTGTACCATACGAGAAATTTTAAAATTTTATTTCTTTAAAATTTTACTTAGCAATATAAGAGTTGAGGAAATGTAATGTTTAGGCTTATAGAATGTAATGTTTTCTTCCAAAATCAAGAAGTTCCTACAGAACCTAACTCCAGCTTTTAATTGATTTTCCTAGGAACCTAAGTTTCTCATAAAGTTGTGATTTTCAGGAATGCAGCCACAACTTTAGGTGAGAACTTATTGCAGACAAAATTACAAACAGCTGGGAGAGAACTAAAGCCATAATTTAATCCCATACAATCAGTGAGACAATGCACGAACATTACAGTCTGTTAAAGTTAAGTAGTTTTTAAGGCTTCAGTCAGTATGTGCTATTTGAATGTTATGGATTCAGTATGAGTCTCATTATGAGTCGTAGATTGAGAGCGATCCGGGGAATCTTTATTTGTCTACTATTTAATTGCCAGTCAGTTTTCAACATTGCAGAGTCCACATAGGCTGCTAAGTTACCCTGAAATGTTTGCAGATGCAACATTTAACCTGAGATGTTAGATCTTTGTGCACCTACACTCAGTAGACCACAGCATCATGAGGGAGGTTAGACATATAAACTCTCCATTGTACATCACCAAGCCTTGAATAGCAGTCCTTTGAAAAGCTGATAGACGTAACAAACCTTTCCTTACAGAGATATGTGGAATCATCAGTGGGATCTGTAATATGTAGATACCTGAAAGTGAGATCAGCCAGAGAAATCAAGTGTTCAATCAGATGGATATCTAAACATTTATTCAGCAACTGAGATGGCCAAGGGCTACGAAAATATTCAGTTCCAGTTGTCCTTTGCACTAAGTAGGGGCTGCTTGCCACATAGGCAACAGAAAATTATCCAATTAATGGAAGTCCAAACCTGGAAGCATGTTTCAATTAGGTTCTGTCTGGTTTCTAGGACTGGATGGTGTAGAGTCCTATTACATTCCCTCCCATCCCCCTGCTGGCAAATGTCTGATCCTCATCTTCACCGCCAAAAGAATTATACTGATTCTTTATTTCATCTACATCCTGAACATCCTCCACTAAGGATTGCTCCACGTCGACGTTCACGCATAGTCATTTGCTTCAAGAACATTCAGTGTGTGTGCTACACAAACTGCTGGCACACGCTGTGGGTGTGATATTGACATAGCTCACTGCTTCAGCAACCTGTCCGTCCCATTGGCTGTTGAGTACCCTGAGCCATGACAAAGTGGCAACACAGGCTGGCAGCCAGTAACTTAGCACTGAAGTGTCTATCAGTTTAAAAGTTCTGCAAGCCACAAAGATGGGCAGCCTCTGTGTAACCATAAAGTATATGCCTGGAAATAAAGCTTTGAACCTGAATGTGCATTCTAAGCGGATGCACTCACAGTGACCTGACAGATGCATGCAAGTCATGGGTGTCTCAAAGCTCCTGATTGAAGCTGAAGTGATGTGAGACTTGGACTGAAAGCTGGCATGATGATGTGGTTTGGTTGATGTTTGCATGGAGGATAGAGATGCCCAGTGTACACAGAGCATGCAGGGGTTGTCGAGGTGAAGACAGAATTGAATGAAAGTCAGCACAATCAATTGGTGAACTACAGCCAGCAGCTCCCTGCTCTGACTAGCTTCCCAGGGAAGGACAGAGGAAGTGGAAGTGGTGTATAAATGCAGCAAATGAGGTTAAAAATGAGATGTAAATGCAAAGAAATAAGGAAGTCGCCACTTAATAGTGAGAATTAAAACTCATAATTTAAAACTTAACAGGGAAATTGAGAAACATTTTTCTCAATATAAGATATCCATTCTTTCTTTATCATCATATTTTCCTGGATTTCTCATCATTAACCACAAAACTTAAATGGAAAATTCCACCCTTAGAGTCACCAAGTCTTGGCCCAGTGCAGCACTCTGTCGGCCTGACGTGGAAGCCTTTTGGCAGTACGTGGTGGTCTATCAGCCCGCGATGGCTTCAACATGGACTTCCAGTCACAAGGTGATCCCTTGAAATTTGCTGTCACTGTGGTGAAGCACTTAACAAAAGCAGTAACGTTTGAACGTAGAGCTCTATTTCTTTAATTTCAATTTAACCGCAAGAAGGTCTGCAGTGTGTAACTTTTAACTTTGTTTTTTTTTACTACCTTGTTCTTAACATTCTGCACCTTGGTATTTGTACTTAAGGTGGCACCTCGTGTGGCGACATTAGACACATTTCACTGTCCTCCTGTACCTTTGGGCATAAGTACAAGTGACAATAAAATCAAAGTCAAGTGTGCCAAGGTACCTGCCAACCTACATCACGCAGAACCTGCACTTCCAGAAGAGGGTTGGATCTTTATAAAATGAAACAGCTCAGTCTTCTTGATCGTTGAAAATATAGATTTTGAAAAAAAGCCAGTTTCAAGATAAAACAAAAAAACGCCCAGTCTGCTAAAATGGCATACAATAATCACCATCGAGTTCACATTGTAACAGGGTCTTTTTTCGATTTGTCAATATCAAGGGAATAGTAAAATAACAAGAGAGGTGCTCGTGTAACCGGTGACATGTATGATTTATGTACAATGACTAAAATGGGCACATACGCCACTGAATCTCCTGTGGGGCACAGAAGCCTCTTGCTATATTTTCTTTTTGCTCCATTGACATGCGTCTACTTTGTATTCAAATGGATGCTCACTCTGAAATTTTTAATACTGTTTTATTCTGTGGTTAATCTATTGTTAAGTTACTTAAAAATCATGAACCCAAATTGACACACATGGTTTAGTGTTGGGAAATTTGATTTTCTTTTGTTTAATGACTTGAAAATGCATGCTGAGAGATGAGAGTGAAGTAAACAAACTTCTCTTTGGGAAACACAAACACAACGGTGTCTGAAACTTTCCAACAATGTGAGGGAGGTGCTGTGATAAATTTCTGGGAAACTGGGACAATATTTCAGTCTCGAACTGAGGCTTATAAATATTAGAATTTGTTGCTTGGATTGAAAGAGGAAATGTATCTCCTGAGATTAGAATAAATTAGAAGCAGCCCATTCTACATGTAATTGAGCTATTCTTGATATGAGAAGTATTGATACTGTCATTTGACACATAGATGACCCATTCAGCAAAAAAAATTCCTTGCTTTCAGCAGCACAGAACTGATGTAGTAAGATAAAAAGGTTGCAACGTCACAAAAACAAAACATTAACTTTCCTGGCACTTGTCAAATTCATATTTTGATTGCAATGTAGCATGGAAATTCCAGATGGATACAAAACTGACAGTGCAGGATGAGTTGAAAATCTTTCCTTACAACTTAATAAAATGTGAGGCTGGATGAACACAGCAGGCCCAGCAGCATCTCAGGAGCACAAAAGCTGACGTTTCGGGCCTAGACCCTTCATCTGATGAAGGGTCTAGGCCCGAAACGTCAGCTTTTGTGCTCCTGAGATGCTGCTGGGCCTGCTGTGTTCATCCAGCCTCACATTTTATTGTCTTGGATTCTCCAGCATCACTTTCCCATTATCACTTTCCTTACAACTCTTGTTTGAAGAATGACGTACACATTTGCCTCAAACCACGCAGCTGATTTCTGCCTCCTCTCCGTGCATATATGATTGTGTTTATCCACCAAGTTAAAACAGCAGAAATGATCCAGTGAGTGTCCAGCAAACGAACTGCCTGGCTATGGCCCTAGCTCAAACAGACGGGTGCTTTCAGTGCAGAGGAGGCAGGTGCTATTCCTTTCAGCTTCAGTAAGCAGATTTCAGCATCAGGGCATTGCTTCAGGCTTACAAAGGCCTACAGCACCATCCGTGGAGAGAAGTTGCAATCATTTAATCACTTGCCCAGACAAATTCAAAGTGCGCTCCTACAGAAATGAGCCATGCTTTTGTTGACTTATGAGAAAAAATGTCAATTCAAGTACAAGTTAAAAATGCTCACCACCTTAATTATGTTGTTTGAAAGCCATCCACCTCCAGTGTTTCGTTTCTTTGGACTGTTATCTATATTACAGTATAGATTTGCAACCAATATTAAGGACAATTTCATGCATACCCAGCAAGCATAATTCTAAAGGGGGAGCAGGAACTCAGTGACCTGGGGTTATATTTGGACAAATTACTGATGATGGTAGACAGTTTGAGAAAGAGTGTACAATGTGCCGGGCTTTATAAATAGAGTCACGGAGTACTTAAGTATGGTGATTTTGATAAAACTGTTTAAAGCAGTGGTTCTGCCTCAACTGAATTATTGCATCCAGTTCTGGGCCAAACCATTTTAGGAAGGATGTGAAGGCACTGTGTAGGGGAAGAAATCACTATTGGCAATGACCTACAGACCCAGTAACAGTCATCAAAACGTAGGTTAAAGTATAGAAGAACAAATACAGGATGCTTGTGAGAAAAGGGGCAGTAATAATCATGGATGGTAGCCTACATATAAACTGGAAACGTCAGATTGATAATAGCAGCACGGATGACGAGTTCGTGGAATTCTTTCCATATAGAACACCTTAGAGCATCAACTGAGCACAGGGCAAGTTATGTTAGACTTGGTATTGTGTAATATGACAGGATTAATTAATGATCTTGGAGTTAAGGCACCTCTGGGTAGCAGCAAGCTCAATAATATTGAGATTTAGACCCAGTTGTAAGGGAGAAATTTAAGTCTAAGACTAGAATTTTAAACTTAAACAAGGAAAGCTACGTGGGCATGAAAGTTGAACTAGTTGAAGTGAATTGCTGTACAAGTCTAGGGAATAGATCAAGTGGCAGACATTTGAAGAGCGTGGCAGACATTTGAAGAGCATTTCAGCATATTTGGAATAATTATATTTTTACTGCAAATAATTCTTTTTTTAATCAATCAACCTCAATAATGAAGATTTCACACTGGCTTCTCCTCAAGGTCTAATTACTTTTGCTGATTAACCTTTTATTCTCTGCCATTTATTATGTGATGACCAATCATCTGGCCAGCTACTCACCTTTGTGCAGTTACATACCTTTATAAAAATTGATGCTTTCCTTAACTACTATAGCTAGCAATGTAGAATAATTGATTCCAAGACTTTCTACATGACACATGTCAATTGAACTGGCTCATAAATCTCTGTTTACTGCCCCATCACCTTAAAATTATAAATTTAAGTGGTTTTGTGAAAAAAAATGCCTAACCTAGTTATTAAATGTTTTGAAGGACTAACACATGCCATGTATATAGGGGATCTTGTAGATATACTGTATGTGGATTCTCAGAAGGCATTTCATAAGTTCCCTCATCAAAGTATAATGTAGAGAATAAAATTTCATGGCATTGAGGGGAGCATATTCTTATTTTAAAGGCAAATGTGAAGTACCATGTTCCAGATGCAATGCAACTGGTCAAACTTCTCGACATTAACACATTTAATTTGAGCACTATAGTTAAAATACAAACAAAAGACAGAAGGATTTGGAATAACAACTCAATTGGAAAACTTAACAATAATTGATACAGTAACTATTATTCCTAAACTGTTCCAATATAATAACATCCGATAAACACTGTTTGGCAAAAAGAAAATTTTAGAAAAATAGATTTGCCTCACATGTAATCCAGCAGCAGAGAGAACCCCAGCTTCTAGCTGTAACAGTGAGTGAAAATACAGCTTCTGCTTCTTCAAGCCCACAATAGCAACAGCTTAAAGCTGAACCTAGAAACTAACCAAAAACTAGAAAGCCTGCTTTGTGAGGGCTGCCCATACCAGCTAGGTTACTTCCATTGTTCCAACCTTTTAAAGAAAATACCCACAGTCTCACAAGCTGTTCACTGTAGTGGTTTTGGCAGACTGATTGTCACCTCTGTCTTATAACCTTTTAGAAAAAGGACAAATTAACCTCTTAAGGCCAATGCATTGTCACAGATGTGATAAATGGAGAAACATTGAGGTGGATTTAGTGCACAAGGTAAATAAGCAGATACAACACATAATCAAGAAGGTGTTCCTTTATTATAAGAGGAATTGAACAGAAAAGTTGTGCTTCATTGGTGAGACAATATTTCAAACACTGTGAGCAATTTTGGTCCCCTAATTTAGGAAAGATTTAAATGCATCAGGGGTGGTTCAGGGAAGGCTTACAAGAATGATACCTGGGAAGAGTGGGTTTTCTTATGAGATTGGGTTGAACAGTCATCTTGTTTCCACTGGAGTTTAGAAGAGTGAAGGGTTACTTTGTTGAAGTGTACAAGTCCCCAAAGGCTCTTGATAAGGTGAATGTGGAAAGGATGTCTCCTCTTGTGGATCAACCCAGAAATAAGGGGATCTGTTTTAAAACTAGGGTTCGCTCATTCAGGGTAGAGATGATGAGGATTTTTTTTCTCTCAAAAGGTTACATGACTTTGTAATTCTCTGCTTCAGAAGGGAGTGGAGATGAGGTCATTGAACATTTTTAAGGCAGAGGTAGATAGATCCTTGTTAGGAAAGAAAATCTGACATTATCAGTTGTAGATGGGAATGTGGAATTTAAGACACAAACATATCAGCCGTGATCTTATTGAATGACAGAGCAGGCTGGAAGGCCGGACAGGTCTGTTTCAGCTCTGAATTTTAATGTGCATATCATAGAGGATGCAAGGCCATGGTTTTAGGAATATGGAATTTCAGTTATTGGAGGAATCGGAGATTCTGGGACTGTTCTCCTAAGAAGATTAACCAATTTTATAGAGGTATTCAAAATTTTTGAGAGGACTGGACAGTGTAGTTACAGAAAAAATGGTACCATTGGTGGAAAGATTGAGAAATAGTGGACATAGATTTAAAGTTATTGGCAGAAGAAGCAATGGCGACAGGAGAGATGCCTTTTTTCATCAATACAGCAAATGGCTAGGATCTAGAATGTATTAATGTTGAAGGAAGTTTTGATATTCAAAAGGGAACTGGATCATGCTCTGGAAAGGAAATATTTATCAGGCTATGGGGAAACATCAGGCACTGGGACTGCATGAAATGCTCTTGAAGAGAAATAGCATGATCACAATAGTTGGAATGAATCTTTCTGTAATGGAAGCACTTAATTTCATTTAATCAATTCTCTTAGGCCTGCCACCTCACATTACTAACCTCTTTCAAATAAGAACAATTCCTCTTTATTTTTGGTCTCAAAATCCCTCATTAATTTGAAAATCTTGTCTAAATCTCCTCTGCATTTAAGAGAACAGTCTCAAGATGCCTAGTGTCTCCACATTGTCAACATTCTGGGGATTACCATTGACCAGAAACTGAACTGCACCCACCATATCAATTCTATGGCTGCAAGAATGGGACAAGAGCTGGGAATTCTGCAATAATAACTCATTTCCCTGACTCCCCACAGCCTGACCACTACCTGCACCTCACAAATCAGGCCTGCGAAGAAAAAGAGAGCAGACCAAGCAGCATCTTAGGAGCCTAAGATGCTGCTTGGCCTGCTGGGTTCATCCAGCTCCACACCTTGTTATCTCAGATTGTCCAGCATCTGCAGTTCCTATTATCTGTGATGGAAAACTTCCCACTTGCTTGGATGGATGCAACTCCAACAGTACTGGAGAAGTGTGACACCATCCAGGATATAAAATGTAATATGACATAATATCCAACACATTCACTGTCTTCAGCTCCAACACACAACAGATCTCCAAGGAACATACTTCTTAAAATGTGGCACCAGAATTGTGCAAGATCGAGGTGGCGACAAATGTTGATTTTTACCATTGATCCTCAAGTCTCGTGAAATTATTTTGGAAACAGCTGAGGCATACACAATGGCTCATAAAGGTTTGGCAAGACATCCTTGCTTTTAGCGACTATAGTTAAAATGCAAACAAAATACAGGGGATTTTTTAATAACTTAACTCTATTGAAAACCTTAACAATAATTGATACAATAACTACACTAATAAACTGTTCCAGTATAGCAACATCCCATAAAATATCCTTTGGCAAAAAGAAAATTTTAGAAAAATAGATTTTCCTCACAGCTAACCCGGCAGCAGAGAGAATCCCAGCTTCTAGCTGTAACGGAGGGTGAAAACACAGCTTCTACTTCTTCAAGCCCACAAAAGCAATTGCTTAAAGCTGAACCTAAAAACTTAAAAAAAAACTAGAAAGCCCATTTTGAGAGAGCTAGCCGCACCACCTAGGCTACTTCCATTGACATCCTTGCTTTTAAATCCAAGGATTCCATTGGCTTTTTTTAGTAGATTTATCAAATTGTCATAAAACTTTCAAAGAAGAAATTAGTTTTTAAACTTTTTAAAAAATATTTTCCATTTTTTATACTAAGAGGACAGCAATGCTGAACTTTTTAACTTACTTCTTTATTTTTCTACTTCTGTAACGAACATTTGTAACTTGGTACTTTATACCTATGATGGTGCCGTGTCTAATGGCGACATTGTACACTTTTCACAGTTCTCTTATACCCCGTACTTGAGTACCCATGATAATAAACTCTAAACCTAAGAAAAAATGTGACCCTCAAGGTCTGCCTGTTACCTCCCCTCCTTTAAAGTTTACCACATAGTTTATAAAACCATTTTTCAGCTTCTCTTCAATAATGCACCATCAGCCTGTAGGAATTTGCAATGCATACATTAACTGCCCCATTTCTTACATTAAAACAGTGGCTACACCTTCAAAGGTACTTAAGGTTGTAGGCTTGCTCGCTGAGCCGATGTGTTTGATTGCAAACATTTCGTCATCCTTCTAGCTAACATCGTCAGTGTGCCTCCGGTGAAGTCCATCAACAAACATACTGAACTGGACCTGATATACAAACCATTGATGAACAGAATCGTAAATAATACCATCCATCCCAGGAATCCAAGGCATATAAATAGCACGTGGGATGGAGCACCGTTGCCTCACTGGAGGTGCACCGACAGTGTGAACTAGCAGTGTGACGAAACATTTGCGATCAAACACACCGGCTCGACGAGCAAGTCTACAAAGTGGTCCACAACCCGAGCTACAAATTTTCTCAAAAATTTTTATAAAATACTTCATTGGCCACAAAACAGTCTGTGACACTCTAAAGTTGTGAAAGAAGCTGTAAAAATGCAAGTCTTTTTTTTTAACCAGTCATTACCAAGCTGACATAATGCAAATTTCCCCAGTAGTTGTCCTCCACTGAAGCTAAATCATGTCACAGTTGAGACTTGGATTTTCAAATTACATTGAGAGATTGATCGGATTCCTCCTAAATACTCAGGACGTCGACTGCACTGCTTTTGCTGATGGAAGTATTCATACTGATGCATTTTGTAAACCATAAAAATAAGGCTTGCAGAGGGTGCTGACATTCTCAAGTACATTAATGCCAAAAAGCTCTTGATCAGAAATGTGGATAATGTCATCAAAAGATGTCCGCACTGCCTAACTGCAACAATTTATGGACATCAACAAATCTACGCAATTAAAACATTCAGTATTTCGTTGTGAGATAACAAGGTGTGGAGCTGGATGAACACAGCAGGCCAAGTAGCATCAGAGGAGCAGGAAGGCTGGCATTTCGGGCCTAGACCCTTCTTCAGAAATAGGGGAAGGGAAGGCGGTTCTGAAGTAAATAGGGAGAAATTGGGAGGTGGAGAGAAGGTGGATAGAAGAGAAGATAGGTGGAGAGGAGGCAGACAGGTCAAAGAGGCAGGGATGGATCCTGTAAAGGTGAGTGTATGTCGGGAGGTAGGGAGGAAATAGGTCATTCCATGGAAGATGTACAGGTCAAGAGGGCAGGATGAGGTTAGTAGGTAGGAGATGGGAGTGTGGCTTGAGTTGGGAGGAGGGGATACGTGGGGTAAGAACAGATTAGGGAGGCGGGGACAAGTTGGGCTGGTTTTGGGATGCAGTAGGGGGAAGGGGAGATTTTGAAGTTTGTGAAGGCTAAGTTGATACCATTGGGCTGCAGGGTTCCCAAGCAGAATATGAGTTGCTGTTCCTGCAACCTTCAGATGGCATCATTGTGGCACAGCAGGAGGCCCAGGACGGACATGTTGTCTGAGGATTGAGAGGGGGAGTTGAAATTGTTTGCGACTGGGAGGTGCAGTTGTTTTGTGTGAACCAAGCGTAGGAGTTCAGCAAAGTGGTCCCCAAGCCCCTTCCCCTCTCCCATTTCTGAAAAAGGGTCTAGGCCTGAAACATCAGCTTTTCTGTTCCTCTGGTGCTGCTTGGCCTGTTGTGTTCATCCAGCTCTACACCTTGTTATCTCAGATTCTCCAGCATCTGCAGTTCCTACTATCGCAGAAAAAAAGACTATTGGTCTTTAGTTTAATGTATAAGTTATTTATTTCCAGAATCTGTGTCTCGAATCATTGCCTTGATTTTATCCTCATATGATCTATTCCCTAATCCCCAGATCTTTCTCACATTCTTTATACCTTGTCTAGTTTAGCTAAATCCTTCCTACAGTGAGAGTCCCAGTTTGTAAATAACACTGCTGGTGCAGACTGACAAATTCTTTATAGACAGGCAAGTTAACCTGCTTTAATTGAAGTCCATACCTTTGCCAACACAATGCAACATCTATTTCCATTTTTACAGTAAGCAGACTCTAGCTTGTTGGCCCAGCAGATTTATTTGTTATAACATTGATGTCCTTCTTTTCTTATTGTTTGTTCCTTGCCAGTAGCCTTCTATTAATCCGTAAGTTTGAGATGTATGCCTGACTTGAGCATCACAAGCCTCAGATGTCAAAATCATTGGTGAAAATAATTTTTAACCCTTTGCTTTCAAATATGTGGGGGATAGAGCAATTTTTTTTACCAGCAATTAGAGGATATTCTGACTTGTCATGGGATTAACTGGTCAGTGATGTCTTTTCTTTTGAGAAATTATATTTCCATCAAGCTGCCAGTCAGATCAAAGATGAGAATTGTCCAGAAACCAATTAAGCAGTAGGTTTGCCAAGATGCACAGACAGTGAAGTGAACAGAAAGTAAATCCAAAGATTTAATATCTGTCCCAATGTTATTGAGATTGATGTACTAATATGATGTTTCCAGCTTCATGCAGGATTTCAGTTTTCTGCACTCTACCACAGGTAACCCCACAATGTCAATGCTCAGTTCTGAACACAATGATATTTTCAATTGTTGAGAAACCACGGTTAAGGACCAAGCAGGTCATCCAGGGGCAAAAAGACTTATAGAGTCATACATGATGCAAACAGACCCTTCAATCCATGCAGACCACAATCCCAAACTAAACCAGTCTCACCGGCCTGCTCCTGGCCAATATCCCTCCAAACTGTTCCAATTCATGCACCTAACCAAATGTCTTTTAAATGTAGTAATTGTATCTACATCCGCCACTTGCTCAGGAAGATCATTCTACATGCGAACCACCCTGTGTGTAAAAAAATCGTGACTCATGTCATTTTTAAATCTCTCTCCTCTTAGCTTCAAAATACACCCCTAGTCTTGAGATCCCCATCCTAGGGAAAAGACAACCTACCATTAGCTCTATCTATACCCCTCATTATTTTATGAACTCGTATAAGATATCCTCTAAACCTCTTACGCTCCAGTGAAAAAAGTCCCAACCTCTCCTGCCTTTCCTTATAACTCAAACCTTCCATACCCAGCAACATCCTGGAAGATTTCTTCTGAACTCTCTCCAGCTTAATAATATCCTTCCTATAACTGAGTAATCAGAACTGGACACAGTATTCTAGAAGAAGTCTCACCAATGTTCTGTATGACTTTGACATGATTTCACAACTCCCATACGCAAATTACTGAGCAATGAAGGCAAGCATGCTAAATGTCTTTTTTACCACCTTGTCTATATGTGACACAAACTTCAAAGAATTATGTACCTGAAAGCCTAGATTCCTCTGTTCTGTAACACTACCTAAGGCTCTGCTGTTAATTGTATAAGTCCTAGCCTTGTTTGTTGTCACCAAATGCATGGCCAGGTGAAGCTAAGCTTGAGCTTTCAATAGTTGTAGGAAGAAGGGATAATTATGAAACTAAGGAAAACTGTGGTTTTGAGGTCTTGGCATGAGTGTGGAAACATCAGGATGAATTGTGATTTTTAAAAAGCAAAATTCAGGAAGGAGGCTTCGCATTCATAAGAATAATTTACAGTACCCAGTGAAGACATTGTTAAATGTAAGGATAGTTTTCAAAAGCAAAACTATATGGAGCAGATATTAATGTTGCACTGTGTTGAAAACTTTCACAAGATCCAATAATACTGCACCGTAATAATGGAATGTAATTTCATTGATGTCCACACAACAGGTGAACATGTGACAGTCAGACAATTATTCTGCTTTTATTTAGAAGTTACAGTGAGGTTCTTTTCAGATGATAATTAATGTTTCTATCAAACATTTCATGTCAATGACAACTTCATGACTTGTCAATTAACATTTATTTACTGTTCAATCATGTCAAAACCTCTTGAAATACTTTATTTTTCAATTACTGTTGAAATGACCTGATTATTGCTAATGTAGTTAAATACAGCAGCCATTCTACCCCAGCATAGTTTCAAGCAGCAGTTAGCTGAATAATCCACTCATCTGTTTTTGCTTGTAAAGTTCAATTCAGTGATATCTTTTAGGTAATGATACTAAGGGGTTACAGTACCAAGGTGAGTTAATGAAGTTAACACAAAGACATGGTCTAATTGAATGGCAGAGGCCATCGAGGGCTGAATGACTGTCTACTGTCTACTGGGCTCCTACAGACTGTAACATTTCAAGCAGTTTAAATCATGCTGTTGCATAGAATCCCTAAAATGCAGATAAAGGCCATTCAGCCTATCAGGTCTGCACCGACCCTCTGAAGAGCATCTCAACTAACCCCATGCACCCCCCCAAATCTGCATTTGCCATGGTTAACCCACCTAACCTGCACATCCATGGATACTACAGGGCAATATAGCATGTCTAAACCATGGACATTTTTGGACAGTGGGAGGAAACTAGAGCTCCCAGTCGAAACCCATGCAGACACAGGGAGAACGTGCAAACTCCACCTGCAATTGAATCCGAATCCCTGGCACTGCATGGCAGCAATGCTAACCAGTGAGCCACCATGCCATCTATATTTAATATCTGCCTAAATTACCAAGACAGACAGGGCAAAAGCTTGCTTTCTAATTTCAAAGGACAGGAACCTTTGCAATGTGATATGCTCTCAGCCAGCTTCCCCTTACAGATACTTTCTAATCAATCTGCTCAAAGGTGGTATTAAACAGTTCTGAAGCAGGTGGGGCATGAAACCTACCTGCTGGCTTGGGCCCAGTTACAGACCTCAAGGTGACCACTCTTTGAGTGCAAATAAAGGGACCAAAGTGAAATATGATACAAAAAATATAGCGACTACATCTTGTTGGATGGAATTTCAACAGCTAAACAAAAGCATTGCAATACTTATAAAACTACAGTTTGAAACAGATGTTCATGTGCTCTGTGAAATATTTGGATTCAAGAGGCAAAATCAATAACTGGAAATGTGGGAAGTAGTATATAAACCTGCAGGTGGTATAAAATGGTGGAGAATGGTGGCTCAGTATTTCAATATGAATGCCAGTCTAGAGGGCATGTAAGAAAATCTAACCAACAGATTCAGACAAGTTGGCACCTCACTGATAAAACTAATAACTTAAAACCGACCCATGTAGAAGCAAGCAATTGCACTAAAATTGCAATGGGACAAATAAGCTTGCAACTTCATCTATTGGCACACCCAACAGTCACATGCTTTGGAAGTAAAAGTAACAATTTGCAAAAAGGGACTCAACTGCCTACACAAATAGCATACCTCTGATGTTCAGGTGTAGGGCCATGCTGGATATTGTGACATTGACACAAGACATGGGATCAGTGACCAGACATTGTTGGGTCCATTGGGAAAACAGACTGAAACTAATGAAAAGTCAAGGTTAAATGTACTAGATTTGAGAGAGCAAAGATCTAAGAGATAATATTGCATTGTTAGCTAAAATGAAAGGAATGTTTAATAAATTGTTAAGTCTAAAACCTGTTTAAAATTCATTTGAAAAGTCACAATTTTTCTTTTCGATTTCAAAACCTTTATTGTTCCACAATAGACTTTATAGCATTAACAAAGACAAGGTGGATTCAGGGACAGGGGGGGAAGGAAATGATGAGGAGCACTGGTGAAATCAAACAAGGTAAAAGACTCTAGAAGAGTGAAAGAAGGGGAATATCAAAATAAATAAAAGAAAAAATCCTAGTGTTTGCACTCCACTCCTCTTTTCTTTCTTCCATTCTAAGAAATCGACAGCCTACATCAAGCAAGGATAAGGTAAGACAAGGCACTAGAGGAAGAAGAAGGCTCTTAAAGGAGCGAAGAATAAGGAACAAAACCCATGTGTAAGGTTATCTGGATGAAGAAAAGACAGAATATGGTCCCCTTTTTGCCTGCGATAGAGAATGAAAGAGAGAAGGCATTGCATAAGAAAGGGAAACTTTTCTGAAAGAGGATGGAAAGAGAAAAAAACAGAACCTTGCTTATGAGGAGATCAAGTTAAATTCTCCGGTGACCTAGTTACATATTGCACTACGGAAGAATGCAAGTTGCTGCGGGGTACAGAGCTTCAGTACAGATCTCAGTCTAGAGTTTCAACAGGGCTTCTGTATTTTGGGTTCAAAAGTGCAGAGTATCAAAGATATATCCCTGAAAGATCATGAGGTGAATCTGAAAGTCAGGTGCAAGATTGGTTTCTCCAAATTCAATGTTAATTACAATGTCAATCTCTTACTCCACAATAAACATGAGAATGATTCACTC
Source organism: Stegostoma tigrinum (assembly GCF_030684315.1). NCBI lineage: Eukaryota > Metazoa > Chordata > Chondrichthyes > Orectolobiformes > Stegostomatidae > Stegostoma > Stegostoma tigrinum. The sequence goes on along the minus strand of NC_081381.1, from coordinate 40,350,355 downwards.
CCAAGTAGACTTGGGAAGGATTTGTGTTTCCAAACAGATAACACTATTCATGGTACTCAATAAATTCATCAAATTAGAGCCACACAATTACAGTTATTAATTTCATGAAAGAAGAAAATCATTTGGCTAACATCAAATAACCACTTGGTTCAATTGATTGTAGTGCCAGATCTGGATCAGGGATGTTCTCCTGGCATGGTCACCCCATGCAGTTTACTGGAGTCCCAACAACTCCTGGTTGATGATATGTATTCTAGGCTGTTGCACCTGAGCTGGAGCCAAGCTGTATTGGTAATTATGTGTGCCAGTCCTCCCTTCACCAGGAGCTAGGTACATAGAATCCCAACAGTATGGAAACAGGCCCTTCAGCACAACTAGTCCACACTGACACTCAAAGCATCCCCTATAAGCCACTTAATCTACATATCCCCGAACACTATGGGCAATTTAGCATGTTCAATCCATCTATCCTGCACATCTTTGGACTGAGGGAGGAAACTGGAGCACCCGGTGGAAACCCACGCAGACACGGGGAGAATGTGCAAACTCCACACAGACAGTCGCTCAAGGCTGGAATCGAACCCGGAGCCCAGTGCTGTGATGCAGCGGAGCTAACCACAGAGCCACTGTACAGTAGATCACAATGATTTAAATAAGAACACTGAACGTCGGGTTGTTACATCTGCTGATGATACAATGATTTCACGAAGGAGAGAAAGTTATGAGTAAGATGCATGGAATATGTAAAGACACATGAATAGATCAAGCATGTAAGGAAAAAGGACAGGTAGAATACAACATGAGAACATGTGAACTTCCCATGTTGATGGGAAGAATAGAAAAACAAGATTGCATTTAAATGGTGAGAGATTGCAGACTCTGAGGGATATAATTACAAGGATGGCCTGGTACACAAACATTACAGAGTTAATATGTGTGTCACTATGACATATTATTATCTAGTTCCACTATAACATGGGTCACAATATAAAATGAAGATCATTTTCCATGTTAATGAGTCGACTGATTAAATACTTTATCTATATCAAGAACTAACTAAAAGGTCTATCATAGATAATAAAATGTGAGGCTGGATGAACACAGCAGACCCAGCAGCATCTCAGGAGCACAAAAGCTGACGTTTCGGGCCTAGACCCTTCATCACATTTTATTATCTCGGATTCTCCAGCATCTGCAGTTCCCATTATCTCTAAAAGATCTATCAACCAGGTTTATTTAATAAACAGAAAATTCTTTTCAAAATAAGGCTGATTCAGCAAATCTAATTAAACTGGTTAACACACACAGGTTGATCATTTAGAAGTTTAAATGTTTATGCTTCCAAATACGCCAAAAACACACACAAATACTTCAGGAAAAGAGAAGAAGTAATGAACAACTCTCTCTACAGACATTCACTTTTTAAAAACAAAATCATTTCCTGGCCATAAAAGATATTCTTGAGGGCTAAAAGGATAAAGTAGAACATGTGTCAAAGTCTATTGCTCCAATGTAATGGCATGCGTGGTCAAGTTATAATAGTGTTTGATGTCTCTGCAGTCTTGACAGAAACAGCTTGCTCAGGAAATACAATACTGAGAAGTTCCTTCAATCATTTTTTTAGAAGAACAAATGTGTTCCACCGTAAACTCAATTGGGGAGCTCTTTTCTGAAATAGGATAAATCAGCGGATTCCTCGCAGATAACTTCTTCCCCAACAAATTCCAGAAACCTAGGCATTCTTCACCCAAGCACTGTTCAAACACCTCTTGCCAAGATCTTTAGTGAGCTATGCAATTTCCAGGAAGGCTTTTTAAAAACATCTTCAATGTCCGCAATGACCTTTCAATGATGTGTTTTTCTAAAATAAATCATTCTTTGCATTTCCACAAAACTTGAATTGAATCCATTTTTTCCTTAGCCCTTCAAAATGTAGGTCACCCGAGAAATATTAAATTAGAAGCAAGTCATTTGGAAGGAAAAGGAAATGTTGAAATTTATTGCAAATGAAATGAAAGATAAATGTAGGAATGTTTTGCTACAGCTGTACAAGGTATCGGTGTTACTACACCTGGAGTACTTTGTACTGTTTTGATCTCCTTTTGAAAGAATGAAGATTTGCATCAGAAAGTTATCTTTGATGATTCCTCATCTGAAGGGGTTGTTTTAATGAGGAACAGATGGACATGTTTCCATTGGGGTTCAAAAAACCATGTATGATCTTAATGAGAAAGATTATTATAGAATCTCAATTGTATGGAAGTGGATCATTTAACCCGAGTTCACACTAACCCTCTGAAAAGCATCCCAACCCAACTGAGCCCTGTACACCCTGCGTTTCCTGTGACTAATCTACCTAACCTGTACATCCTGGACATTTATGGCCAATCCACCTAAACTACACATCTTTAGAATGTGGGAGAAGACCAGAGCACCAAAGGAAACCTACACAGATACAGGAAGAATGTGCAAACTCCATACAGACAGTCACCTAATGGTAAGAATTGAACCCAGGTCCCTGAAGGTGTGAGGCAGCAGTGCTAACCACTGAGCCACTCACTGGGGATGCCATTTAAAAACGCTGGTCTCCCATTTAAGATTGAGATTAGGAGAAATTCTATTTGGTAGAGGATCATGGACCTGAGGAATTCTCTTAATCAGGGAGCAGTGGAGGCAGGATCATTGAGTTAGACAGGCAGAGTTAGACTTACTGTGAGCGGCAAGGTAGTCAAAAGAAATAGAGATAGACAGGAAAGTTGAGGCCAGAATCAGATCAATATGAATTGAACAAACAGTAGAGTAGGTTTGAGGGGACAAATGGCCAATATCTGCTCCAAATCTATATATTTGGAGTTGATAAACTAAGATCTAGCTATTGAGTCCAACTCACTGATAAAGGTTCCACTACTATCTTCTCCACTTCTACCTGACCCAGGCTGTTTTTGTCATTTCCCTACCAATCTCAGACACGGTGATCAATTAGACATAGTCCTGATGACTCCATGGCTGTGAATAGCTAACTCAAGAGCTAACAGACAGGGGAACGAAATATTCATGGCCTGACTGAATTGCTCACTGAGCTAGGGACCCAATGCCTCAGCTGTCTTTGAGACGTAGGACTGGTTTCCTTACTGAAGGGACTGTTTCATGCAGGAAGTTCACTTGATCAAACTTTCTGATGTTAGAAATGCTTCCATGTCTTGTGTTGGTGCATCCTGTAGACCTGTTGCCGCATGAACAATAAAAAGCAATAAACTAATCAGTATCTGATACTCAAAACTATGAAGATTGAAAGAGCTCTGCCATTTGTTCTCCCACTGACTACCAGCAACCCTAGTACCCACGTAATTGCATACCAGGAGAAATGGAAAAGGGCAGCTGAAATGTTAATTCAATACAGTCCACCAGACACTAATGTGAGTGTGATCAGCACTAATTGCTAATTCTCAGTTAGACCTGCAAATATGTACCTTTAGTAACTGTGGAGGGAAATTCTAGGTATGTAATGAAATGAACAATAAATATTTAATAGCCAATTTTCATTAACCAATTGCCTTCCATTGTAAGATAATAAAATGTGAGGCTGGATGAACACAGCAGGCCCAGCAGCATCTCAGGAGCACAAAAGCTGACGTTTCGGGCCTAGACCCTTCATCACATTTTATTATCTTGGATTCTCCAGCATCTGCAGTTCCCATTATCACTGCCTTCCATTGTAAGTTTATTTCACAGTAAGTTTACTTACTTGAATAGTAGATTTTTGGAATAATTATGAAAGGTCACTGAATTGCAATGAATAGATACAGAGCAAGAAGTAACATTTGAAGCAGGTACAACAGGAAACCTATTGCCATAATTATGTCTATGGTCTACATAGGTATTTTTCTATTTTGTTATGAATATTGAATGGAGAATTAAAATCATACAGTCATATTGCACAGACCCTTTGGTCCAACTAGTCCATGTAGACAATAACTCCAAGCTTAACTAGTCCCACCTGCCTGCTCTTGGCCCATATCACTCCAAGTATTTCTTAGAATCATAGAATCCCTACAGTGTGGAAACAGGCCTTTCAGCCCAGCAAGTCTACACTGAACCTCAGAGCATCCCACCCAGGCCCATCCCTTTATAACCCACCTACTCTACACGTCCCTGAATACTACGGGCAATTTAGCATAGCCAATCCACCTAACCAGCAGATCTTTGGACTGTGGGAGGAAACTGGAGCACCCGGTGGAAACACACGCAGACACGGGGAGAATGTGCAACCTCCACACAGACAGTTACCCAAGGCTGGAATTGAACCCAGGTTCTTGGTGCTGTGAGGCAGCAGTGCCAACCACTATGCCACCCCTTATCTATGTGCTTATCTGAATATCTTTAAACGTTGTAACTGTACCCGCATCCATCACTTCCTCTGGAAGTTCATTCCACACATAAATGCCTCTCTTTAAAAAAAAATGCCCCTCATGTTTTTCTTTAAATCTTTCTCCTTTCACCTTAAAAACATGCCTCTCAATCTTGAAGTCACCCACCCTGGAGAAAAGACACTTGCCTTTCTCCTTATTTATGCCTCTCATTACTTTATAAGCCTCAATCAGGTCACCTCTCAACCTCCTAAGCTCCAGTGGAAAATGCCCCTGCCTATTCAGACTCTTCTTTTAATGAAACCCTCCATTCCTGGCAACATCCTGGTAAATCTCTTCTGAACCCTCTCCAACTTCATAATATTTCTCCTATAACAGGAAGACCAGAACTGCACACAGTACTCAAAAGATGCCTTGCCAATGTCCTTTGCAATCTCAACATAACGTCCAAACTCCTATACTCAAATGTCTGAGCAATGAAGGCATGCTAAATGCCTTTTTAACTACCCTTTCCATAGATGATGCAAGCTTCAAAGAATTATGCACCCAAACTCCACAGTCGTTCTGTTCTACATTACCCCATACCCTACCTATAATTGTATAAGTCTTGCCTTTGTTTGGTTTACCGAAATGCAATATTTTCTCTTTATCCATCTGCCACTTTTCAGCCCATTGACCCAATTGATCAAGAGCTCTGTAATCTTAGATAATCTTCTTCACTGCCCACTACGTCATCACTCTTAGTGTCATCTGCAAACTTACTAACCATGCTTTCTATATCTCATTTCAATCATTTATATAAATGACAAACAAAGGCAAACTCAGCGCTAATTTCTGTGGAACACTGCTGGTCACAGACTTCTAGTCTGAAAAATGTTTTTTGCTGCCTCTACCATCATTCTGTTTCCTGTCATAAGGACAATTTTGTATCCAACTGGCAAGCTCACGCTGAATCCCATGTGCCCTAACTTTCCTAATTAGTCTACCATGTGGAACCTTGTCAGAGGCTTTACTACAATCCAAGTAAACAATGCCTACTGCTCAGTCCTTGCCAATCTTCCTGGCTACTTCCTCAAAATACTCATTCAAGTTTGTGAGACATGATTTCCCTGACACAAAGCCACGCTGACTATCTCTAACCACTCCTTGTCTTTCCAAATGCATGTAAATTGGTCAGTGATAATAGCCAAGAAAAGAGATTGCTCAATTCATGACTTATTGAATGTGTACACTACTTCATGTATTGTTTTTTGATGACAAAGATTCTCTAATCTTTCCATTACCTAGGTTGATCGAGGTTCAGTCAGAGTAATGGCAGAGTTGCAAAGATTGACGACACTTAAGATTTGGTTAAAGATTGGAAGAAACAACCGGAGTTTGTATTACTGATTGCTGGCTCTGCCAGAATGTGCATCTCTGCTCACCTCCTTACTGCAAAAGAAGGAGTGAGATGGCAACTGTGTGGGATTATCGCTTTTTAGAAAATCCTGGCCTTGACAATAAATCTGGAAATTCTTCTCAAAATTGTGAACAGCAGTAAGTTTCAACAGAACTAAAATCAAAACTGAATGGCAAATGGCTTTTAAAGTCCATATTCAACTCTACAATACAAATAAGGTTTTAAATTAATGTCTCTATGTGGCATAATGAAATGTTTGTACGACAGGCAATTTAAAATCGAAAGTTCAAGGCTCACTTTACATTTGAATTGAACTCGATTCAATTCTGTTAAAGCAATAAAAGGCATTTTTCTATTTTCTTCTCATTTAACTACTTTGCTTGTCTGTTTATTGTTGGTTCTCTCCCAGCAACGAGTGTGTCATTAGTAGGAAGTGAAGGATCACAAAATAACATTTATCTTCTGTTAGCTTGCCAATTCCTTTCACTAACAAGAGGTGAGAATCAATAGTACACCATGCAGAAGGACATTCCTGTCTGTTCATAATTAAAACCTTGTTGGATCAACAAGAAAATCATTGGCACAATTATAACAGTAAGAAAGGCAACATTTCGAGTTTAAAAACCAAAAGAATTGTGGATGCTGTAAATCAGGAACAAAAACAAAGTTGATGGAAAAGCTCAGCAGGTCTGGCAGCATCTGTGGAGGTAAAAACAGAGTTAACGTTTTGGATCCGGTGACCCTTCCTCAGAACTTCCATAGTAAGGTCACAGGACCTGAAATGATAATTCTGATATTTTTTCTTCACAGATGCTGCCAGACCTGCTGAGCTTTTCCAGCAAACTTGTTTTTGCTCAACATTTCAGATTACTTTAGGAATATAAGGTTATTTCACGATTGTATTATTCATATAATGCCCATTCTGCAGTTAACTTTCTCGATTGTTACTGCTGTAATGATATGTTCTTCATGCAGTGTTTAATCTGGATCCCAGGAGATCATAGATGTGGTCCACAGGGGTCTGTGGATAACCTGAGCAACATATTCCAATGAGCCTCAGTACCTGAAGACTTAGGAAGCAAAAATTCAATTGTTGCTCCTCATGGCACTCTTATGATCCCTCTGTGAGAAAATGTAAATCTGGATATCCCTACAGGATAAGCAGAATTCAGTGGTGATGCTCACAATTGAGTATAAGTGATAAATGTTGCTGAAGTTAGTAGATGAAGAAAATGTTCTTGGCTGCAAGTAACTACTTGCCCTTTTGGTGCAAGGAGGGGTGAAAGTTCAGGTCATGCAATTTCATGATAGTCTGAGTGACAGCTTTATTGCATGACTCAATGAAGAAGATAAAACACAGAACGGACTTAGCCCAAGATGACCAGAATATAATTGAATTACTAATCAGCCAGAAGTCCTGTCGATTGTCCATTTGTTTGGCATTTAGAACTGCTGGCAATATAAAAGATATAAGTGCAGCCGATTTCAAGCCGCTGCGATGGCAGAGCTCCTAGGGCTCATCTGTGTCCTTACCAATTCAAACAGGTGGTAAGCAACATCGTGCCAAAGTTTTTAGAACAAGATTTTCAGAAATACAGAACTTCAACCAAAGACAACTCTGATGCCAAATGCTACGTGGGGAGGAAAAATCTTGGGAGATTCTTCCAGGAAGGAGGTAGAGGTATACAGCAAATAGACAAACAAACATAAAAACCAAAAGAACTGCGGATGCTGTAAATCAGGAACAAAAACAAAGTCGCTGGAAAAACTCAGCAGGTCTGGCAGCATCTGTGGAGGAGAAAACAGAGTTAACATTTCGGGTCCGGTGACCCTTCCTCAGAACTGAAACAAACATACAAATTAGCAGGAGAAGAAGCCATTCAGCCCCTTGATTCTGCTTTGATGATCCTGTGATCTGATTATACCATTGTCCAGTCTCTTGGCGGATTGACTCCTCTGCTGATCAAGGATCTTTCTACCACTGTCATACAAATATTCAAAGACCCAGCCTTTTGAGGAAGAGGGTTCCGAAGACTCAGGACTCACTCTAAGGAAATATTTCTCCTCATCCTTATCATAAATGGGAAGTATGACCTCCCAACATTCATACTCAACCCTCCTTCACCTGGAAGTCCAAAACCTTTCATATGGAGTGGCTGCTTCTTTGTACTTGATTAAAATGTTGACCCCTTTGTACTTGATTAAAATGTGGGGCCTCCATTGCTAAATTTCATGAGGCTGCTGAACTTTACCATCAAACAGTTCAGGGCTTAACCACAGACAGTAGATGAAATGGAGGTCAACACAACTTCAGGAGGCAAAGAACTTCATTTGAATCACATCTCAATGCACCAGTGCTCCCTCCCTCTTCATAAGGTGGGTTTAAAAAAATGAACCACGCTATTGCAAAGCCAAGAAAGCATCTACAATGAGATGCTTTATCCAGTGATAAATTGTGAATTGTCATGTAAGGAATACAACATTTATTCTTTCAAAACCTCCAGAAGAACAAACAGGAATTACAGTCAATTTTGTGTGCCTCATTATTCAATGATGTTGACACTGGAGCTAATTTTCTGTCATCTTTTCTTTTGTCATATTTTCCACATATCACAGTGAGAGATGTCAGCACTGAGAACATAGTTTTGTTGGAGATTCAGCAGCAACTTGGTACATTCCCAGCTTGTCTGTGGCACAGTTAGTTGCATCGATGTTCCTCTGTTTCAGCGCCGACCTCAGAAAAGCTATGTAAATAAATCACAAACCTATCTTTCTTTGACACCTAATCAATTTAATAGGATGTCCCACATCCAATTAATTATTTTTAGTTTATGAATTTTATGTAGGCAGGCATGGTCATCAAATTCTATGTCGGAATTTGCAAATGGGAAACATGATGAAATTTCAGGTAATCTCGTTTCTGGGAATGTTGTGACATCAGGGTGGATTTTACCAACCCTCAGGAGGTGGGCAGTGTTATGGGCTGAACTAAATCCCCTCAAAATAATCAGAAGATCATCTAGACCCTAACATTTTCTTATTTTAAAGGTAAGTGTAAGAGGCTGCATTCCAGGCACAATTCGATTGGTCAAACTAATGGGTTTAAAGCAAAACACACTTCATTCATCCCTGATAGTTAAAATGTACCAAAAGAAAGGAAGAACTGGAATAACTTAACTCGATTGGAAAACTTAGCAGAATAATAGACACGGTGACTATTGCTAATTAACAATCCCAAAATAGTAACATCCCATAAACACACCCTTGGTAAAAGGCAAATGCAAAAAACAGATTGTCTGACATGCGACTACTGTAGCAGGCAGAGAACCCCCAGCTATTGGCTGCAACTGAGAGAAGGGATCAAAATAGCTTCAATCACTTCAGGACTCCAGCAGCAACTGCTGAAAGCTGAACTTAAAATCTCTGGTTCTGTGGAAGCTTGACAACACCCATTCAGGCTGCTTCTATTCTTCCAACTAAAAAAAAACACAAAAGGAACCACCAGTGGTTTATCTTCTTCTAGACATCTCATTACCTCTGCCTTCAAACCTCTCTTCAAAAAAAAGCACAAAATAACCGCTTAAAGCCATAACATTGTCATGATAGGAAGTAGGAAGGGCTAGGAAAGTGATGCTGGATGGAATCAGAAGGAATTCAATGTCTTTGTATGATGAGACCTGTTTACCATCTACTAGTCAAGTATATATTGTAGGTGTAGTGGACAGTGAGGAAGGTTACCTCAGAGTACAATGGGATCTTGATCAAATGGGCAACTGGGCTGAGGAGTGGTAGATGGAGTTTCATTTAAATAAATGTGAAGTCCTACATTTTGGAAAGGCAAATCAGAGCAGGACTTATACACTTAATGGTAAGGCCCTGGGGAGTGTTGCTGAGCAAAGAGACATTGGGGTGCAGGTTCATAGTTCCTTGAAAGTGGAGTTGCAGGTAGATAGGAGAGTGAAGAAGGCATTTGCTTGCCTTTATTTGTCAGTGCATTGAGTGTAAGAGCTGGGAGATCATGTTGTGACCATACAGGATATTGGTGAGGACACTTTTTGAGAATTGTGTGCAAGTCCGGTCTCCCTGCTATAGGGAAGATGTTGTGAAACCAGAAATGGTTCAGAATAAATCTAAGAGAATATTGTCAGGGTTGAAGGGTTCATCTCTTGGGAGAGGCTGAACAGGTTGGAGATACTTTCGCTGGAGGTCGGAGGCCGAGGGATGAACTTATAGAGGCTTACAAAATTATGAGGGGCATGAATAGGGTAAATAGGCAAGTAATTTTCTCCCTAGAGTTGGAAAGTCCAAAACTAGACGGCATAGTTTTAAAGTGAGAAGGGAATGATATAAAAGGAACATAAGGGGCAATATGTTCACACAGGGGAAAGAGTGCATATGGACTGAGCTGCCAGAGGAAGTGAAGGAGACTGGTACAATATTTAAAAGCCATCTCAATGGGTAAATGAATAGGAAGTGTTTAGATGGAAATGAGCCAAATGCTGGCAAATGAGACGAGATTTATATTGGCTATCTGGTCAACACAGACAAGTTGGACTAAGTGTCCATTTCCATGCTATACATCTCTAAGAATCTATAACTGTATGAATGCATGGCTCAAATTTTGGTGCAAAAGGGAGGGTTTCAGATTCCTAGATCACCCAGACAATTTGGGGAAATTGGGACATGCACAAATGCAACAGTCCATACCTGAACGATATTGGGACAAACATCCTTACAGGTAAGCTGTTGGGAGGAGCTTAAACTAGTCTGACACGGGAACGGAGATAGAAAATCAATGAAACAGAGCCACAACATGCTACAGCAAAAGAAGCAAGTCACAGCAAGTTCAGTCATGTTGAGTAGCAAGATACTAAGGCAAGGCTGAATGGTCCATTCAGCCCATCAAGTCTGCTCTGCCATTCAAAGAGATCACAGCTGATCTGATAATATGAAAATAGGTAAGTCTGATGAGTTGAATGGCATGGATTGTCCCACGGAAGTATAATAACATTGCCACCACAGTAACATGATTGAGGGAAGGGCTGCAACTGAACATTCCGAAGTATATGATCTATAAGCGAGACACCTGATGGCTTGAGAAGGTTGGTGGTGTAGCACTCTTAAATAAGGAGTCAATTACTGCAATAAGGAGAGGTGATATCTCAGCTGGGTCCTCAAATGAGGCTTTGTTGGTCAAACTGAGTAATGTTAAGGGGGCAGCTACTTTGCTGGAAGTGTATTATAGGGCCCAAAGTGTCAGCAGGAAATAGAGGACCAAATATGTAGACAGTTCACAGAGGTGTGTAAGAGTAATAATCAGATAATTATACTCAGAGATTCCAACTTTCCAAGCTTAAATTGAGACCGTCATGGTGTTAAGGGTTTAGTGGAGTTTTTTTGAATCAATGCATAGAAAGCCTGAAAATGGCAAATGTAGTCACAGAATTCAGAAAAAGGGACTGTGAGGAACCTGCACAGTTTGACGTAGGAAAGGGGGAGATATGGGAAGCTCTGTCAGCCTTAAAAACAGACAAATCGCCTGGCCAGATGAATTGCACCGTACAACATTTAGTAAAAAACATTTGAATGATGATCTAGGCCTGAAAAGTCAGCTTTTGTGCTCCTAAGATGCTGCTTGGCCTGTTGTGTTCATCCAGCTCCACACTTTGTTGTCTTGAATGAGTTCTTCAGATATCATAGCATTCAAGGATATGGAGCAAGTGCAGGAAAATGGGATTAGCATACCTCTAGTGGTAGTTAAGTCTGTGCAGACTCGATGGGCTGAAGGGCCTTTTCTGTATAATGTCTTTCCTGCACAATATGAATCTATGAATAGTGATGCTGTAAGGTTCAATCTTCTAATCATGGGGGCCTTTGATTGCTCCAAGAGATCCCCCATCCAATGCATGGACTCCTGACACATTCTTGTTGGAACCTCTAGGCTTCCAGCAAAATTCCAGTGATCTATGGGAGGCCGTTGTTGGCTAGAACATCATGACAACTTTCTGTTTACTTTTGCAAATGTTGTTTTAGAATCTTTCATTGTACACTTGTAATCCTGTCAACTTCCTTAACTTAACTATTCAACCAAGTTATAGCATCTCTAAAAAAAACTGTATTCTCTCAATGAAGTAACAAATTGTCAGCTTAAATTAGGCTGAAACTAAGTCAGCTCTCTAGGTCAGCCAGTCCAGTGTTAACAAGTGAATCAGTCTGGCATTAGTGAGACATGTTCATTTTGCACTTTGCAACTCTAGAATTTCAAGGAGAAATGAACACAATGTATCTTCTTCCAACCATTGAGATGTCATAAAGGGCCAGCAAGAGGCTTCTACTAAAAGGCTAGTTTTTTTAATGGTTTTCTTAGGATTTTTAGGACCAGGGTGGAACAGGAAAGCTCCAAAGCCATTTGACTCAGTGCCTCCCCTTGCCTTCCATTCTCATGCCTCTCCAACATTTCAACACTCCCCATGATTGGCTTTGTATAGTAATTTGTATTTTCTGCTGCCAAGTGTTATAAAAAGCCTGTTTGATACCCACAACACAGAATAAAATAGCTACAGCGTGGAAGCCAGACATTCTGCCCGATGAGTTCACACTGACCCTCTGAAGAGGATCCAACCCAGGCCAACCCTGTAACCAAGATAATAGGAGCTGCCGATGTTGCAGAATCGGAGATAACACGGTATGAAGCTGGATGAACGTAGCAGGCCAAGCAGCATCAGAGGAGCAGGAAAGCTTATCCATGGCTATCCTACCTAGTCTGCCTACCCCGAACACTTTGGATAATTTAGCATGTCCAATCCACCGAACCTGCACATCTTTGGACCGTGGGAGGAAACCGGAGTGCTCAGAAAAAACCCACACAGACACAGTAAGAATGTGCAAACTCCACACGGATAGTCTCCCAAGGGTAGAATTGAACCTGAGTCTCTGGCACAGCAGTGCTAACCACTGAGCCACTTTGCTACCCTCACACTAAACAAAACTGTGGAATAATTTCAATGTAAACACTTTAATTGGTCTAATGAAAATGACACACAGAGGAGGGGAGTTAAACCATATATTTAGTGACATTATTACTTCCTGCTTTTGGTGGAGGCCAAGAAGAAACAATGACTAGGCAAGAAGTCTAGTTATCTCTGCACAGCTTCTTTGCTTGTATTATTAATACTCTGCTGGCTCTTTTGCCCCTGAAATTAATCATGCTTGTTGTTTATTTCAAACTTTGTTAAGAAGAGAACTGCAACTCTGGGAGTCTAGAGTCTAATTGAGAAAGTCAATTAGCAGGTGGGATATGTCAGACAATGTCTAATACCACCTTTTAATTAGAGCAAAATTGCATGTACCATCCCTTGTTGAATATTACTGCACAGCCGAATCAGGCATTGATCCAGAAACAGGGTGACACCGACCAATAACAAAAAACTATGGATGTTGAAAATCCGAAACTAAAACAGAAATTGATGGAGAAACTCAGTAGGCCTGGCAATGTCTGTGGAGAGAAAGCAGAATTAATATTTCCAATCTTTAGCAATTTCTGTTTTATTTCAGGTTTCCAACATCAATTGTTCTTTGGTGATTTTCATTAATATATGTTATAGATAATTGTGGCCCTAGCACTGATCCCTGTTGCACTCCAGTTAGTTTAAGCTTTCCAATGCTGAAAAGCTTGTTGTTCTGATGAAGGATTGCTGGTCTCAAAATATTAGCTGTTCCTCTCTTCACTGACACTGCTAGACCTGCAGGGCTTCTCCAGCAATTTCTGTGTTTGTTACAGAATGGTGTTTAGAGTCATAGAGTCAAACCGAGTTTCCCAAACTACGCTTGCATTGGGCTCATACCCCTCCAAACCCTTCCTCTTCATGAACATAGTTGTACATTATCAATGCGTTCAGAGGATAGCAATAATCCTAGATATAAAATCAGAATTTGGAGTGTTCTTGCAGCTTAGTGATTGTGTCCCCATCTCTGATCTCGAAGGCCTGGGTTCAAATTCCACCTGCTTCAGAGGTGCCTGAATGTGCTGATTAAAAATAGCTAAAATCAGGAACTGTGACAGTCAGCAATTGCACCATGTCTGTAATAAATGCCTCATTTGAACTGAGGAATAAATGAACAGGCTACTGAAGGGTAAAGTATAAGTTATTACTAAATTAGGCACAGGGTAATCATACAGAACTAAAGGACTCCTTAACCAGGCTAGAGAGGGAAAGAAAAAATCAGCAACACACATTCAGAAATAGAACTCACTTTGGGAGGCAGCAGATACATGTTTTGCCTCATTCCATATTCATTTAGGGGAGATGGTGGCTGAGTGGCATTATCGTTGGGCTATTATTCCAGAGCCCCAGATAATGTTCTGGGGATCTGGGTTCGAATCCTACTGCAGCAGATGGTGGAATTTAAATTCAAATAAATATCTGGAATTAAGAGTCAAAAGATGGATATGAATTCATTGTTGGAAAACCCATCCAGTCCACTAATGTCCTTTAGGGAAGGAAACTACCATTCTACCTGGTCTGGCCTACATGTGACTCCAGACTCGCAGCAACGTGGTGGATTCATAATTGCCCTCTGGGCAATTAGGGATGGGCAATAAATGCTCTCTAGCCAGCAACGCCCACATTCTATGAATAAATAAAAACATTCTAGCCATGATTAAATGGCGGAGTGGACTCGATGGGCCGAATGGTCTTACTTCCACTCCTATGTCTTATGGTCTTATGAGCTGCACTAACTATGCATCTGTGCCTACAAATTTAAACATTAGCATTAACAGCAAGTTTGCTAATCTTTAAACATGCTCCTAGAATTCTTTAAGGAATTATCTAATTTAATGTGTTTAACAGGTGCTAAACATTTCTTGGCTTGTTAAAGACTAATTATGGATGAAATACAAATATATTCATGCTTGCTTTTCAATCCACACAAGAATATTGATGCCTGGGAAAGGTGATGGGAAAAAGCAAAGTTGGCAGAAACCAAACACAGAGCAGAATGAGTGACTTGATACATTCAGTGTTGATTTTCACACGATTGTCAGAGAGGTCTGAGCAGAGGTGGGGGTGTGGGGAGATTTCCGTGAATAGCTCCCACTTCCTACCCCTACAGAAAAACCAATGCAAGTATCCTTGCCCTTTGGAAGCCTGCTCCTCAGCTATAAGGCCTGGTGGTCTCAACTGGCTCATTGCAGATCACTACACTACCATCGTTACACAGGAAGAATTCCTACAATCCGGCAAGTCAACAGAAGTGTAAATCACTCCATTTGGAGCTTCACTCTGCTCGCCAGTTCACTTTCCTTTTCCTCCTCCTTCTCTTTCCTCGCTGTAGTAATTCTAACACTACCCCTCCCACTGCCCCTTTTAACTACCGACCTAAAGAGTCATGAAGGAGCTGTGTTGTGACTGGGAACCACATTGTGGGAGTTAAACGAGTGAGCCATGTCCTGGAGACACAACGGGTCAAGCGTGGGCCAGAGTGACATCGACAGCGAAAGCAAGACAGTGAGGCAGCAGCAGTGAGAGCGGGCCAGTAAGGTGGCGATGGTGGTGAGAGAGGGGCTAAGAGGGAGCGATGGTGGTGCTAGCGGGGCCATTAAGGGGATGATGGCGGTGAGAGTGGGGCCTTCACATGGCGGCAGCCTCCTGGGTATCCCTAGCAATTGGAGTGGTGCCTGTGTTATTGTGAAAATGGGACTTGAGAGTCTG
Organism: Stegostoma tigrinum; assembly: GCF_030684315.1. Taxonomy (NCBI): domain Eukaryota; kingdom Metazoa; phylum Chordata; class Chondrichthyes; order Orectolobiformes; family Stegostomatidae; genus Stegostoma; species Stegostoma tigrinum. The sequence continues at coordinate 40,334,876 of NC_081381.1, read as the reverse complement.
ACAGATGGACCTTTTTTGATTCGTGCTTTCCTTTTGGCTCAGTTAAATCTTTTAATTCTGTTTTTTATAACCAAGTGAGCTCCAGTGAATGTGGACTTTGTGCACTTTTTGCTGTGCTCATGTAATCCGACACTTAGTACATGTGACACATAAACAAATCTAAAATCTACACTTGGGAGCTGGTGGCCAATCTCAGCAGCATCAAGAATCAGATTCGGCCTGCTGTGTTCATCCAGCTCTCCACCTTGTTATCTCAGATTCTCCAGCATCTGCAGTTCCTGCCGTCTCCCCAGCACCAAGGATCAGTTGTGTTCACTAATGGAACTGCAAGACAAGGCCCAAGGTGGCTCAAAAGTGTCATAAAATGGTCGGTTTTGGGGGTTTACAATAGGGAGGCTCCTAAAGCCTAGGGAAAGGGTGAAGCGACAAGTGTGCAGGTTCTGTTGGCATATGATGCGAAAGCAAGTGTAGATGGCATCTTTTGAATGGTGGAGTAAATCACCTGATGCACACCGGGTAACTCCCAAATGGTTGCCTCTCTTCCTCCCTGGCTTTCTTTCTTCGTGTGTTCAAAAACAGTTCTCTCTTATCCACTGTCCGCATCTGTCATCTCTGGGTGATGGCAGCATATTATTAGAGTCAATTGAGCTTTTAACAGCCTAATGGACCCTTAATGACTTATCTCCATATGGTGCACAGCCAGCTGGTTACAGTTCCCACCCAGCCTCTGTAATATGGGGTTAGACTTTATGGTGGGTTGTGAAGAGACAGGCTGGATAAGGATCTATTTATCATATTCCTCCTCTCCCTACTGTAAACTCTCCCAGCAGGGGTATGTATTTAACAAGTCCCCCAGAGTGTGGAAGAGGGTTTGGTTTTTCAGAAAGGGAAACAGCTGTGTGTTATCCACATGCTACTCAGTGTTTTAGGATACCCTGCAAAGATATTAGATTTGATGTGGACGTCCATGCTGAATCAATTACTGTTCTGAATATCTTCCAGCAAGGCAATAGAGTGAGTGTGAGTGTTTTTATTTTTGCTTTCTTTGTGTCAAATCTATTGATACAAGAGGATGTGCTGAGTTTCAAAATTGGCTGCATCAACAGATATCCCTGGGATATGAGAGAATACTGTTATGATCTTTTTCATGCATGTGGAGGGGCTTGAAATGTTTCTCACTGCTAAAGTATATCCAGACTCTTCCTATTCATCCAATTATTAATCAGGCAGTGGGGGAAGGAAAGGACTGATGTTTCTAATTGATGTAGGTCCAGAAATGGGTGAAAAGCTCAAAATTTTGCTTGCCCTTGCTCAACCAGAAGAGAGGCTGCTGCCAGGCATCCAGTGTAAGTTTGAATGGTTCTGCAGTGCTATTTGGAAATTGGAGAAATCTATCAGTTTAGTACAAGGGATTGATCAACCATTGTGGAAGTTGGAGAGTTTATCATGTCTTTGAAAAAGCTCCCCTTCCATTGCAATTTTGGAGAATTTCATGAAAAAGCAACACTAGACAGACTTGTGTGTTGTTTAAAACATGCACAGACTCTTGAGAAAATACTGACATTGACAAAGTTAACCTTTAGTCTGACTTAGCAGCACTGTCCATGCAGAACATGACTCAAGAAAATCGTAATTGAAAACGATTAGGCACCCACTGAAGTAAATCGAAGGCAGTTATGAAATCCTGCTACTGATGTTTAGGCCAGCATTAGGCACAGAAATGCCCATTCATGAACACAGAGTGCCAGAGCTGTAAACATCTCACTAAGGCATATTGAAGGATTATAAACAGAAAAAGCAATGGTAGATGGAAGTTGTTGTCACTGAAAACGGTTATCAAACAGCGTCAGTTCAATGAGGGGTCAGTTGAGGTCCATACACCAGAAAACACAAGAATATCAAATGAAACTTCACATGCATTAAAGTCAAGTAACAATATATTAAGGTCCATTGGACTTGGATGTTGACATGGGATCATGAATCAGCATGGACCTTGACACGCTATACTGTCAAAAATTGGACCCGCGTCAATTTGAGAAATCATATATGGAATTAAAGAAGTTGTAGAGGAGAAAACTTCCCCATAATGGGAAGCGTTATGGTTCTTGCCACCTTCAATGAGCAATGGGGAAAATTGCCCACAATTCTACCGAAGAGACAAAAACCAGCTTTGTTAGGAAAGAACTGGTTTGCGTTACTGAAGGCAAAATACAGGGCTCAGAGAACACCAGGCCAGCTTATTACAGCCCTCATCCAATGCTCTGCAGACTAAAGGAGAATAAAGAGCACGAGCTAAACAGGCTGGAGACAGAGGACATGGAATAGAGTAATTCAGCAACTCCCATAGGGGAACTATCAAGGCAAATAGTAGTGTAAAATTAAGTGGGAAATGATCAAATAATTGTAAATCAAATACTAGAATGTCAACTACCCAATGATATTTAAAATGTCAACAACTTATTCGTGATGTTATCTGAAGATCTGGCTTTTGAAGTTAGGGCTGATAACTGCAACTTGAATTGGATGATAGTCAAAGTCATATATAAATGTTAATGTCCAGACAGGTCTATTTCAGTTCCATAGGCTGCCATTCCGTCCTCAGAATTTTTCAAAGGGTAATGAACCAATTTTAAAAGGAATCCTAGGAGCAGTGTGTCACTTGAGTGACAGACTTATTTCAACTCCAAAGAGACAGGCCTATGATGATAAGCTGAAGAAAGCTCTTCAATAATTAGAAAAGTAAAGAGTTTGAGTAAAGGCAGCAAAATATTTCAAATTTATTGAGTATCTGGGTTCCAAGTAGATGAGAAATATCATAGCCCACTTTGAGTAAGTTTAAAGAATAAAATACAAGCATATTCATGTATGCTTTCCATTCCACACTAAAATACTGATATCTTTTGTGACAATGCTGTGACTTTAAGAATTTTTTTTCCCTTTATTTTTGAAGAGAGGTTGTATGGCAGAGGCGCTTAAGAATCTACCACTAGACTAAACAGATTGGGAGGCCTTGTTTATTTTTAACAATCTGAATAAATGTGTTCAGCTCTGACAATTCAGGATTTCTGGGTTTTTAGTTTTAGCTTTAAGCAGAAGCAGAAGGGTCTCAACAGAATTGAAAGCTTCAGTGAATGCCTCTTGTCTGCTACTCTCTCTGGATCATATCGTGATGTTATTTTTCTCCTCTGGAAGGGAAAACTGCATGTGAGAGTCTGTGCCTAAATTTTCCTTTTTGTCAAGGAGTGTATTTATGGAATGTTACTACATTGGAGCAATTAATTAATAATAGGTACTGCATCTATTATTCTGTTAAGTTTTCCAGTAAAGTCATTCTAAATTCATCTTTCTTTGGCTGTATTTTAACAACAGTGTTTAAATAAACTATGTTTTACTTAACATCAAATAGTTTGACCAGACATATCACATTTGGAACACAATATTTCACATTTGCCTTTAAAAGTAAGAATAAACTAGAGGTTGGGTTCCTTCTTAAAATTTTTTGAGGGGGTCTGGTCTGGTCCATAGCAGTGTTAAACGTGACAAATGACAAGTGTGTAGCATCCTTAACATATTTCTGAGCTCAAATCTCTTAAGGGTGAATTATTATAGTAAATTAAAGCTAAATTTGGCAACTTGAATGAAGAATATTTCATGGTTTTGAGGAAAGCAAAGCATTCAGGTTGTGTAAAAGGGAAAGTGCTTGTTTATTATGATGGGCTGCATCGTGTAAGTGTCAATGTTGGCAATTTTCATGGGGGTTATCTCTCATTAAGCCCTGGTGAGCTTTCTCACGTTATTCCTTGCAGCTCATGTCATTAACGACACGACACACCTCCAAGGCATTTTGCTCACAAGTGGTAGACATATTCATCACAGCTGGCATGTCCTGAGTTTCCCAGGCTTCCATTTAAAATGTGGTTAAGCAACAGGAGTTGCCCTACCTGGTTCCTTTAAGTTACACCAGAGATGGCAGGTAGAATATGCAAGGAATGGAGTGACATGGACTGAGGGCAGGTAGAAGGGATTAACTGTGCTGTATAGTTCTATGTTCTGATCTTCTACATTCCTTGTGTGAAGTTTCTCTGAACACCAACCGTTACAAGCATCAAGCTTTTAAAAATTATCCTTCCGTTCTGTTCTTAGAACCAAAGTGAATAACCTCACATTTCCCCTCATATTACTCCATCTACCATCCATAACCTGTTTACCCGCAGCATTTTTATGCCCTCTTTACAGATTACATTCCTACCCAGCTTTGAACAAACCTAGATACATTATCCTATGTTACTTAGCTTAATTTCCAAGGTTCCAAGATTTTCAGTTATGTGCCCTAACCAAAGTATTGATTATTCATTGAATTACTTCTTAACATTGACCATTGAAATTTTATCAGTTTTACACTAGTCATAGAATTGTACAGGGCAGAAGCAAGTCATGTACATTTGCTGAAAGAGCAATTATAAATTAGTCGAAATTTCTGAATTCAGTTATCCTGGAATATTTTGAGATAGAACTCTGGTTGAACACTATTTCTGTTGTTTGGTGTTGGACAATGCATTCCTAACATAACACGGAACTCAATAGAAGTATAGTTGAGTTGAGGTGATTGTTTCATTATTTAAATTTAATGAAAAATAATTTTTTAGAACTTATTTTGTGTTTCCTCTTGGCTGCTTATACTTTACGTTTTGAGATGTAAACACCCTGGATTGGCAAAAATAAAAATTAAAGATGATAGCAATCATTTTCTGAGGTCAGGTGACTCAACACTGATACAGTTGGTCAGAATATTGCTTGCCGGCTCCTATATAACCTAAAATCTTTATATATACATTACAATTAGTTCATCTTATAGATTCATACAGCATGGAAAGAGACCTTTTAGTCTAACTGCTCCATGCTGACCATAATCCCAAACTAAACTTGTCCAATCTGTCTGCTCCTGGCCCATACCCCTCCAAACCTTTCCTTTTAAGAAATTATCCAAATGCCTTTTTAAAGGTTGTAACTGTACTCACATCCACCACTTGCTCAGGAAATTAATTCCACACTCGAACCACCTGCTGTGTGAAAATTTGCCCCTCATGCCTTTTTTAAATCTCTCTCTTCTCACATTAAAAATGTGCCACTGGTCTGGAATCCCCTGTACTAGGGAAAAGACAATTACTATCAACCCACATCTACATCCCTCATTATTTTATAAACCTCTATAAGGTCGCCTCTTGACCTCCTATGCTCCAGTGAAAAAAATCCCAGTCTATTCAGCCTTTCTTTGTAACTCAAACCTTCCAAATCCAGCAACATCTTGGTAGATCTCTTCTGAACACTCTCCAGTTTAATAATATCCTTCCTATAACTTGACAAACAAAACTTGACACAGTATTCCGGAAGAGGCCTCACAAATACCCTGTACAACCTCAACATGATGTCCCAACTCCTGTACTCAAATATGTTCATGTGGGCACTACTTGATGGGATGCTAAGAAATCCAAACACATTTTCTCAGGCCATTTGGCTGATCGAGGTATTTAAAATTATCCCCTGGTGTTTTCAGGGTTGGATTTGTGTTCTTCAGCCTAGATCACATTAGACCTTTTGCAAAGTTAATTAGACACACTCAGTGCAGTTAGCTTCAGAGTAAGAATACTGCAATGGCCCCAAACTATAAGAACAGCCCAAACTCACCGCAGCAGGTGAAAATTTCTAGTTGTTATAAGACATATTGCTGTTGTCACTTTGACTGAGATGACCAACTAAAGCTGAATCAGTGCTGGCAGGCTGGCAAAAGCTGTTAGGGCAGCTCAATTCATTTGGTATAGAATGCTTCCAGCCAGTGGAACCAGAAGAAGGGAAAGAGCCAGCTGTTATATCTCTATCTTATTTTAAAACTTTTACACACAAGGACTCAGTTGTCTCTTTAGAGTTATGAATATTTAGAGAGTTCATTGATATAATTCACTGTCTTTTTTTTAATGTTATTTCATACCATTAATTATAGTGAATGACCATGTTTTGGACTAGAGGGAAGCACACAGAACAGCTCCCGTAAGTTCAGTTCTATGCCACTGTGATTTCTGATACACCATAATAACTTGGAAATAGGATACATTCACAATTCCCATTTAAATTCACAAACAGCATAAAGCTTGGAACCAGTGAAGTAGATAGTAACAGTCATCTTGCTGGTGAAAGCAGGCTAAGAGAACTGTAGTGATTGAGGGGACTGAATCAATCTCATGGGTGGCATGTTGGCTCAGTGGTTAGCACAGTTGCCTCGCAGATCCAGGGACCTGGGTTTGATTCCACCCTCGGGTGACTGTCTGTGTGGAGTTTACACATTCTCCCTGTGCCTGTGTAGGTTTCCCCTGGGTGATCTGGTTTCTTCCAAAGATGCATGGGTTAGTAGGGTTGACCATGCAAAATTGCCCATGGTGCCCAGGGATGTGTAGATTAGGTGCGTTAGCCACGGATTATGCAGATTCTGAGGAAGGATCACAGGACTGAAATGTTAACTCTGATTTCTTTCCTCACAGATGCTGGCAAACATGCTGAGCTTTTCCAACAACTTCTGTTTTTGTTCATGGATTATGCAGGGTTGGGGGGACTGGTCTTGGTGGGATGCTCTTCAGAAGGTCGGTGTGGACTTGATGGTGTGAATGGCCTGTTTTCACACTGTAGGGGTTCTATAATTCTATAAAATACTGAATGGTTGCAGTTGCTTTCATTCCCATTGTTCCCACATCTAATACAGAGGCCATCTTACACATGCAAGGCTAAGTTAGGATAGGATAGGTCCCAGAAAGGAGCTTGAACATGTTTGTAGTCTGCTGGACATTATCACAAGATAGATAATTTGCACTGGGATGTGTTAAAGTACTACCCAAACCTTGGCAAAGGAGGAGGAATTGGTTGCCAAGGATCTATAAGCAAACAAGATCCTAATGCAGCATAAAGCTTAAAAGTGGCAATACATTCCTCATTAGCATTATTGAGGCATCTCCAGGTGGAATTTAAAACCCAGGTTCATTTGTTTCTTGTCACACCTGTATCATTGATAAATGTTCTTTCACCTTCACAGTGAGTGATGGCCAAAGGAATATGAGGAAATACGTAAAATGATGATATTAGTTTCTGTAAGTTTAATAGTCCATACAGCCACAATGAATAATCCTGTTCTGCCTCTGCTACATCAGCATTATGATCTTTCAAATTGTATGCGTGTAGGGGCAATACAGTAGCAGAGATTCTGATAATAAATTAAACAAATTCTGGTTCTGAATGCATTCAGTCTGCTCAGGGCAATAAATGTGAGAAGAATGATCAGGGAAAAAGAATATGACTTAACACAGAGAAGAGTTATTTAGAAACATCATAAATGTATTCACGAAGATTACCCTGGTTGGAATTTCTAATGATGTACTTCCGATATCAGTCAATGTAACAGACCATAACAATTCCTCTTTAAGCCTCCTGTGGCACTGGGCATTCATGGTACATGAGGGAAAATAGGCTAAACCTGACTAGCATTGTTTCTGATACATTCATTTTCCCATTTTACAACTTCATACATTTTCTGCAGAGAAATTCCCCTTATGTTTTCCTCAACATCTCCCCAGCAGCTTGATGAAATGTGCTAGTCATTTTATCATTGATTTATTGTGTGTGATGAAAATGAGAGCTGTGTTCTAGCTCAGATGCGTAATATACCTTTTTCTTTTATTGGGCATTAATGTACTCTCTGAAACATGTACAAACCATAGAGACATTTTAGATCATAACCATCTGTTGGAAGCCAGGCAGGTGGAGAGTTAAAATTACTTACCCATCCTGAAGCCACAAAGAACTAGCTGGTTAATATTTTCCAAAGAAAGTTAGCAAGCTTTCCCAAAGCTTGCAGGCTCTTTCTCAGTACATGCATGTTGGGACACTTTGCTGTTATCAGACCCAAATAAAAAAAGCTTTGTGAATTGAGCAGAGAGCTCTAGTAGGTTTCCCACCTTCCTATAGAATGGTCCCAACAGCTGAGACTTCTTGTCAGCTATGGCTTAGTTGATAGTGCATTTATCTCGGTACTACAAGGTTTGAATCCCACTTCAACACAAGAAATCAAAGCTAATCTATCAGTGCAATACGAGAGGAATACTGTACTGTTGAAGATACTATCCTTTAGAAGAGACATTTAACCAAGGCTTTAGCCATGTTTGGGTCCCAAAGTTCCTCTAGTGCTAATTCAAAAGAGAATAGTGAGCTATTATCCTGGGTGATATTTATTTCTCAATCAACATCACAAAAATAAACAGATTATCTTATCACTATCACATCACTGTTCGTGGTATTTGCAAAGCTCTAATTAACAACACGATGGCTGAGTCGTTGGCCCTGCTGCCTCACAGTGCCAAGGACTCAGATTCGATTCCAGCCTCGGATGACTGTCTGTATGGAGTTTGTACTTCCTCCCCATGTCTGTGTGGGTTTGTTCCGGATTCCTCCCACAGTATGAAGCTGTGCAGGTTAGGTGGATTGGCCATGCCAAATTGCCCATAGTGTCCACAGATGTGTAGGTTAGGTGGATTAGCTATGAGAAATGCAGGGTTAGGGGAATAGGATAGTGTCGGGATGAGATGCTGTTTGGTGAGTTGATGTGGAGTTGATGGGCTGAATGGCCTGCTTCTTCACTGTGGGGATTCTATGATGCTAAAACTCCCACATGATCTACATTACAACAATGACTATACTGTAAAAGTACTTAATTTACAGTAAAGTGCATTGAGACATCTTGTAATCATGAACAAGCAACATTGCTACAAGTCACTTCTACCCGGTCTGTTGGCTCACATGACGCATGAACCTGACTGGACTCGAAATGCTAATTCTGTTTCTTTTTCCACAGAGGCTGCCAGACCTGCTGAGATTCTCCAGCATTGCCTGTGTTTGTTTCAGATTTCCGGCATCTTTTAATTTCATTTATAAAATTGATCCAATGGGTTAAGGGGCTTGGACTTCGTTTTCGAGTAAGTTTTGCATTCCCACCATTCAGCAGCTGCTGAAAATGAGTTCTCTTTGCTTAGAACGTATAATTATGGGGTTTAGCGTAGAGTTGAAGACAATTTGCTAGTTCCTCTAGAACAAAGATTTGGTTGCATACCCTGAAGTTAGAAACACAAATTAGAACATCCCGGTTGCGATTTACAAGCCACTTATTTCTGGTTTTCTGTTCCAAATTATAGGAATGCGATGACTTTTTCCTTGGACAACAGAGGTACCAGCCACCCTTGGGTACCTTAGTGAGCATTCCTGATCGAATCTCTCAACAGGAATCTAATTTCCTCCCCAGCAGAACTCACTAGATAGCAATCAGAAACAGATTAATAATTTCCATTCCCCAGAATAATGGAGGCCTATCACAAAATATGATGAGCTCAGTGAATAAAACAGAGCCCAGGGATCAAATTTGAAATCCTCCTGTCCATTTGATTCTATTGTACTGTATAATTAAGGTGATTGAGTAGACTGGGGCTATAGTCACTTGAATTTCGAAAAATGAGGGGGAATTTTATAGAAATGTATAAAATTATGAAGGAAAATGATGAGATATAGCAGGGAGGTTGTTTCCACTGGTGGGTGAATTGAGCACTGCAAGGGATGGCTTCAGAAGAAAAGTGAGCAGATTTAGGACTGAGTTGAGGAGGAACTTGTTGTGCATCTGTGGAATTCCCTGCCCAGTGAAGCAGGTGAGGCTGACTTGTTGAATGTTTTTAGGCAAAGATAGATTTTTTTTAAACAATAGAGTAGAAAAGGGTTATGGTGAGTGGGTGGGTAAGTGGAACTAAGTCCACGAAAAGGTCAGCCATGATCTGATTGAATGCTGGAGCGGGCTTTATTGGTCAGATGACTACTCATGTTCCTGTTTCTTATGTACTGGTGTTATGGACTATGCAATTGTCAACTGGACTGATTAGGTCAGTTATCCGGTTGTAAATATGATGGTCATCATTCTTAGTTACCCAGGAAACAAGCTAAAATAGTTCAATATATGCAGTAAAAGCAGTGATGTTTTCTAGGAACTAATTACAGCTTCAGTGTCTTTTCATCTAGTAAGAAATAGATTAAGGTGTAAGTCTGTTCTGTAACTGATAATCTGAGTAATTTGATGCAAGAAACCTATTTTCTAATCCAATTGCATGATACATTGGTTGTATCATTGGGAAACTGACAGCTGGCTCCTGGTTGCCATGGTTTTTGTATAATGGGAAGAACATAATAGAGCAAAGTTTTATTAGTGCTGGTTGGCTCAGCATTATCAGTGGGGCTAGTAATGGTTTACTATTCCTATTTTGTATATCATTGGCAAGGCTATGTTGAAGTAGAAGCAGTGTGGATGCTCATATAATAGGACAACGTTTGCTACAGTAGCACATGCTGCAACTCCAGCTGTGGGAAACATTTTCACAGGGCAGTATGACAGCTCAGTGGTTTGCTCTGTTGCCTCACTGAGCTTGGGACCCGGGTTCAATTCCAGCTCCGAGCAACTGCCTGTGTGCGGTTTGCACATTCTCCCCCTATGCTCTGTGTTCCTTCCACAGTCTAAATATGCACAGGTTAGATGGATAGGCCATTCTAAATTGCCCACATTATCCAGGGGTGTGCCGACTAGCTGGATTAACCATGATTAATACAGGGTTCCAGGGAGGGGACTAGGTAGGTTTTTTTTGGAGGTTTGGTGTTAACTCAGTGGGTTGAATGGTCTGCTTCCATGTTGTAAGGATTCCAAACATTTTGACACTAAAGAGGGTCTATGGCCTACACTATCCCACGAAAACATCATTACCTACTGCTAATTTCCTGTTTTCTCCCCCATATTAAAAACTTTGATTGAATCTGCTTCCATCACACTTCCCACATGTGCAATCTATACCCTAACTTCTCACTTTTGAAAATGTTTAACCACACTTCGCCCTTGCTTCTTTTGCAGATCACTGAAAATCTATGCCTTCTTGACCTTGCTCCTGTTTTGACCCTGGTTGGAAAGGACTATTGACCAGGGTATTTTCTTAATACAGGGTTCTTTAAAGGCTGCCGGGGGTGAAAAACTAAAACAGAAGAACGACAGAGAACAAAATGGGGTGAATTAAAATCAGTTCAACAACAGAGAGGGAGAAATTACACAAACTGGGTCTTCTGCAGAATCAAGGAAAATCTGCAGACCTTCCAAATCAGAAACATCACATAATTCCATCACACCCGCTTCCCCAATTTTCAGAACCATAAGACACAGGAGCAAATTTAGGCCATTCAGCCCATCAAGTCTGCTCTGCCATTTAATCATGCTTAATCTGTTTCTCAACCCCATTCTCCTGCCTTTTCCCTGTAACTTTTGATCTCTTTACCAATCAATAACCTAGCTACCTCTGTGGAGTAAACAAGTAATCCGTGGTTTGGAATTTTTCACTCCCCGTGCATCCCAAGAGAATACAGCGATTTATTGCTAAAATGGCATCTTTGCATGGAATTGACTAGTGTGGGGTACAGAGAGGTGATGCTAGGGTAAAAGAGGTTACTTCCCTGACACTGATGCAAGGACATACTTTTAAGAAAAATGGGTAATATTTTGAACATGACTGATTGTTGCGAGTATGAGATTGGGAAGTGGGTATTGGGGTTTAGATTTCACTAGCATAATTTTTGTTGACCAGAAACAACAACATTATGGGAAGGGCCACTGAATTACTAACAACCGCAATATGGAGTACATTATGGAGTAGCCTGCTCCCTGATGTTGAGTTTGGGCTCAACCAGGCCCGTTCAGCTCATTATTTCATAACAGTCTCGATGTAAACATGGACAAAAGAGCTGAATTCCAGTTGCTAAGTGAGAGACTGCCCTTGACATTAAGGCAGCATTTAATCAAGTGTGGCATCAAGCAGCCGAAACAATGCCTGTTTCACTGGGAACTGGGATAAAACTGGAGCCAGGCTTGACAAAAACAAAGATGGTCGGTGTTGTTGGAGGTCAGTCATCTCAGCTCCAGGACATCTCTGCAGGAGTTCCCCAAGGTCATGTCCTCAGCCCAACCATCTTCAGCTGTTTCATTAATGACCTTCCCTCCATCATGTTCGCTAATATTGCACAATGTTCAGTATCATTCATGATTACTCAGATACTGGAGCAGTCCATGTTGAAATGCAACAAGATCTGCGCAACATTCCGATTTGGGCTGATCAATGATGAATAATATTTTTGCCACACGAGTACCTGGGTGAAGACATTTCCAACAAGTGAGAATATAACCATTGCCCTGTGACATTCAATGGCTTTGCTATCACTAAATCCCCTACTCTCAAGATCCTGGGGTTAACTTTGACCTGAAACTGGAGCACAAAAGCTGACGTTTCGGGCCTAGAACCTTCATTAGAAAAGGGGCAGGGTGAGAGGGTTCTGAAATAAATAGGGAGAGAGGGGAAGGTGGATCTAAGGTGGATGGAGGAGTAGATAGGTGGACAGGAGACGGACAAGTTAATGGGGTGAGGTGGAGTCTGCAGAGGTGAGTATAGGTGGGGAGGTAGGGAGAGGATAGGTCAGTCCGGGGAGGACGGACAGGTCAAGGGGGAAGGATGAGGTTAGGAGGTAGGAAATGTGGGTGTGGCTTGAGGTGGGAGGAAGGGATAGGTGAGAGGAAGAATAGATTAGGGAGGTGGAGATGAGCTGGGATGGCTTTGGGATGCAATGGGGGGAGGGGAGATTTTGAAGCTTATGAAATCCACATTGATACCATTGGGCTGCAGGATTCCCAAGCGGAATATGAGTTGCTGTTCCTGCAGCCTACAAGTGGCATAATTGTGGCACTGCAGGAGGCCCAGGATGGACATGTCGTCTGAGGAATGGGAGGGGGATTTGAAGTGGTTCGCGACTGAGAGGTACAGTTGTTTGTTGCAAACCGAGCATAGGTGCTCTGCAAAGCGGTCCCCAAGCCTCCGCTTGTTTTCCCCAATATAGAAGTAGCCACAACAGGTACAGCGGATGCAATATACCACATTAGCAGATGTGCAGGTGAACACCTGCTTGATGTGTAAAGTCATCTTGGGGCCTGGGATGTGGGTGAGGGAGGAGGCGTGGGGCAAGTGTAGCACTTCCTGCGGTTGCAGGGGAAAGTGCTGGGTGCGGTGGGGTTGGACGGGAGTGTGGAGCAGACAAGGGAGTCCCGGAGACAGTGGTCTTTCTGGACGGCAAACAAGGGTGGGGATGGAAAAACATCTTTGGTGGTGGGTTCTGATTGTAGATGGCGGAAGTGTTGGAGGATGATGCGTTGTATGCGGAGGTTGGTGGGGTGGTCTGTGAGGACGAGGGGGATTCTCTTTTGGCGGTTATTGCGGGGACAGGGTGTGAGGGATGAGTTACAGGAAATGCAGGAGACATGATCAAGAATGCTCTCGACCACTTTGGGGGGGAAGTTACAGTCCTTGAAGAACGAGGGCATCTGGGATGTATAGGAATGGAATGCCTCATCCTGGGAGCAGATGCGGCTGAGGCGAAGGAATTGGGAATAGGGAATAGATTCGAAATGTCAGCTTTTGTGCTCCTAAGATGCTGTTTGGCCTGCTGTGTTCATCCAGCTCCACAATTTGTTATCTCGGATTCTCCAACTTCTGCAGTTCCCATGATCTCATTGAAGAACATTAGCCTATTTTCACTTAGAAGGACGAGGAATTTCTCCCTTTTTTAGCTTAGGAGTAAACCCCATGGCTTGGAAAGTTTTTGGCTTCAGTTTGCAGGCATCCTTGTTAAAATTAGATGTTTGAATTTTTTTTCCGAGAGGAAAGAATTAGTTTGTAAAAGTTAGGAAATAAGTTACATGAGTTTAAGAATTTCAATCTGAGAGTTACAGACCAGAAGTGTTTAGTGTGAACACTAAAGAGTTTATTTGAAACTGAGAAAGTTTTAACTCAGTTGTACGAATACTCAAGGAAGAGTCTATCAAATTGTCGATACTGGGGATTGAATGGAATAGTTAAATCAAACCGATATATGTGATTGAAAAGGGAGTTCACTCTGATGTTCACGTAGTGTAAGGGGATACTATTGGGAGAAATGGAATATTTTATTTGTACTATTGATTCAAAGAGTTTCAGATTATTTTATTGGTAAATATGTTGGTTTATTCGATTTTATCGTCCCTTCTTTTGTGTCGTAAACCAGGTCTGTAGTATTACATGTTTCTGTAAAAGACCAATTTGTTAATTTCATTTTTAGAAAGGCTAACAAGCCAGATCTGCCTTGTCCAGCAATAACATCAGTTGGGATCATAACAGCAATGCCAATGAAAGAGTCAACCAAAAAGTGAAATTTGTCAGCAACACTATATGCATTTTTGTAGCAACATCAACAATAATAACAGATGATAATTTCTGTTCTACACTCAGCCCAAAATCTTTCTGTTCATAAGAGTCAATATGCAGAGTGTTGTTGTAAAGTCTTCACTTCTCAGTTTCTATTCATATTCCCTCAACTATTATGATCTAAACATAGTCCTTTATATCAAAGATAAGGTGAGGAGCTGGATGAACACAACAGGCCAAGCAGCATCTTAGGAGCAGGAAAGCTTGATGTTTCGGGTCTAGACCCTTCTTCAGAAATGGGGGAGGGGAAGACTGTTCTGAAATAAATAAGGAGAAAGGGGGAGGCGGATCAAAGATGGATAGAGGAGAAGATAGGTGGAGAGGAGAAAGAGAAGTTAAAGAGGCGGGGATGGAGCCAGTAAAGGTGAGTGTAGGTGGGGAGGTAGAGAGGAAGCAGGTCAGTCCAGGGAGGACAGACAGGTCAAGGGGGAGGGATGAGGGAAGTAGGTAGGAAATGGGGGTGTGGCTTGAGGTGGGAGGAGGGGATAGGTGAGAAGAAGAACAGGTTATACCTCATTTTCACTATGGGCGCCCAGTCCCTATTCACCTGCATTCCCCATTCAGATGGCCTAAAGGGCCTCCACTACTTCCTGTCCCGGAGGCCTGACCAGTCTCTCTCCACTGACACCCTCATCCGCTTGGCCGAACACGTCCTCACCCTCAACAACTTCTCTTTCAATTTCTCCCACTTCCTACAGACAAAGGGGGTGGCCATTGGTACCCGCATGGGTCCAAGCTATGCCTGCCGCTTCATGGGTTATGTGGAACAATCCCTCTTCTGTACCTACACTGGCCCTAAACCCAACCTGTTTCTCCATTACATCGATGACTATATCAACGCCGCCTCGTGCTCCCACGAGGAGCTCGAACAGCTCATCCACTTCATCAACACCTCCCATCCCAAACTTAAGTTCACCTGGACTATCTCTAACACCTTCCTCACCTTCCCACAGCTACCTAGAAAACACCTCCTCCCACCCACCCTCCTGCAAAAATGCCATCCCCTATTCCCAATTAATTCACCTCTGCTCCCAGGATGAGGCATTCCACTCCCACACATCTCAGATGTCCTTGTTTTTCAAGGACCGCAACATCCCCCCTACAGTGGTCAAGAACGCCCTCGACCGTGTCTCCCACATTTCCTGCAACTCATCCCTCACACCCCATCCACACACTAACAACCAAAAAAAAGCCCCCCTCGTCCTCACTTACCACCCCACCAACCTCCAGATCTAACGCATCATCCTCCAACACTTCCGTCATCTACAATCCAACCCCACCACCAAAGATGTTTTTCCATCCCCACCCTTGTTTGCCGTCCAGAAAGACCACTGTCTCCGGGACTCCCTTGTCTGCTCCATGCTCCCCTCCAGCCCCACCGCACCCAGCATCTTTCCCTGCAACCGCAGGAAGTGCTACACCTGCTCCCAAACCTCCCTCCTCTCCCCCATCCCAGGCCCCAAGATGACTTTCCACATCAAGCAGACGTTCACTTGCACATCTGCTAATGTGGTATACTGCATCTGCTGTACCCGGTGTGGCTTCCTCTACATTGGGGAAACCAAGCGGAGGTTTGGGGATCGCTTTGCAAAACACCTACTCTCAGTTTGCAATAAACAACCGCACCTCCCAGTCGTGAACCATTTCAACTCCCCCTCCCATTCCTCAGATGACATGTCCATCCTGCGCTCCTAGAGTGCCACAATGATGCCACCTGAAGGTTGCAGGAACAGCAACTCATATTCCACTTGGGAACCCTGCAGCCCAATGGTATCAATGTGGATTTCACAAGCTTCAAAATCTCCTCTTCCCCCCATCGCATCCCAAAACCATCCCAACTTGTCCCCGCCTCCCTAACCTGTTCTTCCTCTCACCTATCGCCTCCTCCCACCTCAAGCCACACCCCCATTTCCTACCTACTAACCTCATCCTGCCCCCTTGACCTGTCCGTCCTCCCTGGACTGACCTATTCCCTCCCTACCTCCCCACCTATACTCACCTTTACTGAATCCATCCCCACCTCTTTGGCCTGTCTCTCTCCTCTCCACCTTTCTTCTCCTCTATCCATCTGTGATCCGCCTCCCCCTCTCTCCATATTTATTTCAGAAGCCTCTTCCCCTCTCCCATTTCTGATTAAGGGTTAAGGCCTGAAACGTCAGCTTTTGTGCTCCTAATATGCTGCTTGGCCTGCTGTGTTCATCCAGCTCCACACCTTGTTATTTCAGATTCTCCACCATCTGCAGTTGCTGCTCTGTCTCATTTATATCAATGATGTTTCTCTACTGCCTTAAGCACATAAACAAAAAGGCACTCATTATAACTAATTTAAAACAAAGCTTGCATTCTGGATCCATAATATTAGAAATAAGTTAAGTCTGCAATTCCATATGACCAAAAGATATACAATCAGAATTAGGCCATTCGGCCCATCATGTCTGCTCCACATTTATTCTTCAATGATATGTTTCTCAACCCCTGTCATAGAATCCCATTTGGCCATCAACTCCACACTGACCCTCTGAACACCATCCCACCAATACTCTATCCCTGCATTTCCCATGCCTAATCCACCTAGCCAGCACATCCCTGGACACTATGGAGAACCTAACACAGACAATCCACCTAACCTGTACAAATTTGGGCTATGGGAGGAAACTGGAGCACCCAGAGGGCACCCACACAGACACAGGGGCAATGTGCAAACTCTACACAGACAGTCACCTGAGGGTTGAAGCCAGGTCCCTAGGGCTGTGAGACAGTAGTGCTAACCCCTCAGCCTCTGTGCTACCTTCCTGCCTTCTGTCTATGAACTTTGATCCCTTGATGAATACAGAACCGATCTATCTCCATCTTAAATACACTCAATGTTTTGGTCTTCACAGCTTTAAGTGACAATGAGTTCCACAGATAACCATACTTTGACTGAAGGAATGCCTCCTCATCTCAGTTCTAAAAAGTCATCACTTCACTTCACTTCTAGTCTCTCCTAATAGTGGAAATAACTTCTCCATATCCACTCCATCCTGACCACTCATCATTCCATAAGCTTCAATGAGATCCCCCATCATCCTTCTAAATTTCATCGAGTGCAGACCCAGAGTCCTTAACCACTCCTCACATGACAAGGTTGTTATCCCCAAGTTCATTCTTGCAAACCTCCTCTGGGCCTCCTCCAAAGCCAGCATATCATTGCTTAGATAAGGGACCCAAAAGTACTTGCAAATTCCAAATGCAATCTGACCAGAGCCTAATATAGCCTCAGAAGTACATGATTGCTCTTGTATTCTAGCCCTCTTGAAATAAATGCTAACACTGCACTTGCCTTCCTAACTGCAAACTGACTTGCACATTAACCTTAATAGAATCCTGAACTACTTTTGTGCTTCAGATTTCTGAAACCTTTCCCCTTTTAGAAAATAGCTTATGCCTCCATTATTCCTACTGAAATGTGTCAAGCTCACACTTCCCAACATTGTCTTCCATCTGCCTCACACTTTCCACCATTGTCTTCCATCTGCCTGTAACTTTCAAACTGAAGAGGAACAGAAAGCTCATTGAACTAAAGTTGATTGAATCCCAATTTGGCTTCAAGGCTGTTTCTTTTCTTTCCACTACAGTGAACATAAGTTATTGAACCTAAATGCCACCATCCATCATCATTTGCAGATATTATAGAGTCAAAGTAATTTTTAACACACTGGTTGATGCACATAAGTAAAACTCCAATACACATTTGTGAATAATATTGATTTTTGATAAATAAAATTGACCAACATTAACACAGGGACATTCCCAAAGAGAACATGTTCATCTCTGAATCAGAGACACAGAAAATGTAAATTGTACTTTACAACTTATACTGCGGGTTGATACTTTGTTGCTGTGTTATCAGAGATACCTGTGAGAAAGTGACTTTGTCCATGCTGTAGTTTTGTTATTGCCTGCATTAACTCAATCAGAGAATAACAATTCAAATCCAGCTTCACTCCCGGGTTTTGTAGATCAAAAGCAATGACTATGATCAAAAACAGATGAGTTGAATGAGGAATGAAGCCAATTCAAGATGAAGTCAGTTGTTTAGGTGCTCACCTGGGGTGGCTCGGTGGCTCAGTGGTTAGCACTGCTGCCTCACAGTGTTCGGGACCTGGGTTCAACTCCACCCTTAAGTGATTGTCTGTGTGGAGTTTGCGTGTTCCCCCAGTGTCTACATGGGTTTCCTTTGGGTGCTCCAGTTTCCTCCTACAGTCCAAACATGCGCAGGTTAGATGGATTGGCCATGCTAAATTGCTTGTAGTGTGCAGGGAGGTGAGGGCTAGGTGGATTAGCCATGGAAAAGGCCAGGTTACAAGGATAGGGATGGTTTGGGATGTTCTTCAAAGGTTCAGTTCAAACTCAGTGAGCCAAATGGCCTGCTTCACCATCACAGGGATTCTGTACAACCTTTAAATTTACCAGTAATTTAAATTTCATGTCTCTCCAGCAATTATCAACATGCTCATTTCAAAACATTGACTCTGATCTGAAGCCTTCAAAGGCAGTTTGTGTGTGATTTACAAAAAATTGAGGAGATAATTGATGAGAAAGTAACCGTTGAAGAGAGTAAAGAAAAATTGCAATCTAAATAAATTACAAATCTGTAAACTCATTGATGTGAAACTGTTCATTATTTGCTATTACATCGGGAGCTGCAAAAATTTAACTTCTAAAGCAATGTAAGCAGTCATCTGTTCATTTGTACATTATCTGTTTAATAATCTTACCTGGATTAAAAACCAAAACATGCTAAAGTATGAATCCTGTCATGAATTGATGGATGGATTTAAATTTGTAGATAGAGCAATTTAATGAAAGGATTTCTAATATGTTTTTATCAGTGTAAAAATGGAACTTAGATTCACCACAATGCCTAGAGTATTCTTGAGGTCGCTTCTGTCATTGCAATCAAAGGTACAGACGCCAAAATATCTCAAGTAAAAAATGTAAGGAGATGTAAAATGAACAACACGGCATAAAATCAGTGCTGACTTTCAGATGAGACGTGCAAGCAAGCCCTTATCTGCCATCTCAGATAAATATATAGTTTTATTTGTTTAAAAAGCCAAGAGTTATGCTTGGATTTTGCATTATATTCTGGATTACATTCCTGTTTTGTAAACATCACCAAAAAAGATTGATTGTGGATAGAAATCGAACTTCAAATAACAAATTGGTAAAATGAGGGTCACAATGGACTGTATTTTCTAGGGATTGGCAAACTCCTGTTGATTGCCACTCATTCCCTTAATTTTTCCAAAATATAAACAGCACATTTCTAAGAGGAGACTCCAATCAGGGCCTGTTCAGAAATGTGGAGGCATACTTCCATTCTGACAGTTTTTGGAGCGTAGATCTGTCAGGGGAAGGCAAACCATGTTTCCATTTCACAGCAGTCAGCTATTGCTATCTAAAATTTTGAGGTTCTGAAAGCCATCTCAACAACTGCTGTCAAAGGGTTAGTATATAACTTAAGTGCGATGTTGGGTTGCTGAGAGAGCAGGGTGCCAGATGGGTAAAGTGCCAATTGGCTAGGTAGTTATTATACAAATACAACTGAACATTCAACCATTCTTTCCAGCTCTCAGCCCTCATGGCCACGTACGTGGTTTCTCTTGTATCCTGTTCTACTACTAATAATCCCCGCATTCTGTTCAACCCTTTCACATTTCTCTCTCTCTCCATCTCTGCCTATGTGCTCACCTCTCCCGTCAATACCCACAACCTTGTCTTCCACACAAATATCACTTTTTCCAAGCTGCTATCAATTCCAACGAAAAGTCTCTGGACATGAAACGGTAACTATGCTTTCTCCCCACGGACCTGCTGAGTTTTGCCAGCAATTTCTCTTTTTGTTCCTATCATTTGCAATTCTTTGTTTTATTTGGATGAAGAGTACTAATTGGGTAGGGGGGAGTGTGCCAGACAAGTAGAATGACAGCTGTGCATTGTTGCAGTAAGTAATGTATAAGGTGTCGGGATAGGATACTGGACAGTCAGGAGGTAGGTAGCCAGGTATGTAGGGTGCTAGGAAGGGGAGCAGGGTGCCAAGTGGATCAGGCATCAGGTGGCAAGGGGCTCTGTTCAAGGTAAGCTAGGGTGCACAGGAGGAATTTGGTGTGGCAGGGGAATGGGGATGGTGTGTCTTGAGTCTGAGGTGGGAAGGGATGGTATCAAGAAAGCAGCAGGAGAAGGGGAAGGGTTAGGTCTTGATGGTGTAAGGGATATTGGGTACTGAGCACAGAAAGGGATTTGAGTCCTGAGCATACAAGAGGATTCTGCTGTGGACTGAGGGAATTGGGGTTCGAGTGTGAAAGTAAGGATGAACATGTCAGGTTCTGGGATGTACAAAGAACAAAGAACAATACAGCACAGGAAAAGGCCCTTCAGCCCTCCAAGCCTGTGCTGCCACATTTTGCCCATCTGTACTAAAACTGTCCTTACGTACAGGACCCACATCTCTCTATTCCCTTCCTATTTATGCATCCATCCAGGTGCTTCTTGAATGTTGCTACTGTATTTGCTTCCATCACCTTCTCTGGCAGCACATTTCAGCCACTCACCACCTTTTGTGTGAATAACATGCCTCACACATCTCTTCTAAACCTCCCTGCTCACACAATGAATCTGTGTCTCCTCGTAATTAGACCCTCCACCCTGGGAGAAAGCCTCATACCTTCCACTCTATCCATGCCATTTATAGTCTTATAAACATCAATCAGGTCGCCCCGCAACCGCCCTGCTTTCCAACGAAAACAGACCCAGTCTATCCAACCATTCCTCAAGGCTAAAATCCTCTATACCAGGCAACATCATGGTAAACCTTTTCTGTACCCTCTCTAAAGCATCCACATCCTTCTGGTAGTGTGGTGATCAGAACTGTACACAGTATTCCAAGTGTGGCCTAACTAATATTCTATAAAACTGCAGCATAGTATGTCTACCCTTATAGTCAATGCTCCTTCCAATGAAGGCAAGCATGCCATAGGCCTTTTTTTTATATACCTTATCCACCTGCATTGCCACCTTCAGTGATCTGTGGCCCTGCACACCCAGATCCCTCTGTATATCAATAATCTTAAGGATTCTGCCATTCACTTTCCAAATTGCATCACCTCACATTTGTCTGGATTAAGGTCCATCTGCCATGTTTCTACCCATGCCTCCAACTGATCTATATCCTGCTGTATCATTTGACAATTCTCTTCACTATCCGCAATTCCCCCAATCTTTGTATAATACGCAAACTTACTGATTAGACCAGTTACACTTTCTTCCAAATCATTTATGTAGATCATGACCAGCAGAGGTCCCAACACTGATCCCTGTGGAACACCACTAGTCCCAACCCTTCATTCTGAAAGTCATCCTTCCACCGCTACCCTCTGTCTCCTATGACTAAGCCAGTTCGGTATCCATCTTGCCAGCTCACCCTAATACCATGTGACTTCATCTTTTGTGCAGGCCTGTACAAAGTATGTCAAGGGTTTTACTGAAGTCTGTATAGACAACATGAACCGATTTTCCCTCATCAATCATCTTCTCCTCCACAAAAAACTTGATCAAGTTATTGAGGTATTTCCGTATGCACACCAATCCATGTTGTCTATCACTAATTAGCCCATTTGCTGCTAAATGCAGACAGATCTTGTCCCAGAGAATCTTTTCCAATAATTTCCCTACCTCCAATGCGAGACTCACTAGCCTGTACTCTCCAGGATTATCCCAGCTACCCCTCTTAAACAATAGGACAACATTGGCTATTCTTCAGTCCTTAGGGATCTCACCTATGGCCAAAGAGGATATAAAGATGTCTGTCAACGCTCCAGGAATTTTTTCTCTTGCCTCCCTCAATAACCTGGGATAGATCCCAGTGACTTATCTATCTTAAACTTCTTAAGACACAAAACACCTATTCCTTTCTAATAGCAATTTGGCTTAGAAGCTCGACACTCCCTTCCCTGAGATCATCCTCCATCAATCCTTCTCTTTGGTGAATGCCGACGTCAAGTATTCTTTTAGGACCTGACATTTCTTCTGGCTCTACGCATAGATTCCCTCCTTTATCATTTAGCGAGCCAACCCTTCCCCTGCCTAGCCTCTTGATTTATGTATGTATTAAATGCCTTGGGATTCTCCTTAATCCTGCTCGTCAATGACTTTTCACGACCCATTTTAGCCCTTCTAATCCCTTGTTTAAGTTCTTTCCCACTTGCCTTATATACTTCAAGGGCTTCATCAGTTCCCATCCTCCTAGACCGTCTAGGAGCTTTCTTTTTCTTTCTGACCAAGGTCATAACATTCTTGGCCATCAAATGTTCACATAACTTGCTGTACCTGTCCTTCATTCTCAAAGGAATGTGCTGCTCCTGGATTCTTGTCACCTGCCATTTGAAATACTCATAAATGTCCGATATGGATTTACCCTCAAAAAGCTGTCTCCAAGCAAAATTCTTCAGTGCCTGCCCAACATTGTTGTAGTCCACCTTCCCCCAATTTAACACCTTCACATGATGACTGCTGTTATCCCTATCCATGAGCATCTTAAAACTCATTGCATTATAGTCACTACTCCCAAAATGCTCCCCCACTGAAACTTCACTCATCTGGTCAGGCTCATTCCCAAAAGTTACGTCCAGTATAACCCTTTCCCCTGTTGGACTGTTTACTTATTGAATCAAGAATCCCTCCTGAATGGTTCTTACAAATTCTGCCTCATCCAAGACTCGAGCATATAGTGAGTCCCTGTCAATATAGGATGAGTTTAAATTATCCAACACAACAACCCTGCTGTTTTTACATCTTTCCAAAATTTGTCTACATATTCATTCTATCTCCCGCTGGCTGTTGGGAGGCCTGTAGTATACCTCCACCATTGTGACTTCACCTTTCCTACTACTGAGATCTACACATATTACCTCGCTGCACAAGTCCCCCAGTATATCCTCCCACAGTACAGCTGTGAGATACTCCTTTACCAGTAATGCAACTGCCCCACACCTTTTACCTCCCTTTGTATCACACCTGAAACATCTAAAATCTAGGATGTTCAGCTTTCAGTCCCATCCCTTTTTGAGTCAGGTCTCTGTAATTGCAATAATGTCATAGTTCCAAGTACTAACCAAAGCTCTAAGTTCATCTACCTTATCCATTATACTTCCCACATTGAAACATTTGAATTTCAGACCACCTCCCCTGCTCTTTTCAGCTGCTAACTGTTCTTATTCTTAGTAGTGTTTGCCTTGGTTTCTACCTTTCCCTCAATTACTGCTTCTACTACTGTGTAATGACTCAGGTAGATGTAGTTGTAGGTGTGTAAGGTATCTGTGGGACCTGTTGAATAGCAACTCAAGTATTTGACTATGTATTTAACAGTCTAACCTTTGCTGGGTAATTATCTTGCTTGATTTCGAATAAAACCCTCCAAATTCACCCATTTAAATGGAGACTTTGTGAGGGCTCTAGGCTTGGAGGAAATTCCCAATGGAATCTTTCATTTCCTGAAGAATTCCTACAGAGTCTGATGGGGATTGTGCAGGATCCCTATGTGCAAACCCTGGAATAATAAATTTTAACTTTGTTCTTTCTTCCTATCTTGTTCTTAAGATTCTTTACCTAGGAGCTTACAACTAAAATGGTGCCATGAGTGGTGACATTATGCTTTTCACTGTGCTTCTGTACCTTTGTACTTAAGTATACAGGTCAATGAAATCAAAATTAAAATCAAATCAAATAATGATTGTCTGGCCATTGGAAAATCCAGGCCAATACCCTGCATTCCAATGGCATCCAAAAGAACTCTAACCTTTCATTGCATTAGCTGTTCGTTCAGTTAGAAAAATGTTTGATTTCTTACACAAGCAAAGTGAGAAACCCAGTACTTAAGGACAGTGTCATTAGTCGCGCAGCTTGCGGTGGAACTGGCACCTCACAGGCTTCATCAACAATCGCTCAACCACATCCAACGCCCTCGGGCTGGTAGTTTAAAAGAGAAAGCGAACAACAGTAGTCAATAAGGACGTGCTCAAAGTCTCCTGACCGACTGCCCTCGATCAACGATCTGTCTGTACTCCTTTTAATCTAACCTCATATCGCTACCTGCATTGTACAAGGTCCAAAATTCTTCTGTTGATAATTGGAGCTCGGATGGAGGAGGCTCAACTATCAACAGTGAGGCTTGCATCCCAATCTCAGGCCTGTCTTGAGTCTCCTTATCAGTGTACGTGTACTTAAAGCAATGTAACTTAATACTAACCTGCATCTTCAGTCACCCTCCTAACTTCCATAAGCTTTAATATCTTCATTCAATGAATTCTGTCAATCTCAGTTTTGATGCCGTTACCCTAATGTTGTTTGCCTTTCCTACAAATTGATTGTTGTATTCCTGTGACCCATTTATTTATTGGATCCAGTTCTTACAGGCACAATAAAGTGAAGGATGTATTTATTTGTTTTTTGAAACTGTTCTTTCTCAGGCATAAGCTTTGGGAATTCTCTGCTCTTCCCCTCTCATCGTGAGGTACAAAGTGAGAACTTGGAGATGAGCCAAAATTTCCCTGTGCAGCCAAGTGGAGACACATGAGCCTTTTAAATTAGGAATTAGATAGAGAAGGGAATAGCAGTTATCAACAGGTTTTAGCATCAACTGGCAACATGAAGTGGTAAATCACCATGTATAGCAGACTGTTTCCCCAGCTATGAACACACACTGTGCTCCTGGTTTATCAATAAAAGAAGTCCTGGGAACTCACTAGGGAAAGTCAAGCTGAGGTATGGGAACTCTTTCTTGAAAATTTGAACAGATAACTGACAAAAAGCAGTTAATTTCAACAGAAGGAGACAATGTGATGGTGAAGTTTCCTTGTCTCTGTTGGCTATCATGTCAGAATGGTAGGTACTGCAGTGCAGCATTCAACATTGCAGCCAGAGTTTAGCAATAAATTGTTCAAGGGATATTAAAAATGAGTGCACATCCAATCAATGTGTTCTTCTTTGCTGTAAACCCTACTTGAGCATAATTGGCCGCAATTATCCATCAGTTTTCACTCAGATTATGGCAAAAGAAGCCCACAGAAGCAAATTGTAGTTGCAAATAAGATGTCTCGTTAGATCCTGTGGCTCCACAGTAAAAAGTGTTTGATTTTAACGTGAACTGACTGATCCACTAAGCATTATTTGAAACAAAAGGAGCAAAAGACTGCGCAACAGAGGAATGTGAGCAGGACATTGGGAGCCTGCTAAATGTGAGTGAGAGATCTGAAACTTGAGAGAAGGTGGGAGGAGAATGAAAATTTTGAATATTAAAGGCATCAATATCTATGGAGACAAAGCAGGAATATGGCCTTGAGACAGAGAAACATATTGAATGGCAGAGTAAGTTCGAAGGGCTGAATGGCTGGTCCTCCTCCTAGTTTCTAAGATGCTGGAGATCAGGATTAGCCTGGCTGCATGATGGAAGCCAGTGGGAGAATTTGAGCTAGGACTGAGAGTCATAGCAAAAACACAATGGCTGACTGCCTCACAAATTAAATATATGTTTCATGACTGAATACTAGACTTATATTTTCCAGCAGCATATTGTTTGCAGTGATAGTTCTTTGCCCATTAGAGAGGGCCCAGCTTGGATTATTATTTTGGCCTCAGGGACACAGAGTCAGAATATCTTGTAGCTTCACAAACCCATCCTAAGGAAAGGTGGCCCAGAAGACTGGATTTTCATTCTGCAGTGGCTACATTCTCTGGGACCACAGAATGAGTTCGGAGGCTGTCAGATGCAGAGGTGAACTCTGAGGAAGGCACAACCCACTGGTTTAACGCAACATAAAGTATCTGTCCATCCCTCAAATCATTGCCGTCACCTCACTATCACACACTACCGATGTTTCATCCCTATTAACTGATGGCAGTTCATGCCCTCATCCAGTCACCAAAACCTCTTAACAACTTCTTGCCCTAGCCCCCAACCCTAATCGTAGCCCCTCACGTCCTCTTGCCAAGGTATGTCTGTTCTCATGGCCTCCATGCACCCTATGCCACAAACCATTGTGGTATCTCAGAACCTCCATGACAGCTTGTGGCCTGCTGTCCTTTCCAGAGGTCCTCATATGCTTCATGTCAACAAATGCCACTCTGCTGACCCCCATGGTCCCACATATCCTTAATGCAAGGCTATGTCTCTCCATCCATCCCATAGATCCTCATACTCTCCATGCCAGCATTTGCCACTTGTCCACTTCCATCATCCTTCATACCCTTCAAGCCACCCTATGCCCCTCCATCCACCCTATGACGCTTTATAGGCCTTAGCTAACTTATTGCCAGCAGATGGCCGCTCCCTGTTACCCTTTGTCGTCAGAAGACCATGACACCTCGTGTAGTATGCACTATTAACAAATTTTAAGACTTGGCAAAACTAAAATAAAGTTCCAAATGGTGCAATTTTCTTTTGTTGAGGCTAAGTGTCTTGGTGTCCATAATAAGCGTAATCTTATTTGCCACCTCCACCTCTGAGAAAGCCTGAATGATTGGGCACCAGTCAGATTGTTCAGAGTGGACTGATGATCTTGAGCAGTATTTCGGCCTACTGTAATTCTTTGACTGTGGTGTCCTGGCTTCCCAAAAGCCACCAACCAATTATACATTGGTTAAGGTCTACAGCAGAGAGGATCTAAAAGCAAGAAGATAGATCCTTCCCTTTTATTTCAGGTTGGGTAGACACTACAGAGAAGACCTTTACCTGAATTATACTTTGATCCTGGTGAAACATGACTGTAGAATTGTAGAGAGGACTCTATTTAAATAGACAGGCAGGTGGGTTAATGTGAGAGGAACTACGTAAAGTTAAAGAGAAATAATAAGGTAATAGAAGTTTCTGCACTGTCTGCCTCTTTTTCAGTGTCATCTAATATTCTTGCCACTCAGCATACATGAAGTATTAATCAAAGACACAGGGAACTGATTCTGCCAATGTTTAGAGTCGTGCAATATTGAATGGAGATAAGGTTGCAGTGGTAAGGATGAGTCTCATCTCATTCTCTCAGCAGAAATTTATTGTCTATTTCTAAATGAGCAAGGAAGAACCAACCTTATTGATGTCACACAGGAGCCACATACCAGTCAGACCATGACCATGTTTATCAGAATACAGTTCAGTTGTCAGGCTCCGAATGATTGGAAACTGGAGAACCACTTGCTTAATGACACAAGGAAAATAGTTCATCGTTTGTCATTGTCTTTGCTCCTGATCTCTCTCTGGGTGCCTCTAAAAGATGGCAAATTTGGATCAGTAGGACTACTCTGTGAAAAGATTTCAGCTTTCAGAATGACAAACAAAGATCTTGGGGAATCCAGCAAGAGTGAGGATACACAGGGATGAAGAACTTGGTTTTGTTCAGCTGGTACTTGGCAGTTTCCTCAAAACAGTGGAGGTACATGAGCAACAGACAAAGCTGCATAGTATGAGTTGAAATCTGCTATTTTTGCAAGGTGAACATGTACAGCAACATCCAAAGATGTTCAGCATTTAACTTTATTGATCTACTGAAACAAATGCAAATACGGAAGTTGCTAGAAAAGCTCAGCAGGTCTGGCAGCATCTGTGGCAGAAAAACATCAGAGTTAACACTCCAGGTTCTGAGGAAAGGCCACCGGGCTCAAGACATTAACTTCTGATTTTATTCTTCACAGATGCTGTCAGGCCTGGTGATCTTTTCCAGCAACTTCAGTTTTTGTTCCTTATTTACAACATCTGCAGTTCTTTCGGTTTTTACTAAAAATGTGTGAGGGAAATAGCACAATCGGTATAAAAGAAATTGGAGGATGCTGGCTGTGGTCCAAGTCAACGAGCTGTTTGATTTTTTACATATGCATCTCCTGACACAGAATGCAAGATGCCAATGTCATGGTGGCTTAATCCATACATTAATAAAATCAGCCCTAACCTGTAAAAAGAGTCTTATGGATTCTTGGCGAGTGTATGAGCGACTAGCAGGAAAAGCTGAAGCAGCCAACATCAATAACAACTCTTGCAATTATAAATCTTTAAGATGCACTTGGGAAATTTTACAAATGCAGAAAATTAACACCTCAAATTTCCACCTGGATCTGCCTGATAATTCAAAGTCATTTACGATACTAAAAAATTAATGATCCAATAGCTTACACTAGGTCATCTGAAAAACACTGAAATCTAAATTAAGACCACACTTTAAAAACTTCAATAAATGTAGAGTGGAGAATTGCAAATGTGCTTTGGTAATGAACCAAAAATACTGAGATGTCCCTCAGTTACAGGACAAGTCCCTGCTTTATCTGTTGATGTTATAAGGAGGTTTGAGAGCAAAAGAACTACACATACTTCAAATTAAATCCAAGTTCAAAAATAACTTTCAATAATGCTGACATAATAGAGCAATTTACCTCGACTAATCTAACATACGAGATGGGCATTTAAAAGGGTTGCTTACCTATCAATGTCCTTAATCAATCCTTCTGTCTTCTATTTTAACTTGCTGCTTCCAGTTGGTGTGCCACAGTGGCTCAGCGGGTAGCGCTGCTGCCTTACAGCACCAGGGACCTGGGTTCAATTCTGGCCTCCGGCGACCGTGTGGAGTTTGCACATTCTCTCTCTCTCTGCCAGTGTGGGTTTCCTCCAGGTAACCCGGTTTTCTCCTACAGTCTAAAGATGTGCATGTTAGGTGGATTGACCATGATAAATTGCTCATAATATCTAGCAACTTGCAGGCTGATTGGATTAGCTGTGGGAAATGTAAGAGTGCAAGTGTAGATGGAATGTTCTTTGGACAGTTGATGGGCTGAATGGCCTGCTTCCATACTGTAGGGATTCTATGATTCTAAGTTTGGTAGCAAAGCTACCTACATAAATGCCTTGAGTTTTTATTTAATACGCACCTGCTTCTAATAGCATTATAGAAGTTCAGTTTAACTGATGACTTCAACAGTAACACTTTCCCAATAGTTGACAATTATCAGGAAGAGAATCTGGAACCAGAAGCAATCCAACCAGATAGTACCAGATGATGGCACATTGATAATGCTCCTGAACAAATAATGCGGAAGTTTGGTCTCAAATCCCATCATCGTTACTATTGGGTAAGGGGTGTTGACCCAGAAAGATTTGGTAACTTTAGGGAAAAGGAGGTGCTATCTTCAGAGGGTGCCTTCGTAAACTGAACTGACCCTTAAAGATAGGCAGGCTGCAAATTCTAGCACTCTGCCATTTTTTATATAATAAGGATTTGCTCAGGAGTGGGTGGAAGCATAAAGGTGTGGGCACTCTATTTTAAGTTCCCACAATTGGGGCTTGTAATAGTCAGTTCTGTGAATCTATCAATTGTTGAGACACCCAGCTGGCTCACTGATCTCCTTGAGGGAAGGAAATATGCTATTCTTACCTGATCTGTTCTACAGTAGTGTCCAAGCCCACAGTAATGTGGGTGACTCCTAACCACCCTCTGAAATGACCTGGCTTGTCATTCAGTTCAAGGTTTATTAGAGATTGGCAACAAAACATTGCCTTCCTATGAAAAAAAGGATATTTAGTACCCTTTACATACTCAGGTAGGTATTTTAGCTGTCTCTGCAGAAAACTAGATTAAAACTTAAAACAGCATGAGTTGTTAAAAATTAATCAGTTTCGCTTGCCTGCTCAGTGTCCATTCTGTGTAGAGTTAAAGTTCATCCTGATAAAACATTCAAGATGATATTGGATACATTGGATGAAGAAAAAGGTAGACAAGATTACAATTTTTGTTATTGTAATCAAAATCTTAGGCCGCGTTAAACACACATCGGGGAAAATAGATTTTGAACTCAGGACCTTTGTTCCAGAGGAAGGGACCTGGCAGAGCCTGATAAGATTACAATTACATGCTTGTGTGGTGGCCAAAGCTGAGATTGGGCAAGTTGAACAGGCATATTTCTGCCTGAATTCAGTGCTTGTGTTCTATAACAATACTTAATTGTGGGAAGTATAACATCAAACATGATCTGGCATTGTCAACCATCCATAGTTACATTAGTGGAATATCGGCAAAAAAATGAATTTTGTCTTGGATCTTTGAAGGGTCAGTTGATTTTAGACAGATTGGTGTTTTGGAGCATCTACCATTGAGCCTGCTGAGCATAAAGCCACAAGCCAAGTGCTTGATTAAGAGCCAATGAACTCTTTGTTGGAACATATTCTGCTGAAAATGTCATTGGTGACTGTCTTCATTGGCCACCATAACTTTGGTCAAAGAATGCCCGAAAGCCTATTTACAATTGCAGTTATGTGCAGAAATACAGAGCTTAGTTTTATCAACTCAGTGGCAATGAGTTGGAAAGCAGGAAGGTTGGCAAAACATGGCATGGAATGCTTGGGGTTTGCCCTCTGAGTTCATCCCACCCCTATGCCACTTTGCGAGTGGCAGAGCATGTTGGCAGGCTGGCCATCTGTACTGAAGTCACATTAGCAGGGACATAATTGCCAAATTCTTGGTAGTAGCCAGTTATGTGTCTGCCAGGGCCGATGTGTGAATAAGGATGGTAGTCTTCTCCCAAGAATCACAGGCTCAGTCAACAGGCAGGCAACTCAGCAGTGCCCCACGCACAGGGGCGGATAAATGATCAGGTGCCTCCAGAGACAAATATGCATGTCTGGAGATTCTGGGGCTGTGCAGTCATGCCTTGGCAATTGGAGAGGGAGGGCCATTGAGGGATGGGGTAGTCATTGCCATGGATGACCTGTTTTGTGAGCCCCTGGAGTGTCCAAAATGGCAGGGCCCCTCCTGACCCCACTAGGAAACTATGTTCCATTCACAGTTTCGCCATATGGGTACAGCCTCACACAAATCTCAAAACATTTCCATGGACGCAGGAAAAAATTCTTTATTGGTCCCTCAAGAGATCAGTTGGACTCCTGACAGCCAACCTATCAGCGTGCCTGCCACTGGGCAAAGTGGCATAGGGGTGGGATGAACTCAGCAGGCAAATCCCAAGCATCCCATGCCACATTTTGCCAGCATTTCTGTTTCTCAACTCATTGCCACTGGGTTGATAAAACTAAGCTGTGTACTTCTGCACATAAATGCAATTGTAAATAAGCTTTCGAGCATTCTTTGACCAAAGTTATGGTGGCCAATGAATTCAGCCACCAATGACATTTCCAGCAGAATATATTTCAACAAAGAATTAATTGGCTCTTAATCAAGCACTTGGCTTGTGGCTTTATACTCAGCAGGCTCAATGGCAGATGCTCCAAAACACCAATCTGTCCAAAAACAACTGACTCTTCAAAGATCAAAGGTACTTTCATTGCACGGGTTCAGCAATTTGCCAGGTGATCCCTGCCACTCACAAATCAGATTATCGAAATAAAAGTTGTGTTGCAATTCTTCTACATTGAGCATTAAATATATTCACTACATGCTTCTTTATAATGAACCTTGTAACTGCTATCTACCATTCTCCTGAAAGCATCTCTAAGTAACTCTGCAGCCTGTCAAAATATCCCAACCATTGCAAAGACATGGTATGAAGCATTAAACAAATTAGTTTTTGATTTGTGCTGCTGGTAATCAGGAGGAGATAAAAAAATCCATTTCTGCTATTAAACTTTCTCAGAAATCTGTTTTCATCAACATTAAAGCTATGGAATATAACTTTGTCCCATCTTTTGCCTTAAAGAGGTAAACAGGATTGTGGAATACGGCAGTATTGAAATAAATATCACCCTCAGTCTGACCTAAAAGATTGTCTGATACATGAAGATAAAGGAGAGAAAAGAATAAAGAAAGAGTGTAGGAAATTGCACCTAAATTGCCTTTGTGCATAGGATTAAAATGTTAAGATATCACTGTTGCAACTTCGATGTATTTTCATGGTAGTTGAATGAGAATGAGTAATCACAATGTCTCTTGAATGTTGGAGAAAGCTTTAGCACTTAATTATCAAAGTAAATGTTTTAAATCATTACTGTAGATTTGCCAGCACTTGGAACAGGCAATCAGTGTTTTGTATTGTTTAAATGATTTTGTTGCTGTCTGATTGTAAAACAGAATGAAGAGGTCCTATTTGCTTTTCCTTGTAAATGAGATTGCAGTGCTCCATAGTTGTGAAGTGCTATATCTCGTTACCCAGCTGAACTTAAATCAGATCTTACAGAAAGAAGTAGGAAACAAGTAACAACTGTTCAACCCTTCCTTTTATCTTTAATCTATTGTTAGAGTTGCCTGTACCTGTAACATTTTGCACAATAAGTCCTTTAAAAGCATTGCTTGGAGAAAGAATGCCCACAGCCACAGAGTGGGTTTCAGGAGACTGTGCCATGCTTTATGAAGAATGCTAGCTTCATATGGCCATAATTTTTGTTATGTGTTCTTCCTTGGATAGATATGTAAAGACAGCCACCTGAGTGACTTTGAACTCCAGATTTCTAAAGGAACTGAATTCCTTTCATGAGGGAACCCAGGCAAATTGGCAGAATGTTCTGTACACAGGTATCCCTCCCATGCCACCAATTTCATGTATTTTGTTTGTCAGCTTCTGGGCCATCTGTTTAATGCCCATTTTTCATGGCTGGCTGGTGCCAAACTGGCACCTAGGGAGATTAACTAGTATGTAGAAACTGATTTTGTTCAATTTTTATCAAGATATTCCCTTCACTGGGCTGCTTTTACAATTCTGCTTTTCAAAAGAGAAGAAATGATAAATAAAAGACAGATGTGAGCTGGCCCTTTATTTACAATGGCATCACTGAAATTTCTGCTCCAGAGAAACTTGGTAGCGAGATAGTGATTAGTAATGCCAAAATTTTTCCCATTTGCAGTGAAGTGTTGGTGCAGATCTGTTTTGGATCTCTCCAACTGTTGAAAAGAAAATGACCAATAGCTCGGTATAGCTGATAACTTAGCCTATCATAAGCCTTGACATTTACAGCCATCCTCTGATTGGCTGACAGCCTCTTAATCCTAAAGGCTGTTAGCCAAGTCTGACCCCACAAGGGATTCAACAGCAAGAAATTAGGTTTTTCCTTTTGCTTCTTGTCAGGGTGAGAATCATGGGGATAGAAAGGGTTCAGGGAAATTACAAGCAAGGACTTTCAGAGGTCACTCATATGCCCTCCATTCATGTCTCCACCCGCTCACAGATTGGGGCAGTTAAGTGAGCCCCTCCAACACCCGCACCACCCCCCCCCCCCCACCCCGCCCCCCGACCTAGCAGGTAACCTGCTCTTATTTCCCTTTGATGAAACCTCACTTGCAGAGAAACTGATAAGTGTGCACAGTAAGCAGTAATTCACCATTAAAGAGCCCTAGTTCGTATCGGGTCGAGATAGTCTCCAATGGAGCTACATATCTAGAACATAAAGTAGTGACGCCCTGAGGAAGGGTAAGTATCTCTCCAAGACCAACTCATCCAGTTATTTCTCCTCACCACCTCAAGGGTGGGAGATTGCCACGCACTTTTTATTCTAAAATTGAAGGGAGACCCATTTACAATATAGCATCCCTCCAGTACAGAAAGGGGCTATTTGGCTCTTTGAGCCTGCACCAGCCCCTTGGAAGACCATCCCACCCTATCCCCATAACCCTGCATATTCCACCTAGACTTGTGCATTCCAGGACACGACAGGGTAATTTGACATGGCCAATCCACCTGACCTGCACATCTTTGGACTGTGGGAGGAAACCAGAGCGCCTGGAGGAAACCCACGCAGGCACATTCACCTGAGGTTGCAGTTGAACACAACACCTGGCGCCATGAGGCAGCTGTGCTAACCACTGAGCTAATGTGCCACTCAAAACATTGAAATATTTTAACATAGGCAACTGAAAAATGGAACTGGAGTAGGCCATTCAGCCCTTCAAGCCTTTTCCACCATTCAACACGATCATGGCTGATCGTCTGGCTGCCTGTTCTCAGTTCTCCCCCATAACCTTTGATGCCTCTAGCCCCAGGTATTATAATCCAATCCTTTTTGAAATCATTCAATGTTTTGGCCTCGACTGTTTTCTGTGGTAGTGAAATTCGCAGGCTCACCGCTCCCTCAGAGAAGAGATTTCTTCTCATCTCAGTCTTAAAATATTTACTTCATATTCTTGTAACTTACCAACTTGTTACTTTATCAACTACTTACACCAGCATTCATATGCAACATCAATTCATTTCTATAAAGATGAAGTTGTTTCAAATACAATTACATTTTATAAAAGATGATAGGTTGAAACTTTGGTGAACAGTCATTTTTTCCCTCATCCCGGTGGAGCAATGAGTAAGTGAAGTAATGGCAGTGGAAATGGTGTCAAAAGTGGCAGAAGGTGGTGTCAATAGAGCAGGGGAGTTCATGGTGGCAGGGGTAGAAATGGTGGCAAAGAAGCTAATTGAACCAAAGGCAGCCGCAGCAGCAGAGGGAGTGGAACCAGGAGTAAACCACAGTGTAGGTAACAACTGTGAACCGTGTGGTCAACAGCAACAGAGCTGGCCAGGAGACACTCAGAAAATATCAGAAGGGTAACGTGCCAGATGAAATGCACAGGACATGGAAATTCCTGGGCAAGTTTCTGAAAATAAGCGGTCAGCTTTCTCGTTTGTTTTTCCCATCACAGCACATTGGAAGTTGTATTGATAGCCTGATGGTAACATTAGATGCTGAATGTTTCTCAATTAGGACCTGATATAGTGCAGTGAAGGTCCTCAATCCCAAATGGTGACCACCTGCAATGTTTCTTTCCAAATTCACCTGCCAGAGATTCCTATTACTGGGTTTGATGCCCAATGGAAACAAATTCTGCTTAAAAGATCATGAAAAGAATCAGCATTGTGACCATTTATATATAATATACATCAATCACATACAGATAAGGTATGTAAGAAGCGGTAGGAAAGGTTGCCTTCTTTGCTCAGATATTTGAGTATGTGATAAAAACTGAAAGAACTGTGGATGCTGCAGATCAGGAACACAAGCAAAGTTGCTGGAAAAGCTCAAGAGGTTTGGTGGCATCTGTGAAGGAAAAAACAGAGTTAACGTTTCGGGTTTGGTGGCCAGACCCGAAACGTTAACTCTGTTTTACGCCTTCACAGACGCTGCCAGACCTGCTGAACTTTTCTAACAACTTTGTTTTTGTTCTTGTATTTGAGTATAGGAGTTGGGACATTATGTTAAGGTTATTTAGGACGTTGATGAGGCCTCTTCTTAAGTATTGTGTACGGTCCTGGTCACCTTGTAATACGAAGGATATTATTAAGCTGGAGACGGTTCAGAAAAGATTTACCAGGATGTTGCTGGGAATGGAGGGTTTGAGTTAAGAGGAGATGGGCTAGGACATTTTTCACTGGAGAGGAGGGGGTTGAGGGGTCACCTAATAGAAATTTATAAAATCATGAGGGGTATAGATAAGGTGAATGGCAGATGTCTTTTCCTTATTGTGGGGGATTTCAAAACTAGGGGGCATATTTTTAAGGTAACAGGAGAAAGAAATAAAAAGTGCATGAGAGACAATTTTTTAACACAGAGAGTTGTACATGTGTGGAATGAACTTCCAGAGCAAGTGTTGGATGCAATTACACTTAAAACATTTAAGTGTCTGCATGGATAAAGACCAAGTGTGGGCAGGTGATACAAGTTTAGTCTGAGATTATGGTCAATATAGACTGGTTGGACCAAAGGTCAGTTTGCATGCTGCATGACGCTATGACCAGAAAGCACCATCCCTTTACTACTGACCACAACATCAAGTCCATATTCTTGCTTTTGTTTTCACAATAATGTAAAAGGGGACAACGGAAGAGAAGGTATGTTACGCAACTAACTAGAGGATAGTTAATTTAACTCATAAATAAGGATGATGCAGCTAATTAGGAGTTGTTCATAATATTGGTTAATATTGGAAGGTCAAATGCAGGTGGAAATTATACAGTAAACAGTAGAACTCTTAGGAGTATTGATATGCAGAGAGATCTGGGCATGCAGGCCTGCAGGTCATTGAAGGTGGCAGCACAGGTTGACAAGGTAGTAAAAAAAGCCTATGACATGCTTGCCATCATTGGAAGAGCTGTTGAGTATAAAAATAGATAAGTTATTCTGCAGTTTTATTGAACTTTAGTTAAGCCACACTTGGAATATTCTATCCACCACATTACCAGCACAATGTGGATGCTTCGGAGAGGGAACAGTAAAGGTTTACCAGGATATAAGAATATAGAACATAGAACAGCGAAAAGTACAGCACAGTACAGGCCCTTCAGCCCACAATGTTGTGCTGTGGAATAATCCTAATCCAAAAGTAAAATAACCTAACCTACATTCCCCTCAATTCACTGCTGCCCATGTGCATGCCCAGATGTTGCCTGGTATGAGGGAAATTAGCTATGAAGAAAGGTTGGATAGAGTGGGACGTTTTCACTGGAATGTAGGAGGTTGAGGGGCGACCTGAGAGAAGTTTAGAACATAGAAAAAGTACAGCACAGTACAGGCCCTTCGGCCCACGATGTTGTGCCATGGAATAATCCTAATCCAAAAATAAAATAACCTAACCTACATTCCCCTCAATTCACTGCTGTCCATGTGCATGTCCAGCAGTCGCTTATATGTCACTAATGACTCCGCTTCCACGACTACCACTGGTAAACTATTCCATGCGCTCACAACTCTCTGGGTGAAGAACCTCCCTCTGACATCTCCTCTATACCATCCTCCTAACACCTTAAAACTATGACCCCTCGTGGTAGTCAATCCTGCCCTGGGGAAAAGTCTCTGGCTATCGACTCTATCCAAGTTTATAAGATTATGATTGACATGGATAGAGTGGAAAGTATGAGGCTTTTTCCCAGGGTGGAGCGGTCAATTACTATGGGACAAAGGTTCAAGGTTTGAGTGGGGGAGTTTAAAAGAGATGCATGTTTTTCACACAAAGGATGGTGAGTGTCTGGAACATGCTGCCAGAGGAGATGGTGGAAGCAGACGCAATAGCAGCATTTGAGAAGTACCTGGATGAATACATGAATTAGGAGGGCAGAGAGGGATATGGATCCTGCACGTGAAGACAGTTTTAGTATGGAACGGCAAATCATGTCAGTGCAGGCTTGGAGGGCCAGAGGGCCTGTTCCTGCACTACACTGTTCTTTGATCTTTGATCTTGATCTATTATTTGCACAGAATATAACCTAATTCAGCAAAAGAGAGGACATGACCCAGGCTTTTAAATTGCTGGAAATATTGGTTACTCTGGATGCAGGCTTTTTATTAAAATTCAGTACAGCTTACAAGGTGCAAGGGTGAACGGTGTTTGGAAAGCAGCAGTTGGGCAAGATAAACAAAAAATTAGCATGATACAAACAAGACCAATGATTTGAAGAATGTCCCTTTCATCCTGTACCACGCACATGTGGAATAAAAAACATCAAAGGCAATCAACCAGAGACAGTAGAAACTGCTGATGCTGGACAATCTGAGATAACAAGGTGTAGAGCTGGATGAACACATCGAAATATGAAGTGCTGTTCCTGCAACCTTCCCTGCTCCTCTGATGCTGCTTGGCCTGCTGTGTTCATCCAGCTCTACACCTTGTTATCTATTATCTAAGGCAATGAATTAACTGTTGAATAATTAATTTAAAATCCGGTAAACAAATGCTCGTTTAAAGAATTGACTGATGGTTATATCAATTATTATTAAAATTAACACCTAGGCGCATGACAGTTTCACAAATGCAAAATACATTGGAAATTGAATGTCTCCACGGATCAGTTACATATCAGCAGGATTTTCCCAGCCCCTGAGGCTGTGTTGCCAACGGTGAGAAATAGGGGAGAAATAACAAGAATTAAAATGAGGTACTCAATTGTGAGAAAGAAAAGTCCAATTTTCCTTTGAGGTTTAAATAGCTGAATAAGAATCTCACTAGGAAGTAGCAAGAATCATTTGGCGACGCAGTTATATCTCATTATTGGCTAATCTCACTCCATTTCTACACCGTTTGTGGTTCTCCCAGGCACTGGTGAGGAACTAGACAGGGGCAGTTCCCTCCATGAAGGTGTGAGCAGTTACCTGCTAGATGAAAATTGTCGTTTGCTTCTCTGTCCTTCCACATTCAGCTTCATTTACCAAACACCTGATGGCATGTTCCAACACCAGGCATCGCCTCCAGCCTTCACACTCGGTTGTCAGGACTGACAAAACACCAGTCTCACCACATCAGCATCACCAATCTCTGACTAAATCAGCAGCAACTTGAGCACAGCACTTTGAAAATCATCAACACCTTGCATTGCACTGCTCCTACCTGGTCACTCTGTGCGCATGGACTCATCTACAGCTCATACAATGCACAGGATTGGTCTCAGGGCTCTTAGCTTGCTTTCTTAGAGCTCATTGTCTTACATCTATTTACACACTCGCAGCATCTCTGCCTTGCCTTGCCTTGTCTCTTAGCGCATTAGCTCTTCAGTGAGAACTTACAGACTCTCACCAACGTACAAACAGAGAAGCAGACAGCTTGTTCTGGTTGCCAGCATTACATAGATAAGGGGGTGGACACATTGCTGTATGGCACTGTACTATGTCAATTTCACACCCTCAGCATTTGTCAGCCGTTTCCACGGCAAACTCACTGCATGTTTCAACCAAAGGGCCATGTCTGAAAATCTAAGGGGATTGGTCCGTAACTGAGTTACGGGAGCCTGTGGTAGATCAGGGGATGGTACATCAGCCCCATTCAATAAATGGCATCATCTGACCCCAAGCTAGGGGGTGGATCGTAGTCAATCCTGGAGGCTTGAAATGCTTTGAATAACTTTGAAAGGGCCAAATTTAATCATAAGGGTGGATCTAATATAGCAAGGGAGAGTGTAGGATTCTGCAGGAAGTGGTGGTGGGGGTGTAGGTCGAGATGGTGATTATTAAGTCACTAGCACTCTAGAAAAAGAAGGAACTGATTAAGATAAAAGTGGCTAGATGTGCTGTTTATACTGGTGCAGAAACAAGAAAGGTAATGAGATTTCCACAGTCAGTGAGTTGGAAATACGGGCCAGCCTTAGAAGTTTAGGAGGATGATGTGGGTGAGAGGCATTGACTGTAAATGCTGCATGCACTGTAATCATATCAGTAGTAGACAATTAGCCCTAGTGGGAGTACAATGACTCATTTAGAGTGAGGGTGAGCCAGGAGAGAGAGAGGGAGAGAGAGAGAGAGAGAGATGATGTTGACACTTAATCCCTGCAGAATGCAATATTTTCCTCCTATGCTGGATCTTGGGGTCCATGTCCACACTTCCCTGAAAGCTGCCACCCAGGTGGATAGAGTTGTTAAGAAGGCATATCATGTGTTAGTCTTCATTAATAGAGGGATTGAGTTCAAGCCCCTTGATGTTATGCTCCAGCTGTACAAAAGCCTGGTTCGGCCACATCTGGAGTATTGTGTCCAGTTCTGGTCACCTCCTTACAGGAAAGATGTGGAAGTATTGGAAAAGGTGCAGAAGAGATTTACCAGGATGTTGCCTGGAATGGAGGGAAAGTCTTATGAGGAAAGGCTGACAGAGCTAGGGCTTTTCTCTTTAGAACGATGAAGAATGAGAGGTGACCTGGTAGAGGTGTACAAAATGATCAGAGGTGTAGATAGACTGGACAGTCACTGACATTTTCCTGGAGTGGAGGTAGCTATTATGAGGGGGCATAGTTTTATAGTGAGTGGAGGTAGATGTAGGGGAGACATCAGAGGTAGCTTCTTTCCTCAGAGAGTGGTCGAGATGTGGAATGCATTGCTGGAGATGGTGATGGAGTCAGCCTCATTAGAGGCATTTAAGTGGCTATTAGACAGGCATATGGGTGATAATATAAGGTAGGGATGGAGGTTAGATAGACCTTAGGATTAGGGTAAAAAATTGGTACAACATTGTGGGCCAAAGGGCCTGTACTGTGCTGTACTGTTCTATGTTCTATGTTGTTTTTTTCCTCACCAGGGGCCCTACACTACCAAGGTGGCTATCCCAGTCTAGTGCTCTACCCTCCACTGTAGTGCATCCCTCAGCATGTAGTCCTAGACCTAGAAATGTGCCAGTCTGCAAGGTCAAGATCAACCTTTTGCTCTGGAAGACCAACAAGCATCGGGCAGATCAAAGAGTATCCATGCTTCACTGAGTTGATGGCTCTCTAGGTGCAATTCAGCCAATCAAATTTAAAGCACAAACACACCTTTTAACCTGACATGTCATCTGACTGTTCGCACACCTCCTCATCCTAGTTCATCCACGGCATCTCTTTGTTTCACCTTTATGAAGTTATCACCGTTTTTGGGCTTGTCGTTCATAAATATCTTTGGATTGGAATATTTATTTCATATGGATTAGTAATGATAGGTTATTCAAATTCTAACTAAATGTTATTATAATTACTACACTGGTTATAATATGATAATTACACTGGCCCCAGTCAGCTCTCATTCCTCAAGCTACACCAAGCATGTCTCTAGTTGGTGTTTAATTGCTTCCTCTTGCCTATGGGCTCTCCTGGTACTTGCTCTCTGACAAGGTTAGTACACACTACCGTGTTACATACATTGCAAATCTGGAAGGTCACTACAGATGTCTGTGGGCTCCAAGCTGGGAGGTAAGAATCCCATTGTTATGTGCCTCAATGCAAGTTTCATAATTTAACCACTCTCTGGGTAATAATATTTCTCCTGAACTCAGACTATTATTCTTTATGTACTTCTGGATCCTAGTATTATCTTACCCACATGTATGAAGATCTTTTCAATGTCTATCTTTTCAAACCCAGTCATCATTGAGAAGATCTCAATTAGGTCACAGTCAATCTTCGCTGTTTTGGACTGCAGTATTTAAAAGCTTTCAACTCACTTGGTTTAACACAGAAAGGAGGTGAACATTTTAACAATGAAGTAATGAACTAGTCAAAATTAATTTCTTGACCACATTAATCCTTATAAAAATGAAAATTTGGCAAAGGATGATATTTCCTAAATGATACTGTTTATAATGAAGTTAAACTGCCTTAGTGGAGCATATTGCCTATCATATCAAAATGTTAATGTGAAAATCCCAGAGGCAATAACTTGGCTGATTTCTGATTAGATCAATTATTTTCTATTTTCCCAATTTATAGAAGTAATTACTACACACATTATTTCTGCTGATTAAACTGTAATTTCTCCTATTTTCTCTACTTTCCTAATTATTGTTTCTCCTCTACTCCATCAAGGCATATTTATTTTTTGTAATATTCTGGTTTATCTCTGTTGTGTTTCAAAAAGGATAGCAGGCCACACTGTACTGAACAACTCCAGGAGCTTCATTATACAGTATGTTCCTTCCACAGGCAGCCACTGAGACAGATCTGTTTCCCTCCAAAATGGTCATTGAGTCAACATTATGTCATGAAATCAGGCTTTAAAGTGTCAGTCCAACATCTTATATAAATACACAACAATCTCAACTGACCAATTCCATTGAATTAACCGCTTTTCTCTTAAAAAGCAAATTCACAAGTAACTAACCAGTTTGGGCATGACAGCCACTTCTTGGGCGTAAAAAATGCTGGAGGAACCATTTTTCCAAGCAAAATTTTTACATAACAATACCAAGCCAAAGGTAAAACGAACATTTACACGACATGAGGGGACAGTGCTAATTGGGTGGCAAGTGGATTCTGATTGGTCAAGGATTTCCCTGTTGGAAAATATACTCAGTAATGTTCTTTGCCATTTAACATTTGTTTAAATTTTAACCCAAGCATGTTAACTCTAATTGGTCAGGCCTAAGAAATGAGCCAGCAAATGACTGCCACCTATTTTGTTGAATTGAAACAGACACAGTGAGGGCCTGAAAGAACAGGGCCCTTTGCTTTCATATGTGAACCTTCCAGGACATACAAAAGTGGGCCATATTACAAGTGAGGCTAACAATCCTAAGATAATAAAATGTGAGGCTGGATGAACACAGCAGGCCCAGCAGCATCTCAGGAGCACAAAAGCTGATGTTTCGGGCCTAGACCCTTCATCAGAGAGGCTCTCTAATGAAGGGTCTAGGCCCAAAACGTCAGCTTTTGTGCTCCTGAGATGCTACTGGGCCTGCTGTGTTCATCCAGCCTCACATTTTATTACCTTGGATTCTCCAGCATCTGCAGTTCCCATTATCACTAACAATCCTAACTTGGTTACCAGCAGAAAACCTTGCACATTTGGGATTGTCCAACACACGTCCAATTGCGGAATCACATCTAATGTTCTACACCTTGTTGCAAGATCTGCAAGCATAGCAGCTTGGGTGCAATCAGTACCTTGCTCCTTGCAAACACTGAAAGGCACATACTGTTTGATAGGATCTGTAAGCCTTTGGGATGGATTTGCAACAAGGAAAGTGCTGACTACAGATAATTTTTGACAAATCACCTAATTGCTGGACGTGTTTTCTGGGATTGGACTATCTGGTTTTCTGACAGCTGGAGAGCTAGTTTCCATTTGAACAGTGTTTGGATGCCGATGGGAGTTGGTGTTCATCCTCCTGAAGGAAAGAAGCTTCCCATCCAAGCCATCTTATTTCGGAAGGGAGTTCTTTTGTGTGTCCAATGTAGTACATGAGGCGTTCATCGAGCTCCTGAGAAGACTTTGAGGGAGTTTGACTCAATATTTCCTGAATGACTGAATCTGTAAAGATCCCAGACACCACTGTACATGTCTAGTGGCC
The DNA here is from genome assembly GCF_030684315.1 of Stegostoma tigrinum. Classification (NCBI taxonomy): domain Eukaryota; kingdom Metazoa; phylum Chordata; class Chondrichthyes; order Orectolobiformes; family Stegostomatidae; genus Stegostoma; species Stegostoma tigrinum. The sequence goes on along the minus strand of NC_081381.1, from coordinate 40,291,753 downwards.
AGTCCACTGGTGTCAACCAATAGACATCTGAACACTCTGCAATATTTCCTTTTTGTTTCCAAAAACAAAAAGAAAGTTATTTATCATAAGATGTTTTTTTTTCAAATTGCAAGTCTGCAGAGCAATCTGCTTTCTTATTTCCGTTATCTAGTTTATGTGTGAGCATGTGTGTGAGAGAACGTTGGAGTATTTAGAAGGGTAGATACTTGCATTTTATGTTTCAAACTGCATTGATTAACTTTATTTTTTTTATTCACATATGGAATATGGCTGTCACTGCCCTGGCCAGCATTTATTCCCCATCCCTACTTTGTCCTTAAAAAGGTAATGTTGAGCAGCCTTGTTGAATTGTTGCAGTCCATGTGCTGTCGGTTTACCCACAATGCCATTAGGAAGGGAATCCTGGGATTTTGATCCAGCGACACTAAATGAATGTGAAATATTTCCAATTCCGGTTGATGAGTGGCATGGAGGGGAGCTTGTCCCCCTGTATCTGCTGCTGCCCTTGTCCATTTATGTGGTAATTGCCCTGAGGTTTGAAGGTGCTGTTTGATGGATATGTCTTGTTTTCAGAATAAATCAAGATTTTTTCTTTTGTTTATTAAGGAAACATGGTCATGGATCTTTAGAGATAGCAGGAACTGCAGATGCTGGAGTCAGAGGCAACACTGTGGAGCTGGAGGAACACAGCAGGTCAGACAGCATTACAGGAACACGACAGTTGACATTTCAGGTTGGGACCCTTCTTCTTTGGTTTATTTTGAAGTTAGTTTAATAAGCATATATTTGATAACTCAATGTAACATTTACATTCATATTTTGGCCCTTGGAGTAGTTGGACTAGACGGAGACTATGCAGCTCCCCCATATTGGTTACAACAGGGCTCAACGGCATTTTTCTCTCCCTAACTATTTTTTCACCTGCCCCTTCTCTAACATAAGGTTATATGAAATACATAGGTAAATATTCATTGTCTGAGTTTATTACTCTGTTGACACAACAAGACAAAATTGGACTTGTTTGTGATGTAGAGTTACCTATACTTCCTCACTGTGTAGGTTATATTGGGAGGATATCCACCTTGGTTATTAAACAGAAGAACCCACCCCACCAACCCCCCCTCCCCGGCCCCCATCATGATGCCCCAAGCATTGAAGATTACACTGCAAATATCAAAAAGACAAGAAAAATTATTCTTAACAATTGAGAACAAGCTGTTCAATCATATGAGATGTTTGTCATACTCCAATGCAGCTGAAACTCACAGAATTTTCTGTGGAATGTGTCTTCACACTTATGAAGGTGTGCAGAAGGCTTCCTATCTATGTGTTAACATTGCCAACACAGCAGTGAAATTGATTTGCAAGAACACTGTAACAAATTCTCTTCAAGTTGCAAATGTAGGACACCTTTCTACATGTTCCCAGTGAGACTGACAAAGAGCAACCAGAGCTATGTAGCTCACAAAATAAAGATGTTGCTCAGAGAACAACTTTATAAATCTCTAATGATTATTATTTCCCATCAAGGCGTCAAGCTTGACAAAAGCTATTCTCAAGTGATTGGAACAAATCAACAAGTGAACAAAAATCACTAAACTTGGCATTCTGCATAAAACACCCAAAGCTATCCAATTTTAACCTGTTGGTATTTCTCTAAGAAATAGCAAAGTCACAAAATTGGTTTTAAACCCAACAACAAGTTAAGAATCTCACATCATGAGGGCTGTTGTGGTGTAGTGGTAGTATCTCTACCTCTGAACCAGGAGGTGTAGTTTCAAATCCCGTCTGCTCAGTAGGTGTGTAATGACCTCTCTGAACAGGCTGATTTCTTTTCTTTAAGCTCACTTCATTAGAAATTTCTGCAGGATTGCACCAGGTCGGAGGATAGGGACAATAAGTGAATTAGGCACTCAGGTCTGGACCTGGAGTTGTTTCTGAATGAGATGTTCGACTATCAGCATACAAAGCACTTGCTACATAAAATTAATTATAATATAGCATTGTCAACTAACACCATGATGCAATCGATCACTCAAAGGCATTAAGTTTATTCTTACTGATCCAGCAATGTAGCTCTAGTGTGGATTGAATACAAATACCTTATATTTTAATTCGCATTTACAAATTCTTTTTCTTCCTTCATTCTTGAGATGTGCTCAAAGTCTCACAACTAACAATTATTGCCCATTTTTATCCACAGTTAACTTATGGGTATTACACAATGTGAGACGAGTTACATTTATATGAGGCTTCCTTCCTTAAATGACATTAACAAACAGGTTGGCTTTTGTAAAAATAGAGCAGCTTTCTTGAGTTAGTCCACGAATTGCTTGATTTTTTGAATCCCTTTCCTCGCCATGCTGGCAATTGAATGCAGAATCTCCCAGGCAGTGCCACAACTATATTAGCATCCACTCATCTAACAAATGGAGTATTAATGCGACCAAGAAGATAACATTGATACTATTCATTTGTAAAGGGAATGTAATCAAAAGATCTTTCCTTGTGCTGATGAAATCAAGAGCTGAATGTTATATAGAACATAGAACATAGAACAGTACAACGCAGAACAGGCCCTTCGGCCCTCAATGTTTCGCCGACCTGTGAACTAATCTAAGCCCATCCCCCTACATTATCCCATCGTCATCCATATGCTTATCCAAGGACTGTTTAAATGCCCCTAGTTTAGGTGGGGATCCAGGTAGGGAATTTTTTGTGCAGTCCAGTGAAGGATCATGGATCTGCCTCCAAGAACTGCCAGTTCGATCAGAGTGTCAGCATGCACCCTTTGCACTGGCCATTTCTGAGTTTCAACTCTTGTGGAAGGGTGCCTCAATGGGAGAGCAACCTAGAAGCAGGGTAAGATGTTGAAGGAAGCTAAAAAGCCATCAAGGGTTTCTTAGGCACTGTCATTGCTTTGGAGGGCAGTCAATGCCAGTGGAAAGCAGGCTCTTTGTGCACCTTGGGGAGGTGTAAATAAATGCTCCCTGAAAATCACTGGGACAGTGATCCCCTTTCACTTTGCATTGGCCACTCAAGTGATTTAATTGGCGTTTGCATACTGAGGTTTTACCTGTCCCCGGTATTGTGGGTGTTGGGACTGGCCTTGTTGCTGCAGAATTCTCAGAGTAGTCGGACCATTCCATATCACCTGTCCTTTATGGAGAAATTTACAAAGAAAAGCACCTTTGGCTACATGTCCAGGAATTGGTTAGCATGTAATGTCCTTGAGATCCTGAGAGAAAAGGAGAGGGTGGATCTGTTGTGTGGTTGCCTGAGCAGACTGTCAGAGCCATCTGACAGAACGCCTCATCACCAGAGCTTTCCGACAAGCACCAGGCCATCATTGGGCAGGTGGTGAGAAGGGGACTACCTGTGAGGTGCTTCATGTCTGCCCAGCCTGGTTACGCTAAAGCATGCTGCCCCAGAAGCCCTCTCTGAAGAAGGGCCTAGGCCCTGAACGTCAGCTTTTGTGCTCCTGAGATGCTGCTTGGCCTGCTGTGTTCATCCAGCTTCACACTTTATTATCTTGGATTCTCCAGCATCTGCAGTTCCCATTATCTCTGCCCTAGAAGCAGTTGTGAGAGATGTCGAAACTGTCATACATCTCCTTCTGGAATGTGCCTTTGCAAACAAAGTCAAGAAAGATGCAATGTTTTTTCTTGAGGTTCTTCCTGAGCATCCCCATGATGCAGGATTATGCTCTGCCACCCGATGCCTGGTACACACACTGAAACAAACATCGACTACTCCTGGAGTACCATCAACCCTTTGGTCTGCCTGAAACATTTTGGTCTTCCAGAGCAAGGAGTTGACTTTGACTGGATTTTGCTTCCTGGGTACATTCCAAGATCCAGAGCCTCTTACTGAGGGATGCATTAAAAGTATGGGCAGCTGCCACCAAGGTGCAGTGGTGAAACAGCACAGCCTGAGGTCTTTCTGCTGAAGTTAAATGCGTGTTCATTTCGTCATCAGACCTCAAATACTCATAAATATAATTCTGTATGCATAAGAGAGATCTTTGGTTTGTTTGAATAGAGTCAAACTCCAATGTTTGTTCATTTTTTAACATACCACTATATAGAACCAAACTGTATTTGTGACCGTGTATATGCAAAGATTTTTTTAATATAAATAAATGCATTTTTGACATAAAAAACGGCTTAAGTGATTTAGTAAGTTAGCTAGCAGGCAGCACTCACTGGATTCCCAGTCCTTCCTTCCATGTCTCAGTCTGTTGTCAATGTGCTGGAAAATTCACACCCCCAGCCTCCATCAAAGATAGCTGCTTCATGAAACCTGCTGTTTCCTCTTTGCTCCTGTTGAGTTAAACACATGGGCTATACAACAACAAGACACACGCCATGTTTCAGCCAGTTAGAGAAGGAAAAAGAAGGCCAGTAATTACATTTCGATCTCAACCGGATCCCATCCTCAAAATATAACAACTCACTGCACAAACAAATTATTTTTTGCCGCAGTTAATATTGTCAAATACACAGGCTCATTATAAGGCCATGCTAACCTGAAATGGTGCATTTAATGTGCTGTAAACCTGCACTACCAATTTGTTCAGTTTTCCACAGTGTTAAGTCTGCTTCCATTGTCAGTACCATTATTGCCATTATGTTTTCTTTTTAAGTAAAAATGTCATTGCACACTCCGTTACTGGAATCAGACAAAACTCAATATTTTCGAGATAATAAAATGTGAGGCTGGATGAACACAGCAGGCCAAGCAGCATCTCAGGAGCACAAAAGCTGACGTTTCGGGCCTAGACCCTTCATCTGATGAAGGGTCTAGGCCTGAAACGTCAGCTTTTGTGCTCCTGAGATGCTGCTTGGCCTGCTGTGTTCATCCAGCCTCACATTTTATTATCTTGGATTCTCCAGCATCTGCAGTTCCCATTATCTCCTCTGAATATTTTCGAGCCCATTTTTTCTTCTCATTAATATCTAACTGAACCTTCCTTTGGACTTCCAATGAATTAACCATATCTCTTATATAGATATCATTTATAGACCTTGACACTACTTCTAGGCTTTCATCCAAATGTTTGATTTGCACAATGAAGAGAACTAAACTGAATTCTGACAGAATCCAATACTTATTTCCAATGGCCTTGAAAAACTGACCTTAACTACTATTCTGTTTCCTCATTTCTAATCAACTTCTGAATGTAGTTTACATTCCACCTACCAATTCTATTTACCTTAATCTTCTCCAATAGTTTCCTGTCAGATACCTTGTCAAAAGTTTTCATCTGCCCATATTGTTCCTTCCCTTGATTACATTCTTTACTTATTTGAAGACCCCCACAATGTTTGTCAAACATAATCATTACTTTTGAAAATCATGCTGGCTACTTCAAACCCTTTTCACTTCATTTAAAAACATGATAAAATCCCTCAAACCAAAAATTCAGGTGAATCTTTTATTAATTTTGTCTGGCGCCTTTTACACCTTGTGAAAAGAATGAATGAACGAACTAACTTTATTGTCACACGTGCTCAAATGAATGCAATGAAAAATTTACAAGTTGCTGCTTAGGGCACCGTATTAAGTGAAAAGGTCCCTATATGCAACTTTTTCAATTTCAGTTCTTCAAAAAATAGAGAAGTAAAGAAATCCAGCTTTGCAGATTTTAGGAATAAATTATAAAATGGAGGGAAGAACAATGTTCCAGAATGCAACATTAGACCAGAGTAAGGACAACCCAGCCCACTTCAAAACCACTGATAATGACATTGGAGGTTTGTCCTGCCTTCCAGTCTGGAAACAAAGGTACTTGCTAGATTCTGCAGTTTGTCATCCACTATTTTTCAAGGCATTAATATGAACTTTTATCAGTAGCCCGCAGTATCTGCTCCCACTGCCTATTAATCGTTTGAAGATTCTCATCCTCCAGCAGATCGATGTCACTCCCACTTTCCACCTCCCACATTCACCAGAATGGTCTTCAGTGCAGCACTTGAAATCCTAAGAGCCCACTGACTTCTATGTTGTGCTCCTCTTCACTGGTTCTGGGGTTAGGATTACTACCTGCATAAATGCCAATGCCCATGGCACCTGCCCTTTCAAGGGTGCAAGATGGAAACAATACATCAGCCAAACTATTGTCCCACCCTATCCTGCTAATGTAACACAATATGAAAAAAAGCACAGTCAGTCCCATTAATGTGCAACAAGTAATTGAAATGAGAAGGAAGCACAAAATGGCATTCTATCTGCAGGACACTGAGGTGAGCAGATCAATTGCACATGGCACTCTCTTTGGTTTTCTAAGGCTATCCAATTTAACTCCTCCTGTGTGCTGGTGGGCGGAATGCATGAAGGTCAGAATAAGGCAGTGTTAGAAATAACTTGATAAATAAATAGACCTAATGGCTCAGATACATAATTCTTTGAAGTTTGTGTCACATGGAGCGTGCTTCAGGATTTCCCATGGGATCAGAGTGACTCACAATCGCACAGCCTTGTAAACATTTGAAGGAACCAATTTGAGTGAGATTTTCAAATTTGTTTCAAACCGGGTCCGGAGGGATTGCAACACAAACGTAAAGGTTTTTATTCCTAAAATCTGCTTAAGAAGGCATTTAGCACGCTTGCTTTCATTGCTCAGACCTTTGAGTACAGGAGTTGGGACATCATGTTGAGGTTGTACAGGATGTTGGTGAGGCCTCTTCTAGAGTACAGTGTGCAGTTCTGGTCACTCTGTTATAACAAAGATATTATTAAACTGGAGAGGATTCAGAAGAGATTTATCAGGATGGTTGCTGGGAATGGAGGGTTTGAGTTATGAGGAGAGGCTGGTTATGCTGGGGCTTTGTTTTTCAATGGAGTTAGGAGATTGCTGGGTGATCTTATAGAGGTTTATGAAATAATGAGGTGTACAGATAAGATGAATGGCAAATGTCTTTTACCTAAGATGGGTGATTTCAAGACCAGAGGGCATATTTTTAAGGTGAGAGGAGAAAGATTTAAAAAGGATATGAGGTGGAACTATTTTACACTGAGAGTGGTTTGTGTATGAAATGAACTTCCAGAGAACGTGGTAGATGTGGGTGCAGTTACAACGTTTAAAAGACTTTTGGATAAGTACACGAATAAAAATGTTTGGAGGGATGTGGGACAAGTGCAGGCAGGTGGGACTAGTTTAATTTAAAATTATGGTCAGCCTGGATTGGTTGGGCCGAACGGTCTGTTCCTGTGCGGTACAATTCTATGACTATAAATAAGTAGATGGGATCAATCTCTTTCGGAACCAACAATGTGTGCAGTATAACGAGATAACAAAGTGTGGAGCTGGATGAAAAGTATGCCTGTAATACAATATAGTGCTTTGTCAAGTTTTGGTAATGGACAAATATGTGTAACCCTACAGTGAACCTAACAGCTCAGACTAAGCACGGATGAGAGAGTGGGAAATCCATCATGACCCTTTAACTATTTGCCTGGAATTTAAAAGACATTTTGGAGCGTGCTTCAGGATTTCCCATGGGATCAGAGTGACTCACAATCGCACAGCCTTGTAAACATTTGAAGGAACCAATTTGAGTCAGATTTTCAAATTTGTTTCAAACCGGGTCCGGAGGGATTGCAACACAAACCTAAAGGTAGAATAGACAACTTCACCTTAAGTAACATGTTCATCCTTCCTGTCAAAGTCTCTCCTCAACTGGAGTTTTTTGATATCAGCATCTGCATAAGTTTCTTAGCAGAGCAAGTCGGAGTTTGCTCAATCACATTCTCCTCTGGATGAGGGGTACGAGAGGAGTGTGCTGTCGACAATACACTTGCAAGTTTTTTTCGTATAAGGTATAAAACAGTAGAAGCGGTTGTTGTCCTCTCACAATCGCAGATCTTTCACAATAAATAATTTAATAACTTACTCTCGGAATTTTGAAACTTGCAACCGACATGAAACTACAAGACTGGTAAACAATGAGAAAGCTAGGACCAACCTTCACAAGAACTTTGAAAGGTGACTAGGTTGCAAATGATAGAAAAATTCAACTGGGACAGGCTTGAGGTAATGTATTTTCATAGGAAGAATGTCAGTCAATACATGCTGTTTGTAACAATTTTCAAGGGAGTGAGAGAACAGACACCTAGCAGCATTGCTATGCAAGTTTTTAAAGGTAACAGAACAGGTTAACAGAAGAGTGAATGAAGTAACATAAACAGAGGCATACAGTACAAAAACCAGTAGGTCAGATTAAATTCATTGTTATCAAGATATGCTTTACATTTTTAAAACATGACAATAGATTTAGTGGGTAAAAACCACTGAGTGTGTTCTAAAGCATTGAAATAACATTCCAAGGATTTGAAACAGCAGTTTCTAAGGTGGTTGAATATTTGCATCGCTGCACCTTACAGAATTTGAAATCCATTAAAGTGAGTCAATCCGTCTGCAAAATCCATCACCGATAATTTCTTCAAAAGAATATAAATCTCCTGACCCATCCACAAGACCATCTTCAGATAAGCAGTCAGTTGAAGAGAGAGAGGATCAAGTGACAAGCCTCTTAAATCTCTGTTGTGATAAAATAACTATTTTTGTTTTCCCTCAGATCCCAGAGATGCAGGACACCTGAATGAGACATTGTACTTGCTCTGCACACAGGCTGCAAGTTGGAGTCCTGTCTGTTTATTGACTGTCTATGCTCCATGGGCAGAGGTTTTAGAACCAGGTAACAGTTTTTGACTTCAAAGAACAAGAAGTAGAGTTAGGTTTATTTTTATGTTTACTCAAGTACAAATGTACAGGAATACAGTGAAATGTGTTCAATGTCACCCTACAAGCGCCATCTTAGGTACAAAGTACCAAAGAAATCATCCGTCTATATATCTAAATTCTCTCGTTGTCAAATTCAGAGGGAGCTTTTAGGTTAGCCTGAAACTATCCAAATAATCACTCTGTAAGATCTCTGTAAGATCTCATGATTTTGTAGACCTCAATCAGGTCACCCCTCAATCTCCGTCTTTCTAATGAAAATAATCCTAATCTACTCAACCTCTCTTCATAGCTAGCACCCTCCATACCAGGCAACATCCTGGTGAACCTCCTCTGCACCCTCTCCAAAGCATCCACATCCTTTTGGTAATGTGGCGGCCGGAACTGTACGCAGTACTCTGAATGTGGCCGAACCAAAGTCTTATACAACTGCAACATGACCTTCCAACTCTTGTACTCAATATCCCATCCGATGAAGGAAAGCATGCCATGTGCCTTCTTGACCACTCTATTGACCTGCGTTGCCACCTTCAGGGAACAATGGACCTGAACACCCAGATCTCTCTGTCCATCAATTTTCCCTAGGGCTTTTCCAGTTACCATATAGTTCGCTCTTGAATTAGATCTTCCAAAATGCATCACCTTGCATTTGCCCCGATTGAACTCCATCTGTCATATATCTGCCCAACTCTCCAATCCATCTATATTCCGCTATAATCTCTGACAGTCTCCTTCGCTACCTGCTACTCCACCAATCTTCTGAAGATCTGTAAACCTACTACCTGTCTCTCCATTCCAGCATCTAGAAGGATGTCTTCCTGGTATGTAGTCATAAGGCTATAAGAAGTAGAACAGGAGTAGGCAATCTGGCCTTTGAGCCTACTTCACCATTCAATAGGGTCATTCCTGACCTGACATTCCTCATGTCCACTTTTCGTCCTTTTTCCCATAACCGTTGATTCCCAATTGATCAAGAATCCATATATCCCAGCATTAAGTATACATAAGGGACCTGTCCCCAAGGATCTCTGAGTCAAGTCATTCCAAAGACTCACAACTCTCGTCTCAGTTTTAAATTAGTTGCCCTCTATTCTGCCATGTCCTTTAGTCCTAGACTCTCCCATGAGGGTAAAAACGCCCTCAGCATTTAATGTTCTTGAGAAGATTTGTAGCTCAGGTTGTTGATTTGCTCACCGAGCTGGTTTGCTATTGTACAGACATTTCATCACCATGCTAAGTAACATCATCAGTGCTGCCCCCAGTGAAGCGATGTTGTTCTACTCCATTTTGTATTTATTTAATCCAGCCTATTGAGGTGTTTTGTGCCAGTACCATTTTTTTTTCAATGTTTTGCATGTAGGTTCTAATTCTATATGTTTATTCATTGCATTATGGGTGGAGAACCAGGCCTCTAGGAATACCCATGTGTGTCAATGGAAGGCTTGGGCTAGGATAGTCATGTCGTCCCAGTTAAACTGATGGCCTTCGTTGTCCGAGTGTACTGAAATGAGGGAAAGTTTTGTGGTGTCGTTTTGCTGTTAGTTGGTGTTTGTGTATCCTGATGGTTAGTTTCCTTCCTGTCTGGCTGAAAATCAAGCCCACTCTTTCTAGTCAGTAAGGCAGATTAATATCCCTCACATTCATGTGATGATGTAGTATACACCTGCGAAAATGGTTTTCTGAGGGTTCAGAAGTCCAGCTGAAGAGGATCACTTTTGATTTAAACATTAAAATTGAGTCAGGCAGCCTCCTTCAACAATTACGTGAGGAACACACTGATTGATCTCCTGCAATACACTGCACCCCTCTCTACAGAGCACCAATGTCCCTCCAGAAGTGGGCAGATTTGTTTTAAGTTTGAATTCTTTCAATTTATAATCTCATTCTCCCTTTGTTATTTACTAGGTGAACCATGAGTGGCAGTCAAAGTTACTTATCACTCTCTCCACCAATGAAAGAGTTCTTCAAAATTTCAAAAAGTGTTTTTAACACTGCAACAATTTATCTTGTGGTTTGCTCACTGCAATGTTATGGAGGTTAATCTTCAACTTGTGGACAATTGTGGAGGACTGTCAACTATTTGGAAGCAGGAAGTTTGATTTGATTTATTATTGTCACACGCACCAAGATATAGTGAAAAATATTGTTTTGCATGCCAACCAGACAGATCATACCTTACAAAGTACATCAAGGTAATAGAATAGGGTGCAGAATATAATGTGACAGCTCTAGAAAAGGTCCAGAGAGAGATCAACTCTCATATATGAGTGGTCCATTCTGAAGTCTGACGAGAGTAGAGAATGACACAATGTTACATGAACCAGTTGGGCGTGCAGTTGATAATAAAATGTGAGGCTGGATGAACACAGCAGGCCAAGCAGCATCTCAGGAGCACAAAAACTGACGTTTCGGGCCTAGACCCTTCATCAGAGAGGGGGATGGGGAGAGGGAACTGGAATAAATAGGGAGAGAGGGGGAGGCGGACCGAAGATGGAGAGTAAAGAAGATAGGTGGAGAGAGTATAGGTGGGGAGGTAGGGAGGGGATAGGTCAGTCCAGGGAAGACGGACAGGTCAAGGAGGTGGGATGAGGTTAGTAGGTAGATGGGGGTGCGGCTTGGGGTGGGAGGAAGGGATGGGTGAGAGGAAGAACCGGTTAGGGAGGCAGAGACAGGTTGGACTGGTTTTGGGATGCAGTGGGTGGGGGGGAGAGCTGGGCTGGTTGTGTGGTGCAGTGGGGGGAGGGGGCGAACTGGGCTGGTTTAGGGATGCAGTAGGGGAAGGGGAGATTTTGAAACTGGTGAAGTCCACATTGATACCATATGGCTGCAGGGTTCCCAGGCGGAATATGAGTTGCTGTTCCTGCAACCTTCGGGTGGCATCATTGTGGCACTGCAGGAGGCCGATGATGGACATGTCATCTAAAGAATGGGAGGGGGAGTGGAAATGGTTTGCGACTGGGAGGTGCAGTTGTTTGTTGCGAACTGAGCGGAGGTGTTCTGCAAAGCGGTCTCCAAGCCTCCACTTGGTTTTCCCAATGTAGAGGAAGCCACACCGGGTACAGTGGATGCAGTATACCACATTGGCAGATGTGCAGGTGAACCTCTGCTTAATGTGGAATGTCATCTTGGGGCCTGGGAGGCTTGAGGCCACCACCCTACCAACCTCCGGATACAACGCATCATCCTCCGACATTTCCGCCATTTACAATCCGACCCCACCACCCAAGACATTTTTCCATCCCCTCCCCTGTCTGCTTTCCGGAGAGACTACTCTCTCCGTGACTCCCTTGTTCACTCCACACTGCCCTTCAACCCCACCACACCCGGCACCTTCCCCTGCAGCTGCAGGAAATGCTACACTTGCCCCCACACCTCCTCCCTCACCCCCATCCCAGGCCCCAAGATGACATTCCACATTAAGCAGAGGTTCACCTGCACATCTGCCAATGTGGTATACTGCATCCACTGTACCCGGTGTGGCTTCCTCTACATTGGGGAAACCAAGCGGAGGCTTGGAGACCGCTTTGCAGAACACCTCCGCTCAGTTCGCAACAAACAACTGCACCTCCCAGTCGCAAACCATTTCCACTCCCCCTCCCATTCTCTAGATGACATGTCCATCATGGGCCTCCTGCAGTGCCACAATGATGCCACCCGAAGGTTGCAGGAACAGCAACTTATATTCCGCCTGGGAACCCTGCAGCCTAATGGTATCAATGTGGATTTCACCAGTTTCAAAATCTCCCCTTCCCCAACTGCATCCCAAAACCAGCCCAGTTCATCCCCTCCCCCCACTGCACCACACAACCAGCCCAGCTCTTCCCCCCCACCCACTGCATCCCAAAACCAGTCCAACCTGTCTCTGCCTCCCTAACCGGTTCTTCCTCTCACCCATCCCTTCCTCCCACCCCAAGCCGCACCCCCATCTACCTACTAATCTCATCCCACCTCCTTGACCTGTCCGTCTTCCCTGGACTGACCTATCCCCTCCCTACCTCCCCACCTATACTCTCTCCACCTATCTTCTTTACTCTCCATCTTCGGTCCGCCTCCTCCTCTCTCCCTATTTATTCCAGTTCCCTCTCCCCATCCCCCTCTCTGATGAAGGGTCTAGGCCCGAAACGTCAGCTTTTGTGCTCCTGAGATGCTGCTTGGCCTGCTGTGTCCATCCAGCCTCACATTTTATTATCTTGGAATTCTCCAGCATCTGCAGTTCCCATTATCTCTGGACATGCAGTTGAGTTTGGTTTACCATCTGAGATCATGGAAAATCACCATTTCTGCACATTGTAATTCAACCAATTTTTGATAACTACCACAAGTCACAACTATTTTTTCATTTAAAAGAAGCCTCCACAAGTATAAAAGAATGCTCAAATCAACTGTAACTAGGTCCTGGGATAACTGTTTAATGACAAGAATGATGAGTTTCAGAATTCAGAATCAATTGCCAACATTGGATACATGATCTTCTCAATCGCTGAGTTTATTCTTATTTTATTACACTTAACCCATGGGGATTGAAAAGCCAAAAGTGAGCAAAGTATTATTGCAATAAATCACACATATTGGAAAATAGTGTAAAATCAATAAGCAATGAATGATTTACTTTCCACACCATTAATTGTATTGTTCACTGCCTCTACTCTCTTGATTAAACTCTGCATCTTTGAATTATTTTGGAAGCTCATTGCTGCTATTGCTGGTGTCTTTTGAAGCTCAAATGGTTGATTTATAAAAGGAGATTGCGTTTCATTTATTTTTCTTCGCAGGTAATGCCAAAAAGCTGAAGTCATGAAAGATTGAAGGACGCAGAAAATCGACTTTGGCACTAAACCACTCATTTGTATCAAAAACGGTTAAATGAGATGGAGTACAAAAAATAATTTTACCCTTACAACCCATTAGAATAAATGTTCAGATTTTGTCATTTCTAATACCTAAGTCAGACGGGGAATGACAGAAGATGATATAAGTAGAATACTTCTAAAGAAACACTATTCAAAACTGGCTCAGTACCAACTGCAGTTCTGTAATCTGTCAATTTGTTATCTTCAGTTGGCCACAAAGAGATAGCTATATACTTGTGCCATTTATATTTCACTGAATTCACTGTTTTGAAGTAAAGAGCTTTTCAAGGTAATCATTTTTACAGATGATCAACCTACCTGGCAATGAACCTTTAAAAATCACACATTTTAGTCCAATATTTCAGTCACAGACCTGAGATAATAACGAACCAACATGCACACAGTCGCTCTGCGTCGTGTAAGACATTGCTATCTCACCCACTTTGTTTAAATTCCCACAGCTTCAGCGCTGGAGAAATTTCACATCCTTCATAACTTTCCTTCTCAGTTTAAGCCTGATGGCTGCATTCTCCAACACAATCAAACCTTTGAGCTGAAAGCTTAATTTGGCCCAATATTTTTGGAAATGAATGCAGTCTATTCAAAGGCCTAATTCATGCTCAATGCTCAGTAACTATCTGAAGAGCAATATCCTGTTGGAGATGGCCAATGACTTTTAGGATTAAGTCTGAGAATGAATTAATGCTAATTCATGCTGGATGTAAATACAAGCCCTTACTCTAAGTTGAATATTTAGACTCAGTTTCATTCATTACATTGTAATTCAAGTGTAAAGAGTTTATAACAAACAGAACTGACTCCAAATTGCAATGATAATATTTCAGTATGAAAACAACAATTTGGAATGGAATTTTTACTGAGACATTGTGATTCACTGACTTTTTTTTGTCAATGAATCCAAAGCCAAGAGCTATCTCAGTTACAGATCCCTCCTCAGAAAAGATGAACTGGATTATGATATAAGATAAAAACCTTGAATCACAATATTCCACATTGCAAGCTCCTAAATTTAAAACGCAATAATTTGACCTGTTGCAAGTCAGGTACTTTCTCAAAAAGAATCATACAGCCCTTATGGCATGGAAGCAGGCCATTCAGTCCATCAAGTCCACATTGACTCTCCAGAGAGTATCCCATCCTTAACCTTATTCCCCATAATCCTACATTTCCCATTACAAATCCACCAAACCCTCACATCCCTGGGCACTGTGGGCAATTTAGCTTTGCCAACACACCCAACCTGCACATCTTTAGAGCAGCCAGAGGAAACCCACGCAGGCACATGGAGAAAGTGCAAACTCCACACAGACAGTTGCCTGAAGGTGGAATCCCACTCAGGTCCCTGACGCTTTGAGCCACCATGCCACCCTCCAGAAGTACAGAGAATCAACAAGGTTAGCAGTTCCTACTCCTGTCTGTTTCAGTAGAGACACTTAATTAGATTCCTTCGACATATAAAACATCCAGAGGAATGTCATAGAGGAAAGCTGGGTCAAAGATCAGTTACCAATGACTGAGGAAGAGATTGAAATACTTCAAAGGCGTTCATGACATTGGGGATTAGGCATGTTCACATTATTCTATCTCTGTAATCTTCTATTTTGTCATTTCTTATCCTGCCTCTCGATCCACTCTTCCATTGTTTGTGTTCATCTTGAAGTCCTAAATTGCTGGAGAAACTCAGGAGGCTTGTCAGCAACCGCAGAGACAAACACAGGGTTAATGTTTCAGATCTGGTGACTCTTCATCAGACTGAAAGCAACCAGAAAACAGTGGTATTTATGCCGATGATGCAGGATGGCGGTTGGAGGGGAGGGCAAGGAGCTTGTTGAAGAGATGGAATTGTTATCCAGACAGACAGAGAGAAAGAAAATGGAAGAAGATAACAAAGGGATTTCTGGTAATAAACTGGAAGAGAAATGAATGCTGGATGAGTACTTGCAGAAAGTGTAAATAGTTGAGAAGAGGTTGGATGTACTGGGAGCAACCCGTACAGAGCAAGACCAGGGGAGCGAAGGTGTAAGAAGGTATGCACATTTGGAAATTATTAAACGCAATGTTGAGTCCGGAAGGCTATTAGGTATCCAGGTGGAAGATGAGATGCTGTTTCTCTAACTTGTTTTAAGCTTCTGCAGCACTGTAGCAGGTCTCAGATAGAAATATTGCTGATTGAGATAGAAGCAGACCCTTCAATCCAGCGCATCCGTGGTGACCAGGTATCCTATATAAATCTTTCCCCACCTGCTGGCATTAGGCCCATATCCCTCTACACGCTTCCTATTTATATGCCATGTAGATGCCTAATAAATGTTGTAATTGTACCGGCCTCCATGCTTCATCTGGCAGCTTATTCCATATGCACACCGTCCTCTGCCTGAAAAAAATTCCTCCTTAGGTCCCTTTTTGATCCTTCCCCTCTCCCCTTACACCTATGCCCCTCTAGTTTTGGTCTCCCCCACCCCCGGGACCTTGTCTATTTCCCCTATCCATGCCGCTCATGATTTTATAAGCCTCTACAAGGTCACCCCTCAGCCTCTGGTGCTCCAGGGAAAATAGCCCCAGCATTTTCAGTCTTTCCCTATAGCTCAAACTCTCCAACTTAGGTGACATCCTTGTAAATCTTTCTGAACCTTTTCAAGTTTCATGATATCTTTCTGATAGCAGGGAGATCAGAATTGCAAGCAATACTTCAAACGTGGCCTAACCAAGGTCCTGTACAACCTGAACATGACCTCTCAACTCCTATTCTCAATGCACTGACCAATAAAGGCATGCATACCAAACACCTTCTTCACTCTCCTATCTACCTGCAACTCCACCTTCAAGGAACTATGAAACTACACTTCAAGGTCTCATCATTCAGCAACACTTCCCAGGACCTTACCATTAAGTGTCTAAATCCTGCCCTGATTTACCTTTCCAAAATGTAGCACCTCTCATTTATCTAAATTAAACTCCCCTGCCACTCCTCAGCCCAATGGCCCATCTGATCAAGACCCCATTGTGCTCTGAGGTAACCTTCTTCACTGTCCCTCTCCAGTTTTGGTGTCACCTACAAGCTTACTGACCATACCTTCTATGTTTAAATCCAAATCATTTATACAAAAGACTAAAAACATGGTCCCAGCACCGATCCTTATGGCACACTGGGTGTCACAGGCCTTCAGTCTGAAAAGCAACCCTGAGCCACCACCCTCTGTCTTCTACCTTACAGCCATTTCTGTATCCAAATAGCTAATTCTCCCTCTATTCTGTCTGATCTAACCTTGCTCACCACTCTACCATGGGGAACCTTGTCAAGTGCCTTACCGAAGTCCATTTAGATCACCCCCACCACTCTGCCCTCATCAATCCTCTTTGTTACTTCTTCAAAAAAGTGAATCAAGTTCCTGAGACATGATTTACCAGGCACAAAGCCATGAAGACTATCCATAATTAGTCATTGCCTTTCAAAATACATGTAATTGTTGTCCTTCAGGATTCCCTCCAACAACTTGCCCACCGCCAATGTCGGGCTCATCAGTCTATAGTTCCCTGGCTTTTCCTTACCACCTTTCTTAAATATGGGCACCACATTAGCCAACCTCTAGTCTTCTGGCAACTTGTTTGTGGCTATCAATAGTACAAATACGTCAGCAAAGGGCCCAGCAATCACTTCTGAGGAAGGGTCACCGGGTCTGAAACGTTAACTCTGTCTTTTCCGTCACAGATGCTGCCAGACTTGCTGAGCTTTTCCAGCAACTTTGTTTTTGTTCCAGAAATCACTTCCTTAGCTTTCCACAAAGTTCCAGGATATACTTGATCAGGTCCCGTGGATTTATCCACCTTTATGCATTTTAAGACATCCAGCAGCTCTACTCTGTAATATGGACATTTTCCGCTAATTATTTCTCCGTATTCTCTATCTTCCATATCCGTCTCCATAGTAAATTTTGGTAAAACAAACAAAGACAATTGGTTGCACACTTAAAATTAGAGCCTTGGAGCCTTGGATAGTGTTGTAGAACAGAGAGACCTGAGTGTTCAGGTACAAACTTCTTTGAAGTTTGCATCACATGTAGACAGGATGGTTAAGAAGGTGTTTAGCACACCCGCCTTCATTGATCAGACCTTTGAGTCTAGGAGTTGGAAAGTTATGTTGAGGTTGTACATGATGTCGGTGAGGCCTCTCTGCGTATAGTGTCCAGTTCTGGCCTTTCTGTTATAAGAAGGATATTATTCAGCTGGAGAGGGTTCAGAAGAGATTTATCAGGATTTTGCCAGGAATAGAGGGTTTGAGTTATACAGAGATGCTAGATAGAACATAGAACATTACAGCACAGTGCAGGCCCTTCAGTCCTCGATGTTGTGCCGACCTGTCATACCAATCTGAAGCCCATCTAACCTACTCTATTCCATGTATGTCCATATGATTGTCCAATGACAACTTAAATGTACTTAAAGTTGGCGAATCTATTACTGTTGCAGGCAAAGCGTTCCATTCCCTCACTACTCTCTGAGTAAAGAAACTACCTCTGACATCTGTCCTATATCTTTCACCCCTCAATTTAAAGCTATGCCCCCTCGTGCTCGCCGTCACCATCCTAGGAGAAAGGCTGTCCCTATCCACCCTATCTGACCCTCTGATTATTTTATATGTCTCAATAAAATAATTTATTTTTCTGGTTGCTCCAAATGACCTCCAAGTTTGAATCAGGGCACCAACATTTCAAAGCATGCTGCACTGACATTGGTCACATGCATCCCACATCCACAGACACTGGTGTCTGATACTTGCCAGCTTATAAGAATCTGAATGATACATTTCCAACCCACAATTAGTACTCTTCTGTCCTTCCAACTATCATCGTAATGCTGCAGCAAGGTCATTGTGCAATATGGACATATACCCAGTTCACGAATTGGACTAGGCTGCATCTCTTGGCTTTTCCCTCGCTATCAAAGTGGTCACTGACTTTGAAGCTACCTAGATGAATACATCATTGTCTTGCCTTTTCACACTTTGCCCTTTCAGCCAAAGATACCCAAGCTCATACTGCGGTTGTGTCTTGCCACTTACAATGGACACAAAACCAGAAGGCTTATTATACCTTGAAGCAGGCCTCAATCAAGAGGGATAGCCTTCACTCAGAGGGTCCTGATGCAGTACATCGTGGGTAGTATCTAATAGCTGACCACGCAAACAGAGTGTAGCCTAAGTCAGGACTGTCACTTGTTGGCGTTTTTCTCGTGGAATGCAAGAGGGCTAATTATTACAAGAGATGAAAGTGATGGCACAGCTACTGCTGTTGGTGCAGCTGGGAAGTTGTTCAAAACAAGCGAGTAGACAGCACAGAGGGCTTGCAGGGTTAGTAGTATTGGGGGTTGGGTGACAGTGAGTGGGGAAGAAGTTGCAGGCATTACCGAGAATGGTAGAACATGTGGCTTGGTGAATGGTGGGTGCTTAGATTTAGTGCATGGTACTGGAAAAAGCATGGCTGCTCTTATGCTGGCAGAATGGAGAATGATATTAACATTCTTCCTACAATGCTGAGCATTCCTCTGGATGACTGAGACTGCTCTAATCTGGTGGCAACCTCAGACCAGACTGGTAAGGCCTGGTGTCATGGCCTCCATGATAAGGTTATGCACCATCCCATTCAGCAGGACCTCCAGGACGCTGTCTGCAGAATAGGGCGTCAATTTCCTTCTGTCTGCTCTGGCCAGGGCAAATGTCAGAATTGCACTGGGCAGGTCCAGACTAACAGTGTTTGTTCAGGTGCACGATGGGCTTTCAAAGATGGCTAGGGCACAAGGAATGCGGATGAATTCCCAGATATATGCTGAGTGGCAAGATGTTGTGACAATGGCATGTGGTAAGGTGGTGGTGGAGACTGTATATATGAGAGATGCCACAGGAAATGTGTAGGTATTTAATGAAGAGAGTTTGATAAGTTACAGTGAGAAAACTGGCTTGGCTTCGTGGCAAGCAACTCTCCAAAAATCTCAATGTAACTCAGACTTAGTAAAAAAAATAAGATTCAGCCAAGAGGTTCTGACTCACAGGCAGGGACTGTGACAGAGAACAACCAAAATTTGTTTTGGTTGATGTGAACATAACTCATTCAATCTTACACCTTTACATTTCTGAGGCTTTACAGAACCGCAAAAATTGTTATGTTCGTTTACAGAATTCAGCTGCTGTATGCTTCAATTATATATTTCTACATAAACATTTTTGTAAGTTCTTCCACAATTTCAAGAAATATAGGAGTAGAAATGGCACTAGAAAGATCCCAAATGGTGGGTGATTTGTAAAAGATGAGGCCAGTACTCATTCCTGAAACAGGCATTTTGTTTATACAACAATACAGCCTATTGCCTACTTTACGATCCCTATTACAATTTAGGTTGGCCTAAAAAGGGGGACTATCAGCACTGGACTATTTTCAAGCCTACATATGGCTGAATCGACAGCTCATAAAGCCTGCAATGAAAAAGGTCTGTTTTGTGAAGAAAATCTACGTAATGTGGAACAGTAAGATGTGACATCTGACTCCACAACAAACTTCAATACTATTGCAGACCACTGCTTGATCACCTCCCTCCTCTACAGGTCTTAGCAAATGTACCACTGCCACTGCGACAATTACCTTGAATTGATGTCAACTTTAGTGGCAAGATGCCTGATGGGATATGGTGCTAGCAGCTCACCAGCCTAACTAAGATGAAACCTGGATTTCAACTTTGATTGGACTCAGATTCACCTATTCCAGCACATGGATTATTTTCTGTAACACCATTAAGCTTTTCTTCCAAGCCTTTGCCTTCACATCCTGTTCTTTGGTGAGGAAGACCTTTGTGATCTTCAACTTTCACGCTCCACCTGAAACCTTCCTCTGGCTTCTCACCTTGTCTAGATCTGTTCATTGAGAACTGCTGGCTGTAGCTCAGCTGTCGAAGTTTCTTTGCCTCCCCTACTCACCCTAATCTGTCTCCTTTTGATTTTTCTGCACTCCATCCCCTTCAAAATAACTCTAACATTGCCATGCACTCAACTGACAATGCAGCGCTGTTATCGCCTGGAGAATGAACTTCTTTTCTCAAAAGGATAAATGCCAACTCGCTTCCTGATTTAAATTGGATCATAACCCCACCACTGAGCATCAAGACATTGTCATCACATTTGTCACTAACCTCTGAAGGCCTTCCTCACATGGTCTGTAACCTTTAAACCTAAAGACTCCATTAATATAAAAATGGGGTTTTGGCACTTATTTGTGGAACAACTCAGATGTTCTGACATGTTAGGTTGTGCTGTAGGAGTCTGACTAAAAAGATCGATTTTTTTTGCTCCAACTGTTTATCCAATGACGAGTGTCATTTCTTTTTAATATTGAGCAATCTGGTTTTTCTGTTTCTTTCCAAAGATCATAAACACTATTCTGGTAGACCAATAGTTTCAACCTGTTATTACCTGGTGCGAATTTCACTCAATATCTTCCAATCTACATCTGTGACACTTTCCAATGTCCTCTGTTGCTTTAATAATTTTCAATTTCCTAGCCCTAATCACCTTATCTTCACTCTGGATGGCCAATCTCTCTGCATCTTGATCTGCAACAGGAAGGACTGGAAGTTCTCTACTTCTTCCATGAATGGACAACCATCAATATCCATTCAAGAATCAGTATCCTCTGCCTGGCTAAAAATGTTCTCACATTGAAAAACATCCCCTTGAACTACTTCCTCAGAATTAAAAAAAAGGTGCTGTGAGGGTATACACATTGATGGCTGCTGTATATTGATGCCATTTTTGCCCTGAATTAGAAAGTGCAAACAACAGTGTTGCCAAATAGCATGTGCTGTGCAATAATCTACTCACTAATATTTACTTTTGGTTCTGTCACGATCAGTCAGTTTTTTGATTCAAAAAATGCCTTGATTCAAACATGGAAAACTGCAGAGCTGAGGGGGCAGTTACTGCATTTGACAGCAAGGATGCATTTGGCGGAGTGTGGCACTAAGCGGTCCTAAAAAAAAGAGTCAATGGGAATAAAGCGAAAACTCTCCATTGGTTGGAGTCATACCCGGCACAAAGGATTGTTAGAGGTCAGTCACCTTGGTTTCTAGAAATTTCTACACAAGTTCCTCAGGGTCATGTCCTAGTCCCAACCATTTTTATAGGCTAGGACTTTTTCTCATTGGAGCATAGGTGGTAGAGAAGTGACCTTACAGAGTTTATAAAATCATGATGGGTATAGATAAGATGAATAGAAAGTGCCTTTTCCCCACGGTGGGGAATGTCAAGAATAGGGAGCATATTTGTAAGGTGAGAGGAGAAAGATTTAAAAAAAGTCATGAGGAGCAATTTCTTTACACATAGAGTGTCTTGCCTGTGGAATGAACTTCCAGAGGGGAGGCAATGGCCCAGTGGTGTTATCTCTTGACTGTTAATCCAGAAACCAGATAACATGCTGGGGACCCAGGTTCGAATCCTGCCACGGCAGATGGTGGAATTTGAATTCAATAAAAATATCTGGAATTAAGAATCTAAAGATGACCATGAAACCATTGTCGATTGTCAGGAAAAATCCATCTGTTCGCTAATGTCCTTTCGGGAAGGAAACTGCCATCCTTCCCTGGTCTGGCCTACATGTGACTCTAGACCCACAGCCATGTGGTTGACTCTCAACTGCCCTCTGGGCAATTAAGGAAGGGCAATAAATGCTGCCTAGACAGCGATACCCTCCCCATGAATGAATAAAAAAAAGGAAGTGGTGAATGTGGGTGCTGTTACTATGCTTAAAGACATTTAGATGAGTACATGCATCAGAAATGTTTGGAGGGATATGGATCAAGCGAAGGCAGATGGGACTAGTTTAGTTTGGGATTATAGTCGCCATGGACTGGTTGGACCAAAGGATCTGCTTCCATGCAGTATGACTGCACGACTCTATGAGTCTATGTTAAGGACTGCTCCTAGGAGGGCCTAACTAGTGTTTCAGTTCCAAAAACAGAAATCTTTGGAGAAACTGAACACAGTGGGCACCATCTATGGAGAGAGAAACAGAGTTAACTTTTCCAGCCCTTTGACCCTCCTTCACAACTGACCACTCTGAAGAAGGGCCACTGGACGCAAAACATTACTCTGTTTCTCTGCTTTTGCATCAGATCCCCAGCATTTGCAGTTCTTTGTTTTATTTTAGTGTTCCAGTTGTTGTATTCAACTTCAGTTCCAGTTCAGTGGTAAAGTCTGTGTAGTTCACGGTAATGTGCAACTATTCATAAGTATAGCCCGAAATTTTCCAAAAGACTGTCATTTAACTAAGATATAATGTAACTAGCTATGAGGTTCTGTGTAACAAACCTATTCAGTTTACCAAGACTGATCCTCACTCCTGCTAAAGACTTTGGTTGTCATCCTTTCCCATCTGGTATCAGTAACTGAGTCTATTACCAATAACGAGGATTGGTCATGGTGACTCTAGCCAAAGCATCTCAGATGGAATGATGTTCATGATCACAGCCAATATCAGACTGACAAAGCTTGCATTCAAAAATACATATATTCCTTTCACTAGCTCAGGGACAGTTTTCCAAATTGGATGGCCCAAATGGAACTAGCCAAACAGGATAAGAATCAATTCTAGTTTCTTTTGGATTGCAATGGCTTAGCATGAAACTTTAACTTTCGGGGGGTTATATGATCTAACATTCTAATGAGTTCAGGTCTAGCGAGATATGGATATCTGTCACAACTGATGTAATAGCATAAAGGTGAAGTCCTAACTGCTAAGTTATAAAGAGCAGCCGCTTGGAACATAGATTCCTGTGGATGCAATGAGCCTTTCTCCCTGTCGAATGTTCCTCAGACTGAGGAATGGTTTGAAAGGTCTGTTGAGAATTACAGTAATTGTAATTTTCCCTGCTCCTAGATTTAATTAAGGGAGCCCGGTTATCTGGTTTTGTTTCAATTGTGACCGGTATTCTTAATGATAGCCAATATTTTTTCACCTTTATTGATCTTTAGAAGACAATGTTAAGCACTTGGAAAATCACAACCTATTAATTATTCCCATTGTTGCTATAGTACTCTGCAGTATTTCAGTGACTTTTTCAATATTGGGCAATATATCAGGTATAAGCACATGTTTAAGTTAAAAAGGAAGATATTTAATGTGGGCAATTGTAAAACGAGGGAAATAATGGTTCACTTATTGAGATCAATAAAAAAATATTGCCCATGCTGCAAACATGCGTTGCTCAAACTTTCCTCATAACTACTTTCCAGCTCACCCAACTCACCTTAAAATTAAAATTAATGAAGCACTCTGGGGCTCTTTTGGTGTTTGTAGAAAATAAATATTAAATTCTAAAAGAGAAATCTTCAGTTCTAGTTCAACAGAACTAACAAATATATAATCAGACAATAGGTTGATGGGTGAAAGTAGTCCCCAGTTTATGCTCCAGTCATATGTCACATCTCAATTTCCAAGCTACTAGGTTCTGTCCATCCATTATTTCTTTGTTATATGTGGGCATGATTATAAGACTCAGTTGTCCTCAATTTGCTAACCGTGCTCTGCGGTTGTTGACTTGTTCTCTGAACTCACTTGTTTTTGTTCAGATCTTTCTTGGGCTACACTGGTTACAGTGTTCCAGTTAAAGTGATGGCCTTCATTGTCTGAGTGTACTGATATGTCTGAGTGTACAGATATGTCCGAGTGTACAGATATGTCTGAGTGTACTGATATGTCCGAGTGTACTGATATGTCCGAGTGTACTGATATGTCTGAGTGTACTGATTTTAAGGAAAGTTCATTGTGTTGCACAAAAATCAGCTAGCAGCAAAACGACACAACAAACTTTTCTTAACATCAGTACACTCGGACATATCAGTACAATTGGACAATGAAGACCATCACTTTAACTGAGACAACATAAACATAGTAGCCGAAGCCAAGTACAGACACACATGGGAATTCCTAGAGGCATAGTTCTCAACCCATAATGCAATCAACAAACATATATAATTGGACCCCATATACAAACCCGTACAAATCAAAACCGGAAATGTCACAACCCACCATAACAGTCTAAATTCATAAATTATAACATAATTAAACACCATCACAGTATAAATTCCAAGGGGACTAAAACAACATCGCTTCATTGGAGGCCTCACTGATAATGTCACCTACCTTGGTAACAAACTGTCAGAGTGAAAACGTGCCAGCTGGGCACACAAGGCAACATCCTCACCAACAACACGAGCAACAGATCTTTGCTAAAACTTTAAATTTGCCCTACCTCAGAAAAACACATGATTTACAATATTGACGCTGTAGAATTGCTTTGTACATTCAAATGGTGTCTGAAATTATCTGTGTGACTTGGAATTGATTATCATATTGCAGTCTGGATCAAGATGCTTTATTCTCAAGTGACGTATTGTACAATAACAATAGCTTCACTGTCCACAGAACTGCCTAATGGATGAAGAGTCATAGTGGAGTCTCTCTCTGCAGTTGCTGCCAGACCTATTGGGTTTCTCCAGTATTTTGTGCCGAATGAACACATTGTTGAAATTCTCTTCCTGAATGAATTAGTTAAAATTAAACCACAATTTTGCTGACATTTTATTTTCTCAACATCCCAATAAGATGTTTGAGATCTAGGGAATTATAAAACTTATATTGTGCATCATTAAAGGAAGCTGGAGAAAAGCTAGAGAAGAGATAAAGACACAAATACACATATATAAGATACTAATTGAGATAGAAATGATGTCAGAGGTCTGACAGGCAACTAATGTGATTCTTAAAGGCAAAAGGAGATAGAACAAGCCCATTAACTGTGGACCTATTAGCTTAATACCAGTTATAGCAAAGATTATGGAATCGTTCATCAAAGATGTGTTAGAAAAATTTACAGAAATTGAAATATGAGAAATAATAGTCAACACAGGTTCCAAAGGAAAGGTTGTGTTTGACCACGCTTAACAAATTCTTCAAAGAGGTAGCAGAAAGAGCAGTGCAGCATAATTACGTGAATGTAATATGTTTGGATTTATATGTTTTCATAAGATAGCACGTAACAGACCCATTACTAATGTGGCAAAAGAAGATTTGAACAATACGTAGGAGAATAGCAACAGGCTGTCTAAAGACTGAAAAGTTATGGTTGGAATTGAAGTTGGTTTATTTGATTGACAACTGGCATGAAGTTATGTTACACAAAGATCTCTGTCAGAAGCACTCTATAAATTTACATAAAGCACATAGCATAGAAACCCGAAGGTTGCAGGAACAGCAACTCATATTCCGCCTGGGAACCCTGCAGCCTAATGGTATCAATGTGGACTTCACCAGTTTCAAAATCTCCCCTTCCCCTACTGCATCCCTAAACCAGCCCAGTTCGTCCCCTCCCCCCACTGCACCACACAACCAGCCCAGCTCTTCCCCCCCACCCACTGCATCCCAAAACCAGTCCAACCTGTCTCTGCCTCCCTAACCGGTTCTTCCTCTCACCCATCCCTTCCTCCCACCCCAAGCCGCACCCCCATCTACCTACTAACCTCATCCCACCTCCTTGACCTGTCTGTCTTCCCTGGACTGACCTATCCCCTCCCTACCTCCCCACCTATACTCTCTCCACCTATCTTCTTTACTCTCCATCTTCGGTCCGCCTCCCCCTCTCTCCCTATTTATTCCAGCTCCCTCTCCCCATCCCCCTCTCTGATGAAGGGTCTAGGCCCAAAACGTCAGCTTTTGTGCTCCTGAGATGCTGCTTGGCCTGCTGTGTTCATCCAGCCTCACATTTTATTATCTTGGAATTCTCCAGCACCTGCAGTTCCCATTATCTCTAGCATAGAAAACAGGCCATTTCACTCAATGAGCCTTTGTGAGAGGATCATATTTCTGAATCTCCTTTTGATTTCTTGGTAATCATTTTCTAGTTTTCTCTAACTATTCTCAATTCTGATGAAATGTCTTTACCTAAAAAGTAACAACTATCCTTCTCTCTATTTCTATCTCTCTCCGCATTGATGCTGCTTTAGTGGCTAATATTTCCAGCAATTACACTTTTTACTTTAGATTTCAGCTTCTTCAGTTGTTCAACCTCTATCCATGGGTTTTCCAAGCTATCTGCAATAGGTCAAGATCACCTGGGTAAGAGCACAGCTTGGAAGCTTGCAAGACGTCAAGCTGACTGCCTACTGCAATGCTTAGGGATATGCTTCAAGTACTCAAATAGTTTCTTTTGAGGCTGTATTTTTGCTGCTGGACATGTAATTTCCAAATTGTGTTGGCTTTGCTTTGAGCTTCATTTACTTTCATCTGCACCCTCAGTTGTCAGGCCTTACTGCAACACGGCAGCAGCTTATACAGCTCTATTTTGGAACTCCAGAGAGGAACAAGAGAGGCAGCACTAGCAGAAGGAGGATCAGCACCAGTTCTCTCCCCCCTCAGCTTCACCCCTCCATGGACCTGAGGAAATCGACATACAGATGTAACCTGGAACGTGTGTGAGCTCAAAGCAGCACTTGCATGGAGATGATCAGCATGAATGAATGCCAGTGTCTCAAGATCCTCAGACTCTCATAACAGGTTTGCTGACGCTAACAGCTTCCTGAATATCACCTACTTCCCAGTGGACCAGTGGGTGGGAATCGTGAATAAAAACAGCAAGTGCAGGAGGAACTCAGAAGGTCTGGCAACATCCATGGAAGGAAGTCTTGAGTCCATATGTCTCTTCTTCAAAATTGAAAGGGACTGCAAAATGGTGTTTTTTATCCTGTTGGCAGAGGGGGAGCAAGAACATGTGAAATAAATTATGAATGTGCCCAGAGGAAAATGCTCCGACGTTCAATCGGATCATGGCTGATCATCCATCCCAATACCAGAATCCCATATGTTCCCCATTGCTCTTGATGACTTTAAAATCTAAAAATAAATCTACCACTTTCTTGAATATTTTCAATGACTTTGTCTCCACAGCCTCCTGTGGTATAGAATTCCATAGATTCAATACCTGTTGAGCAAAGGAATCTTTCTTCATGCCAGTCCCAGATGGTCTACCCTATGACCTGACATGGTCTCGCCTGTTCTAGACGCCTCAAAAAAGTCAAAAAAAGTCCTCCCTGCATCTAAGAGATAGCAAGAAATGCAGATGTTGGAGACAGAGATAACAGTGTGGAGCTTGAGGAAGACAGCAGGCAAGATAGCATCAGAGGAGCAGAAAAGTTGATATTTCGGGTTGGGACCCTTATTCAGAAAAGGAAAGAAGAGAAGGGTCCCAGTCCGAACGTCAACTTTCCTGCTCCACTAATGCTGCTTGGCCTGCTGTGTTAATCCAGCTCCACGCTGTGTTATCCCTCCCTGCATCTAATCTTTCCAGCCCTGTTGGACTTTTAAACAATTCAATCACATGCTCTCTCATCCTTCAAACTCTAGTGTTCAGGTTGAGCAATAAATGCGGCCTAACCGACAGTGCCCACATTACATGGATGAATAAAAAATAATTGTTTAATGTCCAATAAATATGAATAAGGGCTTTAAGGCAAGTCTGATGAATCAAATTGCCTACCAAAATGCAAAAAGTTGACTTTACAAATGAGGACATACTGGGGGTTTCACGTTTCTCACTGAATGAGTTCTCTTTGAGTGATAGGATAGAATCCATACAGTATGGAAGCTGGCCATTCAGCCCATCAATTCCACATCAACTGCCAGAACGACAGCCCACCCAGATCCACCCCTTTCCCGTAATCCTCTATTTGCCCTGGCTAATCCATCTAACCTGCACATACTTGGGCACTTTAATATGGCCAATCCACCAAACATGCACACCTTTAGACAATGGGATGAAATCAGAGCACCCAGAGGAAACCCATGCAGACACAAGAGGACAATGTGCATACTCCACACAGATAGTCACCTGAGGGCGGAATAGAACTCAGGTCCCCAGTGTTGTGAGGCAGCAGTGCGAGCAACTGAACCACCATGCCACGTTTGGACTTGAAAGAGTGTTGGTTTGCTAAGTAAAAGTTAATTGTAGTTTATTGTCTTTCTGATGGTCTTAGGTCTTCTGCACTGGGCATCCTTCAATCTCTTGCATTTCTTTCCAGAAAGGATCACATCTTGCTCGACTAGGTTCTGCTTTCTTTGCAGCACCTTGATTCTTTAGGCAATGCTTGTCTCTTTTTAGTGGCATTTTCTCTTTGTGTCAGTGCATTTTTGTTCTGAATCAACCTGCAGATTTGTGCTTTGACCTGTTGATCTGTTTGGATTTTTTCATTTGTCCGCAGCAATCGAACTACTGATGAAACCACTTCTTTGATTGTGTTCCTTGAAGATACCTTCTAGCTTGAAGTGGTATTCCAGATGGTTGTAAGGACTCTTCTTTGGAAGTTGGGGAGTTCGGATATTCTACTTGATCTTGTCTATTTCTACTCATCACAACATCTAATGTGTGATTTGGATTTGTCACAAATGGTCGTCATGTTACAGACTGATCCAATTCAGTTGCAGATTCTGCCACTGTCTCAAGTAGGATATTCTGTTCAGTTGCTTGCCTTTCATCTTGAACTTTGTAAGTACTTGGAATCTGAAGTCTCATCAGTGTTGACTGTTGCCATGACACCCTTTAGAGGTAAGCTGTCCTTGGCAATCAACAGTATGTTTTCCTTTAGGTCTATGCTTTACCATCATTTTGTCTTGTTGGCACTGGTGCTGAAATAAAACACTAAACATTCAGATCCCACGCTGATCAGCATATTTTATGTGCTGCGATTAATAATTTCTAAGTGTGTTGATTCACATTCTAGTGTGTGAAGGTCTAGTGAGAAGAGTCTTGGGTGAGTAAGCAAGAAGTAATTTATTGCTTCTCTGCAACTATTTACAGGTTATAAGAATAGGCTTTACATTACCACGGGCGTCATGATGGTTCAATTGTCAGTGTCCGAGACCTGGATTCAATTCCAGCCTTGAGTGACTGTCTGTGGGAGTTTACATGTTCTGCCCATGTCTGTGTGGGCTTCCACTGGGTGCTCTTGTCTCCTCCCACAGTCCAAAGATGGGCAGATTGGCCACTCTAAAATGCCTCAGAGTGCCCAGGGATATGTAGACCAGTTGGGTTAGCCAATGATAAACGTGGAGATGTGGGGATAGGGTCAGGGGCTGGGTCTGAGTGGGTTACTCTTCGGACGGTCAGTGCAGACACAATGGGCCAAATGGCCTCTCTTCACACTTCAGGGATTCTGTAAAGACTGTGGGAGAATGTATCATGTATTTCATCTCCCATGAGATTTGAATTCACTCTCCTCCCTAATTTTCATGATATCTTCAGAGTGTGTGTTATTTAATTGCAGTCAATTAACCAATAACCTTTTCAGAAACATTTGTGACACCAGTTGAGAGGACTCCAGGTTAGAAGTTCTGGGTTCAGGTCCTAGTTGTCCTGGAGATGTGTAGTTACATATCCAAACAGCTTGATTCAAAATGCATGCAACACCACTTGATTAAATCAGCAGAAATGTTCTTTGAATAGTATGAAGTTTAATTGAGGACCATCCAAGGGAATGTGAAGTTACTTAAAAATAGATCAAATGAATTTGAAGAAGATAAAAGAAATTTGCTAGAAACGTTATTTATGGAATCTACACAGCTTAGTCTTCGTTTATAGGAAAGTGGGCACATAGTTACACACATAATAAGTGTTATCCCACTATATGGAAGATACAGTGAATATTCATGTTATTAGAATGAGTAAAGTCTGCACTACACCCCCATAAAGCATTGCAGTATCAGTATAACACTGTGCAATGCTGCTATACAGAGCAGAGGCCAAGAATTCTTGGAAAGATAAACTGTGAATTTTGAAAATTTAAAATAAACTTATTGACACTTTCTTTATGGGAGAAAGATTCAACCTGCTTCTTTCTAAAGACTTCCAAACTATCGAATATATGTGTCCCCAATAAACCAAGAGCCACGTAGCAGCTACCGAAATGCCTTTCTAAAGAACAAGTAAACTAAATATACGAAGGGTGCATCAAAGATTTACAAGGATGTTGCCGGGTTTGGCAGGCTTGACCTATAGGGAGAAGCTGAATAGGCTGGGGCTATTTTCCCTGGAGTGTCGGAGGCTGAGGGGTGACCTTGTAGAGGTTTATAAAATCGTGAGGGGCATGGATAGGGCGAATAGGCAAGGTCTTTTTCCCAGGATCTGGGAGTCCAGAACACAGAGCCCAGAACATATGTTTAAAATGGCAGGGAAAAGGCATAAAAGGGACTAAAGTGGCAACTTTTACAAAAATAGGTGGTGTGTGTATGGAATGAGCTGCCGGAGGAAGTGGTGGAGGCTGGTATAGTTACATTTAAAAGGCATCTGGATGGGTACAAGAGTAGGAATGGTTTAGAGGGATATGGGCCAAATGCTGGTAACTGGGACTAGGTTAGTTTAGGATAGATGAGTCGGACCGATGGGTCTGTGTCCATGATGCACAACTCTATGATTCTATAACTCTGGCAAAATAACTTAGAGTGTCTTGGCTGCAACATGGTTCTAATTTTACCCTCTTCTTCAAAATGGATGAGAAAGACACCTTGTCAAAGTTGCTGTTGTCCCTCTTTTATAAATATCTTTTCTAAATATCTAACATATTTAATATGTTGATTAAGGTCCAGTATTGGCAGGAAATTTTAGCAAGAGGGAGGCCTGCAAGAGGGGCATTATTATGGCTTCCTTGACAAGCCAACAAACTTTGGAGAAGCGTCGGTGTCAGAAGAGGATAAGAAGGTAAGTTAGTCACATTTTCTCCTCTAGTTTCCTTTTGGGGGACAGGGATGTATATGATCATGCCCATATGTCCCCTGCCCTGCTTGTCAATGACAGGGCAAACTTTGCAGTGATCTAAAATTAAAATTACAAAGTAATTTGTGATAAAACACAGAAACTGATATATTTGAAATTTGTCTTTGATCACCATAGGAAAATTCACAAAGAAAACGAGTTTAAATCTTTGCATCTAGCAAGGTGCTGGAGTCAGAGACAACACAGTGTGGAGCTGGAGGAACACAGCTGGCCAAGCAGCATCAGAGAAGCAGGAATGTTGACGTTTCGAGTCGGGACCCTTCTTCAGAAATGGAGAGGGGGAAAGGAGCTGGGGAATAAATAAAGAGAGGAGGGGTGATGCCGGGGGAGGTAGATGGGATGGTGATAGGTGAGTGCAGGTATAAAATGGTGGAGATTGGTCAGTTAGATGGGAGGGGTGGATAGGTGGGAGACAAAATGGACAGGTTGTGTCATGTCAAGGAGGGGGGAATGAGGGGGAGGGTTGGGCGTGGGATGAGTCTGGCGGTGGGAAGATTTTAAAACTGGTGAAGTCTATGTTCAGGCCATCGGGCTGTAAACTCCTGAGGTAGAATATGAGATGTTGCTCCTCCAAATTGCAGGAGGCATCATATGGCACTGGAGGAGGCCCAGGGTGGACATGTCACCCAGGGAGTGGGAGGGGTAGTTAAAGTATTTGGCGGAAGGAAGGTGTTGTCATTTATTGCGTAGAGAGTGCAGGCGCTCTACAAAATGGTTCATAGACAAACAACAACACCTTCGAATTTTAGATTCAAATTTTTTGTCAAAAACAGTTCAAAGTATCTGGATCATAAGACCATAAGAAGCAAGAATAGGAGTAGGCCATTCAGCTCTTGGAGCCTGCTCTGCTACTCACTGGGATCACAGCTGATCCAACATTCTGCATGTTGAATTTACTGAATTTCCCTGTAACCCTTGATTCCTCAACAGACCTATCTTGGCATTAAATATATACAATATAATATTCATTGAACCATGGTTTAAAGCTCTTGATGATAAACTGTTGCTTTCCTGTTCCAAAGTGGAGCAATATAAAATATGTAAGTGCCTGTAGCTATCTAATATAGGTTTTACTCTATAAAAAGTTTCATGTATTTGGCTGGAAAATAAAATTTGATTGTGGATAGATAATCTTACATGTACTTTACAATAGTCAATGTGACTGAGTCACTGGAACAAAAAAAATAAGGAGAGTGAGTGCTTTGTTGTCTTTCTCCATCAACTCTTATTACCACACGCATCATATATCCTGATAGGAAGATATTTTGAGGTAGCTCTATTCCAGTAGATTGTTTGAAACTGACATATTTTAATCATTAGTGACAATTCAACATTCAAAAACAGAGTCTCTGCGGGTGAGTGCCACCATGCCTCAGGTGAGGGGAGAGGTTGAAAGGTACAGACATTTATGGGGTAACGCTGACCCAGTGTAGGAATTGAACCTGTACTGTAGCATCACACAAACCAACAATCCAGCCAACTGAGCTAACCAAACCCTTGGTTGAACATGGACATCAAGTTGATTCTTAATGACAGCCCCTCCTATGCATTGCTCTTGTAGGGCAGTTCTGTTCCTTGGCAGATATCCCCTTTCAAAGAGACAACTCCAAGAGCCATTATTTTCTCATGATTGAGTTGCTCCCTGTAATTTTTTTAATCAAACGTAATGAAGTTTCCTATGTGTAAAAGATAAGACATTTAAGGGTGAGAATTGTGCCCAATTTCTCACCTAACATCTTTTTTACTTAATCATTTTGTGGGATGTGGCCCAGCATTTCTTGCCCCTCCCCAGTTGCCCTTGAGAAGGTGGTGGTGAGCTGCCTTCTTGACCCGTTGCAGTCCACCTGCTGTGGGTTGATCCACAATGCCGTTGAGGAGGGATTTTGACCCAGCAACAATGACAGAATGGCAATATATTTCCAAGTGAGGATGGTGAGTAACCTGGAGGGTAACTTGGAGGTGGTGGTGTTCCATATATCTACTGCCTTTGGCCTTTTAGATGGCAGTGGTTATGGGTTTGGAAGGTGCTGTCTGAGGATCTTTGGTGAATTTCTGCAGTGTATCTTGTAGATAGTACACATTACTGCTACTGAGCATTGGTGATGGATGGAATGGATGCTTGTGGATGTGGTGCCAATCAAGCAGGATGCTTTGCCCTGGATGGTGTCAAGCTTCTTGAGTGTTGTTAGGGCTGCACTCATCCAGGCAAGTGGGGATTATTCCAGCACATTCCTGACTTGAGCCTTGTAAATGGCGGACAGGCTTTGAAGAGTCAGGAGGTGAGTTACTTGCTGTGGTATTCCAGCTTCTGGCCTACTCTTGTAGTAACTGTGTTTATGTGGTGAGTCGAGTTGAGTTTCTGGTCAATGATAACCTCCAGATTTTGATAGTGGTGGATTCAGTGATGACAACACCATTGAATGTCAAGCAACAGTCATTAGATTGTCTCTTATTGGTGATGGTCATAGAATGGCATTTGTGTGGCATGAATGTTACTTGCTGCTAGTTAGCCCAAGCCTGGATATTGTCCAGATCTTTTCGCATTTGGATATGGACTGCTTCAGTATCTGAGGAGTTGCGAATGGTGCTGAACACTGTGCAATCAGCAGTAAGCATCCCCACTTCTGACCTTATTGTGGAGGGAAGATCATTGATGAAGCAGCTGAAGATGGTTGCACCGAGGATACTACCCTGAGGATCTCCTGCAAAGCTGAGATGACTGACGTCCAATAACCATGACAAGTGAGTGGTGTCTTCCTGCAGACTCAAACCAGAATGCTGCTCTCATCCTAGCTTTAATTTGGCCATTCTGGGTCTAGAGGGGTTGACCATGTCCAATTAATTGCCCCTTGAATACTGAGACTGAGCAATTCAGTTGTTTGTATTTAGCTGTATTATGATCACCCTTCTTGTCAATAAACACTTTGAATAATTTCATTATAGATTTGAGTGGCAAACAATCCTAAAGGTAAACACAGAGCAGGAGGTCAGTTGCAATCCAAACAGGAAAGTAAAGGGATGCAAGTTCAAAGGGGCAAAAAGACATTTAAAGCTTCCACGAAGGTTTTTCTATTTACAAGACTTGATAAAGCTAAAACTCCGGTCTCTTAGAAAGTTGGGTATTGATTATAAAGCAACAATAGTTTGTGACTGGATAGACACTCTAGGCTGAACCTCATGACCATTGTTATCAATGTCTATTCATGATCTGTTGAGATTTGTGATAGCTTCCTCTGTAAATGGTCAGTTTATGTTTTACAAAAGACAGCAACACATTCTGCCTTTGAGCTTGAGGACAGTTCCTGGCTGTCATTTTGTAAATTGTCTTCTGGTCAGTCTTGATGACTGCTTTGTATTTCTTGGTCATATTTCCTTTACATAACGTCATAAACTGTGTGACAAGTGATTAATTCAATTAGAATGAATTGCTTTGAATCACAACAATGGTTTAGTTGTCAAAGCCCTTTCGCAAATCATCTCTAGCTATGATATAGTTGTGAACTGGATGTATAAATCAAATAATGTAATTATTGACCATAAATTTGCTTGGAAAATAAAACAAGGTTAATGTGCCTCGCATTATTAGTGTGCAAATCAACCAGCAATTTCCGATACGGGGCAGATATCCTGACAATTTGTATCATTAGCTTCATGAAGATAACAATCCACCCTCAAGCTATAGCTAACATCATAATCCCCTGATGGTGCAGTGAGAATGTCCATACCCCCACCTGGGTTCAAGTCCTATCTGCTCTAGAAGCATGTAGTAACATCTCTGAAAAGGTTGAATAGAAAACCTCCAGATGAGAATCAATAAATTGTTTCTCTTGTTTTTTATTTGTTCTTTTATTTTTATTTCAAAGTTGATGTGTTCCTGGACAAGTAATTCCGAGGCATGGACAAATGATGCAGAGATTTGTTTTAATGATGCAGAGATTGGTTCTAAAACCAAAACAGAATGTAAATTTAGATAGTTAATGAAATAAATCTGGAAGGAAATGCATGCTAGCATCAACAATTGTGACCATAAAATGACTGGATTTTCAAAAAATTCCAATTGGCTTAATAATATCCTTATTATTGACAGGAAGCCTGCCATTCTTGGTCAGCCTGGTGTCTAGATCCAGGAAACATGGCTGATTTGGATACAGACCTACCTGCCACTAAGTTGCATCAAAAATTGCTACAACTTTGATTAAGTGAACTGCAGCAATTCAAGCGTGACCTCACTACCAACTTCTCCAGAATAACAGAGATGAGACAGAAACCACTGGTTATGCCAAAACACCCACACCCGATGAACTGAAAAACAGCCTCATTTGTTAGAATAGCCTGTTGGCCCATCATTTGCTAAGGTTCTAGTTGCCCTCACAGTGCCATTATCAGCACACCTTTGTCACAGAGAACATTTTTGAGCCAAATGTTGAAGGCAAGAACCTAACAAACGAACATACCAAGGTCACAAAGTCAAAAGGATAGGAACAGAGTCTGATAAAGAATGTCTGTCATCCTGCACTGTCACTTTTCTTTTCTTTTTATGTTTACTCCACAAAGCTGTATGATGCTGCAGCTCAGTTATACAGAATTACTTCAAAATTACAATACAGAGAGTCTCATAGGGCAGCCTGTGGGAGTGTTTAGCCTCTGTAAGACTAATCCCAAATGACTGCTCTATTTCCATTTCCCCTTGTTCCTCTTTTGCTTTAAACTGCTATCTAGGTCATTCTTAAATATCAATGCAGCCTCTGCTTAATTCACTAAATTTATTAATGAATTCCACTTCCTCACAACTCTGTATGTGCAAAATAAAGTTTGTCCTGCGCTTAGTCTTAAATTATATTCATTGGTTTGAAAAGCCCTCTCATCTTCGAACCCTCAAATGCTTTCAACAAGCAGCCTTTGCTGCTCCATCACCTCAGAATTTTAAAGGTCCCTATCACGTCATCCGGTTAACCAATTCTTTGAAAGAGCGATGCAGTTGAGAGGCATTAAGTCACAAAGAAGTCAGAAATAGCAATGGACATCCAGGTGAGGAATATTAGCAAGGCAATGAAACAGTTCTCATTTCAGACACCCAGCAGTGCAATCTTGTCCCAGACAAGCTAATAGCCCATACGACGATAAGAACAAAAGTCGGCCAAGATGGTGAATCGCTTGAGGGGAACTTATCAGCAGTGTGTTACCATAAAACCATGAGCTATAGGAACAGAATTTGGCCATTCATCCCATCACATCTGTTCTGCTTTTTGATCACGGCTGATATGTTTCTCAAACCCATTCTCCTGCTTTATCTCTCTTCCCCTTGTTCCCCTTACTAATCACAAATCTATCTATCTCTGATTACACCCAATGACTTGGCTTCCACAGGCCTTCTGTGGCAATAGGTTCCACAGGTTCACCACCTTCTGGCTGAAAAAGTTCTTCATTACCTCAGTTCTAAAGGATTATCCCTTCACTCTGAAGCTGTACCCTCCAGTCCAAGCCTCTTCTATGAGTTGGAAACATCTTCTCCATGTCAGCTCTATCCAGGCTTCTCAGTCTTCTGTACGATTCTAACAGGTTTCCCATGCCCCTACCCCCACCCTTCTAATTTCCACTGAGTACAGGCCCAGAGTCCTCATCCGCTACTCATATGGCAAGCCTTTCATCCCCAGGATCATTCTCGTAAACCTCCTCTACACCCCCTCCAAGGCTAGCCCCTGATTCCTTAGATACAGGGCCCAAAACTGCTCATAATATTCCAAATGCAGCCTGACCAGAGCCTTTTACTGCTTCAGTAGTACATCCCTGTTCTTGTATTCTAGCCCTTTCAAAATGGATGCTAACATTCCTCTTGCCTTCCTAACTGCCTAATGAACCTATATGTTAAACGTAGGAGAATCTTGGAATCACTTGGGCTCCTAAGGCCTGTTATGCTTCAAATTTCTAAAGCTTTTATCCATTTAGAGAATAGTCCAAGCCTTTATTCTTCCAACTAAAGTGCATAACCTCATATGTTCCCATATTGTATTCCATCTACTACTTCTTTGCCCACTCTCTGAGTCTGTTTAAGTCCTTCTGCAGCCTCCCTGCCTCCTCAACACTATACACTGATTGATTGTCTACTTATCTTTGTGTTATCTGCAAACCTAGCAACAATGCCCTCAGTTCCTTCATCCAGATTGTTAATGTATAATGTGAATAGTTTTGGTCCCAAGCTCAACCTTGTGGAATTGTACTAGCCACAGGCTGCTATCCTGAAAAAGACTCCTTTATCCTTATTCTGTTCTTTTGCCAGTCAACCAATCCTCTAACCATGCTAGTACCTTGACCTTAACACCATGGGTCTTTTCTTTTTTTAGCAATCTCCTGTGTAACATCTTGTCAAATTCACCTTTTGAAAATTCAAATAGGTCATGTCCACTGGCTCTCCTTTGTTGAACTTGCTTGTTACCTCCTCAAAGAATTCTAACAAGTTTGTCAGACATGGCCTCCCTTAATAAAACTGTGCTCACTCAGCCATATTTCATCATGCATTACCAAATACTCCACAATCTTATCTAATAGCTTACCAATGACCAAGGTCAGGTTAAGCAGCCTATAACTTCCTGTCTTCTGCCTCCCTCCCTCCTTATCAGGGGTGTTGCATTAGCATTTTTCAGTCCTCTGGGATCCCCTCTGACTTCAGTTATTCCTGAAAGATCGCTACCTACGCTTCCACAATCTCCTCAGCTATCTCCTTCAGAATCCTGGGGTTTAGTCCATCTGGTCTGGGTGATTTATCCACTTTTGGACATTTTTACTTCCCCAGTGCCGTCTCCTTAGTGATGGCCACTACACTCACTTTTGTCCCCGACCCTCTTGAATTCTGATATGCTGCTGGTGTCTTCCACTATGAAAACTGAAGCAAAGTACCTAATCAGAGATAACGGGGACTGCAGATGCTGGAGAATCCGAGATAACAAAGAGTGGAGCTGGATGAACACAGCAGGCCAAGCAGTATTTCAGGAGCACAAAAGCTGACGTTTCGGGCCTAGACCCTTCATCAGAGCTAAACCCTAATCAGTTCCTCTGCCATTTGGTCCTCATTACTCCTTTTCCAACCTCATTTAAACTCCAATATCATGCTTGCTTCTCTCCAGCTTTATGTAAACCCACAAAAAAAATTTCTGCATTCTTCCTTTACGTTACTAGCTTACTTACACCCGTATTGATTTTTCTCCCTTTTATTTGCTTTTTTAGTTGTGCTCTACTAGTTTTTACAGGTGCCCTAATCCTGTGACTTCCTACTAATCTTTAGCACACTGCATGTTTTTCCTTTGCTTTTCTGCTGTCCCTGTGTTCCCTTGTTGGCTATGCTTGCCTCATCCTCCTCCTAGCATACTTCTTCTTTCTTGGCATGAATTTCTGCTCTGCCTCCCACATCACCCCCAAAATCTCCTGTCGTTGCTCCTCTACCATCCTCCCTGCTCGGCTCCCATTCCAATCAACTGCGGCCGGTTCCTCCCTCATGTCTTTGTACTTTACCTTTATTTAATTGTAATACTGTTACATCTGATTCCAGCTTCT
This sequence comes from Stegostoma tigrinum, assembly GCF_030684315.1. Lineage (NCBI taxonomy): Eukaryota > Metazoa > Chordata > Chondrichthyes > Orectolobiformes > Stegostomatidae > Stegostoma > Stegostoma tigrinum. The sequence goes on along the minus strand of NC_081381.1, from coordinate 40,252,732 downwards.
CCCTCTCAAACTGCAGGGTGAATTCATATAGTGGCCAATGCTCCATAGGGATTCCTGCTTCATCAATGACCTTCCCTCCATCATAAGGCCAGAAGTGGGAATGTTCGCTAACAACTGCACAATATTCAGCGCCATTTGTGACTCCTAGGATACTAAAGCAGATCATGTCCCCAGCAAGACCCGGGAAATATCCAGACTTGGGCTAACTTGTAACATTTGCCCCATACAAGTATGAGGCAATATCCATCTCCATCAAGAGGGAATCTAACCCTTGGCATTTAATGATATTAACTGGGCCCGCCATATAAATTCTGTGGCTACAGGAGCAAATCAGAAACTAGGAATTCTGAAGTGGGTTAATCAATTCCTGACTTCCCAATGCCTGCTCACTATCTACATGACACAAGTCAGGAGTATAATTGAATAGCTTAGTTGTTTAGATGGATGCAGATGCAGTGTAGCACATGCACAGAAATACCACCTCTTGCAATTTCATTTCCAAGCCACACCACATCCTAAGTTGGAACGAGGTCATCATTCTTTCAATGTCATTGAAGCCAAAATCCTGGACCTCCCTTCCCAAAGGCAATGCGTATGCATCTGTACTAAATGCACTGTAGCAATTCAAGAAGGCAATTCCCCATCAACTTCTCAAAAGAAATTCAGGATGGACTAAAAATGCTGGATTTTGGATTTATCCTCTAATGAAGCAATGTGCGAAAAAGAAGTGCGTTAAAGTTTTTGAGAAGATTTATAAGTCAGATTATGGTTGTGGTTGTAGACTTCCTTGCCGAGCCAGTGCATTTGATTTTGTCACTCTGCTGGGTAACATTGTCAGTGCACCTCTGGTGAGGTGTTGGTGTTCTGTCCCACTTGTTATTTATATCCCTCGGTTTGCTGAGGTGGTTGGCATCATCAAAACCAGAACATGAAGTGATACCAACCACCCCAGGAAACCGAGGGATATAAATAACAAGCGGGGCAGAACACCAACACTTCACTGGAAGCACACTGATGATGTTGCCCAGTAGGGTGACAAAACGTCTATGATCAAACATACCGGCTTGGCAAGCAAGTCTACAACCTAAGAAGAGCTGCTTCCAGATAAGCGTGTGTAAACAGGAAGATTTGAGAATAAAGGACAAAGGTGAAAAGGGACTGAATTAAATTGGTCAAAAACACTGGACTAGCAAGGCTTAGTGACTAATGTTATGGTCTCCTTCTTTCACTCAGGTATTCTGCAGGATGCGACACTGGACATGGGATAAATACAACACAGAGGGAATTGTAGCTGATTATACCCTTGGTTTGTCTTTCGAAAGGATTGCGATCTAGCAATAGCATCTTTCTATATAGGACTCACTGACAAAAATGTTGAGCCTTTGACTGGGATTGTACATCTTACTCTTCACCACAATGAAACTAATAAAATGAAAACAAAATAAAGAGATTGAATAACAAATGTGAAGCTACACGATCACGTTTGCTAATCAATGCTTAGAATTCACCACCTTCACTACATCGCCCTTTTAAATGCTATGTAACAGTCATGTTGTGTGATAGAGCTTCAATTCTCTGTGAAGAGCACAGATAGTCTACTGCAGTAAATTCTACCTCTAAAAGTACTTTATTATTAATTTAAAGACTGATACTATCTCCTGCTGCATGTATTGTATTTCTGTTAAAAGCTGCCGCGACCACTGACATCCCTTAAAAGTCATACAGTTATATGAAAAGAATTCGATCATTTGTGTCTTTCAGTATGTATTTTGATGTTCCTTGCTTAAGCAGCAGGAGCCAGTTTTTAAGTTTTGCTCCGCTGGTGATGAAACTTACCTGCTGGCAGCATGTTCATGATTTCCTGATATCCATAGTTGGGACCTCCCTGCAACAGTACGAAGTCAGGAAATTACTGCTGTGAAATGGTCTTGATTTAGTCAGCGAAGAATTGTTCTCAGTTGCTTTGTGGAACATTGCGGGTGGCTTTATGAAGACTGGTTTTGCTTGTTATTTCTTCAAATGGTAAGAGTTTGTAACGTTGGCGAGATTTCATGGCTGCATATATAATATCATGGTAGCATGAACTAAGATATACCCTCCCTGAACAGAATAAGATGTACAACTCAGATGGCGTCATTGTCATGAACTTTAAGGCATTTCTAGGACAAAAGTAATAAGGTTCCACTTCAGTGTCAATTTTCTTTTGCTGATAATGTAAGGAGTTGAATTAATACTAAATGAAATAGCGGTGTTAATAACTGGCTGTCTTCTGATGGAAATTCAACTCCCCATATGATCTTGGCTCAGTAATTCTTCATGTACAGTAAGTTCAGCTATTAGTTCAGAGTCCTTGCTAATTTGTTTAAGATAAAATAGGCATTTTACAGGAATGAATGCACTTTTTTTAACCATGCTCTTGGGAAGAAAGAACTGGTACATTAGATTGATCACATGTTTACCAGGGCAGCATCTATTTGACAGCCAGAGGCCAAACAGATAAAGTAGTGTAAAAAAAAAGGCACATGATCCCAGGTTTACAAATACAGGTGAAAAGTCTAAAGAGATAATTCTAAATCAATGCAAGTAATCAAGTGGACTCTAGACTCAATGCTTCAGATTGCTGTCTCTCCATGGATGCTGTCTGACCCACTCTGATCCGCAGAATCTTTTTTTTGTTTTCAGTACAGATTCCAGCATCTGCAGTAATTTGCCCCTTCAGTCCACCTTTACTTGCAGTTAAGGGTGCCATACTGTGGGCAGAATTTAGAGTGAGTTTGCAGCACAAATTCATTAACTGACAACGAGAAAATTTAAAGCTGAAGATTTGAGAAATTGGTGGTTTCATCTTCACCATGAGAAAGAGAGAGAATTGAAAGAATATTCTTATCACAGAGGACCACTGAGGGAAACAGTGATGCACTTTTGAAGTAACTTTTAAAAGCACACCCTGTGATATTTTAATTTTAGAAGCTCTTATTCTCTAGTGTGCTTCCATGAATAAAAACTGTCCAATTTTCCATGTGTTTCACACAGACTGTTCAAGATGCATTTTAGGAATATTTTGAAGCATCTCAGCAGCCTGAAGACATGAGGTCAGTTGTAATAACACAGGTATCAAGACAGACTTCAGATTCAGATTTAGGTTTTATTGCCATGTGTGGTCAGGTACAGAGCACAAGAGTACAGTGAAAGATGTACAATGTTCCTGCCTTACACGGGATCACATTAGGTACAAAGTACCTCAGTACAAAATCTCAGTTACAGAAATAGAAAAATAAAGAAACAAGTTAAAAACTTCATCACTACAGTCTTCCTAGCATAAAAGTAGAAATACAAAGAAATAAAGGATGGCCCTGCTGCCTCACAGCACCAGGGACCCGGGTTCGATTCCACCCTCAGGCGACTGTCTGTGCAGAGTTCGCACATTCTCCCTGTGTCTGTGTGGGTTTCCTCTGGGCGCTCCAGTTCCTCTCACAGTCCAAAGATGTGCAGGCTAGGTGGATTGGCCATGCTAAATTGGCTATTGTGTTTAGGCATGTGTAGATTAAGTGGGATGCTCTGATTGTCAGTATGGACTTGTTGGGCCAAAGGATGTGATTCTGATGTTAAAATGTTAAACATTACTCTCCTTTCTTGAGCTATAACGTAATGATAAGTAGATGGATAAAGATCTTCTCATGGATTTGGCCTAAACGTCTCAAATATTGTGCCTCCTCAACGTCTGTCTATTTTTCCCCTGGAGTTATGAATGATTGCGATACAAAGGACACTGGTGACATCACTAAACTAGTCATCCAAAGACCCAAGGCTAACGTGCTGGAAAAATGAGTTCAAATGCCAAACTACAGCTGCTGGAATTTAGATTCAACGAATTTATAAACCTGGTATTAATTAATAAATTACAAAGAAAAAGACTCTTTGAATTAATTCTTCATGTCTAAATAGTCCAACCCTCTTGCAGTGAGAATGTACGTGAATGAACAGAGTGACAGGGTCTGATTCGCCAGCCCAGTGGCCTATCTAGGACACCTAGGGGTCAAAGGCGAGTACTGTCCAGTGCTGCGAAGTCAGAGGCGGTAGCAAAGTTTGCCAACCATACTGCAAAATGGGAAATGTGAATGGTCAGGAGCATATGGGTTCTGGTGAAAGTGCATCCCAAACTGCAATGCCGTAGCTGCACCGCTGACAGGCCCTACTGAATAAAAAGGCTAGGGTTACCGGGGCTGAGAAGTGCTAAACTGCTTTTGCTAATTATTCATTTCTCCAGCGGAAAAATACACAGAAACTGAGGAGGCCAATATTTTGAGAACAACTCCACAAAAACATATCTATCGCTAACATTTTTATTCACCACAGGAAGTGGACATCTCTGGCTAGTCCAGCATTTATTGCCCAGAGGACAGATAAGAGACAAGCGCATTGTTGTGGGCCTGGAGTCACATGTAGACCAGACCAGGTAAGAATGGCAGTTTCCTTCCCTAATGGACGTTAGTGAACCAGATGTGTTTTTCTAACAATCAACAATGTTGTCATGGTTAGCATTATATCATTAATTCCAGATTCTTTTTATTTCAATTCAAATTCCACCATCTGCCCCAGCGGGATTTGTACCCAGATCCATGAAACACTGCTGCTCAACCAGAGTGTGGGTATAATATTAAAATCAAATATACCCAGAAACATGTAAACTACATTCCAGAAAACAACATCTTGAACTTTGTACTACCTTTCTCCCCAACTTATTTCAGTGCATGTGATGCATAAATAAAATTAAAACGATTAAAATTTTCATCGATTTTTTTCAGGAATCCAAGCAACAAAATATCACATAAACCAAATGAGCTGCAGATGCTGAAGATCTGAAACAATAACAAAGTGGTAGAGATGCTCAAAATAAAATGAAACAATAAAAAGAACTATGGATGCTGGAGATCTGAGATAAAAACAGAAACTGCTGGAGAAACTCAGCAGGTCCGGCAGTATCTGTGGGAAGAAAACAGAGTTAACGTTTTGGGCCTGGTGACTCTTCATAACAACTGTTAGTAACTAGGAATAGCTGGTACTTATGATGAACTAGGAGTGGGGTGTGGAAGAGAAAGGTCTTAACTCTTATTCATCTTTTCTTGTGGTGACCTCCTCTCCCTTTATTTCCTTGTTTACCTACACTTTTCATATCTCTTGCTCTCTCTCTCTGTCTGAGCTCTGTCTCCACCTATCTACCTCATCCTCACCTTTCCACCACCTCCCCCATTTCCGCTCCAACATAAATCCTATCACTTCATGACTATTATGAGTTCTGATGAAGAGACATCAGACCCAAAATATTAACTCTGCTTTCTTCCCACAGAGGGTGCCAGACCTGCTGAGTTTCTCCAGTAATTATTACCTTTATTGGAGATATTCAACAGACTTGTCGAGAGAAAAACAGCTCATGTTTGATTCTGGTGACCATTCATCAGAATGGTTCTGAGAAAGGGTCACTGCACTCAAAACTCACTTTGTATTTTCATAGAGGCTGCCAGATCTCCTCAGTTTCTCTAGTAAATTTCCGTTTTTGCAACAGAACATAATGGTTGCCACATTCCTTTCCTACATTCTGCCTGCTGTTCACCTTTGAACTGGGCAAATGCTAGAAGCCCTTTATAAGTTTTTTTAAGGTCTTAGTGAAAATTTGTAGCATGGATTATAGATGCAGTTGGTGATTAGCTCACTGAGCCGGTTGTTCTGTGGTGTGTAGATGTTTCGTTACCCTTCCAGGCAACACCATCAGGGACAAATTGACCATACTGGGACAAGTGAACACCAGACATGCAAGGGAATTTCTGGAAGCCTAGTTCTCAACATGTACTCCATTAACAAACACATAGTAACAGACCCTGTAAAACGGACTGCTGCTAAAACAACAGAACCAGAAGCGACACAACCATTGCACCAGAGGACCATATAAGTCTGGAAAGAAGCAGAACACCAGCACTTCATTTAGAGGTCACACTGATGATGTTGCCTGGAAGGGTAACAAAACAGTGATAATGGGAACTGCAGATGCTGGAGAATCCCAAGATAACAAAGTGTGGAGCTGGATGAACACAGCAGGCCAAGCAGTATCTCAGGAGCACAAAAGCTGATGCTTCGGGCCTAGACCTGATGAAGGGTCTAGGCCCGAAACGTCAGGTTTTGTGCTCCTGAGATGCTGCTTGGCCTGCTGTGTTCATCCAGCTCCACACTTTGTTATCCAGGGTAACAAAACATCTGCCCACCACAGAACAACCGGCTTGTAGAGCAAATGAACAACTGCACCCTTTATAATTGTCTAAATCAGTAAGTAAGTCTATAGTAACAGCGTTACCGGCACCCACAATGGCTTAGTGGACATATGATCCATGGAGTTATACCGTTGGAGCACCTGTATTGAAATAATTGTGCAATAAATTGTCCATAAAACCATGAGTGTTGGTAATGGTCTAATGATGTACCAAATAATCTAACTGGATTTAATTTTTCTGTGCAATTTGTTCACTTACATAGTAGGTTTTCCCTGTAATTTAGAGCTGGTGCATGTGTACATATCCAGATAATTGAGCTCTCATTACACTCTGCCGATGGAGGCTGAGAGGCAGGCAATTACTGAAAGTTTCAGCACTAATCCTCTCCCACAGCTGTCAAGGTGAAAGATGCACAGACTGTAAAGATGGATATTTACAGATGTTAAACCATCACTGACAACACTTAGAGAAGATAAGTGAACAGACTCAGAATAGAAATCACATTCAGAAATATTACACTTTATCCTGAGGAGAAAAATGTCTAAATTGAGAATTCATTTTCTTCCAAACTTATAGAAAGCTAAATTGAAGGCTGCAGGAGGAACCCTTAAGTAATTATTAATTATTCACTTAATGTTAGCAGGGGAGGAAGAGCATCCACAAGTCCTCTCAGGAAGACTTAACAAGAACAGAGGTGAGATGGAAGTGTCACTTGCCTTGCAGCAGGCAACAAATTCCGCTAAGCACTTGGATAATGTATATTAGATGTAATGACTTTTTTTTCTATTTGCATTCAATTAATTGTGGTCTGGACTGTAGCATTATGATCATAGATAGAATTATGACTCGTGAACATCGATACATTTCACTAGCAACTAATACTCACTTACATAGTTTGAAATTATCAGAAAGCTGGAAGTTGAATTTCTTCTCAGGGTGCACCAATTAGAATATAATTTATTATATTTTAACGTGCAAGATTTTCATCTGGCAGCCAACTAACGTGCCACATAGATGCTAAAGCTTTACCTGCCCATGTTCGCTCATCAGAATCAGAGTAGACCATCTCTGTGTTACAAAACTGTTAGCAATCTTGCTCAAAAAGTATTCTCCCATGGAATGATAATGTTTTGGTAAAGGCAGTGTTAACTGGCCTTCATTAAATGATCTGGAGAAGATAATAATGAGCCAACTTCAAAACCATTGCCATCTGTGTGATGTAAGCACTCCCTCTGTGCTGTAGGTAGAGTCTTCCTGTATCTTAACAGTGCCAAAGGGGAAATGATGCCATGTTTGTAAATGATGATGGGGTGTAATTGGAGGGGAACCTGAAAGTGGTGATGCCTTGTCCTTCTCGATGGTAGAAATTGCAGGTTGAGAAAGTGTTCTTGGCAGTGTGCCCCAACTCTCTTGGCAAAGGGAATGGTTTCAGGGCTCCACTACTCCTGAGGTCACCACATTAATTAATGATTTAATCAAAGGAAAGCCCCTAATTTATTTGTCAATTGGATTCAAGTTCACAGAAAACATAGCAAGACCTACTGCTTTTTTAAATAAATTATATCTAGACACAGATAAAGTATGACCTATCGTGATATAGCTCTCATAGTTGAAACTCTAATCACCTTCCAAAAACCCCATACACAGCTACAGACAGATACAGACAAGGAAAGGCCATTGGTGTTATGGGCTGAAAGAAGAAGATAGGAAAATGCAGTTCAATAGCACCAACGTACAGAAATCAATCAGATTTTCCTCTTCTTTCCCAAGGTCTTCTGTTCTTCAATCTTCTCCTTCTTCAGATTATTTCCGTTCTTTCGTTTATTCGTTCATAGGATGAGGGTGTCGCTGACTAGGCAGCATTTATTGCCCATCCCTAATTGCCCAGAGGGCAGTTAAGCGTCAAGCACATTGCTGTGGATTTGAAGTCACATGTAGGCCAGACCAGGTAAGGATGGCAGTTTCCTTCCCTACTAGAGCATTAGTCAACCAGATGTGTTTTTCCAACAATCGCTTCATAGTCACCATTAGGCTCTTAATTCCAGACGGCTAGTGAATTCAAATTCCAACATCTGCCATAGTGGGATCTGAACCTGGGTCCCCAGAACATTATTTGTGTCTCTGGCTTAGCTCCAGCGATAATACCACTAGGCCATCACCTCTGTTCACAGGATACATTGGGCCGTCACTACACTAATTAAAAAGTCTCTTAGTTACCTAGTTAAAGATAACAGCTCACAGTAACAGGTTGAGGAAAATAATTGTCTTTCTTCAGGCTCCAATTAATTTTACTGCAGCGAGAGAGAGAGATGAACAGGAGCTGCTCCTTCAGCAGTCCAGAGGCTTCTTACCCTCTATGGTAAACATCCAAGCTCTTCACCTGTCCAGGAGCCAATCAGAAAGCTGTCATCAAGCTGATGACTCCCAGTACCCACAACCAGTCACATCTGTACAACAATCCACCATGTGTTTCCAGCTACATCAATCTCCGCACATAGTCTGATGCCATCCTTTTCCCCTTCTGCTTGTAAAACAGCAGAGTAAGCAAAACTCACAATGAGTTCCAATACGTTACGTTCAAAAATGCAGTAATTCCTTCCACAGTCCTTTGTTTTAAAACAGTCTTTTTTTTCCAATTCAATCAAAAATAAAGGAAAATAGCAGAAAGCGATCTTCAAAAGTGCAAGTTGTGGATAGTACATGTTACGATCGTAGTGCAACAGTATGGAAGGACTGAAAGTTTCTGTTGGCAGATGAGGTGCCAGTCTGGTAGATGTCTTTATCCTGGATAATGTCAAACTGTCTGAGTTCCCCTGAAGCAATCCAACGTAAGTGTAGTGTATTCCAGCATACACTTAAACACCTGAATATCTTGTGGGTGGTGGAAAGGCTTTTGAGTGTCAGGATCTGAAAGACGGGCTGTAGAATTCTTTGCATTGCATCTGTAACCATAATATTCCTGTGGCTGGTGAACTTGAGATGGGTTCAATGGAGGCAGCCTAAGCCCTTCCCTCATTATACACTTCGCTCTCCCAGGAAGATATACCAGCTTCCAACACCATCAGAAACACAAAATCCATAAAAGCACAAAGTTGATTTTGTAGCGCTTGTAACAAGGTCAGCCAAGTGGATCTCATAGAATATGAGTTCCTGATTGGGGAAACTGGTTAACGTGGTCCAATCAGAGAGCCCCAACTGATAGATATCAAAAGGAGTGTCATAGGTTCTATTTACCCCAATAACTGGTTCTGAGGTAACCAGACTGGTGTCAAGTATTATGCATGCAAAAATAAAGGGTAACTTAGTGAAAGGATTGTGGCCTCGCTGGAGTTATTTCAGATTTCAAATGACTATTGGGCAGAGAATATTACAGACATCAGATTTGATAGTGTCAATTTCAGCTACAAACCCAGGCACGCTTCTATCCTTAAACAGCTTTAGTTATTTGAGACCTTATTTAACTAACTTCAATTTAGAAGGTCCATCTAAAGATTATTATAAATCAAGTTAGCAATGGACTCTAAACTGTTCAACACCAGGAATGCTGCCATCTTCCAGCTATTTTAAAAATGAGTTGTGGCAATTTTTTTAAAAAAAGCTTGAATTTTGATAGATGCATCCTTTAACTTTGAAAGAAAGAAAGACAGATGTGTTGACTGTTTCGACCATTTTGAATCTGGAATGCATTAGGCTGTGTTCATTAATTTCTGAAGAAAGCTTCAATAATTAAATGCCTGAATGAGGTTTAATTTATTAATGTTTTAGATTATTTTCTCATTGAAGAAGAAAGTAAATTATATTATCATTCACACAGAAGAAGAAAAATGCAAGACAAATGCATGCACATTATGGGATTACAGAAATACCACACTTCCCTTTCAACCAAATAATGAGAGGAACAGAATAGTTGGTATATTAACAGTAGACATGGACTTTTTTGTAATTCTACCAACTGTTTGTTCTACCTCAGGCCTTCCATGGGCAAAAGTGCTAATCAAAAAGGTGGAAATGTGGACTTAAAATGGCTACTGTGCTCAAATGATCACAGACTGAGACAAACTTCTTGAGGCCAATGTGGGAAGAAGACTCTGAAGAAGAATCATACCAGCCTGGAAACTTAATTCTATCCTCTCTCCACAGTTGATGCCAGTCTAGTTGAATTTCTATAGTGTTCTCCATGTTTGTGTGGGATAAACAAAACTGTCTGCACTGAAATTGAATTGTACCTAAAGGTGTTGAAACCGCGCAATTGAGTTAGCTTCACATAATTTGCACCTCCTACTTTATTTACACACATATATTAATATTGTACGTAGGTAGATGAACGATTTGCCTACCAGATAGTCAGCTTGCAAAGTCAATGTAGTTACACTCTGGAATAAACATGGAGCCATATTTCAATTGTTGCTTTTGAGGAATAAAGGAGACGGATGAAAACTGAATCTGTGAGATAAGAACTGGAACTTTCTTCTCAGCTCAGAAAACAGCATCCAGTAGAAAAGCAATTTCTCAGTGAGAACTCAGGGTTATATATAAAATTTGTTACTGTTGGGGAAATGAGGCAACAATTAATCAGATTCAAAAGTTAATACCTTAAAAACTCGAAGGACTCTTAAACTGTGCCTTATTTTCCTCAGGATGTGCCAGTCTCCTTTTTAAATTATTACCTGTGTTTATGTATGCATTTGATGTCACAGAGTCATAGAATCATGCAGCACAAAAACAGAACCTTCAATCTAACCAATCATGCTTACAAATATTAAGAATTTCTGATAAGTTTGACATTAAATGGAGATCTGTTTCTCACCTCTAGCTTCCATTCTTTTCTTTATCCAATTTTTTGTTGTCTTTTTATCCTGCTTACCTCTCGAACTTTTCTGACTTCTTCTAAATATGTTATACAGCGCAGAAATAGGCCCCTCAGTCCAACCAGTCCATGCGGCACATAATCCTAAACTAAACTAGTCCCACCTGCCTGCTCCTGGCCCACATCCCTCCAAACCTTTTGTATTCGTGTACTTATCCAAATGTCTTTGAAACATTGTAATTGTACCAACATCCACCTCCTCCTCAGGACGTTCATGCCAACCACCCTCTGTGTAAAAAAAATCCCTCATAACTTTTTTAAAATGTCTCCTCTCACCTTAAAAATGTCCCCGCTTTTCTTGAAATCTGCCATCCTAGGCAAAAGACAATTACCATTAACACTATCTATACCTGCCATTAATTAATAAACTTCTATAAGGTTGCCGTCTATGCTCCAGTGAAAAAAAACCCAGCCTGTCCCGCCTTCCTTCATAACTCAAACCTTCTACAACCAGAAACATCTTGGCAGGTCTCCTCTGAACCCTCTCCAGCTTAATAATATTCTTCCTGTAAGTGGATGACTAGAACTGGACACAATATTCCAGATGAGGTCTCACCAATGTCTTATGTTTCCAATACCTTCTTCAGCAGAAGTAATAATGCTCACCTCTCTATCGAGGAAACCATGGTAATTCATACTTTTACTTTCCAGGGAAACATGTTTTAATTGAAGTGTGATGGCTGTATACAGAAGTAAAATTATGAATGACCAAACTGGGGTTAAAAAGAGAGGAGCTAACGTTTCCTCCTCACATGGTTGTGATAATGGAAGTAAACAGAAACAGAGCTCATGAAGAATCTGAATGGTGGCAGCCTCAGCCATGGAGAGCAGGAAGATCAAAGATACAACTTTGGGTTTAACAATAAGGATGTTAATCATTAACTATCACTTGGTGAAGCTCTCCTAGACTCACTGTTCATACTGGGGGAAGTGCTGCTCTTAGTGAAGCTCTCCTAGACTCACTGTTCATACTGGGGGAAGTGCTGCTCTTAGTGAAGCTCTCCTAGACTCACTGTTCATACTGGGGGAAGTGCTGCTCTTAGTGAAGCTCTCCTAGACTCACTGTTCATACTGGGGGAAGTGCTGCTCTTAGTGAAGCTCTCCTAGACTCACTGTTCATACTGGGGGAAGTGCTGCTCTTAGTGAAGCTCTCCTAGACTCACTGTTCATACTGGGGGAAGTGCTGCTCTGGGAGTCATACTGTGTGGAAACAAACCCTTTGGTCCAACTGACCTAACTGTGATGATAACCAAACAAACAGTCTCTGGCAGTCACGGTCTAGTCATGCACAGGAAGTACAACCACTTGGATGACACACTGGATACACATGGCTGTGTAAAAAGAATGGATAAAGTTGCCTCAATCCCAGAGGAATGTAGGGGCTGCTCTCTCAGCAGAGGAAGAGACAACTGGTGGTGAGTTTAACCTGCCTCGGGTGAGAGGGCGAGATTGAGAAGGTGGGACCTTCATGGGGTAACCTGAGTTGATAGAAGAGTTGTACCCACACTATGGCATCACTCTGAGTTGCAAACCAGCTGACTGAACTAACCAAGTCCCATGGAATTATACAGCATTAGGAGATGTAGCAAAAAACAGCATCTCTCCCTCTGTACAGTTCGATAACCCAATATGACTATGAGCACCAGCTCCATGCCTGCTTCTAATTAAACTTATAATATGGTGAGACGGTAATAAAACAACAGGATTGGCACCTTGTGGCGCCTAATCCCGACACAAAGATTTACCACAATGGGAAATGAAGGCTACACTCCAGCTGTGGGCGAGGCTGGCAGAGCATGGAGCAACATGTTGGAGGGGGTATGTGACTCCTGGTACAATTAGCAGAACTCAGGGTGGATGTGCCTATCTGACAGGCTGAACATTTCAGCAGGGTTGAAATGGCACGAATTGTGACAAAATAGCACACGCTACAGGCAACAGCAATTTTAAACTGACTCCTGAAATGATGCATTGTAAAATTAATGTGCGTTGTGGACAGTTGATTTCTCTACCATCCGGGCCACAGTTCCACATTGAGGGTTTGTACCAGGTTGCACAAGGGTGCTGCATCACCATCAGACTTCAATCTCCCGGGATAGAAAGTCTGCAGATCCTCCAAAAACCAATGGTTTTCAGGTAGATTAATAATTTTATATGGAACATAGCTCAAAATGACAGTGCTGTTTAGCATGACCTGCTGCATAGCTTTTTGTAAGTGCACTTAGAATCAGAGTTATTTGCTTTTCAATCAAGAATTTTGGATTGGAATGAAATAGTAATAGAGCCAGTGATATACAGCATAGAAACAGACCTTGGGTCCAACTGATGAATGCTGACAAGATATTCTAAATTAATCTAGTCCCATTTGCCAGCATTTAGCCCATATCCCGCTCAACCCTTCCTATTCATGTACTCATCCAGATGCCTTTTCAATGTTGTAATTGTACCAGCTTCCACCACTTCCTCTGGCAGCTCATTCCATACACGCACTATCCTTTGTGTTTAAAAGTTTCCCGTTAGGACCCTTTAAAATCATTCACTTGTCACCTTAAACCAATGGCCAAGAGAAAATACCTTGTCTATTTACCCTATGCATGCCCCTCATGATTTTATAAACCTCTTTAAGGTAACCCCTCACCCTCGCACTTTCCAGGGAAAATAGCCCATCTATTCAGTCTCTCCCTATAGCTCAAACTCTCCCACCCTGGCAACATCTTTGTAAATCTTTCCTGAACTTTTTCAAGTTTCACAACATTCTTCCTATAGCATGGCCTAGTGGTATTATCAACTGGACTATTAATCCAGCAACCCAGATGATATTCTGGGCACCTGAATTCGAATCCTGCCATGGTAGATCGTGGAATTTGAATTGAATAAAATATCTGAAATTAAGTATCTGACAATGGTCATGAAAGCAAATTTCGATTGTCGGAAAAACTCATCTGGTTCACTAATGTCCTTTAGGGAAGGGAAGTGCCATCCTTACCTGGTCTGGCCTACAACAGACCTGTAACTCCAGACCCACAGCAATGTGGTTGATTCTCAACTGATTTGCCCTTTTAAAATGCAGCACCTCACAATTATCTAAACCCAACTCCATCTGCCACTCCTAGGCCAACTGGCCAAGATCAAGATCCCATTGCACTCTGAGATAACCTTCTTTCTTGTCCACTACACTTCTAATTTTGTTGCCATCTGCAAACTTACGAACTATACCTCCTATGTTCACATCCAAATCAGTTACATAAATGATGAAAAGCAGTGGAAAATCTCAATAGATAGTTCACATTCCTCATTTGAAAGAACATTGCAGTCTATTTGTTCCCTTTGTAATACAAAACATGCTTAATCTATTACAATATCACATGTAAACATGCTCTAACAGCGTGGTAATTCAGAAAGTGAAAGCACAATAGTGTTGTGAACATGAATTTAGGCTCTTCAAAAAGATCTTTAATTGAAAGACAAAGATAGCTCCCATGCCTGCCACAATGGAAAAATAACCTCCAAATGACACTGTGCAGCTTAACCTGTAGATAACGTGGCCCCCTTAATAATGTCAAAGACAGTGCTCTTGTGGCTTTATTGGTAATGATGGACAGCTCCGAAAATCTCTATTGATTTCCCAATTACAAATACTGATGACTAGACCAGACAAAGGCAAATGATTTTGGAAGACTACGGTTGATTGTGTAGGGGCAAACAGGAAAGAAGTTGGTTCAATCTTTCTCAACAGAATTTGGAATAAATGCAATTGTATGATCATGCATCAAAATGTTCTGCATATGTCTAGAAATGGGGATATCAGTATCACACTGTTTTACACATGTGCAATCTTAAAATTATAAATGAAAACAGAGAAAGCAAAACAGCTATCTCTCACTAATGTTTCTGTCTGGGCAAAAGCAGAGGCTGACCAGTTAGCAGCAATGGACATCAAAACTAATTGTAATTATTTTTTTTTAATCAGCCAGCTCAGGAGATGTCACTACATATCTCTGAAGTAGGCAGGACTTGAACCTCGACTAAATAAAAACAAAAAGAAGTGTGGATACCATAAATCAGAAACATAAAACAGAAGTTGCTGGAAAACCTCAGCAGGTCTGACATCAACTGTGGAGAGAAATCAGAGTTAACACTTCGGGTCGTGTAACCCTTCTCAGAGGTAAGGACACTACCAGAAACACCATAAAAGCCCTTTCCTGTTTTCTAACCAACCTGCTCAGTCATGTTGTTACATATCTCTGAAACAGAGGGGATTAGACCTGGGCCTGTTGGACCAGAGATAGGGACGTTGCCACTGTGCCACAAGAGCACCTGTTTATTTTAAATCAACCTAATCATAGATGTTATTACACACCTCTGGAGCAGGTGGGACTTGAACCCAGACCTCCTGGCTCAGAAGTTGGACCATTGCATTACAATAGCCTTCACAAGAGCTCCTAATAAGTAATTGCTAATTGATTTCAGAAAATCCTTAAAAAGAGCCATCGTATTTTATAGCCTTTAAGAGTCAGACAAGTTAACACACGAGGACCCGGCCTAACAGAATGATGTATCACAAGCTACTTGGTCTAATGCTCTTGTCTTTATGAAATAAAATATCCTCTGACTGAACATAAGCAATGCTGCAGGAAATCTGCTAATGATTAATTAGATGAAACACAACCATATTGTGGGACACTTCATTAGTCAGGCATTAATTAGATGTGCCAAAACCACAGCATGTGTTATAATTAATTGTTTATCCTGTACTTGCAATTATTTTTTGCATTCTCTCCATCAACAAGTAATGCCACTGATTGTAGAGAAATGCTGTCTTCATGTCTAAGGTCTTACAAATAAGTTGGGCACTTGAGCAAACAAGCAAAAATGTATGAAAACACAGTAATGAGTAGAATATTATCGAAACTGATTTTAGCATAGCATCGTAATAATGCAACTGTCACAGCTGCATTTTCTTTCTCTTTCTGGGAATACTTATTCACAAAAAGACACAAAAAAATGTAGAAACTCATTTGGCTCAGTTTGACAATAGCCACATTCTGCCACGGGAAAGTTCAAATCCCAACTTCACAAGGTTCTGATTGTTTCAGTGAATTCCAGAAAAGGTTCTTAAGTGGCAGTGAAAAATAATGCTGGAGGAATGAATACGGTTGAAAGCTGAAAAATACCAAGAACCTGATATACTATGTCACAAGGGTATTAAACCAAAGGAAGTTATCACGGAGATAGTGAATGCATTGGTCACCATCCATTCTAATAAATTATGATATGTTACCTACTACTGATATAATGTTAACAGCTCAATAGTTCCCTGGTTTTTATCCCCGATTGCTCTCTCCTTAAATAGTGGGAACCAATGCTGCCTTCCAATCTGCAGGAATTGTTCCAGAATCTGAAGAATTTTGGAAGTTAATTACCAATACATTATCTATCTCAAAATGCACCTCCTCCAACATTCGAAACTAATTTCTTTCAATTCCCCCTACCCACTGGACTCATGCTTCCTCAGCTATTCTGAGAAATTATTTACATCTTTGGCTGTGAAGATTTGATTGCTCTGCAATTTCCCTTTTGTCTATTATCAATTCTTCCCATTTCAAACTATAAGAGATTTATATTTGTTTTCACTGATCTTTTGATTTTTTGATAGACTTAAAGAAGATCTTACAGTCCACTTTTATCTTCCTTCCAATTTTACTTTCATATTTTATTTTTTCACATTTTGACATCTAAGGTTAGAATTAGAATGAGATTTTATTGTCACATACTCAGCTGTAGAAATTAAATTAAAATATACTAGATTGTCATCGTCTGGCACCATTTAGGTTACACACTTGATTATAAAACCTTAATTATGAAAAAGCAGAAATAAAGGAAAAAGCACCAAAAAGGAATGAAAAGTCTCTATATATTAAAGTCGTACTTATCTCCATGTAGGCACTCAGGCTAAGCCACAACCTGGATTCTCGGGAGGAGATGACTGCTTGCTATCACTGACACAACCATCTCTGATCTCCTCTTGCTGCTGCCACCTCTGGCACCTACTGTTGCCACAACCCGGTCCTAGAACATGGTCAGGCAGGGCCTGCTCACAGCCTCTGATTGTCAGTTCCCAGGTAGATCACAACCTGTTAGTACAAAAGATTTTGAAGCATCATTACTATATGTGAGTGCTTGTCACTCGTATGTCCCAGGCTGCAATGGGCATTAGGAACAAAACCAGAAGTTGGTGGAAAGGCTCAGCAGGTCTGGCAGCATCAGGGAAGAAAACATCAGAGTTAATGTTTTGGGCCCAGTGACCCTTCCTCAGTTCTGAGGTTCTGAGGAAGGGTCAGCAGACCCGAAACATTAACTCTGAGTTTTCTTCCCTGATGCTGCCAGACCTGCTGAGCCTTTCCAGCAACTCCTGTTTTTGTTCCTGATTTACAGCATCAGCAGTTCTTATGGTTTTAATGCAATAGATACCAACTTGACTCTTCTGTCTCTGT
Source organism: Stegostoma tigrinum (assembly GCF_030684315.1). NCBI lineage: Eukaryota > Metazoa > Chordata > Chondrichthyes > Orectolobiformes > Stegostomatidae > Stegostoma > Stegostoma tigrinum. The sequence goes on along the minus strand of NC_081381.1, from coordinate 40,235,108 downwards.
GTATGCTATGACTGCAGTCCATTTGTCAACCAATCCTCCAATTTGTGTGAACATGAAATAGGAGTTCCTCATGAGGCTTTTGAACAATTTTCAATATTTCACCAGTAACATAGTTAGCTTTCTGTCCTGAAGGTACTTAACAAAATCCTGGCAGTGGTGTTTAAAATGATTTTTTTTTTCCTTTTAAGCTCAGCTTATGTTCACACAGAAGTAATTCCACCTCAGCTGCAAATCTGTCAATCAAGTGGATCAGATATATTAAAATCCAACCATAGTTGTAAGTATTAACCAGATTCCATTGGTGTAAGATTTAGCAAGTTCATCATGTATTCAGCCTGCACTTTATTGGGTGTTTTATTTAGTGGTTCGCACTGCCGCTTCACAGCATCAGGAGCCTGGGTTCGATTCCACCCTCGGACAATTGCCTGCTGGGAGTTTGCACATGCTCTTCTTGTCTGAGGTAACACGGAGAAAGCTTGATGAGCACAGCAGGCCAAGCAGCATCAGAGGAGCAGAGAAGTTTGATGTTTCGGGTTTCAACACTTCTTCAGAAAATCTGAGGTGAGACAGCAGCAGGGAGAGCAAGGCTGGTGAGGCAGTGACGGTGAGAACAGGGCTGGTTTGGCAGTGTCAGTGAGAACAGGGCTGGTGAGGCAGTGACAATGAAAACAGGGCTGGTGAGGCAGTGACGGCGAGAACAGGGCTGGTGAGGCAGTGTCGGTGACAACAGGGCTGGTGAGGCAGTGACAGTGAGAACAGGGCTGGTGAGGCAGTGACAATGAAAACAGGGCTGGTGAGGTAATGTCGGTGAGAACGGGGCTGGTGAGGCAGTGACGGTGGGAACAGGCTGGTGAGGCAGTGTCGGTGAGAACAGGGCTGGTGAGGCAGTGACAATGAAAACAGGGCTGGTGAGGCAGTGACAATGAAAACAGGGCTGGTGAGGCAGTGACGGCGAGAACAGGGCTGGTGAGGCAGTGTCGGTGACAACAGGGCTGGTGAGGCAGTGACAGTGAGAACAGGGCTGGTGAGGCAGTGACGGTGAGAACGGGGCTGGTGAGGCAATGTCGGTGAGAACGGGGCTGGTGAGGCAGTGACGGTGAGAACAGGCTGGTGAGGCAGTGTCGGTGAGAACAGGGCTGGTGAGGCAGTGTCGGTGAGAACAGGGCTGGTGAGGCAGTGACGGTGAGAACAGGGCTGGTGAGGCAGTGACGGTGAGAACAGGGCTGGTGAGGCAGTGTTGGTGAGAACAGGGCTGGTGAGGGAGTGACTGTGAGAACAGGGCTGGTGAGGCAGTGTCGGTGAGAACAGGGCTGGTGAGGCAGTGACGGTGAGAACAGGGCTGGTGAGGCAGTGACGGTGAGAACAGGGCTGGTGAGGCAGTGTCGCTGAGAACAGGGCTGGTGAGGCAGTGACAGTGAGAACAGGGCTGGTGTGGCAGTGTCGGTGAGAACGGTGCTGGTGAGGCAGTGTCGGTGACAACAGGGCTGGTGAGGCAGTGACGGTGAGAACAGGGCTGGTGTGGCAGTGTCGGTGAGAACAGGGCTGGTGAGGCAGTGACGGTGAAAACAGGGCTGGTGAGGCAGTGTTGGTGAGAACAGGGCTGGTGAGGGAGTCACTGTGAGAACAGGGCTGGTGAGGCAGTGACGGTGAGAACGGGGCTGGTGAGGCAGTGTCGGTGAGAACAGGGCTGGTGAGGCAGTGACGGTGAGAACAGGGCTGGTGAGGCAGTGTCGGTGAGAACAGGGCTGGTGAGGCAGTGACGGTGAGTACAGGGCTGGTGAGGCAGTGACGGTGAGAACAGGGCTGGTGAGGCAGTGTCGGCGAGAACAGGGCTGGTGAGGCATTGACGGTGAGAACAGGGCTGGTGAGGCAGTGTCAGTGAGAACAGGGCTGGTGAGGCAGTGACGGTGAGAACGGGGCTGTTGAGGCAGTGTCGGTGAGGACGGGGCTGGTGAGGCAGTGACGGTGAGAACAGGGCTGGTGAGGCAGTGATGGTGGGGAGAGTGGACTGGTGAGGCAGCAATGGAGGGGAGAGAGGGCCGGTGAGACAGTGATGACGGTGAGAGAGGGCCGGTGAGGCAGCGATGGTGGTGGGAGGGGGCCGGTGAGGCAGCAATGGTGGCGAGAGATGGCTGGTGAGGCAGCGATGGTGGTGAGAGTGAGCTGATGAGGCAGCGATGACAGTGAGATTGAGCTGATGAGGCAGCGATGACAGTGAGAGTGAGCTGATGAGGCAGCGATGGTGGTGGGAAAGGGGCTGGTGAGGCAGCGATGACGGTCAGAGTGAGCTGATGAGGCAGCAATGATGGTGAGAGTGGGCCTTTTGCTTGGTGGCAGCGGTCTGCTGAGTGATTGCAGCAATGAGGTGGGACTTGGGACACTGAGACCTGGACCTTTTTATCTTGCTTACCTTTTGGCTCTGTTAAAATCTTTTAATTCTGGCTTTTGTAACCAAATGGGCAGCAATGAATGGCAACTTTGTGCACTTTTCACTGTACTTATGTATTCCAACACTTAGTACATGTGACTAATAAATAAATCTAAATCTAACTCTAAACATGGTTACTGAAAATAAAGCAAGTGGGGGTGCGGAATAAGTCTGGTTGGGACACTCGGCAGAAAGTCAAGGCACACTCGATGAGCCAAATGGCCTGTTTCCGCACTAAAGGGATTCTATGTTTTGTTATTACCAGATCTCTAACAGTTGAACATCTCCAAGCTTCACCCAGTGCAGCTATGTTACAGGGACCCTACCCACGTAACCTGGGACTCCTTTCCCACTTTCGAGAATCCTTTGCTTTTATTTATTTTCTTTGTCCCCGAATTTCATCTCTTTCCTCACAATCATACCTGCTATCTTCTTTTGCATGCAGTGAAATGATCTGATAAAATGCCTCATAAATGTCTCTTTTGCACATTACATCGATCCACAGAGACGCCTGGTCTCATCATTCATCCTCTTATGCCAACTCATGAGGGAGATAGAAATTAAAATAAGATCTATTGACGAAGCCAGTAGAGATTTGGCTGCATAAAGGTGATAATTTTACACTCTGTCACTAACTATACACAATTAATTTTCTCTTTCCAGATCATTATCATCACTTAAGAGTATTTTAGTCTGGGTTGGGCATGAATTAACTTTGAGCCTAGATTCCAGTCACATTGCTACTTGTGGTTAATGAGATCATCAAAAGAAGTTCAGAGGACACCAGATAAAGGAGAGACTTTCCTTTGTGTTTTATAATGTAGCTTATTACCAACAAAAAAAAACTTGAGCAGTGATGCAACATTTGTTCAGAAATGTGTCTGACTTCCCCCCGTTACTGTGATTGCAGGCTTCTCCTCAGTGAAATTCGAAGAAACGCAATCTTGTTTTTGTACATTTAATCAACATTTATGGCCGAGATTTATGAAGCTTTTAAATCCTGGGAAGAGTGTTGACTGTGCAAATTCAATTCAGAATGGTCTACATTGGTTGCATACGTCTGCGGACTATTTTTTCAGGCATTTTGTTTGTGTTCCAGTACTAAAGGGCAACTCCCACACCACACATGGACAGTCAGCAAATTCACACCTGAAATCTCAAAATGGCCCAGGGACATTTGATGGCTAATCAGAGAAAGGTCATTCCTGTAAATAGAACGGTAGGAAATGACGAGAAGCTTCTCCTCCAATTACAGGCTAGTAATGGGTTCAGCCACAAGCACAGGGTGAGAAACAACCTGCGATTACACAAGCAGTGAAAACTGGATAATGAAGGGGCAGCAATGGCACTGGCACATGTGAGAGGGATCTGTGTGGGGATGGAGGTTAAAGGGAGTAGAGTGGACATCAGGATAAGGCTGGTGTCATGGAGGCCAAGGGGTGTGTGTATGTGTGTGCGCGCACGCATCCGTGAGTACATATGCGTGTGTGTGCATGTGTATGTGTGTGTATATATATGTGTGTGTGTGTGTGCGCGCGCGCATGAGTGGGCGAGCATGATTGTTTGTGAGCAAGTTCAAAAGGGAAGCTAGGGCCAGAAACAGCCATGTATGTAGATGTCAGGAAAGGGAGTGGGGAGCTGACCTTTTGCTGTCTGCCTGCTGGGTCCTGAGGTTTTGTAGAGGAGCAGGAAGCTGAAAGGCTTCTGGTGGAAGACAGGGAGGCTACAATGGATGGGATGTAACTCACTCAGAGATAGTAAGAACTGCCGATGCTGGAGTCTGAGATAACACAGTGTGGAGCTGGAGGAACACAGCTGGCCAGGCAGCTTCAGAGGAGCAGGAAAGTTGACGTTCCTCTGACGCTGGCTGGCCTGCTGTGTTCCTCCATCTCCACACTGTTATAGCGGATGGGATCCAGTATTTGGAACAAGGGCAGCCAGTGTGACCTCATAGGATATAACTTCCCTGATTGGGGCTGTTAATATGGCCCAATCAGGGACCAATGGCTGACAGATATAAACAGGTGTGTCAGGAGTTCTACTCACTCTAGGAGCTAGCTGTGTGCTAGCTGGGTCAGTGTCATGTACTTAGCATATGTAAATAAATGGTGACCTATTTACAGGACATTGGTCTTTTTGGAATTATATCAAGGGGGAGACAGGGTTGGGGTCAGTATGAGGAGGCTAGGGAATTGGGGAGGTAACAAGGAGACTGGGGTAAATGAAAAGGCCATAACTGAGACTGCAAGGAGGTTGAGAGAGAGAGAAGGAGGCTACAATGGCAGGAATGAGTGAGAGAGAAAGTGTGAGGAAGTATAGTTTCAACTCTGCCAACAACATTAACAGAAAGTGCAGGAGGCACTCAGCAGGTCTGACAGCATCTGTTGAGAGAAAGTAGAGTTAATATTTCAAGTCCAGTGTAGAACGTATTTGTATCTGTAGGATGATTCCAATTTCCCTCGGGGGCATATGCTAAGGAGGTACCATACAGGGGTGATTGCAATAGTAGCTACGTTTTGTTTTATTCACTCATGAGAATCGCTGGCTGACCAGCACTTATTGCCCATCCCAATTTGCCTTTAAATAGAGTGGCTTGCTAGGCTATTTCAGATGGCAGTTAAGAGTCAACTTCATTGCTTTGGGTCTGGAGTCACGTGTAGGCCAGACCAGGAGCAGTTGGAAGATTCCCTTCCTTGAGGCACCTTAGTAAACTAGATGGGTTTTTTTGACAATGGTTTCATAGTCATCAGGCATTCTTAATCCCAGATTATTATCACCATGGCAGGATTTGAACCCAGGTCCACAGAACGTTAAAAGTTTCTTTTAATTTGGTAAAATGGTCTTGCTCACTGCTGTAATTTTAGGAGTAACTTCCCAGTTAAGTCTTTGCGAGCCACTCAGTTCGAGGGATAATTAGCGACAGGCAATGAATGGTGACCCAGACAACAAAACCCACATCCCATGAACACACATATTAAAAAAAATTGCCCGACAGAAAAATTTGACCCCACGGTGTAGATGCAATTTCCCTTTAAAAAGTTATTTCCTCTGGGAAGGACTGCTGTATAAATTTGTCATTCGAATTCTGGTGGCCAGACAATTTATAGTATTTATATTCCATGATACTGTTTATATTGTATGCTACAGTTCTATGTGATATTCCTCCACTGTAAATTCAATTTGATTTTTCTACAATACTTGGATCAGCACCTTGAAGGCTCAAGAGGCAGTTATTACAATAAACAAAGACTCTCTCCACCTTCACCCTATTAGATCAACCTCACAGGCCTTTGACCTCATGTATGCTATCGTGACCTGGAGCTGTCAGCTGTGAGTTTTAAAACTCATAACAAAAGCAAAATTTGTACCATAAGATTAGCCTGCAGCAAATTGCAAAGAACACAACAACAGAAATTGTTTCCCAGTGGAAATAACATCCAACCCCAAAACAGTAATATTCCAAAACACAGCGATTGCTTCCATAGACTGCAAACATTACAAACAATACTATTTTTAACTTGGTCCTTTATCAGAGTAAAAATAAAGAGGTCATAAAATTGATTATGGAACAACATCACATACATCATACAGTATTGCTAAGTCTATTGTGAATTAATGTAACTTCACTGAAATTTGCTCAATGTTTAATTTGGTTTGGAACATTAATGGGGTGATATGTAAAAGAAAGGATTTTTCTTTAGCCTGGAAGTTCAGACAAACAACAATATTAACAACTGATTGACTTGAATGTGTTTCAGTCGAAAATGCCATACTCTGAATGCTGTTCTTCACATCATTCTGAAATGTATAAAGTAGGGTATATTTCATTGTTGACAATATATCTCGAAACTAGGAGCAGAATTAGCCTTGAGCGTGTTTTGACATCCAGTAGGATTTTTGTGGCCTGTCCTCTATCTCAAAGTGGCATGGTGACTCAGTGATTAGCATTGCTGCCTCACAGCACCAGAGACCTGGGTTCAATTCCTCCCTCGGGTGACTGCCAGAGTGGAGTTTGCATGTTCTCCCTGTGCCTGTGCAGGTCTCTTCCAAGAGTTCTGGCTTCCTCCCATAAACTAAAGATGTGCAAACCAGATGGATTGGCCATGCTAAACTGCTGACAGTGTCCAGGGGTGTACAGGTTGGGTGAATTAGCTATGTGAGATGCAGAGTTACAGGGATCGAGTGGGTCTAGATAGGATGCTCATCGGTATGGACTTGATGGGCCAAATGGCCTGTTTCTGCACTGTGGTGCTGAGAGTTTAGTCAGTATGTCATTCCCTCTGTTCATTGTTAACACAAAACAAATCCAGGTTCCTTATAGTCTCTGCATCGATAATGGTTGCTTTGAGGGATTATGGGGGTCATATATCAGTGCACTTCCTAAGGTCTGGTAGATTCCAAGCACTTGGTCTTGAAACATAAAGATTTCAATCACATAATATTCACAATGACACCAGTTGCCTACAAATAAGCTTAAATATTCATCATGTAACAAAAGCACAATCTCAAGAGCTGGATCGTTTCCCCAAACTAATGAGATACTGAGCGAAGATATGGGATATCGCCTGTGCCTTTGAGCGAATGAATGTTTCCTCATCTCAATCCTAAATGTTCTATCCTGTATCCTGAGATTGTGGTCCCTGGTTCTAGACTCCATAACTAAGGAAAACATCTAGCCTGTTAGAATTTTATATCTTCCAATCAGACCCTCTCTTGCATGTTAACTGCAGGCATGAAGTTACACAGCCTAACCTTCTGTAGTGCCGTACCAAGTTAGAACCTTGTCTGAGGAAGACTTATTCTTACTCTCGTTCCAATCAGAGCAGAGCATCTTGTAATTGCAGAATGTGGAACACAAGATGTTGCAAAGCCTTCGGTTTGGTAACATTCATTTTCTTTACAAAACAACAGGAACATTGAAGAAAGGCCAAACATCGTGAAAAATTACATTTCCTTCTACAGGGACTGCTTGCCTTTCAACACTAAAAAATTTACAGGCAATGAAAGAGAACTTCACCCAACTCAGGTATCAATTGTCTCGTACCCAGCACTGCATTGGTCTACCATAGTGCTGGTGATGTCCCTTCTGCTCAATCTCTTCTTTGTCCCCCTCAGAACATTGCTGCTGCTGCTCTCCCAGCTCCTCAGTATCTATCATATCCCCTCTTCACCTGGTCCAGTCACAACATGCAAGGAATGTGTGGCATATTCTATCTGGAATATCTTGTAATGCCCCTCCACCTATCCAAGTGTTAGAACTTTACCTTGAGGAGGCCCATCAGCCATTCCAAATGTTCTTCCCTGCTGGAAGAATGGGCTGCATTTTAGCTGCACTCAGCTTCAGTCATGGAGTTGTGTAACAAGAGTCATCAGGCATGGGAACCCCTGTCTCCTTGTAACCATCCTTGTGGGCATCTGGTTCTTGAAATGAAGCAGACGCCTGACAGTTATCAAGGATATAAGCACCATGATTGCTCAAACAATATTTAACACAGATTTATCAGTTACTATTGGTAGTGATAATCAGAGATTACTTGAATCTTGACTGAATGGAACCCTTTCCTATCAACTAATTCAGCCACATTATGATATGATGTTGCCAACACAACATACATAGAGTCCATAGTATTCTGGACAGGGGCGAGGCCAGTTATGTTGACAAATCTTACTGCCTGATCTCCTCACAGAGAAATGAACACTGATCTTGCACAACTTGCATCTGTAGCAGCCTTGCCACATCTGTGTTTTAAGGATGGAGGGATCCCACACGGGTCCTCAGTGAAGCTTTGTCAGCAGCCAGCTGCATAAATATTAAGTTAAGATGACCTTGCACACTTTCAGAATGTACAGTTCTGTCTGCCTACTGGGTATAAGTAATAGCGCCCTTGCAAAAACACAGCTAAGAGCTGTTCCAAGATCATTTGAATTATTCTAGTTATTAGCAACTTTAAACCAACATCACTCTAAGAAAATATGATCTGGTCATTTTCATGTTAGGAGAGACTATTGTGGTCAAGTTGGCTGTTGTGTTTCCTACACCACTTTTAAAAAGTTTGTAACTCACCTTACAGAGCTTTCAAATGTCCTGTGTTCTGTAAAATGCGATGTAAATACAAGTTGCTGGTCATTCCAGACTTCATGCAACCTGGCAGCTCTTTAACTGAAGACATTCCCAGCCTGTCACATAATCAACATGGAATTTGTGTCCCACCTCACTGCCGTCTCAGCTCAAACATGGACAAAAGAGTTGAATTCCAGAGGTGAGGAAAGAGAGACAACCCCTGATATCAAGGCTGTTTTGACGAAGTGAGGCATCAAAAGGCCCTAACATTGACCCAATGAGAATCAGGTGGAAATCTCTCCACTGGTTGCAGTCATAGCAGGCTCATTTGAAGACAGCTATGATTATTCAAGGTCAGTCATCTCAGCTCGAGGACATCTCTGAGGGTTCCTTGCAGTGGTGTCTAAGACTCAACAATCTTCAGCTGATGTACCAATGAACTTCCCTCCACCATAAGGTCAGAAGTGGGGATTTTTGCCTATGATTGCAAAATACTCATAGCCATTCACAACTCCTCAGATGTGTTCAAATACAGCAAGACCCGGACAATATGCAGGTTTGGCTGATAGCGCCATACATGTGCTCCACAATGGCCACCTCCAACAACAGAGAATCTAAGCATTAGCTCTTGCAATTCAGTAGTGTTACCATCACTAAGCTCCTCACTATCAACATCCTGGGAATTAACATTAACCAGAACTGAAGTAGATTAATCATGTAAATGCAGTGGCTGCTAGAAGAGATCAGAAGCTAGGGATCCTGCAGTGAGTAACACACCTCTCCAACTTCCCAGAGCCTGTCCATCATCTACAAGTAACAAGTCAAGAATGTGATGGAATGTTCTCCACTTGGCTGGATGGGTACAGCTCCAACAACACTCAAGAAGCTTGATACTATCCACAGCAAAGCAGCCCACTAAATTGACACCAAACCCACAAATATTTACTCCCTCTTCCACCAGAATTGACTGGCAGTGTACACCATCTACAAAAGCCCTGAAGAACCTCACCCAGGCTCCTTAGTATCTTCCATAATGAGGGGCATTATCATCTAGAGGGGCAAAGGCAGCAGATACATGGGCACACCATCACTTCCAAGTTCCCCTCTAAGCAACTCACCATCCTGAATTGGAAATTTATTGATATTCCTTCACTGTCACTGAGTCAAGATCCCGGAAATTTGCCTGTGATGACATTGTGGGTCTAGCAATGTCAAAGGGACAGCATTTCGAGAAGGCAGCTCACCATCATTTTCTCATGGGTAATCAGACAGCAGATCTTTCTATATGGGGTCAGGGACCAATGATTTACCAAGTGACTGTACCATTGCCACTACAGGTGGTTTTGTAACCAAGATGCTGTCACTACATTACAGTTCACTCTCAGTGCATTGTCTATGGAGGGAAATGCTTTTTATTTGCAATCAAAGCTACAAAGCAATTGTCTTTAATCACTTATCTCTGGAATCCTCTGGACACATCAAAGCTTGTACATAAGGAATGAAGTCTGTTGATCTCCCGAAGTGTTTCAGATGGCCTGATGGAAATGAATGCTTTTTAACTAACATTCCAAACTGGAATGTTAGTACAATGGTTCATCACTTGTTAGATTCTCACACTTACATGAATATCTACCCTCTTTAGATGTTTGGTCCCATGCTCATTTATTGACAGAAAAGAATCAGTTTTAAGTCAGACATAATACCTATTACTGTCATGTTACATTCATGCTGGAGTAGCACATTAGCTGATATTGTAATGTGTGCTGAAGTTGAGTCATACACTTCACTGCTGGGGAGACCGGACTCCATAGTAACCACTCCTGCTACTGTGAAGGGTAAGGCATTCACTGAGGGTTAGGGCCATGAAGCGATTGCCTTCAATCATAACGAGCTGTGCATTTCAAAGCCTGAAGATAGAAGTGAAGATTGTTGATCTCCTCAGAATAAAACATTTTATCTCATACTTCCTCAGCTATGAGTGACCATATTTACAGCTCACAAAATAAAGAAATTTAGTTTAGGGTGTGAGAAAGTCATCAAAATAAACACTCATGAAAATGCCATTTTTAAGACATTTCATGGAGGCTTTTTTCTGAAAAGCTTAGTGAGTTTTCTTGCATTATCGTCCCAAATTCTCCTCATTAACAATGTGCCACAATCCTATGGCACCCCCTCTCGTCCAATGCTAAGCTAATTCTCTCACACTCTGTAAATGAAAGTATTTGCCGATGCTGGCACCAGGAATCCTAGTGCCAGGGCCATCTTTAGAAGTCCATTGTGTAGGCAGTCAAGCAATGTCATTCCTCCTGCCCTGCACAGCTCCTGATATTTTCCCTGATGTGGCAGGTCGGAGAAATGGGTATCCTGCTTTGCAGGTCAGGATCTGGAGGTCCTTGTAGATGAGATGGTGAAGACAGAAGAGAAAGCCATGACACTCAATCTTGCTAGCCTGGTCCAAGGCTACCAACTGGATAAGTGTCATTTCCGTGGTCTGGAGTAATGCAAGGCAGTGCCACAAAGTTCAGTGACCTTATCCATTCCACTAGTGTTGGTGCTTTCATCTTTACTCTACTACCTCATATTCAGTCTGAGCCTGTGATCCACCATTCTCACTGTCACATGCAACATCCCTGCTCACCTTCTCCCACACAAACACCCCCTGTGTACTGTCTGGACCTCCTCCTCACTTAAGTGGGACAACTCGCATGGGCAGCATGGTGGCTCAGTGGTTAGCACTGCTGCCTCACAACACTGGGGACTTGGGTTTGATTCTACCCTCAGGTAGCTGTCTGTGCGAAGCTTGCACATTCTCCCCAAGTATGAGCGGGTTGTTTCCTCCCACAGTCCAAAAATATGCAGATTAGGTGCATTGACCATGCTATATTGCTCATTGTGTCCAGGGATGTGAAAGTTAGTCATGGGAAATAGGATAGAGCAGTGGATCTGAGTGGGATGCCCTCTGCACTCAATAGCCTTCCACACCATAGGGATTCAAACCTCATAAACTTTCCCCTACTTGCACCAAGACTAAAAACGGTGCTTTCCCTCCTTTTCTGTAGAATCCCTATAGAATGTGAACCAAGAAGTCCACAATGCCCCTCCAGAGAGCATCCCACCCAGATCCATCTCCCTACTCCTGTATTTTCCATGTCTAACCCACCTAACCTAAATATCCCTGGGCACTACAGGTAATTTAGCATGGCCAATCCACCTAACCCACACATCACTTTGGGATGTGGGAGGAAAGCCACACAGAAATGGGGAGAATGTGCAAACTCCACACATACAGTCACCTGAGAGTGGAATCCAATCCAGGTCCCTGGCACTGAGAGGCAGCAGTGCTAACCACTAAACCACCGTGCCGCCCCATTCTTCCAGCCAATATGTATCAGCTCTCTTTTCTGTGTTGATTTTTCTCTCATCCCAGGATGAAATGGCCCACAATCGGACAGGATAAGGGGGTAGGGTGCCTGTATCATTGCTCACCCCTTAAGAGTAGCAAATACTGACTGTTATTACTTTAAGTGGCCAACTGACCATACCCAGTCCCCTGGGCAATGCTCTTGACTTACAGTGCCTGGATTCCGCCTGATGGGTGTCTCCCTTGACTTGGCAGAGATCTACCTTCCATAGCTATTGGCTAAAAAATGTGTCATGCATTTGGTGTGTACACAGCTAGCACATGGTGCAAGTGTAACACTGTCATACATTAACACATCAACTCCTTGACTAATGACAGCTGTGAACCAGGACAAGCTGCTTGGCTTTGTATCTGTGCTAAAGGCAAGTCACAAAGTACTGTGATCCTGTTAGCAGTGGCTGAGGGGACACAGCATGCAAAGATAAGGCAGAGATACTTTGAGCATTGAAGTTTACATAAAGTGAGTGAGTGTATAGACAGCAAGCAAAGATCTCACACCTGGTCCAATATGAGAGTTGAGAGCTTGCTGAATGCAAGATTGCAGTAAGTGGTGCATCCAAATTGCAGCATTAAAGTACAAAATTAAACTGTAAAAGTGTCAGATATGTGCCAAAATGATGCAGTGGACTTGGTACATGTTTGATGCCAAGGTCCATGGACAAGGGAGGTACATATGGTTACTGCTGGTGGAGCATGCCCTGAGGTGTTGACGCTGGGAGTCCAAAACGGAGGTGTGCAGGATAGTGAAATGATAAGCTGGAGCTGGTTCTGATTTTCATGTTGGGAATTCTGAAGATCTAATTTTATCCATGAGTAGGAGAATAGAAAGCTGCATATTAATGATGTGAGATTAAGTAAACATGAGCCTCTTAATAAACATTAGTCCATGCAAATAGGTCTCTCGACACTCACTAGCAAGAATGCTGTCTCATCATTAAACACTTGTTTGGAAAATGAGACTTTTTGCTGTTCGTGTTGAAAAGGCTCTTCTTGAGCATCTCACCCAATTTTCCCAATGTTCACACCATGGCCAACAATATTCAAGAGTCGGGGATATGTCATACAAAGCATTTAAACTTTCTTTCAACGCGACAGATGCTGGAATTTGAATTCAGTCAAAATCTGGTATTTAGAGTCTGATGATGATCATGAAATGATGACCATCCACATGGACAAGATGGGCCGAATGGCTGCCTTGTGTGCTGTATCATTTCTTTGGTTTTATGGTTCTATGGAAACGATTGGTGATTGTTGGATAAACCCAACTGGTTCCCTGTTGTCCTTCAGGGAAGGAAATCTGTCATCGTTACCCGTTCTGGACTATATGCGGCTCCATACTCACAGTACTGGCCTTTGTGCAATTAAGAATGGGCAATAGATGGCATTCCAGCCAGTCATCCTCAGATCCTATGATTTCTTTTTGTTAATAGAACCCTGTCTGAAGCTTGAGCTGTCCTGGTAATTATTGATGTCGGTTTCTGTGTAGCCTGCAGATCTAACGAGCCTGGTACCTGAAATGATACAAACACCAACTCATCAAATGCAGGACAGCAGTAAATTGAAGCTGAAACAAAAGATGCTGGCACCAGGTCTTCTCTCCCAGTTCAACACCAACCTTAGCACCAATTGTGTATTTGCTTTCCCATTGCACCGCTCCATCCAGCTGACTTTTATTTCCAGGCTGGCTGGTAACTCCATCAATCGAGAGAATTACCGCACCTTTGGTATGTTAGAAGGAGTTCATGAATTATCAAGACACATTGCTCTTTCAATCAAAATTGTATCAAGTGGCCAGTCGCCCGATTGGTGGGTCACTGCTGCTTACTGACAGGTACTCCACTTTAAATGAATTAATTGAAGTTTGAAAGACAAGATGTTACATAAATGCTTATTTTAAGGAACTCTGAGATTAAAATGACAATACTGGAGTTGGAACACAGAGTAAAGGTTGGGGGGGAGCGGGGGAAGCTGTTAACTCTTTGCAGCCCTCTCTCTCCCACCAACTCCAGTGACTTTTCCGAATGGAAAAACTGCACAGAGGCTGGTTTCCTATCACCAAGCCGCCCTTTATTTACATGTGTAGAGTACACTGGCTGTAACCAGCCAGCTTGGTGTCAGTCCCTAAAGTAAGGAGATTCTGAATCTCCTGTTCATAGCTGTCAGCCAGGACTCTCTGGTTGGTCCAGGTTAACAACCCCAACCAAGGATCTGATCAGTCAATGAGATCCACCCAGTTCTGATCACTACACCCTACAGACCAAACAATCTCTCTTTGTCCTGAGTCCTGCTGATCCTACGAAATGCAAAGTTCTCTTTGTTCCTCCAGCCCCTTGGCCCCAATCTGACTTTCCACCACTTACCATCATTTTCAGTCCCTCCTGACAACAGTCTCCCACCAACGGCTTCTCCCTAAGAACCTCTAAATCTGTTCATCATCTTCTTGACAATTTCTTAGCTATTTTCAACCTCCCTGCATCATGCCATCTCCCATAAATATTGGAGCTATTCATTCTGGAAGCATATGTTTAATTATTGATTTGGACAGATTTAGATCAAACGCTCAAAAATGAAAGAACTGATCTGAAGATAGAAAAGACAGGAGTTCTAATAATAATAATATGTATCGATATTTATCTGAATTGGTTTGTAAACAAAGGAAAAATCTGAATTGAGATTTTTTTTCAATCTAAAAGGCACAACTTCAATGGTTAACGTGGGACATTCATATTAGTTGCTAATTATTTTCGTGGCATCAGCAGAATAATTCTTGAGGTAGTTAACAATTATGTTCATTGTTAAAAAAGGGTTTTCATTTTTCAGTGCTCAAAGTGTCATCACAACACTGTAAAAGTAACGTCAATAACATGAGAGAAGGAGCTAAGAGAAAGATAGAATTTTCCAACTAAATGATGCATCATGATAAAGCATGTTGCTTCATGTTGTCTGAGGCTGGTTGATAAAAGCAGCAAGTTACTGAATCATACACTCCCCCATGACCTTGTATTTGATTCCCAATCTAAGCAGAATTGGTTCATTGCTTCCAAAGAGATTGTAACAATTCAACAACTGGGTTCAGCAGGAGAAAGAAGAAAATTTAGCCAGCCTTCACTCTCCAGATTATGCCTAGAAAGCAAATAGACAAGATTTTATGAGAACCCTGGCCACTAGAGGGGCCCTGACACACATTTGGCAGCTAGATGGGAAATTACAGATAGATGTCTGACAGTTATCAGTCCACTAAAATTCTCACAATGATGGCCACAATTTTCCAGTCAACTGTATAAAAGATCCTGGCTAGGAATAACAGGATTGGCAGTTTTGGGTTATATCACGGTACACTTTACAAATGTTGATTATTTTTAAAGTCATTCTGAAACAAAGTTTATTGCACTTGAGAACAGGAGAGAAATCGCAAAGGTTCACTTAAAAAAAAGCAAGATCTCAGCATCATTTCTATCTGTGGCCTACTGCAGTGTTCCAGAAGCTTCATATAAGCTCAAAGGAAATCATCTCACCTTTCCATTTTTTACATTGCAGCCTTCTGTAAACTCAGCTTCTCAACTCAACAGAGAATTCAACAATTTAAATCATAAATGCTGTCCTGACTTTGTTTCACGTTTCATTTTTGCTAATTCATCTTTTTCTCTCCTGTTTATTTTTCCCCCTTTGCTTTGCAATTAGATTTTAATGATTCCCGTCATTCACAGCTCTTATGCATAACTTTTGTTTCTTTACTTGTTTGTTACCAATCCTTTTGTCTTTGAACAATGAAACCTGTTGCCCACTGTTACAACCAAGGCTGGAGGAGTTCAACATTGTTACAGTCCCACGACTCTATGCGTCACAACATTAAATAAATACTTTTTCTAAGTTCCAAGCTGAAAAATTAAAAGCTTATTTGTATCAGATTTTAAACAAAAAGATCTATCAACCAGGTTTCTCAATAAATACAAATACTGATATATTACCCAAGCAAAATTTATTCAATAGAGGTACAAGATTTGATTAATATACGCAGTAATATTAAGTAGAAATACTCATCGTGTTAAATAGAGAAAGCTTTGTTTTACCCAACACCTCATGAACCAGTACTCTTGATAAACCAGCAAAACTTTGCAAGTCTGTTGCTTTGAAGTTCTAGTAGAAAAGGTCAAACCGCGAATCATGCGTGGTTGTCTCTGGGGCCTTAAGGACATGTCTCGCTCAGGAAATGCAATGTTCTGTTAATTATTCCTTCAGATGGACAAATGGATGTCATTTTCAACTGATTCAGAGTGTTTTCTTTTGGGAAATGGGTGGGTTAGCTGGGCAACTTGTTCACAGCAAGCTTTCCTTGAACTTAGTTGGTTTTTAGGTTTCCCTCCAACTGAACCAGATAAAACAAGATCCGCACTAAGCTGGTCACTGCTCAAGCAGCCCTAACAGGGTGTACAGAAAAGTCTCTGATGAAGGGTCTAGGCCTGAAACGTCAGCTTTTGTGCTCCTGAGATGCTGCTTGGCCTGCTGTGTTCATCCAGCCTCACATTTCATTATCGTACAGAAAAGTAAACCATGTGTCTTCTAGGAAGCTTTGTTAGAAACAATCACCAAGGCCCACGGTGAATTTTCAATATTCTGTTTCAAAAAAACCAGTTCAGGAGTCTCCACAGAAATTGAAATAAATACTTTTTCCCATGATTCTTCAAAACTTAATTCTTATTAAATTATAAAATCTCTGTAATAGTAAACTCTCTCTTCTGCTCAGCATCTAATCATAGACTCTCCTTTTGAACTTCTTCCTCGCCTTTTACAAATTAATTTTGAGCAGATTTGTAGCTCGGGTTGTGGATCAGGTTGTAGGCTTGCTTGCCGAGCCGGTGTGTTTGATTGCAGACGTTTTGTCACCCTGCTAGGTAACATCATCAATGCGCCTCCGGTGAAGCATTGATGTTCTATCCCTCTTATTATTTATATGCCTCTGTTTGCTGGGGTAGTTGGCATCACTTCTGGTTCTGTTTTTCAGTGGTTTGTATATCAGGTCCAGTTCAATGTGCTTATCGACAGAGTTCTGATTGGAATGCCAGGCCTCCAGGAGTTCCCCAGCATGTCTCTGTTTAGGTTGTGCTATTGTTGATGTGTTTGTCCAATCGAATTTCGTCCTTCATTGTCCATGTGCATTCAGACCAGTGTCTCTTGTTGGCTAGTTGGTGTTCATATATCCTTACTGTCAGTTTGCTTCCACTTTGGGTTATGTAATGTTTTTCATAGTCCTTGCGTGGTATTTTGTTTTTTACATGTGATCCTTTACATTCCTCAAGGACACCAGAATAGAAGAGGACAAGGTAATGCTATCTTTTGACATAACAGCCCTATTTATATCCATATAAATCAACATCAAAGAGACAATTGTCACACTGCTGGACAAATCAGGGAGGCAGGCACCCCACAAAACCATCAGCATTAACAAGGACAGCACCCTGAAACTGCTGGATCTGTGCCTCACACCCACTTCACCTTCAACTGTGTGTTCAAACAAATCAACGGAACACCAGTGGGATGCCCAATATCAGAACCGATGGCAGAAGTGGTAATGCAAAGATTAGAACTGTCAGCGCTACCTACTATACAACCCAAACCTTAGATCCAATATGTAGATGACAGCTTCATCATTATCAATGCACAAGACAAAAAGAAAGCCACCGACACATGAACAACATCCTCACTGAAATAAAAGAAGAAGAAAACGATAACCGACTATCCTTCCTAGCCATAATGGCAGAATATAAGAACAATGGGGAGATCCCAGAGCTGCATCAGGACAGCCACAACACACTGCGGCAATCCGGAACTGCGCAAAGCAGAACAGGAGCACTTAAATGTAGTTTTTTTTAAAACGAATGGATACCCAAAAAGCACAATCCGCTATTACCTCCACAACAGACCACAACAAGAACACATATTATGGCCAGACACATAAGTCACCATACCATAAATTAGAGACATATCAGAAATGACCAGACCCCGAGGTATCAGAGTAGCCCACAAACTAACAAACACCTTGCCACAGCTACTGACAAATGTAAAGGATCCGATACCTGCAACCAATAGCACTAATCTAATGTGCAAAATAAAAGCCAAAAGAACTGCAGACACTGTAAATCAGGAACAAAAATAGAAGTTGGTGGACGAAGTTCTGAGGAAGGGTCACCAGATCCGAAATGTTAGCTCTGGCTTTTTCTTCACAGATGCTGCCAGACCTGCTGAGTTTTTGCAGCAACTTCTGTTTTTGTAATATACAAAACACCATGCAAGGACTGCGAAAAACATTACACAAACCAAACTGGAAGAAAACTGACAATAAAGGATATATAAACACCAACGAGCCACCAAGAGTCACGACTAATTCTCTCTGGTCTCAATACACTCGAACATAGAAGGTCATGAATTTGACTGGGACAACACATCCATAATAACACAAGCCAAACAGAGGCATGCCAGGGAATTCCTGGGGGCCTGACTTCCAACCAGAACGCCATCAACAAGCAGGACCCGATATATAAACCACAGAGAAACAGAACCGGAAGTGATGCCAAACACCCCAGCAAACCGAAGCATATGAGTTACAAGCGAGATAGAACACCAACGCATCACCGGAGGAGCACTGATGGTGTTACCTAGCAGGGTGACGAAACATCTACAACCAAATACACCGGCTCCGTGAGCAAGTCTACAACATCGACTTTCTACATTTTCTCAATGCTATGAAAGACCATGGAACTGAAATGTAAATGTTGTTTCTGCCTTTACAGTTGCTAGCCAACCTGCCTGATTTTCCAGCAGTTTTCTTCTTATTTTGGAAGGGCTTGTGCCCATTACTGCAGTAAAGTTATTTCTGACCCATTAATTTAAAAACAAAGATGAAATACAAACATATAATCCTTCCAGCACAACGGCCGTTTTTATTTTATCCTTTAAACCAAGGAAGAGGAATAGAATAACCACTGTATCTTATTATGATACATGAATCGAATAGTTTGTATTTCTTGGTTAGATGAGCTCTTAAATCTCTAAATGTGGAAGGTGAGGAATCGCACATGTTTCTAGCTATAAGTGTATTAGCCCCAATATTGAGTAAGGTGGTTACATCAACTAAAGACTTTATGTAGAAACCATTCACAAAATACTCATTTCTTCATATTCAGTTCTATGTATCATGTTGAAGCCATGTCACATTGTCAAACATCCAATTCTTCACTGGGGAGGCTACTAAATTCAGCCCATTGTCATTATTCGTAATGCTAGAGTAAAAAAGCAGCATTTAACAAAGGGAGCTTACTAGTGCTGGAGCTGGTCTTTATACATGTGTTTTCATTACTCAAAATAATTTCCACTCAAATAGCTGGTTGTTTTTATAGCAAGTCAATAGAACCCTCTGAGGTTGAAGGGATCCAGAAATTCTTGACACATAAAAGGCCCATTAATTCTTCTTGAAAACTTCTTTCTTTGAGCACGTGTAAATTTCCAGGATGCTAGTTCTGATGTATCTGAAAGCCCTTTTAATCTCCTTGGTACCTGGCCCACCCTCTTTAAGCCTCAGTTTTTGTCTAATTATAGCCAATTTTTATCTTAGGTCAGTGATTCACATTAGAATAACCACCTGCTATGCTGTACTCGGGTTCTCTGTATCTCATGTTGCACTTGAAATGCACACGTCTCAGCTTCCAACCATTAAGTGCTCCTTTAGCCTGTAGAATATCAGCTTTTTTTTAATGTATAAATCTCATCTTGATATTTGCATGTCATTAATGTCATTATCGTGCAGATGCATGGAGGAAAAAGAGCAACATGAGCAAGTACATAAAATATCTGCACTCATGTATATAATAAAATGTGAGGCTGGATGAACACAGCAGGCCAAGCAGCATCTCAGGATGTGCTCCTGAGATGCTGCTTGGCCTGCTGTGTTCATCCAGCCTCACATTTTATTATCTTGGAACTCTCCAGCATCTGCAGTTCTCATTATCTCTGCACTCATGTATGATGCTGCATATAGATTTAAAGTTACATGCAACGTGAAAACCTTGCACTCCAAACACTAGGGATGCAAAATAACCACTTTTTCATGTTCTCACCCATTGCCAAAGTCTTCAATTCTTCCCCAGCTCCAGGATCCTAGAAATATACAGTACAAAACAAGTCCTTCAGCCCATTGAGACAGTACCATCAAAAGTACACTTAATCTATCCTAACCTCACTTTCCCATGCTAGGCCCATAGCCTTGAATGTTATGACACTTCAACTGCTCATCCAAGTATTTTTTAAAGGTTGTAAGATTATTCACCTCAACTACACTCCAGGCAGAGCATTCCAGACCCCACCACCCTCTGGATGAGAAAACTACATACGGCAGAGTTAGAAAGGCATTTGGCATGCTTGCCTTCATTGCTCAGTCTTTTGAGCGTAGGAGTTGGGAAGTCATGTAGAGGTTGTACAGGACATCGGCGAGACGTCTTCTGGAATAATCGTGCCCAGCTCTGGCCACCCTGCTATACGATGGATATTAGTAAGCTGGAGAGGGTTGAGAAGAAATTCACCAGGACGCTGCTGGATTCGGAAGGTCTGAGTTATAAAGAAAAGCTGAATAGCCGGGACTTTTTTTCCACTGGTGCAAAGGAGGTTGAGAGCTGACCCTATAGAGGTGTAAACAATCATGAAGGGTATAGTTAGGGTTAATGTTTGTTGTTATTTCCCTAGGATGGAGGATTTCAAGACTAGGCGGTATATTTTTAAGGTGAGAGGGGAGATTTTAAAAAGACATGGGGCAATGTTTTACACAGAGGGTGGTTCACGTGTGTAATGAATTTCACACATGAAAGTGTTGGATGAGGTACAGTTACAATGTTTAAAAGACCCTTCGGTAAGTACATGAATAGAAGGGGTTTGGAGGGATATGGGCCAGGTGCAGGCAGGTTGGACTAGTTTAGTTTGGGATTATGTTCGAGATGGACTGGTTGGATGAACGGGATTGTTTCCACGCTGCATGGCTCTGTGGCTCTATAAAGTCCCCTCTCAATCTCTTGCTTTTCACCTTAAAATTATGTCCCTTTATTATTAACCCTTCATCTAAGGGGAACAACTGCTCTCTATCCAGCTCATCCATGCCCCTCGAAATCTTATACACCTCAAGCAGGTACTCTTTCAACCATCTCTCTTGAAAAACAACTATTTGACCTTATATAGCCTCTCCTTATAGCATAGCTGCAAGCCAGGCAATAACCTCGTAAATCTCCTCTGCATCCCCTCCACGGCAATCACATCCTTCCTATAAATTGGTGACATAAAAAGGACAGCCAGGTAATGTCAGTAAGCTGTTCAGCTGTTGGAACTCAATTCTGCTCATGGAGTCACTTTCTAGCTTGTGGGGCATGCGGGTCATGGACTAGCAATTAGAGCTGTAAACCCTGAGTAATATTTCCCCTCCCCTCTCCAAAGCTCCACAAAACGTAACTGCTACCTTCGCTAAGATCAGATACATCAATCCAGACCAAACATTATATCTAGAAACTATTTATATATATAACAAAACAAATTCCTCAATGGGTAATTGCCACAGCTGAATTTACATTCACATTTCATCATTGGTTCATTGCAATACAAATATCTCTAACCGAGGCTTTTTGATCCATTAATCCAATCTATTTGACATATCTTCATTCCAGAGATATTAGGAACTGCAGATGCAGGAGAATCTAAGATAACAAGGTGTAGAGCTGGATGAACACAGCAGGCCAAGCTGCTGCCATCAGAGGAGCAGGAAAGCTAATGTTTCAGGCCTAGATTTTCTGAAGAAGAGTCTAGGCCCAAAACATCAAGGACAGGGGACTTTCCTGCTCCTCTGATGTTGCTTGGCTTGCTGTGTTCATCCAGCTCCACACCTTGTTATCTGATATCTACATCCCAATCGGGTTGTCATCTTATCGTAGGCCTGGTACTACCTTGTAGTAGCCTTCAATCCATTCTCTTTTGAGAAACATATCGAACTGCCCCTTGAACACATTCATCTTAATCCCTTTAACCTTGATTTCATATGACTCAATTGTCCTCGTGTGAATGGAAACCAGCCCTCAATCATTTAATTTAAAAGATCATCAACATAATCATTTGGAATCTAATCCTTTTTTTGTTATAAACCAAACTGCTTCTTAATTCTCCTTTCACTTTGCTGTGAAATCCTCATTCTCAGGCAATGACACATAAATAACCTGTCTTCGAGAAATTTGTGTAGCAACTAGTTATATAGAAATAGATCGCTCCTGGATTTGCGTGAGTTAGAGTATATCGTATCAACTGTGTAAATGATATGCACAGAAATACAGAGGGGTGGCATGTGCTTAACAGCTGCAAGAGATGCTTAGAGATGACAAAATGATAAAATATTTTTCATTTGGCTTCCCAACAAGTTTAGAAAGCTGTAACAGATATTTTATGTAAAGACATATATTACAACATGCACAGTAAGCAAGAGTCTTAATAACTGACTTGCTCATTCCCTGCATGCAGATGTAGACTACTTACCATTTGGAAAACTGATAGCATTTTATATAGCCTGCCCAACCTTATTTCCTATTAAAGTTAATAAAAAGTAAAAGGCATGGCCATATAAAACCAGTATTCCACTTCCTGTCCAGTGAGTTACATTAAAACAGTCCCCTGTCCTTGAGGTAATTGTGTGAAGACAGTTTGTAGTCTGAAATGCAGTTGTAATGATTAACCACTGAGAAGAGGCACCGGGTAAGGATCTTGCTCAGTGATTCACTCTGAGACATGAATTACAGCCAGGCATCTTGAGATCAGTAACATCTGTGGATTGAAAATTACAGTAAAACTGTCACTCCTGTACCTGAGGACTGGGGTAGCAAAAGGAAGGGGTGGTTGTGGGGATAAACAGGGAAGTCAAGGTCAGAAAAACAACCTGGAACTGAATCACTTCCATTCCCCTTCCTGCAATACTTTGACGTGAAGATAGATTTAGATTTTAGATTAGATCTAGATTTTATTGTCTTGCGTACTCAAATATAGAAGTACGGGAGTACAGTGAAAAGTGTCTAATATCACACCACACATGGCACCATCTCAGGTAAAAAGGTGCCCAGGCATAAAACACTCAGGGAAAAGTAGTGAAAAAAACGTTTCAAATTTAAGCAATACAGGCCTTCATAGAAGATACATAGAACAATAAAGAAATAAGATGATGGTTAACATTAAAGTCCTTCTTAAAATAAACGAGTAAAATAAAGGAATAAAGTTAGAAGTTAACAGCCTTCAATCAGTGAAACTTGTACAACACTCAAAATTGTTAATATCCCTGGTAAAAGTTCAAAATAACTTTTCACTCCTGATTAATACTGAGAGAATGACATAACACAACACCATATTTTAAAATTAAGTCTCTTTATTATTAACCCTTCAACTAAGGTGTAAAACCACTCTCTATCCAGCCCATCCATGCCTCTTGAAATCTTTCAAAAACCATATTTTAAAAGCTTTGCTGTAACAGACAGACTAAGAGCATTATTGACTAAATGCTATTTTTGTACATAAAATACTTCAAACTGCAAAGGTTTTTCCTTTTACAGTTAATACAACTGGAATCCCAGATTACAGGTACACTCTGCACAGTCCGCTTTGCAGGCATTACATTACTCACTGAAGGCCGAATCCCATCAAGGCTGGGATGCGCCCAGCAGCAAGAGTGCCTTGCCATTCAGAGAACATGAAGCATGAGCCCTGATGATGTTTGTTTGCAGTCTCTCAGGGGGACACACTTGTTCAAAGGCATTTTATTGAGGGACCTGTCATAAGAGAGGGGAAGAGATCATGGGAACTGCAGATGCTGGAGAATCTGAGATACAAAGTGTGGAGCTGGATGAACACAGCAGGCCAAGCAGCATCTTAGGAGCACAAAAGCTGACATCTTGGGCCTATGGCCTAAGATGCTGCTTGGCCTGCTGTGTTCACCCAGCTCCACACTTTGTTACCATAAGAAAGGGGAAGAACAGTTGAGAAGGACCCACTGCCCTTGCTGCAATGCTCCTTTCTCCCAGACACTTGCCCATGGCTAGGTGCAAAGCTTTGGGTACCCAATGGCACTGCTCTATACAGAAGAGCTACTAGTTATAGATTAAACATCAATTTCAAAGGTGGATGGAAAATGTAGAATTAATTGACTAATTAGTATTACAATTCAGTCACGCACTCAACAGGACCTTTGTATTTAATGGGCCCTCTGTTCATACTTAAAATCTCTCTTTGCATTGTCTGTGATGCTAAGTATTAGAGGTTAATATTAATTATCCCCTACTAATTAAGCATTTATTTTAACACAGTAAAATTACAGAAATTATGCCAGAATCAATTTATTAACTTGTATCAGCATTACACACTACAGAGAAAGCTGACACCCAGTGTCCATCATACCTGTTACTGGTGAATAATAGTTTTGCAAAGTTGGGTGGAATACTTGTGGATTGGGAGGCAGGAAGTCAGAACTTGGTGTTTGCAAAATGCTGGGTTAGGGGTGTGTGGTTTGGGAGTGTGGTCCCTTTAAAAGATGATAATGCTTTTTCTGTGCTTAAAGCATTAAATGGATGTCTGTTAGCAGCAGTTTGAAAGTTTGCAAGTACACAGGCAGCACCCAAAGTGAAATATTTGAATCAAGAAGCCATGCAGATAGCAGGCCAAGCAACAGCATTTACCAAGACAACAAGTTTCGAATTTAGCCAATCAATTGAACCAGGCACTCAGATATCAAAAATCAATTAAATTGAAATCTGATGGTTTTGACAACGTGGAACCAATCTGATTCAAAGAAATTGATGTGCCATCGAGGGTATAAAAGAATGGGGCAGTTGAGGAAGGACAGGATGGCTAATTACCACCTGCCACAGTTACCAGCCGCCAGCTCTCAGGGCAGAATCACTGGCTCTCACAGAAACCTCTAAGTCTTAGAGAAAGCACCATCCAAATAATAAAGGCACCCACAGCACAACTAGTGAATATTCCTGACAGCAGGGTCAACGGAGAAGGCACAGAGGATTCTGAACGACACATAAACTAGCTGTAATTTCAAGAGACTAAATTCTGATTTCTTTTATATAAGTGAGTTATTGGAACAGCATACCATTAGAATCTTGTTTTATTCAGGAATAGTTAGTAGTTAGAAGAGGTTAATTCAGTTTGTTAAAAGTTTAGTTAATTTGTTTACCGTTAGAGTTGGATAAATAAATTGTTACTTGTTGATTATAAGGTGAGTGTAAGGGGTTTATTTTATTTAACGACTAGAAGTTCATGAAAGGCAGGTTACACTACTTTTCAGACTCCGAATAGAGTGAGGTGCTCCTCTTTGGCTGTTTCGGTTTTAGTTCACTGAGGAGATTGCAGGTCATCCTCTGCCTTATAACAATTGAAATCAATCTGTTAAAACAGATAGCCTCAACGCATGGCCAAAAGCCATGAGACTGGATTTCCGCCTTTTTTTGGTTCAAATTTGGTAGATGAGCAGAAACCAAAGAAAGTGACGTGTGAATATTTTTTTCTGGCACGCTTTCAGCTCATCCTCATAAGTAATCCAACAAGGGCCAGATTACCCCTTCCTGAAAATAATTTTCCATCTTCTGTTCTGCATTAAAGGCTATAGCCTGATGCTGGAGGTAAGTAGAGGCTAAAATCCTGGACTCACACTTCAATCTCCAACTTCCTGCTTTGCATTTTTTTCTGTTTTAATAGCGTTGCATAGACACAAATAGAAGTCATGACACAGAAATAGACCGTTCAGTTCAACCAGTCATGTTAGCACTTACTGTCCAGACAAACAAATACTCTGAAATGTATTACCTTCCTGTTACTATTTTACTTTAATGAACATTTGCTGATGTAATATGTTAGTTTTTAACAAAAGCAAAAATTCTACGGATTCTGCAAACCTGAAACAAAGACAGAGAATGCTGGAGAAACTGAGCAGGTCTCTCAGCATTTATGGAGAGAGCAACAGGACTAATGTTTCAAATCCAGTATGCCTCTTATTCAGAACTCAGAGCTCTGAGAAATAGTCACAACAATCTGGAAATGTTAAATCTCTCTCTCTCTCTCTCTCTTTCTGCAGATGCTACAGACCTGCTGAGTTTCTTAAACACTTTATATATTAGTTTATAACTAAACTTGGTTTTAGATTTCTGCTAAAAGAGTCACAGCTCACTTTAAGAAAGGGTGTAGGATTTGAGCCCTGCAATAAAGCAGTGGCATAATCAAAGCAATCATCGCTCCATTCATGAAAGTCAAATTTTATGCTTTCTGGAGGATTCTTTTAAGAAATTTGGTACAAATGAAGATAATTTACTTGGAAACAGAAAGGGTAGTCGATGGCAATACACCACTATGGGGCAAACCCTTTCATCAGGATGGCTGCAGCACTTCTTTCATTTCCATTAATTTTGGGTGACATTACTCAGATTGTAGATGTTTAAACGGATTTGTGCTCAACAAAAAAGAATGATGAAGTTGAAGAAAATTAACATTATTGTCAGCGCTGTATAGTTTATCATAGTACTGGAATTGCATATTGATTTCTCTTTGAACTTAAGAAAAACATTTTTTCCCTTGATTATGCTGTCTGTTCAAGAGATTCAAGTCCCTTTCTTTCAATTGGTAAGCCAACAGTACCCTGTCACTTGCTCTGTTTAATTGTGTCTGTCAGATTCTAGATTTATTTCATATTTTGTCTTTCAAACTTTTCAATTGTCTAAGCAAATTACCTGCCTTCATAGTATTTATTTTGTTAAATTATGTGTAAATCAGGATAAGTATTTCAATATTCACCTTTGCAAACAGTGCAACTCATCAAACAGAACCTGCGCTCCGTGATTTTCTATCAATTTTCAACATAAAATTTCACAGAAGCAGGTTATCATCATAGGGCCTTGTCCGCCCAGGGGACTCATGAGTAAAATATACCCTTTAAAAAATCTTACAATTTTGCTTCTTTGTTCCCTTTGAAATTTAACTTATCTTTTTTTGAATTTTCTTCATCAATTTCTCTCCAGGAGTTGTGTTTATTGTGTTACATGCAGTGGGGACAGCAAGAGCAGGATGGTGGCAGGATAACTTGCACCATTTGGAGCTCCTCTGCCCGCCAGTTCCTTTTCCATCTTTTTCTCTCTCCCCTCTGCAGTAAGTATTTTGTTTCTCACACCTTTGCCTGTCCGAATTTTAAATTTTATCCCTACCTGTGGGAAGGAGACAGGTCACAATTGAAGACCACACAAAGCTGAACACGCGAATGCGTACCACAACGGCAGTGGATCTGGCATGGGCTGGAGCAATGGCGCGGTGCACTGGATGATCGAGGGCCGAGCGAGAGCACTGAGTCCTGTGACAGAGCGGTGCGAGTGGGCAGAAGTGATTACCAGGGCAGCAGCTGAGCGAGCCCTTGTTAGACACCAGCACGTAGTGGGAGCATAGCCTCATGCTCTGGGCCCTAAAGATATGGACTAGAACTTAAGTATTGATGGCACTTAGCGCTCTGGACTTTTCACTGTTTTCATGTTCAGTTATTTTCTTTTTTTAACTCTGCAACAACTCCTCTTTTTTAACTCTCCAAGTTTTGTGCCTTGGTATTTGTACCTGAGATGGTGCCATGAAGGCAGCCATTGTAGAAGTGGAGTACCATGAAAATAAAGGATATTCTGATATTCTGATTCTGAAATTAATATCCCTAAAATCAAAACCTTACCTGAGAAGCCATGCTTTTGCCAGTGGCATATACTCCTGAAATTACCAAGTAACATTGCAAGTTGGCATTCTGTTGAATGTCACGGTTTTAATAGCTTCAGTCTCTTCAAATTATCGCTCTCCTGACAGACACAAAACTCTGCTCTGCTGACAAGAATGAACCAATGGTCTTTTTCTTCCAGAGGCTGCATGTCTAGACAGTTATAATACGAATTGCCCATCGCCCAACATACTATTTCCTTATTGCTCCCTCGCAGGAGCTCGCTCACAGAGACAGAGAGTACCACTGATGAATTAACAAATGTTGATACATTGAACACAAGGAAGTTAGAGGATGTAGAAAAGTCAAACATCCTCAACTGCTGAACAAACAAATGCTGGATTCCAATGAATTCAGCCTCCCAATTTACTGCTGGACCAGCATAATGTTACAGCGCTAGATGGTTAGCTGGTGTACTCTCTCAGAAATGACTTGGCCTTATTGAAGAAAGCTTTACCTTTGTACAGCCAGGCTGCCAAGGAGCTGAGAGTAAGAAAAAAGTTCTCAGCCCGGAAATTAGCAGTTGTCTGAGTATCCAACCTTACAATCTGTGCTGGAAGTGAACCACCCACAATATTGGCAAAGGGTTTTGCACTGGCATTCATGATCTATGCATGATAAAGCATGGGCATTTATAAATAGAGATCCCAACTGCTGCAGGTCCCTTATACAAAATTTATGAAAAACAGCTCAAAGCTTACTCCTGGCAATCAATTCACAGAGTCTGCTTCCCTTTGGTGCTTACCTTACCATGCAGGAGTGTGGAGCAGGACTGCATTCTTCCAGATTCACCTAAATTCATAGGACTGCTCTCCTTCCAATTGGTCACTCTTCCCTTTCTGGACTATTCTCACACCGTGGCATGCATTCCTGTCATTGGGGCTTATTCAGCATGCAACAGTGCTGTAGGATTTGACAATCCTGACAGAATAATCACTCTTGTGCCAACATACTCCTGGTATTTGTTGAATGGAGCTGCGGGCTCATGAAGCTCTGCGAGCTGCAATCCATGATAGAGATTTCTGCCAGCATCCTCTTTCAGTGTAGCTCATGTCCCAGGGGGAAACTACTTCCTGGTCTGACTACAAGAGTCTCTTGATCATTTATGGCATGCCAGCAAGAAGTTACAAATTACATTGATGCAACAGATATTATTACAGAGACTAGGAGCAGAATCGTGCTGGCATCTGAGTGATGTGAGTTATGTGTATCAGGATCAGAGGAGAAATCTAGAGAGGCCAATCCCAATGCATCTTTTAATGCCTTTGCCAAGCAGTGAGCTGAGTTTCTCACAAGGCAGTGGTGAGTTGACAAATAAGGGGGATTGTAGCTTGTTAAACACTTTCTAAATGCCACAGCTCGCCTCACTAATGTTCAGCATGTTCACCAAAAGAGCAGAGTCAGAGAATCATAGAGTAATATATCATGGAAACAGGCTCTTCGGCCCAAACTGGTCCATGCTGACCATGATGCCCACTCAGCTAGTTCCAATTGCCCACATTTGGTCCATATCTCCCTAAACCCTTCTCATCCATGTACCTACTGAAATGCTTTTTACACGTTGCTAATGTCCCTGCCTCAACCAGTTTCTCCAGCAGCCCATTCCATATACGCACCACACGCTGCATGAACAAGTTACCCCTCAGGTCCCTCTTAAATCTATCATTTCTTACTTTAAACCTATGCCGTCTAGTTTTCATTTTCCCATCCCTGGGAAAAAGACGATATGCATTCATCGTATCTATGGCCCTCATGATATCATGCACCTCAATAAGGTCACCCCCCATTCTCCTACATTCCAAGGAATAAAATCTTATTCTGGCCAACCTCTCCCTTTCACTCAGGCCTACTGGTTCTAGAAACATCTTTGTAAATCTTCTTTGCACACTTTCCAGTTTAACTATAACAGGGTGACCAAAGCTGTACACAACATTGTGAGTGCACACTCAACAATGATTTAAACAACCATAACATAACATCCCAACTCCTACACTCATTGACTCAATGGATGAAGGCATTAAGAAAATCTCAGAGGGAGTCAGAGTAGGTCTCTCAGCTCACTGCAGGCTGTGAGGAATCTCCATGTCCATCAGCACCAAACAACATCTCAGGTCATAATCCATGGGCACCAACCAGCCGCACCCATTGTTCATGGACATCAGCATCTGACATCTACCCAAACCATTCCAACCATCGTGGCATCTTTCCAATACACTGGCAAGGTGAAGCGGTGGCACAGAGCTATATTGCAGAGTCCATTGACAGCAAGCTTTGAAATGTCACTATGTTTCTGGTGCTGAGCCACGTCAACAGAGTTAGCTATTTAACTACATATAAATCATTATTTCACCTCTTAAATTTAAGCTTCCAACTTGTCGATATTCCCATGGTGCAGTGGTGGAGTCTCTATCTATGAGCCAGAGGCCTGGATTCATGACCCATCTGCTCCAGAGGCGTGTCTTAACATTTCTGAGTGGATTGATTGAAAATACCTACAACTTGTTAATTGCTTACCCAATATATTAGCCTCTAACAAAAATAGAAATTGCTGGAAAAGCTCAGCAGGTCAGGCTGGAGAGAAAACAGAGTTAACGTTTCAGGTCCAGTAATCTTTCCTCTGGAAGGGTTGAAACGTTAACTCTGATTTCTCTCCACAGATGCTGCCAGACCTGCTGAGCTTTTCCAACAATTTCTGTTATTGCTTCCCAACATCTGCAGTTATTTAAGTTTTTGCATTAACTTCTAGGCTGCTGAGGATGATGCAAAACCAGAGAACAAGGAATTCTGAAGTTGGCCAGCTAACCCTTTTTTATAGTTTTTTTTTGCTTTAGAGACATTACAGTATTTATAGATTGTTCTTAGGCACAAGCCCTCATTGTCTTAGGTAGCAAGTTCCTTTTTTACATGAAAACCATACTTGTAATGCACACAGGTTTGCTATATCATAACTTTCAGAATTATAAGGATGTAAAAGTCCACAAAGCATTACACTGGACGTTAGACCACAGCATGTCCAGATTACCCCAAAAAATCTGGGAGATGTTTCAAGTTTAATTATTGGAAATGAATATCAGTCACATCATTAACCAGCAGATATTGGAATAAGTTGTGTTGCAGATGGTCAGGCAACCAAGTTTGGATAGGACTATTGAGTAGACAAAGCCTAAACTCTGCAGCTCATAATGGGATGATCATTCAACTGCTTGTCGTGCTTCTACATGTCGAAGATCCAGCTCGGTTTTATCCTCAATTTGTCTGGCCAACAGCCAGACAACCACACAGCTTTAGGTTTTGATGTGAATGCACCTCTCACACTATTAGCTTGCTCTCTGGCCTTATTTCCTCATAAACCTGTGGAGTTCTTAATTGTGATCTCTCTTCCTGGTCACACTGTAGGTCATAACAGAATGAACAATGTCAACCCTTGCCATGAGGTGATAGCACAGCCTGGTTTGAAATGACAATTAAACAAGGAAAAGAATTTGTTTCACCCCAGCAGCTGAGATATAAGTTGAAATGGAAGTCAAACTGTTGTTTGGTTTCAACTGTTTCAATTGATTTTACACTCAATTTGCTACATGCAAAACAGAGTTTGTTACAATC
Source organism: Stegostoma tigrinum (assembly GCF_030684315.1). Taxonomy (NCBI): domain Eukaryota; kingdom Metazoa; phylum Chordata; class Chondrichthyes; order Orectolobiformes; family Stegostomatidae; genus Stegostoma; species Stegostoma tigrinum. The sequence goes on along the minus strand of NC_081381.1, from coordinate 40,203,790 downwards.
TCACAGCTTGCTTTTTCAAAAAAACCTCTGCCCTATTTAGGAATGTGAAGGGGATGAGGTTGTATCCATGCTCTGTGAGCAGGGGTTTCTGTTATATACTCATTATTGAACTTTCAATGATTAGATTATCCAGACCATCAGGCTGTTGGAAACTGTAATCACCAAGAGACCGGGAGTTAATGCGTTTGTCTATACTAATCCTTCACAATTAAAGCACTAAAACCTCCACTGAAAAACACACAGCTCCCTCTGCAACTCCTATGATGCAACAAGTTGGTTCAAAATGGAGAAGTGTTTTGCTATCAACAACAAATCAACCTTATAAGTGCACTAAATGTGAATGCTCACCACATGCATTTTGCCTGAAGCCTCCTTAAAGAGACACTCCAGGATTTTCAGAATTGAGCCAAATTTGACTTTTCTCTCGAAATATAATTAACAGTTCTTTACTCCAGATCATGGAATGTGGGAATAAAGGTATGCCCTTTAGCCTCTCAACCTTATTCTGTCATTTAGTGAGATGTGGTAAACCATCTCTGTATATCAACATTTACTCAATTTTTGATTAGTAGCAATCTGCCAATATCAGATGTAAACATATTAACCTGACCTGACATTCCTTTTCAAGAAGAAAATTCCTAAATTTAAGTGCATCACAAGTTGAAATGTTTCTGAATGACAGTCGTGAAAAGATTTAGTTCTAATTTAAGTGCCATGTTCCTTAGACTTAGATACCTAAGTCTGCAGAAATAATTTCTATCAACATACATTACCTTTTCAATCTTTCAGCTTTTGTAATGTTATACCGGATTGCCTCAATGCTGATTAATCATTAGCCATTTTGGTGTGAGGAGTAGAAAGGCAAGTTATTATGTAAACGTAGAAAACCTCAGGGTGCTTCAGTGCAGAGGAATCTCGGTGTTGTTGTGCATGAATCAAAGAAAACTAGTATGCCTCTACAGCTGGTAATAAGAGAGGCAAATGTGAACTTTCACATTTATGGTTAAAGAAATAGAATATAAAAGCAAGGAAGTATTGCTGTAAATATACAAGGCACAAGTGTAACCACCCCTGGAGCATATAATTTTGGTCCCCTTACTTGAAGAGAGATGAAGTTATAGTGGAGGCAGTTCAGAAGAGGTTCACTGAATTAATTCTGGAAATGAGGGGTTTGTCTTATAAAAAGAGATTAAACACCAAACTCTCCAGAGTTTGAAAGGATGAGGAAATATATAACTGAGGCATATAAGATTTGATTTGATATATTATTGTCATGTACCCAGATACAGTGAAAAGTGTTGTATTGCATACTAATCACAGAAATCATACCTTACACAAGTACACCAGGATAATAGAACAGAATGCATAATATTGTGTCACAGCTGCGCATAAGGTGCAGAGAAAGATCAGCTGTAATAAGTCTTGTTCATAAGTCTGATAACAGTGGGGCAGAAACTGTTCTTGAATCTACTGGTATGTGAGAAACTTTTGTATGTTCTGCCTAACTGAAGACAGGAGAAGGGGTCCTTGATTATGCTGGTGTAGATTTTGGAAGACTTTCCTCAAACAGGGCAATCTAGAATGAGAGGTCATAGTTTTAAGATAATGCATGCCCACAGACAAAGGGTGATTAACTCAAAAAGGATTAATTGATTATTCAATTAGCATCAATTTAACTGCTAAACAATTAAAATTTGTCAATTATCTCACTTTGAAGATGGAGTCAAAAAAACCAAAGCTAGAGTCAGCAAGCTGGAATTCATTTAAAGGATGCTAGCTCGCAGTGCTTTGTTTGCAGATTGCTTCAAGGGAATTCTGAAGAATGTTGCTTAGAATGTAGTTTTGGTTCTGCTAGTTCAATGAAGAAGATTCAATCTAGAGTCATATAGATATATTGCATAGAAACATACTCTTCGGTCCAACTTGCCCATGTTGACTAGATATCCTCTATTTATCTCATTTGCCAGCATTTGGCCCAAATCCTCTAAACACTTCCTATTTACGGCCCACCCAGATGCCTTTTAAAGTACTCGCAGGAAGCACTATTACAGATTGTTGGCTTCTTTTTAAAGGCTAGGGAATGCCACTTGACCAGCCCTTCTGGTGTTGGAAACTAGTTTCCATCGAGGCTAGGGCTGACATTGTAGAAAAGCAAGTGTCTTTGCCCTATCCCAGAGCTTAAGTGGGAAATTATCAACATATCTTCCTGCAGTGCAGCAGTGACTTGTACTTGCATAGCACCGACACCTGAAGAAGGAGCAGCGCTCTAAAACCTTGTGTCTTCAATAAACCTTTTGGACTATAACCTAATGTTGTGTGATTTCTGACCTTGTCCACTCCAGTCCAACACCAGTACCTCCACGTCCATTGCAAAGAAAGGGCCGGACATTTTAGTGGTTGGAGATTCGTTGGAGCAGTGTGATCTGAAGTACACATCGGGACCATATGATATCCCGAGCTTGAAGAAACCCTGGGAAATTCCTGGGAAATCAATTTTCCAATAAGCAATTCGCCTACATTTGGAACCTACTGAAAAAGTCCATTAAAGTCAAAGAATTTGGAGGGTTCCAACATGCATAAGGTGAAATAGACACTCAGGAAATGTTAGAGGATTTCAAACCTACAGTATCTACTCACTAACAATTCAACTGAACCCCTGATTCACCAGTGAACCCACCCATGCCCTTAAATGGCTCGCTAGCAACACAATCTCCCCCCCCGACTAAATTCAACCTACCAACCTAACCTTGCTGGATATGTCCTGCCTCTATTGACTCCCAAACTGAAAAACCAGCTGTCTATTATCTACCTGAACACCCTTGAACCAACACCTCTCACTTTTCAGACCAAACACAATCCTCACCATGATCTAGATCCAGCCCTGACATTTCTCCATGCCTCTAAGGTCCCTGATACATATCAATGTGGAGCCATTGTTCCCCAGATAGCCCGACCTCCCTCAATGCAGTCACCACTCCCCACTGATGTGATCTTCCACATGTCCAGAAACCAACGGTCTCTCCTCCAGTCTGACTGCCCCCAGACAAGTAAGCCTGTACCACCCATTAGACCGGACACCATGCGACATTAACTGACACTCTACACTGATATCTCACCCCTGACATGACTGCTCATCCCACCACTGGCTTGACATGCCCATCCCTGTACACAACAATGCCCCACCCACCCAATGAAGCCAATAGAAACCATTATCCTGCCGAGCAGACCCAACACCCTTAATCCCTACTCTACCCTAACCACTCCCTTGTTACCGTGGCATATTACCCACTTTATACACACCAACTTCATTCATCTGACACCTGTCAACTTTACTCACCTGGCACTCGACCTAACTGGCACTGTAAGCAATGCACCCACCTGGAAATCCATGCACCTTAAACTCTACAGTCACACCCATCTGATCCAGCTCTCACAATACTCATCTCACTGATCTGACTCCCTAACTCCTTAAGCCACTGTCACTCTAACTTCACACCTACTTTATACATTTGCCCTTTCACAAGTAGTGTCTAAGTTACTGGTTGTGCTGCTGGATGTTTATATCAATAAGAACACAGCTGATTGACTGCTTCACATTATGCTGCGGCTTTTAGTAAGATTTCATCGTTCTGGGTTTAAAGATTTCTGGATAGTTCTGTCATAGGCTTTCTAAAAACAACAATGTTGTTTCTCTGTACTTCTTGCTCGGGTTTCACCACCGTTTTCAATCATCAAAGTCACATTCGGGAATCGTGTGCAAACAAAATAGTTCTTTCCCCACCTGGACAGAGTTTCCCTGCTCCTTCACAGACAAAATGAATGTTTTCCCACCTTCCATGGTCTAAAATAAATTGTGTCACCCATCCCTGATGAGCTCTTAAAGATAGTGGAATCAAGGGTTATGGGGATAAGGCAGGAACAGGATACTGATTGTGGATGATCACCCATGATCATAATGAATGGTGGTGCTGGCTCGAAGGGTCAAATGGCCTCCTCCTGCTCCTATTGTCTATTGTCTATTTTCCAAATATACCTCTGTGGCTAAAATCTTAATAAGTTTTTTGTTCAAATTTTCAGTTTAAATTATATATCTCCCAATGTTATGATAATTTTACAACTCTTCTGTCTTCTTCTGTCAGGCACAGTTTTCTAAAGGTTTTCAATTGCCCTTCTGTCATTGTAAACTTGTTCCATGACATTCCTGATGTCGAACTTGCTATAAATTAATTTAGAGCCCATTGGCTTTGAAACTGCCTTGTGAAGTGCATTGCTATGATGACAACATTCATCAGTAAATGAGACAACAAGGTTTAGAGCTGGATGAACACAGCAGGCCAAGCATCATCAGATGAGCAAGAAAGCTGATGTTTCTTCATTTTCTGAAGAAAGGTCTAGACTTGAAATGCTAGCTTTTCTGCTCCTCTGATGCTAGCTTTTCTGCTCCTCTGATGCTGTTTGACCTGCTGTGTCATCCAGCTCTACCCCTTGTTGTCTCAGATTCTCCAGCATTGCAGTTCCTACTATCTCTATTGATCAGTAAATGTTCCTTTTTATTTCTATCCTTCCTGGCCTGGTTCTTTGCATCTCTATTCTTCTTCTTTGCAGGGACCTATATCTATATTCTGAGAGCTCCTAAACAGTTGCTTCCTAGCTGAAACACAAATTGAGACTGATCCTTCAGATCTTTTCTTCTAAAAATTGTGAACCTGCCAAGTGTGTCTTAACAGGAAGAGGTGCTTGCCTTCACAACTGATATAGTTTATTGCATGATGGCAATAGATTCAAGTAAATATGTGTACAAAGGGGGATGGGCTTAGATTAGCTTAGAGGTTGGCGCAACATCGAGGGCCGACAGGCATGTTCTGCACTGTATCATTCTATGTTCTAACTTCAGGAGCCAAAGATGGCACCTCTGGCCCTACTGCAGTCTCGAGCTGTACTCCTCAAGTCTGCACTCAGGTCTATGTGACATCATCTGATTGGGCAGAATCTAATGCAATCTGCAACATTAACTCTTTGAGAACCATTACATTATACAACATATGTCAAAACAAGTTAAACAAGAGGTGCTTGAATTGAGCCAGAATATAGCTATTGACCGGAATCAGAAAGGGCTGTAGCACAATTGTTCAAAGGGCAAAAAAAGCACAAACATTAAGTGTCAAGCAATAAAGCAGTCTTGGAGCATTTTGTTGGGGAATCTGGATATGTTGTGTGCCTCTAATTGTTGGCTGGAGACGTTGGAGTACAGCTTATGAATTGTAATTCACTGCAGGGAAATAGTACACTGAAAGACACCAGTTGTTTGGCAGTAGAAGAATACGGAGGTGGAAAAACACGAATCAAATGTTAATTGGCTGACTGAGGAACATGACATGGATTGATTCATAGAGTGCAAGAAAGAGCAATTGGTCATCAAGGACATTGACTAGAGAGAAATACAAAGGTGCAAAAGTGTGAAAGATGGAGAAAGATTACCTCAAGGTTGATGGCAGAAAAAAAAAGATGTGATTTTATACAGGTTATTTAATTGAAAAACAGACATAGATTTACAAAGAAGGCCAGAAGGAGAGAGGCAGCAACAGTGATGAACAGAATATTGGAGAGGGAAAAGGAAAGGTTGATCCATGAATTGTGTCAGAGCAAAAAGATTGATTTATATAGCTAGCTCAAATCAGAAGAGCTAAAGCTAATGTACAGTTGATGTCAGGGGAGACAAACAGATCAAATTGCAGAGAGAAAGGAACATATTGACAGAGCCTTGTAACATTTCAACACTTTAACTGCACTGATTTATAGAAAATACCAGAGCTGGCTGAAAATAAGAGGTGGACTGACAGGAATGACATGTCAGAGAAAAGGAGAGACAAGCAGAATGATTCCTAAAGGTTTCTCTGTGACAGACTCACAGAGGAAATTAGGTAGCTAGACGAAAACAGATAGTGATGGAACGTAACTGATACACAGAAATGGTGAGTGATGAGAAGCACTTCACACATGCAAGTAATTTGTGTGACTTTAGATTCAGGTGAGAAAACTTTTATCCCTGAGGCAGAAAATTGTGCTTCAACCCCACTTCTGGACTGAACATATAATAATCTAAACAAACACTTCAAAAGCAATACTGAATCAGAATCCCTACAGTGCAAAAAGAGGCCATTCAGCCTATCAAGTCTGCATTGGCCCTCCAAAGAGCATTCCCCCAGACCCACGCCCCATCCCTGTAAGCCTCCATTTCTAACGGCTAATACCCCTAGTCTGCAAATTCCAGCACGGCCAATCCACCTGACCTGCACATCTTTGGACTGTGGGAGGCAACTGGAGCACTTGGTAGTAACCCATGCAAATATGGAGAGAATGTGCAAACTCCAGACGCAAGGCGGGAATTGAACCCAGGTCTCTAATGGTGTGAGGCAGCAATGCTAACCACTGAACCATCCTGCTTCCTTGTCAAAGGTGCCATCTTGCAGATGAGACATCAAACTCCATCCCAAATTACCATTTCACCAATAACCTCCCCTCCATGATAAGGTCAGAGTGGGGATGTTCGCTGATGATAACATAATGTTCCGCAACTTTTACGGCTCCTCAGATACTGAAGTAGTCTATGTTCAAATGTAACAAAATCTGCACAATATCGAGGCTTGGACTGACAAATAGCAAATACATTTGCATCACATAAATGCCAGGAATTGACCATCATCAATAAGAGACAATCTAACTACCACCGCCTGCCATTCAATGGTGTTACCATCAATGAACCTCCCACTATCAACACCCCGAGCGTTAAACTTGACCAAGAACGCAACAGGACCCACCACATAAACACAGTGGCTGCAAGAGAAGGTCATTGACTAGGAAGACTGCAGTGAATAACTCATCCCCCGACTGCCCAAAGCTTGTCCACCACTTACAAAGCACAAATCAGGAGTGTGATGGAATACTCCCCACTTTCTTGGATGAATGCAGCCCAACAACTCTCAAGAAGCTTTTCACCATCCAGGACAAAGCAGCCCACTTGATTGGCACTGCATCCATAAGCATCCACTCTCTCTGCCATCAACAATCATGAGTAGCAGTGTGTACTATCTACAAGGTGCCCTGCAGAAAGTCACAAAAGATCTTCAGACTTCCAAACCCATGACTACTTTCATCTAGAAGGACAAGGGCAGCAGATACATGGGAACACCATGACCTGCTAGTTCCATCCTGACTTGGAAATATGTTGCTGTTCCTTCACTATCCCTGGATCAAAATCCTGGAATTCCCTCCCTAAGGGCATTGTGGGTCAAACTACAGAAAATGGACTGCAGTGGTTCAAGAAGGCAGCTCATCACCATGTTCTTGAGGACAACATTCACGCCCCTGAAGAAGGATCTAGGCCCAAAACATCAGCTTTCCTGCTCCTCTGATGCTGCTTGGCCTGCTGTGTTCATCCAGCTCTTCACCTTGTTACTTCATGAGTGAAAAAAAAGACAAGTTAAATCAAAGGCAGCACTAAAGCAAAGTAAGAGTGACAACAGAGAGGCATTAACAGCAATCTAAACGTGACGTTTACACTTTTTTAAGGATGTTCAGGATCTAGTTGCGTGCCTGGATCTTCACTGTGTATTTGACACATGACTTACCCTAGAATTGCATTATGTTCTAACTTGGGAGATAAGTGGGATCATAAGTTTGATTCTGAAATATGTTTCAGTGATAAGGCAGACTTATACTAAAACTTTTGTGTGTCCTATTTCAATTTCATAAATGACTTAAACAAGGCAAACTCAAAAATGTTAGTAAGACTATCAGCTTGCCTCAATAATGCACTTTTCCATCAGATTAGGTGGTCTTATTCCTTTGAATATTTATGATCTGGATGTTAATCAAATCCCAGATGAAATAAGTGCAGAGAGGTGGGTATCCATCAACAAGCCACCCCTATTTACTTGTGCACAGTACAATAGCTGCATCCAGCCAGCTCAGAGTCAGTCCCCTGAACTGAGGAGAAACTAAATCCCCTATTTATATTGGTCACCCAGGGCTTCCTGATTGACTCAGGTTAATAACCCTAATCAAGGATCTCATAGCCAACAAGCTCCACATGGTTCCAGTAACTATGCTGGATATTTGATGGAATCACTAGCTTTTCCACATATCAATAGAAAACAGATCTAGTCAAACTGTGTTGTTGAAATATTTTGACTCCATATGTGCTCCTGAGATGCTGCTTGGCCTGCTGTGTTCATCCAGCTTCACACTTTATTATCTTGACTCCACAACAGTTGCCTTTTCCCAGAATGCGGAGAATTGCATAAAAAATCTTTACTCTTCTATGCTGTCTTGTTAAGGACCATGTTACAAAACTGTATGAGCACTAAAAGAAAAAATAAAGGGCTTTGATTCACAGGGACCTTATCACTTTACTCAGAAACATCTCAAAGAACTTTACATGTAATAACTTATTTCAAGTGAGGTTAATCTATAAGAAATGAGAGGAAGCATTTTGCAGATAAATGCCACAAGTGGAAAAGAGATGAAGGGATAGTAAATCGAATTTTGTAACTCTTGGTTAGGAGTGTAACAATTAACAGAACTTCCTGTTCTTTTTGCAACAGTACCACAAGATCCTCAGTGCCCAGGTCAACTAGAGTGTAAGGGTCTTGACTTTATGTTTCACCCAAAGAACTTGAGCACCATAAAATGACTTTTTTTCAATAGCACTCTGAAGTGTAGAGAATGTTACAGAAAGAAAATGGTGGTCACAACAGAGTTCTGAAGAATAGTCATTCCTGACTCAAAGCATAAACTCTGTTGCTGTCTCTACAGTTGCTGCCAGATCTACATTCTCTGTTTTTGTTTCAGATTTCCAACATCTGCAGTATTTTGCTTTCACCGAAAAAAAAAAATTGCACATGCTTTCAGAACAATTCTAAAAGAAACAAATTCAAACTCAGTTGTTCATAATGTTGCTAAATATTAAAATAAAACACTATTTTACTCAGTCTAAAATTTAATCAAATATTGAGCCACATAAGGGAACTGTCAACAATAACAGACTTTGAAAGAAATGAAATTATATATATTGGACAGCCATGTAATTATATTAATATCAATATGAATAGACTCATTGATAAAATTCAGTAATACTTGTATGCTCCTTTGCTACATGTTTTAGCTTCGATTTATTGCTATACTGAATGGTTAATCATTTCCACAGCCTGATAAGCTGATTTTATCATTTTAATAAGTTTTCATTATTAATTTTCAGAATAGTTTCTCTGTCATTAATAAACTTCATTTAATGGAAAATGACACCTACTACCTGTAAAATGACTTTGTCAATAACACATCAATGGCCTGTTATTTAAGACATTCTGACTCAATCTGTGCAAAATCATAAGTGCAACATTTTGGGGCCAATTTTAACTCAATACATCTACTGGAAAACAGGCAATTAAAATTGCCCAGGTTATTCACTTTCCCTGGCGTTTCCAACAGTTGGAAGTAGCCAACTTTAACCTGCACCCCTGACAAGCAGCCAGGGTATTCATTCAAAGCAGTTGGGATTCTTTCTCATATGTTTGTGTCAGGTCCAATGATGCTACCAGTACTCAGCTGTAATTTTATCTTAGCTACTGGAGTGGGAATCAGGAGTTGAAAGTTACATACTAAAAGAGAAATGTTTTTGAACTGAATCTAAGCCCATACCTTTAGTGAGACCTTTATTTTAATTAAAAGCTCCATAACCCACCCCACTGACTACTGTCTCCCCATATTTATGCAATAAATGTTTTATTAACCAGTACTTGTGGGACTAGGAATGTGCTCATTGATCAAATATTTCAGTTGATCAAGAAGTTCACATAATCAATGTAAAGACACGCACTAAGTAATAGAAATGTAGTATAGGGGGTAAAAACATTACTGTTATATTTTGTTTACAGCATTTATCACTTAAATAATTATGCAACTTTGCTTTAAATAAAACTTGCAGGCAGGGAGCTTTCTTACTCACACCCTAAACTGACTACTCAGACATCGCAGCAGATCACAGTATTTGAGGAGAAATTGACTCGAAATTGAGTCAACTGTTGATATTTCATGTGGCCATTCAATTGAACAGCAATAAAATAAAAACTATAATAACTGGACAGAATAATGCAGTAAACTTTACAGCATTTTAGATATATAATTTTTGTTGGTTTATCAAGAATGCTAATTCATAAGGTGCCAGTTAAAACAAAGTTTGCTGTACAACCAATTCACCCCCAATTAACCGTAAATTAATATATCAATCAAAAGTTCCCTCATTCCATAATGTCTCAGGAATCATTTCAGATAACAGTGAATAAACCAGGGAAGCAAATCCAGGATTGGAGCTAGCCTCCGTGGCTAACAGAACTTCATTGGGCAATCCCAGCAAATAGTCTCACATCTCTCTGCTGCCAATCGATGGCTGCAAGGACAGAAAACATTCTAACCGTTCTTGTCAATTTCCTGCTTAGGATATTGGACAATTAGGCGAAATGAGGTTTGGGAATTACAACAATCCGAGCCCCTACCAATTCTATTTTCATTCGGCCATCTCCCCTATCCCCACATCTACCTCACCTTTGTTGATCATCATTGCCCTTAATGGACTCAACATGTAAATTAATCAATTAGAGATTTGCTGGTGGTGATTAATAGGTGAAACAAAAAAGTAGCATGGGTGATTTGGTGGTTGGAAAAAGAAACAATTAGTTGTGCAAAAGAATACTTCTGAATATATAAGAAGAAAACAACAATCTTGAGCAGAATACCTCCAGCAGTGGGTCAGATTCAAATTTAGGCCACAGCCCTGTCATCATGCACCAGCCTACAATTAACATCCAACCTTCTATATTTACAATACCAACATCAGAATTCAGCATAGTTTACAAAGCCTTTTTTCAGGTGGGGTATTCTTTGACTAGTCCATTCATTAATCCAATATTCACAGCCAAACCGTCTGCATTCTCTCCTTTTTAAAATCTCTCCAAGCATCAAACAACTGGAATTTTAAATTCCCTGCTACCTAAGCTTCCCTGTGTCATTCATATTATACAACTGCACTGGTAGATGCAAACTACATTGAAATAAACGCAAGAGAAAGTCTATTTCATTTAGAAGGTCTGTTTTGGGGCCTTGGACAATGAGGAAAGATGGTGTGGAGGTGCTGGTATCGGACTGGGGTGGACAAGGTCAGAAGTCACATGATACCAGCTTGTAGTCCAAGTGGTTTATTTGGAATCACAAGCTTGCAGAGTACTGCTGCTTTGTCAGGTAAAGTGAAAGGAAGCATATAGGTACATAATTTATAGGCAGGGAGATCAAAAGATCACACAAATGGTCTGAGTGGAGTGTCGACAGGCTGAATAACAAGTCTCTGCCAGTGATCAAAAATGTCAGATGGTGTGAGTAAAGTGTCAACAGCTGAATAGCAAATGAAGGGATGACCAAAAATCTGATTAGTTGAAGCAGAGAGACAGTTACAAAAAATATTAAGGTAATTACAAAAAAATTAAAAGAAGGTGGTGATGGAGACAAATCAAATGGCTGGAATAACATGGTAGGTACAAGAGTTGCATGCTGATGGTCTAATCAAAGTAATAAGTAATCCAAAACAGTAAAAACTCATTAAGGTAGTGAGACCATAACAATTTATCAAGGAGCTGGTGTCAAAACAGGACAGTAAAGAAGATTTTACAGATACAGAACAGTGTGGTGGGGTCGTTGTAGCACAACATGGAGCCAAGATCACAGTTGAGGCTGTCTTCATGGGTACGGAACTTGACTATCAGTTTCTGCTCAGCAGTTCTGCGTTGTTGTGTACCTTGAAGGCTGTGAAGGAGGAATTGAGTAGGAAAACATCAAATCTTCTGCATTTGCATGAGAAGTTGCCATTGAGAAGGGAGGAAGTGTTAAGAATGACACAGGAATAGACAGGGGTGTCAATGAGAGAATAGCCCTTGTGGAATGCTGACAGTGAAGGGAAGGGGAAAGTGTTTGGTGTTGGCACCTTGCTGGAGGTGGATACATTACTATGCCTGAGACCTGGCCTAATGAGGGCAACTCCATTCGGCACATGAGTGATAACCCAATTGAACAAGAATAGCACAATGCTAAATTTTATAGTGTTGCCCCTCTTACATCTGGAGAATGGACCTGACAAAGACCACATCAAAACATCTTGAGCATTCTTACATAAAATTAAATGCATCACCTCTTACTGTTCTCAACCTCAACATCACAGGATTGCAACTTTTTTCTTCTTGTTCATAGCAACCAATTTCTTTCATGATATTTTGAGCTTATGTCTTTGAAGACAGCTCAGAGCTGTCTAATGTAGAATCACATGATTTCAAAGCACTAAATGGCTGTGACCTTATCACTGTTAGATTAACAAGGTTAATAATTGGAACCATGGCTGGGTGGATCTCCTTGCTGATTTGGATTATTTTTGATTTGGATTATTAACCTAGGCCAATCAGAGATCCCTGGCTGACATATATTAATAGGAGATTTGGCAAGTCTCTTCAGTCCAGGAATTGGCTTTGTGTTGATTGGTCAGAGCTTATGTATTGTGCATATGTAAATAAAGAGTTATGTGATATCAACCTCTGGGCAGTTATTTCACAGGTAATGGTTCTGAAAAAATCTGAGCAATTTGAAATATGATTTATACAGATAATTACTTGATCTATAAATTGGATCAAATATCAATTTCTCAAAGGAGCCACAGGTCTCACCTTTCCGACACGGGGGGAAAAGCATTGAAAACTCCACTCTACAACTCAGACTTCTTATATTTTAAATTTTTGAGTCTTTTGTAGGTATTTTTAATGGCAAATGAAAACAAATTTAGGTGTGTACAAACAGTTAAATGTCCAAAAGGAGATTGCGGTCAGGACTTCAACAACAACCCATCACATGAAGGTTTTACATGAGGAATACAGATCTTCTGATACAAATTGAATATTATCTGCAGTTTAATCCAAGTCATTCCGATTTTAACAGCCTACGTGCCGAACTGCATGTCAACAGGGAGCACTTCAGTATCTGTGATGTCTGAATGTTGTTGGACTTAGTGCAATCATCAGCAAAAAACTTGATTTCTGACCTGATGATGGATGGGACATCACTGATGAAGCAGCTGAAGATGCTTGGGCTTTGGACTCTACCCTGAGGAACCCCTGCAGAGATGTCCTGGAGTTGAGGTGGTTGAACTCCAATTACTACAACCATTTTGTTTTGTGGCAGGTATGACTCTGACCACAGGAGAGCCTTCCCCTGATTTTCATTGATTCCAATTTCAGTAAGACTACTTAAGGATATATTTGGTCAGATGGTCCTTTGGTCTCAACTGCAGTTTCTCTCATTTTGCCTCTCGAGTTCAACGATTTTTACCTGCATTTGGTCCACAACTATAATGTAGCTAGGAGATCAACAGTTATGGCAGAACTCGAACTGAGTATCGGTGAGCTGGTTATTACAGAGCAACAGCCATTTAATAGCAATGGTGATGGCCCTTTCAATCACTCTGGACTGAGAGTAGACTGATAAGGCTGAGAGGGGATGTGGAACTTGAACAGTTCATCAACTTTACCAATACCTTTCACCCCAACTTCAAAAAATCTCCAGTAACTGTCTCAGCATCAACATCTATTTCAAACTTGCCAGTGCCCATAGTTACATTGGCTGCACCTCCTCTCACCCACCCTCCTACAAGAGTACACTCCCTCACTCCCAATCCCTCCACCTCTGCCACATCCACTCCCAAAATGGAGTGTTCCACTCCTGGACATCCCAGATGTCCTCCTATTTCAAGGACCACACCTCCCGCCTTTCATTGATACACAATGCGCTCAACCACATCTCTCATATTTCCCACACTACTGCCCTCACGCCCCTTGCTCCCAACCAAAATAACGACAGAATCCCCCTGAACCTCACCAATCACTCCACCAACCTTCGCATCCAGAGTATCATTCTCTGCCACTTATGCCAACTACAATACAACCCCACAACCAAAGAGATATTTCTCTCTGCCTTTCATAGGAACCGCACGCTCTGTGACTCCCTCATCCACTCCACACCTGGCACCTATCCCTCCGACCTCACGTGGTGCTATACCTGCCCCTTCACCTCCGTTCTCACCTCCGTCCAAGGTCCAAGACAAATTCTCCAAATCCAACAGGGGTTCACCTGTGCATCCTTCAACCTGGCTTTCTGTATTTGTTGCTCATGATGTGGCCTCCTCTACATCGGTGAGACCAAGTGCAGACTTGGTGACCAATTCAAGGTGCATCTGCACTTCTTATGCTACAATCAACAACACCTTCTGGTTACCAACCACTTTGACTCCCCCTCCCACTCCCTGGGTGACATGTCCATCCTGGGTCTCCTCCAGTATCACAATGACGCCATCCGCAAATTGGAGGAGCAGCACATCATATTCTATGTTGGAAGCCTACAGCCCGATAGCTCAACATAGAATTCAAAATCTCTCCACCCCCGACCTCATCCCATGCCCAACCCTCCTTCTCATCCCCACCTCCTTGGCCTGACACAACCTGTTCATCCTCTCTCCCACCTATCCGCACCTCCCACTTCACTGACCAATCCTCACATGCACTCACCTATTATCATCCCACCTAACTGCTCCAGCCCCACTCCTCTTGTCTATTTATTTCCTAGCTCCGTTCGCCCTCCCCATTTCTGATGAAGGGCCCCGACCTAAAACATTGACTTTCCTGCTCCTCTGATGCTGCCTGGCCTGCTGTGTTCCTCCAGTTCCACACAATATTGACTGAGGGCTGAGACAGGGATGGAACAGAATACATTGCTCCACAAAGAGTTGGTACGGACTTGATGGGCACAATGGCCACCTTCCATGTTTCAAATAGCTGTAGCTCTGAGTTTCTTACCTAAACCCTATTAATTCCTGCTGACAGAATCCACATTCCAACTGATTTCTTATACAGTAATTAGATCCCTGCTGGCGACTACCTCCATGTCAGCTATATTATGAAGAGATCCAACGCCGCAAATCTGCTGTTCCTTGCTCCTCCCTGTTCGAATATGTGTTATTGATACTATTCATGCAAGGAACAAAAATCTCCACTTCCAAATTTCTCAGACCAGCATGAGGTCAGACATATAAAGACACAAAGCTACTTCTTTACTGACACTTATTTAGTGAGAATGTGGGATAAGGTGGCACGGAGCCTCAATGGTTAACATTGCTGCCTGACAATGCCAGGGACCTTGGTTTGATTCCATCCTTTGGCACCCAACAGTGGGGGAATTTGCATGTTCTCCCCTTGTCTGCGTGGGCTTCCATTGGGTGCTCTGGAGTCCTCTCACTATCGAAAGATGTGCAGGTTAGGTGGATTGGCCATGGGATATTACCCATAGTGTTGAGGGATGTGTAGGTTAGGTGGATTGGCCATGGGAAATTGTCCATAGTGTTCAGGGATGTGTAGGTTAGGTGGATTGGCCATGGGAAATTATCTACAGTGTTGAGGGATGTGTAGGTTAGGTCGATTGGCCATGGGAAATTACCCATAGTGCTCAGGGATGAGTAGGTTAGGTGGATTGGCCATGGAAAATTATCTATAGTGTTGATGGGTGTGTAGGTTAGGTGGATTGGCCATGAGAAATTACCCATAGTGTTCAGGGATATGTAGGTTAGGTGGATTGGCCATGGGAAATTACCCATAGTGTTCAGGGATGTGTAGGTTAGGTGGATTAGCCGTGGGAAATGCAGGGTTACAGGTATCGGGTGGGTGGGGTGGGTTCTGGATGGGATGCTCTTCAGAGGGGTGATGTGGATTTGTTGGGCTAAACAACCCTTTTTCACACTGTACTGATGTTAAGGAACATGGCCCATGATTTTGCCATGGGGAAAGAACCAGAATTACAAGTCAAAAGACATCCAACTCAGAGGCTGGATATGAAATAAATGATGGCTAGAATATCTTAAAAAAGAATGGGCGATTACGGTTCTAAGACATTTAACTGGTGAGGATAGTTTTATAAAAGGTGTGCATTATTTCCTTTGGAAAGGGCTTTGATGCAACCTAATTTAATGATCACAAATTTATTAAATGAAAAGTATAAATTATGCTGTTAAAGCTAAACTTGTGCAATATTGACCTCAGATTAATTTATTTCAGCTTGATATCATGAAAATGTTCCGGAATTTAAAGTAATTTTTTTTATATGGGTGTTCTTGTGAAGCAAATTACAGTGTTGATCCTAACCCTTACCATGTAGCCTTTCACATAAAAGATGACAATTTGACTGAAGTATCAGTGAGTCATTAATCTGTGAGAAGACTTGTCCACACACGTAGGACAAGGGGAGTGGATATTGAGAAAAGTTAGCAAAGCTATTGTGTGCTGAAAATTTTATGTCATGGGCTTTTTATACTTTTAAATGCTTCTGCACTTAGTCCTTGCATCCAATTCTGTTCTTGAGATAGTCAAGATTTTTAATCTCCAATTGCGAAGCATTTCTATTGACAACTTGCCAAATTAAGAACAGTTGTATTATTAAATAATAAATCAGGTCTTTAAGGCTCTGAAATTATGCTCCCCTAGAATGTGCAATTATCTGCATAATAACCTCACAGTTTAACTAATCATATGTCATATTTTCACTGGAATAATTACAGATGGCCAACAAATTCTGGCCTTCCCCATGATGCCCACAACCTGTGAAAGAACTACACAAAAATTGGAGAAGGTATACTGAATTTTGTCAGGCTTTTCGAAAATATTGTCTAGCTGAATTAACCCTGATGAGGACATTGCCACTAAATTTTTTGTGATGCAATCATGGGCAACTTCAAGCCAAAGCATCATAGGCAAATTCCCAAGACACCAAGAACTGGATGGCTGTGAAAAATAACTACGAATTTATACTTCCATGAGTTTGCAGTTGAAGATATTGTTGCACAGAAGACAGAGGAAGCATATCATTTTGTTATGTTTTACATAGGAGTGCTAGGAATGGTACTAACAGGCCATGCAATGAGTTGATTCTGTTTTTCAGGTGTATAAGGGGCATGGCATCAATATCCATTTTACTGGATAGTAATTCAGCTCACGGCTAAAGATGTTGTGCCTGATTTGTACATGGTATATCCCCCACGTCTGTTCATTAGAAATGACAGCTGTTGAAAGACCCATGTGCCAAAATGGGGCTGCTCTTAACAGAGTAGGTGCCAGGCTTTCATTGTCATGTTTTCCAAGAATCCATACGTCCAGGACTCTGCAGTCACCCTGACAGCTGCCAATGGCTGTGTTTGGCACCGACTCCGACTCCTCTCATGTCCTTACCTGAAAGCTGCTGCTGGTAAGGCAGGTGGCTGAAGATTAAATTCCTCCATCAAGCGAGTTCCTGTGGAGACAGTACTCCAAAAGTCATCTGAAGGAATTCCTCGGCCAAACTAACAATTTTCAAGTACAATTCTGCAACACTAACTAGCTTCTTAGAATTAAACATTACAGAACTTTGCACTTTTGGTAGGCTTGGAAATAGCATTACCATGTCATTGAGCATCGAAGGTTGTGGGGTGACCTTGTGGAGGTTTATAAAATCATGAGGGGTATAGGTAAGGTGAATGGTTAGTGACTTTTCTCATAGATAGGGGAAGATTTCAAGACCAGAGGGCATATTTTTAAGGTAAGAGGAGAAAGATTTAAAAAAAACACGTGAGGGGCAACTTAGCTTACACTGAGATTGGTTCTTGTGTGGAATGAACTTAAAGAGGAATTGATGGATCCAGGTACAATTACAACGTTTGAAAGAAATTTGCTAAGTATATGAATAAGAAATGTTTGCAGGGAGATGGTCCAAGCGAAGACAGGTGGAACCTTTTCTGAAGAAGGGTCTCGACCTGAAACGGCAGCTTTCCTGCTCCTCTGATGCTGCTTGGCCTGCTGTGTTCGTCCAGCTCTACACTGTGTTATGACAAATGGAACTAGTTTAGTTTGGGATTATGGTTGACATGGACTCATTGGGCATGAGGGTCTGTTTTCGTACTGTATGACTTTATGTCTGCACTCCAAAAATGTGAGCTTAAACTATATTTTACACATTTACTTCAATTTCATTACTTTCCTCTTGTTTAATCATTTACTATACCACATTGAATTTGACTGATTTGGAGGCCTTCAGTGACTCAATAGAAGAATGCAAATCCAGTTGTGATCCGTGTTCAGTTCACAGGCAAAACTTTTCCATTTTCTTCTTTTCAGTTTGGCACCAGGTATCATAAAAGCAAAGCCACGACAGCCTATCTAGGAAAGACACTCACCAGGTTAAGTACCAACCTGATGTGCACGTCATGGCCAAGCAGATTTCTTGGTCAGTCAGATCCCAGCAGAGCTGACTTCTTTCTCATTTGGGATATCTCCCTTTATGTGTCAAAAGTTACAGGTATGCCATTGGCCTCACCTCCATTAACAGAGTCTGGTTTAGTCCGTGAGCCAAGTGCATGTTCCTGAGTGCCCTTGCTGCAGGATTTGAGTGATAGCTTCCAGTGCAGCCCCTCAGCAAGCAGAAGCATCCTGTAAGCGGAAAGGTGGAAAGGTGACATGCCTGAGGGTTTTTGGAAAATGGCATACGTGTATGTGCGTTTGCTTGCTGAGCTGGAAGGTTAGTTTTCAGACGTTTCGTCACCTTTTTTTTATTTGAAAAAATATACTTTATTCATAAGATGTACAAAAAATAAAACATATTTATACACCTACCCAGTCATGCAAAGCCGCTCCGGGTTACCCAGGAGGTACGTACACCAACTAAAGGAAAAAAATAAACAAAGAAGAAAAAAGACAAAGCAAAGAAAATACCCCGGCAGTCGTCTCCCCGCACAGTCCCCGTTGGCCCCCTGACCAGTTGGGGAAGGCGCCAGCTGGGCCCAGTTACCAGATAGGGCCCTTTTTTCCATTCTGGACGAGGGGTTTCAAACGGTGGTCTTTCCCCACCCGGCCTTGGCGGTGGCTGCCCCAAGCTTTAGAGCATCCCTCAGCACATAGTCCTGGACCTCAGAGTGCGCCAGTCTGCAACACTCGGTCAGGGTCAGTTCTTTCAGCTGGCAGACCAGCAAGTTGCGGGCAGACCAAAGAGCGTCTTTCACCGCATTGATGGTCCTCCAGGCGCAGTTGATGTTGGTCTCGGTGTGCATCCCGGGAAACAGCCCGTAGAGCACGGAGTCCCGCGTCACGGAGCTGCTCAGGACGAACCTCGACAAATATCACTGCATCCCCCTCCAGACCTCCTGCGCAGAGGCACACTCCAGAAGGAGGTGATTGACAGTCTCGTTCCCCCCCCCCCCCCCGCAGCCGCCTCGAGGGCAGCGTGCGGTGGCGCAGAGATTCCAGGCGTGCATAAAGGATCTCACTGGCAGGGCCCCTCTCACCGCCAGCCAAGCAATGTCCTTGTGCTTGTTTGAAAGTTCTGGCGATGAGGCATTCTGCCAAACGTCTTTGGCAGTCTGCGTGGGGAACCACACGACGGGATCCACCCTCTCCTTTTCCCGAAGGGTCTCGAGGGTATTACGTGCTGACCACTGCCTGACGGCCTTGTGGTCAAAGGTGTTTCCCTTCAATAATTTCTCCACGAAGGACAGGTGGTACGGAACGGTCCAACTACTCGGAGCGTTCCACGGCAACGAGGCCAGGCCCATCCTTCGCAACACCGGGGACAGGTAGAACCTCAGTAAGTAGTGACACTTGGTGTTTGCGTACTGAGGATCTACACACTGCTTGATGCAGCCACACACAAAGGTAGCCATCAGGGCGAGGGTGGCGTTCGGTACGCTCTTTCCCCCATTTTCCAGGTCTTTGTACATGGTGTCTCTGCGGACCCGGTCCATCCTCAACCCCCAAATGAAGTGGAAGATGGTCCGGGTGACCGCAGCGGCGCAGGTCCAGGGAATAGGCCAGGCCTGCGCCACATACAACAGTACCGAAAGCCCCTCGCACCTCACAACCAGGTTCTTACCTGCGATGGAGAGGGACCGGAGCGTCCACCTGCCCAGCTTCTGCTTCAGTTTGGTGATACGCTCCTCCCAAGTCTTAGTGCACGCCCCAGCTCCACCGAACCAAACACCCAGCACCTTCAGGTAGTCTGTCCTGACGGTGAAGGGGACGAAGGAGCGGTCGTCCCAGTTCCCGAAGAACGTCACCTCGCTCTTACCCCTATTGACTTTGGCACCCGAGGCCAGTTCAAACTGGGCACAGATGTCCAACAGCCTACTCACCGACTGACAATCGGTGCAGAAGACAGCGACATCGTCCATGTACAGGGAGGTCTTGACCTGAAGGCCTCCGCTGCCTGGGATAGTCACGCCCTTCAGGCTCACGTCCTTCCTGATGGATGCGGCGAAGGGCTCCACACAGCACACGAACAAGGCAGGAGAGAGCGGGCAGCCCTGCCTGACTCCAGATCTGACGGGAAAACTGTCC
Source organism: Stegostoma tigrinum (assembly GCF_030684315.1). Taxonomy (NCBI): domain Eukaryota; kingdom Metazoa; phylum Chordata; class Chondrichthyes; order Orectolobiformes; family Stegostomatidae; genus Stegostoma; species Stegostoma tigrinum. The sequence continues at coordinate 40,183,304 of NC_081381.1, read as the reverse complement.
GATTCCCACCCGTTGATCGAGACTGCACTAACGATGTTGGTGTAGAGCAGCCGGATCCAATTGCGGGTGCCCTCCCCGAACCCCAATTTGGAGAGGACGTCCCTCATGTAAGCATGAGAGACCCTGTCGAAGGCCTTCTCCTGGTACAAGCTGACGAGGCAGGTGTCCACCCGCCTGTCCTGGACGTAGGCGATCATATCCCTGATGAGCGCGAGGCTCTCAGCGATCTTCCTGCCTGGCACAGCACAGGTTTGGTCAGGGTGGGTCACCGACTCCAGTACAGACCTGACCCGGTTGGCTATGACCTTGGCCAGGATTTTGTAGTCCACGTTCAATAGTGAAATGGGACGCCAATTCTTAATTTCTTCCCTCTCCCCCTTCCTCTTGTAAATGAAGGTGATGATGCCCTTCCTCATGGACTTGCACATTTCCCTTGCCCGAAGCGCACTATCGTACACCTCCAGCAGGTCCTGGCCGACCAGATCCCACAGAGCGGAATACAGCTCGACCGGTAAGCCGTCGCTCCCGGGAGTCTTATTCCTCTCCAAGGACTTGAGGGCTCTGGTCAGCTCATCCAGGGATATCGGCTGGTCCAGCCACTCCCTCATGCCATCGTCTAAGACCTCTGTGATAGACAACAGGAACAACTCGGAGGCCGTGCTGTCCGTGGGCTTCGTGTCATACAGTCCGGCATAGAAGGATCTGCTGATCCTTAAAATGTCGGGCCGAGACGACGTCACCGAGCCGTCGTCCTCCTTCAGCCGACTAAGCACAGAGCTCTCTTTGTGCACCTTCTGAAAGAAGAAACGCGAGCACGTCTTGTCCTGCTCCACGGTGTGGACCCTGGACCGGAAGATTATCCTGGAGGCCTCCGCGGCGAAGAGCGATGCTTGCTGGCCCCACACATCGCGGAGGTCCTCCGTGACATCGACCCCCATCAACTGCAGGAGGAGCAGGTTCTGCACCCTTTTCTGGAGTCGCGGCAGCTTTCCCCACCTCTCTCTCGCCTTCCGAACACCCTTGAGGACAAAGAACTTCTTGATGTTCTCCTTCACCATCTCCCACCAGCCGGCCGGAGACTCAAAGAGGGGTTTCACGGTTCTCCAACCGACGTACTCCCTCTTAAGCTCCTCAATGTTCTCTGGGGTCAACAGAGTCATGTTGAGCTTCCACGTCCCCTTGCCGGCTGGCTGGTCGTACTGTAAGTGTCAGTCGGCCAGCAGGAGGCAGTGGCCAGAGATGAACACCGGCTCGACGCCGGTAGACCTGACCGAGAACGCCCATGACACAAACAGGAAGTCTATCCTTGAGCGAATAGACCCGTCTGGCCGTGACCAGGTGTATCTCCGCTGCAGTCCGTCTGCAGGGGTGCTGAAGACGTCGAGCAGCTTGGCGTCCTTCACCGTGCCCATCAGGAATCTGGACATGACATCCAGTTGACTCCCGACCCACTGTCCCCACGCTGGATCTTCCATCTGCATCAACGAAGCAGTTGAAGTCTCCGCCTAGGATGACTGGCCTGGACGTAGCCACCAGGGGTGGAAGCCACTGCAGGACGGCCAACCACTCACTCCGTACCGCTGGGGTGTACACATTGGTCAGCCTGAGGGGAGCGTTCTTGTAGGTGACATCAGCCACTAGGAGGCGCACCCCCCACCACCTCCTGAACTTGAGAGATTGTGAAGTTGCGCCCCCGCAGCAGAATAGCTAGGCCCGAGGAGCGACAGTCGTTACCCCCCGACCAGATCGAAGGCCCACAGGTCCAGGTGCCGGACCATTTCCCGTACCTGCTGAGGTGCGGTATCCCGCACTCCTGCAGAAACAGGAGGTCTGCCTTGACGATGGTCAGGTAGGCCAACGTGGACACACATCTTGCGGTGGACTTGGCGCTGCACACATTACTGCTCGCAACTCGTACCCCCATTGTGGGCAGTGACCGCAGTACCCTCCCCAAGCCCAAGGTCCAGCCCCTCCATCTGTCCCTTCATGCCCATTGCCCGGGCTAACTGCTGGACGCTCTCCGGGCTCAGGAAACCATCCATGCTGCTTTCTGGGTGGCATCCCCCTGTCGGGGGTACGGAGGCAGGAGAGCCCAGCTCTGGGTCAGGCTGGGGACACGCTGTTTCCACCTTCCCGCCTGGAAGTTCCGGGGGGCCCTCCAGTGCCCCGGCAGCACTTGACTGGGTGTCGGAGGGAGCCTCCGGATGCCTCCCGTCACCTGGAAGTGGGGTGCTGCTTTCTTTCTCCCTTGAGATCTTTAGCTTCTGCTTTGGGCAGGTCCTCTCCGAATCTCCCTTGTCAGAGGAGCTCTTATAGCCCCTCTGTAGCTGCCTCTTCCCGCCTGATGGATGCGGTTCCTGGGCCTGCCGACGCGCCTTCCTCCTCACTTTCCGGACCGTCATCCACTCCCCTGGGTCGCCTGTTGCCGCCTCCGTCGACTCCGGGTTGTCACGGGGGAGCGGAGCCTGCAGGGGCGCTTTGCTGGCCTCGGGCCCATCCTGCGGGGCTAGGCCCTCCTGCACGACAGGGCCTTCCTGCACATCAGGGGGGTCCTTGCAGGGCCCTGGTGCCTTCCTCTCCTCCGGGGGGGCTGGCCCCGCATTTCCCCTGCCGGCGACCCTGGGCGTAGGTGGCACCCCACCGCGGGCATGCCCTATAGAGGTGGCCCGCTTCCCCACAAAGGTTGCAGCTTTTTTCTTGTGGGCAATCCTTTGCAAGGTGTCCCTCCTCCCTGCAGTTCCTGCAGATGGCGGCTTTGCAGTCGGCCGCCACGTGACCTGACCTACCACAGGCATGGCAGACTTTAGGTTGCCCTGCGTAGGTCAGGTAGCCCTTGCTCCTGCCGATCGCGAAGCTGGAAGGTGGGTGTACAATGTTTCCGTTCGCGCCCATCCTCAGCGTCACCTTGACCTGCCTCTTACTGGTCCAGATGCCAAAGGGGTCCATGATGTCGGTTCGGTCCCCTTCCACCTTCACATACCTTCCGAGGAAGGTCAGGACATCAACTGCTGGCACATGCGGGTTGTACATGTGTACAGTCACCATACGGCTCCTCTGCGCTGGCATCACAAACAGTGGGACAGCGGTCAATACAGAGAGGGGACCCTCACCTCCTTTCTCCTTGAAAACCTCCAGGAAGCGCTCGCAAAGCTTGGCACTCCGGAAGGTCACATCGTAAAAACCCCCTCCGGGGAAATCCTGCAGGCAGTAAATGTCTGCAGCAGCAAAGCCACAACAGTCCAACAGGACCCTCTTCACGAAGAAGGTGCGGTCCACAGGTGCACCTTCATCCACCTTCTTCACGGAAACGCGGATGGTGTTCCGGACCCCCTGACCTGGGGCACGAGCACTTGCCGCAGCCATCGTTGCAGGTTGGCTGCTCCCCTGAACCTGCGTTAGGCCGAAGCCAGCATTAAGATCCACTGGTTGCAAGGGTGCACAGCCAACCCGACGTCCTCCTTTCACCTCCAAGACAGCACTCTCCTCCTTTCGGTCCACAGAAGAGTGGGTCTTTATTTTGTTCCAGATGTAAGCTGGTTCACTATGCTGGAAGGTTTGTTTCCAGATGTTTTGTCACCTTTTCTTTTCCCCACCTTTTTTTTATTTGAAAAAATATACTTTATTCATAGAATGTACAAAAAATAAAACATTTATACACCTACCCAGTCATGCAAGCCACTCCGGGTTACCCGGGGGTACGTACACCAACTAAAGGGAAAAAAAAAACAAAACAGAGAAAAAAGAAAACAAAGCAAAGAAACCGCCCCGGCAGTCGTCACCCCGCACAGTCCCAGTTGGCCCCCTGACCAGTTGGGGAAGGCGCCAGCTGGGCCCAGTTACCAGATAGGATTCTTTTCCCTTTTCTGAACGAGGGGGCTCATACGGTGGTCTTTCCCCACCGCGCCTTGGCGGCGGCTGCCCCAAGCTTTAGCGCGTCCCTCAGCACGTAGCCCTGGACCTTGGAGTGCGCCAGTCTGCAACACTCGGTCGGGGTCAGTTCTTTCAGCTGGCAGACCAGCAAGTTGCGGGCAGACCAAAGAGCGTCTTTCACCGCATTGATGGTCCTCCAGGCGCAGTTGATGTTGGTCTCGGTGTGCGTCCCCGGAAACAGCCCGTAGACCACGGAGTCCCGCGTCACGGAGCTGCTCGGGACGAAACTCGACAAATACCACTGCATCCCCCTCCAGACCTCCTGCGCATAGGCACACTCCAGAAGGAGGTGATCAACAGTCTCGTCCCCCCCGCAGCCACCTCGAGGGCAGCGTGCGGTGGTGCAGAGATTCCGGGCATGCATAAAGGATCTCACTGGCAGAGCCCCTCTCACCGCCAGCCAAGCAATGTCCTTGTGCTTGTTTGAAAGTTCTGGCGATGAGGCATTCTGCCAAACGACTTTGGCAGTCTGCGTGGGGAACCACACGACGGGATCCACCCTCTCCTTTTCCCGAAGGGTCCCGAGGATACTACGTGCTGACCACTGCCTGACGGCCTTGTGGTCAAAAGTGTTTCCTTTCAAAAATTTCTCCACGAAGGACAGGTGGTACGGAACGGTCCAACTACTCGGAGCGTTCCGCGGCAACGAGGCCAGGCCCATCCTTCGCAACACCGGGGACAGGTAGAACCTCAGTAAGTAGTGACACTTGGTGTTTGCGTACTGAGGATCTACGCACAGCTTGATGCAGCCACACACAAAGGTAGCCGTCAGGGTGAGGGTGGCGTTCGGTACGCCCTTTCCCCCATTTCCCAGGTCTTTGTACATGGTATCTCTGCGGACCCGGTCCATCCTCGACCCCCAAATGAAGTGGAAGATGGCCCGGGTGACCGCAGCGGCGCAGGTCCAGGTAATAGGCCAGGCCTGCGCCACATACAACAGTACCGAAAGCCCCTCGGAACCTCACAACCAGGTTCTTACCCGCGATGGAGAGGGACCGGAGCGTCCACCTGCCCAGCTTCTGCTTAAATTTGGAGATACGCTCCTCCCAAGTCTTAGTGCATGCCCCAGCTCCACCAAACCAAACACCCAGCACCTTCAGGTAGTCTGTCCTGACGGTGAAGGGGATGAAGGAGCGGTCGTCCCAGTTCCCGAAGAACATGACCTCGCTCTTACCCCTATTGACTTTGGCACCCGAGGCCAGTTCAAACTGGCCGCAGATGTCCAACAGCCTACTCACCGACCGACGATCGGTGCAGAAGACGGCGACATCATCCATGTACAGGGAGGTCTTGACCTGAAGGCCTCCGCTGCCTGGGATAGTCACGCCCTTCAGGCTCACGTCCTTCCTGATGGAGGCGGCGAAGGGCTCCACACAGCACACGAACAAGCCAGGAGAGAGCGGGCAGCCCTGCCTGATTCCAGATCTAACAGGAAAACTGTCTGATTCCCACCCGTTGATCGAGACTGCGCTAACGATGGTGGCGTAGAGCAGCCGGATCCAATTGCGGATGCCCTCCCCGAACCCCAATTTGGAGAGGACGTCCCTCATGTAAGCATGAGAGACCCTGTCGAAGGCCTTCTCCTGGTCCAGGCTGACGAGGCAGGTGTCCACCCGCCTGTCCTGTACGTAGGCGATCGTATCCCTGATGAGCGCGAGGCTCTCAGCGATCTTCCTGCCCGGCACAGCACAGGTTTGGTCAGGGTGAATCACCGACTCCAGGACAGACCTGACCCGGTTGGCAATGACCTTGGCCAGGATTTTGTAGTCCACGTTCAAAAGTGAAATGGGACGCCAATTCTTAATTTCTTCCCTCTCCCCCTTCCTCTTGTAAATGAGGGTGATGATGCCCTTCCTCATGGACTTGCACATTTCCCCTGCCCGAAGCGCACTATCGTACACCTCCAGCAGGTCCTGGCCGACCAGGCCCCACAGAGCAGAATACAGCTCGACCAGTAAGCCATCGCTTCCGGGAGTCCTATTCCTCTCCAAGGACATGAGGGCTCTGGCCAGCTCGTCCAGGGATATCGGCCGGTCCAGCCACTCCCTCGTGCCGTCGTCTAAGACCTCCGTGATAGACGACAGGAACGACTCGGAGGCCGTGCTGTCCGTGGGCTTCGTGTCGTACAGTCCGGCATAGAAGGATCTGCTGATCCTCAAAACGTCGGGCCGAGACGACGTCACCGAGCCGTCGTCCTCCTTCAGCCGGCTAAGCACAGAGCTCTCTTTGTGCACCTTCTGAAAGAAGAAACGCGAGCACGTCTCGTCCTGCTCCACAGAGCGGACCCTGGACCGGAAGATTATCCTGGAGGCCTCCGCGGCGAAGAGCGAGGCTTGCTGGCCCCTCACCTCGCGGAGGTCCTCCGTGACATCGACCCCCATCAACTGCAGAAGGAGCAGGTTCTGCACCCTTTTCTGGAGTCGCGACAGCTTTCCCCGCCTCTCTCTTGCCTTCTGAACACCCTTGAGGACAAAGAACCTCTTGATGTTCTCCTTCACCGTCTCCCACCAGTCGCCTGGAGACTCAAAGAGGGGTTTCACGGTTCTCCAACCGGTGTACTCCCTCTTAAGCTCCTCGACGTTCTCTGGGGTCAACAGAGTCGTGTTGAGCTTCCACGTCCCCTTGCCGGCCGGCTGGTCGTCCTGTAAGTGACAGTCGGCCAACAGGAGGCAGTGGTCAGAGAAGAACACCGGCTCGACACCAGTGGACCTGACCGAGAACGTCCGTGACACAAACAGGAAGTCTATCCTTGAGCGGATAGACCCGTCTGGCCGCGACCAGGTGTACCTCTGCTGCGCTCCGTCTGCAGGGGTGCTGAAGACGTCGAGCAGCTTGGCGTCCTTCACCGTGCCCATCAGGAATCTGGACGTGACGTCCAGTTGAATCCCCCCACCCGCTGTCCCCACGCCGGATCTTCCATCTGCATCAATGATGCAGTTGAAGTCTCCGCCTAGGATGACCGGCCTGGACGTAGCCAGCAGGGGTGGAAGCCGCTGCAGGACGGCCAACCGCTCACTCCGTACCACTGGGGCGTACACGTTGATCAGCCTCAGGGAGCATTCCTGTAGGTGATGTCAGCCACTAGGAGGCGCCCCCCACCACCTCCTGAACTTGAGAGATGGTGAAGTTGTGCCCCCGCAGCAGAATAGCCAGGCCCGAGGAGCGACAGTCGTTACCCCCCGACCAGATCGAAGGCCCACAGGTCCAGGCGCCGGACCATTTCCCGTACCTGCCGAGGTGCGGTATCCCGCACTCCTGCAGAAACAGGAGGTCCGCCTTGATGGTGGTCAGGTAGGCCAACGTGGATACACATCTCGCGGTTGACTTGACGCTGCGCACATTAATGCTCGCAATTCGTACCCCCATTGTGGGCAGTGACCGCAGTACCCTCCCCAGGTCCAAGGTCCAGCCCCTCCATCTGTCCCTTCATGCCCATTGCCCGGGCTAACTGCTGGACGCTCTCCGGGCTCAGGAAACCGTCTGTGCTGCCTTCCGGGTGGCATTCCCCCGTCAGGGGTGCGGAGGCAGGAGGGTCCGGCTCCGGATCAGGCTGGGGACGTGCTGTTTCCTTCTTCCCGCCTGGAAGTTCCGGGGGGCCCTCCAGTGCTCCAGCGGCACTTGACTGGGTGTCGGAGTGAGCCTCAGGACGCCTCCCGTCACCTGGAAGCGGGGTGCTGCTTTCCTTCCCCCTCGAGACCTTTAACTTCTGCTTCGGGTGGGCCCTCTCCGAATCCTCCTCGTCAGAGGAGCTCTTATAGCCCCCCTGTAGATGTCTCTTCCCTCCTGATTGTTGCGGTTCCTGGGCCCGTCGACGCACCTTCCTCCTCGCTTTCCGGACTGTAGTCCACTCCCCTGGGTTGCCTGCCGCCGCCTCCATTGGCTCCGGGTTGTCGGGGGGGATCGGAGCCTGCAGGGGTGCTTTGCTGGCCTCGGGCCCATCCTGCAGGGCTGGGCCCTCCTGCACGTTCTGGCCCTCCTGCACATTAGTGGGGTCCTTGCTGGGCTCTGGTGCCTTCCTCTCCTCCGGGGGGGCTGGCCCCGCATTTCCCCTGCCGGCGACCTGGGCGTAGGTGGTACCCCGCCGCGGGCATGCCCTATAGAAGTGGCCCGCTTCCCCGCAAAGGTTGCAGCTTCTCTCTCGTGGGCAATCCTTTGCAAGTTCCTGCAGATGGTGGCTTTGCAGTCGGCCGCCACGTGACCTGACCTACCACAGGCATGGCAGACTTTAGGTTGCCCTGCATAGGTCAGGTAGCCCCTGCTCCCGCCGATCGCGAAGCTGGACGGTGGGTGTGCGACATTCCCGTCTGCGCCCATCCTCAGCGTCACCTTGACCTGCCTCTTACTCGTCCAGATGCCAAAGGGGTCCACCATGTCAGTTAGGTCCCCTTCCACCTTCACATACCTTCCGAGGAAGGTCAGGACATCAACTGCTGGCACATGCATGTTGTACATGTGTACAGTCACCATACGGCTCCTCTGTGCTGGCATCACGAACAGCGGGACAGCGGTCAATACAGAGAGGGGACCCTCACCTCCTTTCTCCTTGAAAACCTCCAGGAAGCGCTCGCAAAGCTTGGCACTCCGGAAGGTCACATCGTAAAAACCTCCTCCGGGGAAATCCTGCAGGCAGTAAATGTCCGCAGCAGCGAACCCACAACAGTCCAACAGGACCCTCTTCACGAAGAAGGTGCGGTCCACAGGTACACCTTCATCCACCTTCTTTACGGAAACGCGGATGGTGTTCCGGACCCCCTGACCTGGGGCACGAGCACTTGCCGCAGCCATCGTTGCAGGTTGGCTGCTCCCCTGAACCAGCGTTAGGCCGAAGCCAGCATTAAGATCCACTGGTCGCAAGGGTGCACAGCCAACCCGACGTCCTCCTTTCACCTCCAAGACAGCACTCTCGTCCTCTCAGTCCACAAGAGAGTGGGTCTTTATTGTGTTTGAGATGTAAGCTGGTTCACTGAGCTGTAAGGTTTGTCCCCAGATGTTTCGTCACCATTCTAGGTAACATCATCAGTGAGCCTCCGGTGAAGCGCTGGTGTTATGTCCCGCTTTCTATTTATCTGTTTAGGATTCCTTGGGTTGGTGATGTCAGTTCCTGCATTAGTGATGTCATTTCCTGTTCTTTTTCTCAGAGGGTGGTAGATTGGCTCCAAATCAATGTGTTTGTTGATGGAGTTCCGGTTGGAATGCCATGCTTCTAGGAATTCTCATGCATGTCTCTGTTTGGCTTGTCCTAGGATGGATGTGTTGTCCCAATCAAAATGGCATATTTTGGTTACAAATCCTGTCACAACTGATGTTGTTCAGACCCCTACTGTACCATACCCAATGCTCAGTAATTGGTCACTGATCCTTCCATAGAGTTTTCAGCTTTAAAGGTTTTGTCTTTTGAGCTTGGGTTCTCCATAGAAAGAAACATACAGTCTCATTTGCAACAAAGGTATCTGGTAGCTGGTGCTTATTGAAATGAACTGGAACTAAGAGGTTTTCATGTACAGAAGGAGAAAACGTGGGCCATTGTTACACAAACATAATCCAATCTTAATGGTTGAAGTTCTTCAATTTAATGTGTGTGTTGATCTGTATTCTGTTCATCAATGCTAGACAATCTTGCAAATATGTAAGAACATTTTTATCTTTTGTTAATGATAAATCAATAAGGTGATAATTTACTTAATCTTCACAACTATAATGTAAGCTAGAAGTTTATACCTGGAGGCAAATGCTGAGAATTGGAGTATCTTATTTCCATATCCCCTCACATCTTATCATTTCTGTGCTGTGTTGATTCGGCTCACCATAATATCTCTCCTTTCAAAGGTTTTCATGTTAGTCTAACTCACCCATTCGCATTTCAGACTCTTTTGTTTTGACAACGCATTGGGTTTATCTGTCCCCACATAGTCACTGCTGACTGCCCTCTATTGTGTGTCCGAAATGCAATTTAGAAACATTTCCCAGTCTAACATCACTATATGAATAAGACTTGCTGTTTGTGTTGTAGATCTGTCCAGTTTCAAGTTAATTTCAACTGACTTTGAAGACTGCGGAATAATGCAATCAGATTTTGATATTGGCTTGTGCCTCAAGAGTAGAGTTTAAGTAAAACGTGGAGACAATTGTCAGAAAAGTCTAGTAATCTATTCAAGTGCACACGCAAACAATGCTTTTATTGTGCAGCTTGTTACTTGAACCATGAACTATCACACAGATGCATTATTCATCCACCATTGCTAAGTATATGCAGCTGTATTACTGCAAAATTAAACATTCAACTAGTGTTTTCCTCCCCATTTTTCTCCCTGTCAACTCCTGGAGTCACTGTGTGTGCTGAAGTGTGTTCCATGCATTCGCAGCTCCTCTAGCACCTTAAGCATGGCATTAGTCTTCATATTTAAGCCCAGATTTACAAAGGAAGTCATCCTTCAGACCACAATGGAATATCACAGCTCAAAATCATGCCGTTTTAATTTGACATTCATACATGTGCGCACTCCATTAGAGATCAGTGAATTGGTTTCAATTATCTTTCTAATTCCTAAGCTTGGGACAGTGAATCTTATTCCAGAGCTTTGCTGTTAGCTTGGCTGCATAAACTAGTTTATTCAAGCCTCTCAGTCAGTCTCACCTGATATCGCTCCATGTGGTACATCGACGGCTGAACCACCCCAAAGGCAGTTTTATTTACCTTAGAAACACACATCTGAGCACGTTTCCATATAAATAATCATGATGTTAATTGGAAAAGGCTGTGCTTGAACTACAAAAAGTTTATTTTGATGGATGATTGGAACAGATATTCTCTCTTTACAGTTATGATGGGTAAACATCATGAGTACAGTAGTTATGAATTCATTGCTAATTTTCCAGAAATATGCACTTTGAGCTGATGGAACTCTGCTGTAGTTATTAATTTTCCATCATAATTCCAGTGCTCAATTATGCACTGCTTTTCAAAACAACATTTTATTTTCAATCTAAATTGCAACAATACTACCCAGGGATTCCTACAGTTCATTTTTTTTAAAATTGCAAGCATATTCTTTATCAATGTATTTAGGATTTCACTACGAATATAAATTGTGACCAATATAAATGTTTCTCATTGTGCAAACTCAACTAAAGCAGTCACTGATAATAAACTAAGTCATGTGCTATTTAACAGGCTGTGGTTGTATCCAAGATTATGGGAACTGCAGATGCTGGAGAATCCAAGTTAACAAAGTGTGGAGCTGGATGAACACAGCAGGCCAAGCAGCATCTCAGGAGCACAAAAGCTGACATTTCAGGCCTAGACCCTACATCAGAGAGGGGGATGGGGAGAGGGTTCTGGAATTAATAGGGAGAGAAGGGGAGGCGGACCGAAGATGGAGAGAAATGAAGATAGGTGGAGAGGAGAGTATAGGTGGGGAGGTAGGGAGGGGATAGGTCAGTCCAGGGAAGACGGACAGGTCAAGGAGGTGGGATGAGGTTAGTAGGTAGGAGATGGAGGTGCGGCTTGGGGTGGGAGGAAGGGATGGGTGAGAGGAAGAACAGGTTAGGGAGGCAGAGACAGGCTGGGCTGGTTTTGGGATGCAGTGGGGGGAGGGGGCAAACTGGGCTGGTTTTGGGATGCGGTGGGGGAAGGGGAGATTTTGAAGCTGGTGAAGTCCACATTGATACCATTGGGCTACAGGGTTCCCAAGCGGAATATGAGTTGCTGTTCCTGCAACCTTCGGGTGGCATCCTTGTGGCACTGCAGGAGGCCCATGATGGACATGTCGTCTGAAGAATGGGAGGGGGCGTTAAAATGGTTTGCGACTGGGAGGTGCAGTTGTTTATTGTGAACCGAGCGGAGGTGTTCTGCAAAGCGGTCCCCAAGCCTCCGCTTGGTTTCCCCAATGTAGAGGAAGCCACACCGGGTACAGTGGATGCAGTATACCACATTGGCAGATGTGCAGGTGAACGTCTGCTTAATGCGGAAAGTCACCTTGGGGCCTGGGATGGGGGTGAGGGAGGAGGTGTGGGGGCAAGTGTAGCACTTCCTGCGGTTGCAGGGGAAGGTGCCGGGTGTAGTGGGGTTGGAGGACAGTGTGGAGCGAACAAGGGAGTCACAGAGAGAGTGGTCTCTCCGGAAGGCAGACAAGGATGGGGATGGAAAAATGTCTTGGGTGGTGGAGTCGGATTGTAGATGGCGGAAGTGTCAGAGGATGATGCGTTGTGTCCAGAGGTTGGTGGGGTGGTGTGTGGGAACGAGGGGGTGGTTTTTGTGCTCCTGAGATGCTGTATGGCCTGCTGTGTTCATCCAGCTCCATACTTTGTTATCTGTGGTTGTATCCATGTTTTATTCACTGATGGGATATGAGTTTCATTGGCTGGACCAGCGTTTATGGCTATCTATTGCAAAGGTGATAGTGAGTTGCCCTCTTGAGCTGCTGCAGTCCATTTTGGTTTATCATGAGGGAGGATTATTGACCCAGCAACACTGACGGAGCAGCGATCCATGTCCAAGTCAGCATGGTGAATAGCTAGGAGGAGAACTTGTAAGCAGTGTGTTTCCATAAAACCAAGAGATATAGAAATAGTTTTTGTTAGAGAGTTGCAGTGGGAGAGAGATCCCCTGAGGTTTGTCTGAATGGAGGATGGTAACTTCTTCAGGTTAGGCATCCCTGGAAGAGGCTTCGCAGTGAGGTTAAAATAGTATCAGAGATAATGGGAACTGCAGATGCTGGAGAATCCGAGATAACAGAGTGTGGAGCTGGATGAACACAGCAGGCCAAGCAGCATCTTAGGAGCGCAAAAGCTTTTGGGACTTCTCCCTCAGAGTGGGAGGAGAAGGTATCTTGTGGAGCCATCTTTTTGCTGGCAGAGACCATGCAGACGTCACTGGTACCTGAAGGAGGCAAAAGACACAATGAGCTGCAAAGGTAAGGCATTTTAAGAACACATGTAGAGTGACAGCAATGGGGGAGCTGCTCTGCAATGCTCAAGATTCGAACTTGGTTACTGGGATACAGAGCTTTCAACATCACCATCTTGGTAATCATGATCATCTCCTGCTAAGGCACCAATCATCTCGTGGGCAATGAGGAGACAGGGATCTTTCTGCCCTTTTGAACAATAAACTAGAGAAAGGGAGGGACTGAGTGAGCTGAAAGTAGTTGGGTATAATTACTAGTTCTGGTGCTGGTGGGGAGAGGTGGCCTAGGTGAGTGAGTAGGTGGCAAGGAGGCTATGTAGAGTTAGTATCTGGAGACACTGGGGTGTGTGAGAGTGGGCAAGGGAAGGTGTTGCATGTGACAGTTGAGAATGTTAGAGCATAATTCTTGGCCAGAAACAAGCGCAATGGCAGGTATAGAGTGAGTTTGGGGGATTGGAGAGACAATGCTGGCACTTATCCTGAGGGAGCACTGAAGATCATTAACCTTTTTATGCCACTGCTGGACATTCCTCCAGACTGAGGTTTCAAGAATGAGCCAGGTGGCAAATCCACACCAAGGTTGGCAGGATCTCAGTGTGACCTCAGTATGGACTTCCGCTCTAAAGTGCAGTTCCGCTGTGGTGAAGCACATAAGAAAAACTGTAATGTTTGAACTTTCAGTTCAATCTAAGAATGTATGCAATGTGTAACTTTTCACCATGTTTCATATATTTTGCACTATTATAAAGCAGAGGTTGCACATCCCTCCCAAGGACTAAAACTGAAAACCCAAAGAGAAATACCTTGCCCTATAAGGAGTATGAAAAGTGGTGCAACCTGCCTTTCAGTAACCTCTAGTGGTTAAATAAAATAAACCCCTGGCAATGACCTTCACAATCAACAATTAACAATTTCTTTATTGAACTTTAATAATGAACAAATTAACTAATTTATTAACAACTTGAATGAACCCCTTAAAACTACTAATTATTCCTGAATAAAACAAGTTTTTAATGGTATGCTGTTCCAATAAATACAAGTCCCACTTATATAAAATACGAATATGGAATTTAGTCTCTTGAAATTATAGTCTGGTTACGTATCTTACGGAATGTTCTGTGCTTTCTCCGTTGAATGTTCTGTCAGGAATATTAACTAGCTGTGTAATATGAACTGTTGATTTAGATCGTCCTTTGTCTAAAACTAAGAGAAGACTGTGAGAGCTAATGATTCTCTCTTGAGACCTGAGAGCTGTTAACACTGGCAGATGGCAGTTCACTCTCCTGTCTTTGTTCAACCGCCCTTTTTTTTATACCCTTGAAGACATATCAATATTTCTTCCATTAGGTTGGCCCCATGTTGTCAATACTATCAGGTTTAAATTTAATTAGTTTTATGTATCTAAGTGCCGGGTTTAAATCAGTTGGCTAAATTCAAAACTTGTTGCCTTGGCAACAAAACAAAACTGCTTTTTGGCCTATGAAATGTGGAGCCTTTTGATACAAATGTTTTAATTCAGATGCTCTCTGTTTACCGGCAAGCCCACAAGCTGCAGTCCAAAGACATCCTTTCTGAATCTCTAAGCACAGAAAAAGCACGTCATCTTTTAAAGGGGCCATGCACTGCTTTACGCCCTAGCATTTTACAAACACCAATATTTTACAAACATCAAATTCCAACTTTGCAAAACACTATTATAATTATTGCAATTTTTAATTTTTAACTTTATTCTTTCTATCTTCGCTCTTATGATTTTGTACCAAGGTACTTGCACCGAAGGTGGCACTTGTGTAGCAACACTATACACTTTTCACTGTACTCTAGTACGTGAGTACACTTGACGATAAAATCAAAATCAAAACAGGATCTAGTGCAATAGTTTCCTCTTACAGTCCTGAGCAAAGAAGCTGCTCCACTCGGCACCTCTACACCCTGCACACCAAGACCTCTAGGTTTCCATCAACAAAACCAATTTCTAACTTGCCTTTGTCCACCAGCTCCATAGCCATTCTTGTTACTGCTTCAAAGCAGTGATTTTTAATCAACTCTTCTGTCTTTGACGTTTTTACTCTAACTGGTCAAATGAAACTGCGACTTAGCAATTTTCTTAATGAAGGCCCCTTTCTCAAGGTTGTGCACTAAATTCCTGAGAATTTTATACAGTTATAACAATGCTCATTCACTAAGTGAAGTGATCTATGCATTCTTTTCACTTCTCATCGTACAATGCTTCTTTAAATATACAAGTAGTTCTGTTACAGCACGTCACTCTTTATCACAAATTGGCTGTAACATGATTGATGAATAGTGGACACTGATTAAAGAATGTGAAATTTCTGTTGTACAGGTATTCTACAGTGATTTCTGTAGCATGATTTTCTATAGCACAATTTTCTATAACACAAGGTCACTCAAGAAATCAACTATCGCATTATAGGAGAACTATCTGCAAGAATTCTTTAATGATTCTAACTTACTGCAGGAACCTGGCATAGACTGTTTTATCCCCAGTTTATGGCTCATACTTTTCCCCTTGTAGCTTGTGATAGTCTTGCCCACTGACTACACAAGCGTTTACAATCGTTTTTGTGATGTTTACTTGTTTTTGGGCGGAAGTGGGTTTAGTTCTGCTGTTTGTCCCGCAGCGTTGTTAACTGCACACAGCTGCGTGCAGAAACAGGAAGCTCTGTGCCTAGCTGCTCGTATTTAAAGGAGGTGCTCGCAGCTTTCTGACTGGAATTTTACCCTTTCACCTGCTCAGACAGCCATGGCATTTTCAGAAAGATTTCTTTGGGAAACAACCTCACTACCACGGACACCTTCGATCCAACTCAATTAAAGATGATATTACGCACCTCTGGGACAGGTGGAAATTGAGCCCAGGTCTCCTAGCTCAGAGATAGGGACATTACCACTGCACCGCACAGGCCCTTACTTTGCTGGGATATTTTAAATAAAATACCCACTTTGGTATAAACAGGCTCTAAATCCGGCCAGTTCTGCCCTGCCATGGTTATTAGACCAATCTAGTGTCTTGGGTAGATTCATTGCCACAAATTCTGATTGTTGATGTTGATCTAAGGCAGAATTGAGGAGAGGCAATGGCCTAGTGGTACTATCGCTGGACTGTTAACCCAGTGACCCAGCCAATATTCCGGAACCTGGTTTGATTCCTGCTATGGCAGACTGTTAAAATTTGAATTCAATAAAAATTTGGAATTAAGAGTGTCATGATTGCCGTGAATTATGAGGGGGGAAAACCTATCTGGCTGACTAGTGTCCTTTAGACCAGGAGACTGCTATCCTTACCTGGTGCGGACTACATGTGACACCAGACCCACGGCAATGATGTTGCTTCTTTAATACTCTTCTAGGCAATTAGGGGCGGGCAATAAATGCCGACCTAGCCAGCAACATTATCATCCTGTAAATGAATAAAAATAAATTTAGGAGACTGAGCGAGATGGGCTTTGACGGGATGTGTGGCAGAATTGAGGAAACGTGGCATATCCTGTCTCAACATCAGGAATATCTCAGTCCACCTTTTATGTTTTTCACAACTGGTGTGGTGAGATTCTGATTAGGCAGCAGCTAGATGCCCATGGTTAGGAATGACCTTTTGTTAAGGTTACAACTCACCTCATTAGCATAACACTTGGCCAAACTCACCAAGCAAGCTACATCTAAGGAAATGTGACAAGGAATCCAGGGTGGGTACCTGGTGAAATCAGCTTATTGTATACTCCAAGGCATTGCCGTGTTCACACACACACACACACACACACACACACACACACACAAACACACACCTTACATCCACAGACCCTGGCATCTGATATGTGCCAGCCTCTAAGAATTCCTACGATCTCTGAGCCATTAATTTGATACTTCTCTAATTCAATGCTCACATCCCTGCCAGATATCATTGAAATGCTGCTCATGGGCACTGAAACCCTGAACAGTGAATTATTGCAGGCTATCAACCCACATGGATCTGGCTTTCAACAACATCTTACAGTCATTGAGCATCTTTAAATGTAATGAAACATCCTAACATGGGTCACAGGCGCATTGTTAAACAGAGGATGAGATTGAAGCACATTAGGTATTATTATGGTTCTTGCTTGCTTGTATGGCTCAGTGCCATGTACACGCACTTCCACATTGAACTGTTGAGGAAGCTTTGGGTGCATTTTTGGTTCAATTCAGAAAACGAAAATGCACGTTTCAAACCAAAATTATCACCGCAGTTGGAAATCACTCAACAAAGTTCCCGCCTTTTCTTTTAGCACAGGAGCATTAATTTGTGAACATTGTAACTCTCTCTTAACAAAATTCCCATGCTGCACCTGCTCTGTTGTAAAACACTGTTCCACATATGAATGAAAGATTTGTCCCCAGTATTTGTTTTACAAGATGATGAGTAGATGTTAAGTTAATGGTAGTGTGTGGGTATAGTGCCAGCTGGACTTTTTGGCAAGCTTGTACCTACCACTGGCAAGGAATACGCGTTATGTTGGCAGTGTTGTAAAAGTTTTGATGCTGGCATCTAGCCCCATTCTCTTGTGCACCCAGTCAATAAATGCATTGTATTGAATACTTACGCGAAGTGTATTCCATTACAGAATGGAAAAATGAGGACGTCACTAAGTCATACCAATTTACAAGAGGGGAGTAATCAATCCATATTGGCAGCATGTTTAGAAGAATAGACCTTTTTTTGAGTAGGGCTAGATGTTCGAATGTTAGATCACCACCACTGATTGAGGTTGTGTGAGAAATGTTCAATGATTCTTGCTACATAAGAACCAGTCCATCCCAGTGCATCTTTGTACTTTTAACAAACAGACCTGACATAATGTCAATGAAGAGAAAACTGAAGTGGTCAAGGGTGCCTGAGGGTCCTTCATTTGATGTGTAAATGTGGTGCTGTTAAGGACTTGTACACCTGTGTTGATTGTGTTAAATTATTCCAAAACCCAACTTAAAATAAACTCAAGAGGCATAGCTGTCATTTTGCTTTCACTAAAAGTATTAAACATAGGCAAATATTGCAGTTTCTCCTCAAGGAAACATCACCACAGTAAACCTCTTCAATTAGTAATGCATGACTCATGACAGGGTACAGGAGCAAGCAAAAAAAAACAGGAATCAGGTAACTTTGGAACAATTACAGTGCAATTATTCAAGTGTCTCAGGGATATTGCCTACAAGAAATTACATGTGTTAGATTAAGAAGCTTATGGAATGGGATAATATACCTCGGACACTGAAATCAAAACTGGGAAGAAGAAAAGATAATACTGATTACCAAAGTTCAAATTTTGTTGGCAAGCCTTACTGAGAGCATCGTCAGCTTGTGGTACAGAACAGAAGCTTATGCTTGACCGATCAGTTTGAATTCTCTGAAGAAATAACAGCAAGCACAGATCAGTTACTCAGATTAGCATAAAGTGAAAAAACTGATCTGCAAGGATCAGTTTTGCACCACTGTTCATTATGATGTGTATCAATCTTTTACACTGCAATTGGAATGATAATATGAAAAATTGTGAATGACATTAATATTGAGATAATAGAATGAGTATGATAAACTGCAGAAAGAAATTAATTAGGCAGCAATGGACATTGAGCAGATTTTCCACCGCCTTCGCCTCCATGCTTACTTCTTTAACCGTGAGCATAACCCTCCCTCTACTGACCCCTTCTCCCACCTCCAACACAAGTCCTTGTCCTAGACACCACCCCAAGGCCTCTGACCCTCCCTCGACCTCTTCATCTCCAACTGCTGTCGAGACATTAACCGCCTCAACCTCTCCACCCCTCTCACCCACTACAAACTCTCCCCCGCAGAACAGGCAGCCCTCCGCTCCCTCCGCTCCAATCCCAAATCACCATAAAACCTGCAGACAAGGGAGGCGCAGTTGTTGTATGGCACACTGACCTCTACATCGCTGAGGCCAAACGCCAACTCTCCAACATCTTCTCCTACTGCCCCCGGATAATGACCCCACCCCCAAGCACCAAACCATCATCTCCCAAACCATCCACAACCTCATCACCTCAGGTGACCTCCCACCCACTGCCTCCAACCTCATCGTTCCCCAACCCCACACCACCCGCTTCTATTTCCTTTCCAAAATCCACAAACTTGCCTGCCCTGGTCAACCCATTCTCTCCACCTGCTCCTGCCCCATCAAACTCATCTCCACCTCCCTGGACTCCATTTTCTCCCGCTTGGTCCAGGAACTCCCCACCTACTTCCGTGGCACCACCCATGCCCACCACCTCCTCCAGAACTTCCAATTCCCTGGTCCCTAACACCTCAATTTCACTATGCACGTCCAGTCCCCATACACCTGCATTCCTCATGCAGGTGGCCTAAAAACCCTCCGCTTCTTCCTGTCCTGCAGACCCGACCAGGCCCCCTCCACCGACACCCTTATCCACCTAGCCGAATTCGTCCTCACCCTCAACACCTTCTCTTTCAATTCCTCCCACTTCCTGCAGACAAAGGGGGTGGCCATGGGTACCCGCATGGGCCCAAGCTTTGCCTGCCTCTTTGTAGGTTACATGGAACAGTCCCTCTTCCGCACCTACACGGGCCCCAAACCCCACCTCTTCCTCCGTTACATTGATGACTGTATCAGCGCCGCCTCGTGCTCCCAAGAGGAGCTCGAACAGTTCATCCATTTCACCAACACCTTCCATCCCAACCTTAAGTTCACCTGGACTATCTCTAACACCTCCCTCACCTTCCTGGACCTCTCTGTCTCAATCTTGGACAACCACCTTGAAACTGATATCCATTTCAAGCCCACCGACTCCCACAGCTACTGAGAGTACACCTCCTCCCACCCACCTTCCTGCAAAAATGCCATCCCCTTTTCCCAACTCCTTCGTCTCCACAGCATCTGCTCCTAGGATGAGGCATTCCACTTCCGTACATCCCAGATGTCCTCGTTTTTCAAGGACCGCAACTCCCCACCCCGCAGTGGTCAAGAACGCCCTCGGCTGCATCTCCCACATTTCTCACAACTCATCCCTCACACCCCGCCCCTGCAATAACCACCAAAAGAGAATCCCCCTCATTCTCACACACCACCCCACCAACCTCCGGATACAACGCATCATCCTCCAACACTTCCGCCATCTACAATTTGACCCCAACACCAAAGACATTTTTCCATCCCCACCCTTGTCTGCTTTCCGGAGAGACCACTCTCTCTGTGAGTCTCTTGTCTGCTCCACACTCCCCTCCAACCCCACCACACCCGGCACTTTTCCCCGCAACTGCAGGAAGTGCTACACTGCCCATACACCTCCTCCCTCACCCCCATCCCTGGCCCCAAGAAGACTTTACACATCAAGCAAATGTTCACCTGCACATCTGCTAATGTGGTATACTGTATCCATTGTACCCAGTGTGGCCTCCACAACGGGGAAACCAAGCGGAGGCTTGGGGACTGCTATGCAGAACACCTCCGCACGGTTCGCAATAAACAACTGCACCTCCCAGTCGTGAACCACTTCAACTCCCCCTACCATTCCTCAGACAGCATGTCCAACCTGGGCCTCCTGCAGTGCCACAACGATGCCACCCAAAGATTGCAGGAACAGCAACTCATATTCCGCTTGGGAACCCTGCAGCCCAATGGTATCAATGTGGATTTCACAAGCTTCAAAATCTCCCCTCCCACTACCACATCCCACAATCAGCCCATCTCGTCCCTGTCTCCCTAACCTGTTCTTTCTTTCACCTATCCCGTCCTCTCACCTCAAGCCACACCCCCATTTCCTGCCTACTAACCTCGTCCACCCTCCCTGGACTGACTAACTCCTCCATACTTTGCTGCCTACACTCATCTTTACTGGCTCCATCCCCGCCTCTTTAACTTGTTTGTCTCCCCTCCACCTATCTTCTCCTCTCTCCAACTTCGATCCACCTCCCCCTCTCTCCCTATTTATTTCAGAACCCTCCTCCCCTCCCCCATTTCTGAAGAAGGGTCGAGGCCCGAAACGTCAGATTTCCTGCTCCTCTGGTGCTGTTTGACCTGCTGTGTTCATCCAGCTCTACACCTTGTTATCAAAGAAAAAATCTGGGTTTGATTAAAGAGGAATGGAACTTAAAAGCACAGAAGTTTCGTGAAACTTCCCTTGTTACCTTAGTTCATCTACACCAGTATAGTCAGAGCATTTCTGGTCTCCATGTCATCGAAAAGGAAATTAAGGCACTGGCTCAGATACTATAACAGTTACAAGAGTGATAAAGCTATGGAGAGCTGATATGTTTGAGGGAAAAAAATGTACAGAGTAAGCTTTTTCTCTAGAACAGAGAAGACTGGCATGACATTTACTTCCTTTACCACATTCTTAGCCACTCACAATCCATCTATGCCTATGTTTAGCCTTCTTATATCCTCTTCCCAACTTATCTTCCTATCTATCTTTGTGTTGGCTTCTATCCCTTCATCTACGTCATTGATACAAACTGTAAACAATTGATGTACTAGCACCTTGATTCCTGTGGCACAGCAGTCAACACATCTTCTCAATCTGAGAAAGATCCACTTAATCTTTACTCTGTCTCCTGTCAACCACTGTCCCTCATCCGTGTCAATACATTAACCCCCCACATCATGAGCTTTCACTTTCCCAGAAACCTTTGGCACTGTGCTTCTTCATTTGATGCCAAACCCTTCACACTGATAATGCTTCTCCTGCCTATGTCATAGGTGTCAACACTGACTTCGATAATGAGACTCTCTGCATTCCACTGCGAGTTCCACTCCACTCCTCAGCAGATGTACCAAACTTTGACACTAGGCAGACAGCATGGATGTTTGACTTCAGTGCTCTCTGTAATGAATATTGTCAGTAGGAGACCTTGACACCAGCAGATGTTAAGACATCCATCTGTATTAACAATTATGTCAAATGGCCCCAAAAATGTTCTAATCCACCTTGGTGGCCTTCTAAACTGGGACTTGGGGGCTCATGGCACTGTGGCACTCAGCTCGCTGTTCAAGATACCTGGGAGACCAACTAGATCCCAAAATCTTTCTGGCAGCAGATCTGTATGATCTACAGAAAGTAGTACTGTACTATTTTCAGAATACCCGGGACAGACACCCTGAGGCCATACAGTATAATGTTATCCACTGCTACCTGTATTCCCTTTGAAAGAAGGCAACAGTAAATAGGAGCTTCTTTACTTATTGTTAGGTAAATCCCTTGGATTCAGGGAAGTGCCAACAGCATTTACACGACCATACATTAAACTTTGAAATAAACACTTCCATTTATGGCATGCCGTCCATGGCCTCAGGATTACAAAACATTTCAAAAAGGGCTTTTGATGTGTCACTGTTATAATGTAAGATACAAGACAGCCAATTTGCACACAGTAAGGCCCTGTTGACAGCAATGTGTAGCAAGCGTACAATCTCTTTTGGTGACATGCCACAGGCTGAATGGCTGAAATCTACACAGATGGAAAAAATATACCCATATAATTCCTTTGTTCTGCCTGTTTATTTAAGATGAGTTGGAGCGAAACACTGACAATCGTCCGGGTACGTTGATCATCATGTTGCGCATGGTAGATATTATTCCAGTGTATCGAGAGAGGAGGCTTTGGATCAATTCTGACTTGATGCACATCTGAAGTGGACAATCCAGTCCCAAGTGAGAAAGATGTAAGTCTTGCCATTTAAATTCAATCACTGTGTTTACCTCCCACCGATTTTCCAACCAACTGTGTTGCGTGTCAATGTCCACTTCTGTTATAATAAAATCCCTACTGTGTGCAAGCAGTCCATTTGGCCCAACAAGTCTGCACTGACCCTCCGAAAGGACTCCCACCCAGACCCTTCTCCATCCCCTTCCCTGTCCCTGTAACCCCACGTTTCCTGTAGCTAATGCACCTCACCCACACAACCCTGGATACTATGGGCAATTTAGCATGGCCAATCCACCGAGCCTGCACATCTTTGGACTGTGAGATGAAAGTGGAACACCCAGAGGAAAAACACACAGACGCGGGGAGAATGTGCAAACTCCGCAAAGACAGTCGCCTGAGGTTGAAATTGAAGGCAGTTCCCGAGCACTGTGAGGCAGCAGTGCTAACCACGGGGCTGCTGTAATTTTATCACTGCTAATACAGGAATTGAACCCATGCTGTTGGCATTGTCCTGCAGCATAAGCCAGCTGCACAACCTGTGGAGCTAACCAAACCCTTAGTCTGTAACACAACCCTATGAAGGCAACAGTTGATGGATTCTGAGGATGGGAGAACAAAAGAAAGTGAAACATACTAAATAGAGTCTAAGTCTACCCATTGCTTTAATGACGCCCTTTTGGATGTGATGCTGATGGACCTGCAGAGAGGCAGTTGTTTAGCCTGCCAATAAAAACGACAAGGGGATGGAGAGTTTTCAGGAAATTAAAAGTAGCTCCTAGATTTCACACTGAAAGCAGTTTAATAAACAGCAAGGCAGGAAATATTTGCCTGATGGTAAATTTACCTAGATTCTGTTATATGTGCCATCTCCAGTCCCTCACACTGCCTTCTTAAGCTTAATTTGGCATTTTACTCCTCACATCAACTTGTGCTGCAGAAGTGTCTATCAGCGCTTTGACTGTGCACCTCCCCATTTTTGCACATATGTATCTATCTATGTCATTCTAAGGGTAATGGCCTGCCTCGTTCTTTTAGCAACTCAGAAAATGTAATTCATGCATCTGTCCAATTCATTCCATTAATCTCTACCGCAGGCCACAGATCATGAAACCCCAAGCCAAATTTCTTGGGGCATCGAGTGAGCTGATTGGAACCAAACTCAAATGCATCCCTGGAAAACAGGCCAGCTGCTGGAGAAGGCACGGATTGATGGAGGAGCTCCTAGGGTCTGCGACAGAGTTGAGTGGTCTTCTTTCCTGGAGGATAGAGAACAACGTTACTCTTAGTTCACACGTGTAGAAGATCAGAGGAGATTCATCATGCCTGATGATTGGAGGTGGGGATATTGAAGCCCTGTAGTTATCTAGTAGCAAAAGCAGATATCACACAGATAGAGGGCATGTGGCTCTCACATATGTTCTGATGTCAGCATTCAGTGAAGCTCTGCTCAGCAAGAAGATACTGCGAGAGTAGCAGCGAAGAGTGTGTTATCCAGCTGTTTGAGGGAGCCCATCTCAAGCGTGAGTGGTCTGTCTTCATAGGCCTTAGAAATGACACCTTTGTCCACCAGATCACCAAATGTGGCAATGGAATGAGATATCACCCAATGAGTCCAAGATGGCAGCATCTTAGGTGCTGCTTGGCCTGCTGTGTTCATCCAGCCCTGCACTTTGTTATCTTGGATTCTCCAGCATCTGCAGTTCCCATTATCTCTGATCACCCAATGGATCTGCAGCTTTCTCTGGACATAGGGCTCGGTTTGTATTTGGGATGATTGATGCTGAAGGGGGAAAAGGAAGGGAGTACCCAGCTCCAACAGCTGCATTGAAATGTTGCACACAGAGCAGCAGATCAGGATCATTCTGCTGTCCTGGATAAATTATGTAATAAGATTTATTAATTTAATTTATTTAATTTATGAGATGTGGGTGCCGCTGATTTTCTTCACTAATCAAGAATCTATGTATCTCAGCCTTAAATATATGTAAGGACTCTGTCCCTTCAAGCCTCCTGTGGCAAGGAGCACCAAAGATATTAAACTGTTAGAAGAAATTCCTCCTCAGTTTTAAATTGGCAGCCATTTATTCTAGGACTATACCCTTTGATCCTAGACTCACCCATGAGGGTAAACATTCTCTCAGTGTTTATCCTTCAAGCCCCTTAAGAATCCCATATATTTCAAAGAGATCACCTTTCATTCTTCTAAACCCCAATGAGTAGAGTCCCAACATGTTTTTGTTGCTCATAAGACAATCCCTCCCTACTAGGGATCATCCTAGTGAACCATCTCTGAACTTCCTTCAATGAAATGATATCTCTTCTTAAATAATGGGACCAGTACTCCAGATGTGGTCCCACCAGCACCTTGTACAGATGCGGTAAGACTTCCCTGTTCTTATATTGCAACCCCATTGAAATAAGGGCCAACATTCCATTAGCGTTCCTGATTACCTGCTGCACCTGTGTGCTAGCTTTCTGTGTTTCATGCACAAATACCCTAAAGATTCTTTGTATTGCCTCTTTTACCAGATTCTCTCCTTTTGAATAAAATTCTGTTATTTTGTTCACCCTTTCAAAATGAATACCCACTGCAATCTCTTAAGTATAGATAGACCCAAAATGCTGTTAGGGAGAGAATTCCAGGATTTTGTCCCACAGACACAATACAAGCAACAATCTATTTCCAAATCAGGTTTGTGAACAGCTTGGAGGGGACTTCTGCAGATAGTGACTACCCATGTATCTGTTGCCCTTGTCCTTCCAGATGGTACTCGTCATGGGTTGGAAGGTGCTGTCTAAGGATTTTTGGTGAACTGCTGTTACTGAACATCGCTGTTGGAGGAGTTGAGCTTTTGTAAATGTGTTGCCAATCAAGCAGACTGCTTTATCTTGGATGGTGTCAAGCTTCTATAGTGTCATTGAAGCTGCACTCAGTTGGGCAAGTGGGGAGTATTTCATCACTCCTGACATGTGCCTTGCAGACAGAGGATAGACCTGAGAATCAGGGAGAGAACTACTTGCTACAGTATTCCTAGCCTCTAACCTACTCTTGTAGTCATTGCATTTATATGGCTCGCCCAGATCAGTTTCTGGTCAATAGTCACCTCCAGGATGTTAAATTAGGAAGTAGGCAGGCCTGCGCCAGGCTCCCATTGCAACAACGTCAGCAATTTTAACAGACCCCGCCCCAGGATTTCCCAAACCCAGTACCCCAAAAATTTACATTCCTCAAAATCTGAATGTCCCCGTTTCAGAACTGCATGTAAAAAATCTGCCTTGTGTCTAATTCAGATTAGGACAACATTCCTTTAAAAAAACTCATTATTGTTCTTACACATATCAAGCAGATACAGCTCCATAATTTCTGCAAGTATCCATTTCATGAAAGTTTCTGTTATCTGTGACTGAATGGCTGATACTGGTGAGTTGTGTTTAAATACTGCATTTCAATCTTATTATAAAACTGTGAGAAATTCTTCCAATTCATTTGATCTGTCTGCCTTTTTTTTTCCCTGCCTGGCAGACATGTTAAATTAATTCACCATGCCAGTCTTTACAAGCTCACACTGTGGTCAAATTCCAGTTGAGGGCAATTTGGCTGAAGAATCAATATTTATGTAAAGTTTGATGGAGCATGTGTTAAGATGAAACTCAAAGAATTAAAGGGTTGATTTGCAGCTTTCAGATGGTTTTCTTGGATAGTTTTCTTGTATTCTGTTTCATTGCCAGACCTTTATGGTCAAATGTATTGTGGTTGCAGACAGGGAAATTGAAGAATCTGTTTTTAAGCTCAGGAACAAATATCTTTAGGAAGGAATGTACCCCTTGACCTCTTTAAAGGAAGCAGATCAGCAGTCATCCAAGTGTGCTAATCACTAAATGACAGCATAGCACCACAGAACATTTGGAACTAGTACTTTACAAAGCAAAAAGTGGCCGGTATCCCAGAGAAGCGTGCAGGATGCCAGCAGCCTTTGGTACGAGAGCGCATCTACCTTGTCTAAACCACAAGTAAAGCAGCAGGACAGTAGAAATAGCAACCAAAGGCATGGTATACTGTGAAACCATGCAGACACTATGACAGTGGATGAATGGACATCATGCAACTATCGCCAGACGGGGATGTTCCCTCCCAGTGGGGGAACATTTCAGCAGTGAGGGACATTCAGCTTCAGATTTTCGGGTAAGCATCCTCCAAGGTGGACTTTGAGATACACAACACAGAGACGCCGAGCAGAGGCTAATAGCCAAGTTCCGTACCCATAAGGACCAGGTTGTGGGTTCATGTCGTACTACAGGTAACCCCATCACACTACACACTCTCACACACACACGTTCATACACACACCCACTCACTCACACAAACACACACTCACACAGATCGTCTCTCAGACACACACTGTCTCTCGAGGCTCTCTATCTCCCCCAACACACACACACACACACACACACACACACACACACACACACACACACACACACACACACACACACAAATCCTCTCTCATACACACACTGTCTCTCAAAACTCTCTCTCTCCCCCATCTCTATCCCACACACACACACACACACACACACACACACACACACACACACACACACACACACACACACACACACACACACACTCACACACACATGAATCTATGGGGTGAATTTGACCAGTCTCACTCCGAATCAAAACACAAACAGCTTCACACCTAACATGCATTGTCTGATCTAAACTGTCACTTCTTTTTTACACTGATAAAACCTTTAGTCCTCTCAGGGCCATAACTTGACAGGAATTTGGGGATTTACAAATACATTTTAATCAATTAAAATCTTCTAACTGATTAAAGATTTAACAGCCTCTTAGGTTTATTTAGTACAGCCTCATCAATGGTGTGAACCTTTGATCTTTCACTTATAAATTCTGTGTCTGACACTACCTCTGTCACTAACACCTGAAGAAGGACTGAGGCTCCAAAAACTTGTGTTTTCAAATAAACCTGTTGGACTATATCCTGATGTTGTGTGATTTATGACCTTGTCCACTCCTGTCCAACACCGGCACCTCCACATCATTGACTAAAGGTTTGGCAGGTGCTCTGACAATACAAGGAAACCCAATCAAGCAAAACAGACCTGGTGCCTTATTATGTCTACTATAAATGTCTTAAAGGCCTTCACATAATCATAATCACATTTGAAATGCAGTAAGTAATTCTAAGTTGCATTGTGCACAACAAGATCCCAAAGCAAATTGGAATGAATAGCAATTTACCTGAGGAAGGGATATTGCCCAGTACAATATTGAAACTGTCTGCTCTCCTTCATACCAATGGATCTATTTAGATTAGTTCCACAAAACACTGAGAACATTGAATTTATACATTAATGTTAGATTTAACAGGATTGTGGACCTTTGGTTTCACATCTCATCTGAATAACAGCATCAACACCAATTCACTCCCTTGATAGTGCATTACAGTGTCAGTCTAGAGCATATGTTTCAGACCTGAAGTGGGAATTGAACCCAGGACTTTCTTAACACAGGCAGGAGTAAACTCTTGACTGAGTCAACCTGATGCCTATGTTTTGCATTTAATAGGATGCCCCTGGATGGGTCGCAACAGTTAAGAGTGTGGTTTAGCTATCTGTCTTCAAGAATCCAGGCAAGGTATCGAAGATTGTTCACCCAGCAATGAATTAGCTAAATGTGACCACAACCGTGACCTGCACTTTTACTGAATTGCCTGTCTGCACATTAATGCATAATCCCACCTCTCTTACCTCTTCTCAAGTTCCTGAGCTTGGCTCAGCACGGGTTCTATTTCATTAATAACTCAACGGATAGCATCCTGTTCTGCTTGCTCATCCACCCCTACTGATACAGATTCCACCTGTCCTGGTCATCTTTAGAACGCTCCTCCAAACCTAGTTTTCTAACTTTACATTGCATAACTTTCCCACTCTGCTTCCTCCTCTGGTTCTCCCGTGTGAAGTGACTCGGGATTTTAGCACCACTAAAAGCAAATGATTTGGTCATGCGTCATGCTGCAACATGTGAGACATTAAGTATACAAATTAGCTACTACTTTTTCTGGCAAATGTTGATTGCAGATCAAAAATTTTTTTTGTCTGTGTGGAATGCTTTGGGACAACCCGAGGCTATGAAAGGTACACAGTAAATGTAAAAGTCTTCATTTATTTCCTTTCTTCTGGCTTAAAAAATGTTATAGGAATTCGGATGATATCATAAAATCAAAATGACACAAATGAGTCAGAGCTTTGCTTTAATCAAAGTACCTCAGTCCCAGATACCAATGCTTTTTGTAGTTTCAGTGAATGCAATTAGGATTTATCCAAGAACATGGTACTATTGATCTTGGTGTAAATCCAACAGAACAAAGAGTTTATCTAAAGTGGCAGCAGCTCAACAGTCTCAAAGAACAAAGATATAAAAGTCAGAAAGCAATTAGACGAAGACCCATACAGCAAATCAAAGTCTTTTGATACGAGCTGTATTGTTGGGCCACCTAAAGCATAATAGGGTTGCCTTTTTAATGCCTGCCTTTAGTGTAGAAAGTGTATCATGAGAGATTGCAAGAACACAGCCTATGATTTTCTGTACAGCACAATTATTGGATTGAACATCATAAGCTGAATGCATGCTACAAATTCCCTGACACCTGAAATGTGCTTCCTGGAAGCACACAATCACTGATTCACTTTCATTACCAAATGGCTTTTATTGTTCTTGACATAAGTGTACATAAGGATAATGAATGCTTCAAAGACATTAAGGTATTTTGCATATCAGATGCATGTGAACTGGCCACTATCTTTAACTGGAATAAAGTAACAATGGATTTTGATTTATTTTCTTTCTTGCCAATTTTCTGTCCTTCTCTCCAGCAGACAGGTACTCATGTTAAGTGTGGGTTCAGGGGCAAGTAACCATTCTGTGTGTTGCATCAAAGTAATTTGCATCATGTGTAAGCTTACACTGTGGATGTGTTTGAATAAAGCATGGTTGTACCCCTTCTAAATTAGCACCAAAACGCTTTCGCTTTCTGGATGGAGGCACTGTAATAGCTAGCTTTTCTTTCTCTAGCAGCAGGATGCTAAGAGTCAGTTGTAGAAACACCTCAGCTAAGATCAGCATATTGAATTCTCGGCCTTCCTAACCTTTATAATTCAAGGACTATGCCAGCACCTTTAATCACCCACTAAACCAGCTGGAAGTTGGCCGAAAATTTCCTTTCTTTTAATGTTTGTTGTTCCTGCTGTATCCAGCTGGATGTTACTGAGGCACTTCTCAAAGTCATCCAATCAGAAACTGACCAATGTGGGAGCTGACTATGACCCACAAGAGAGGCAGAACAGTGATGATGGGGCATTGCAGTGCACATTGCTACAAGTTCTGTTCACCTGGGGTGATGGTGGTGTTATCTTACGTCACTGCACTAGCAAGCTGTAGGCTCTGGAGACACAGTTTCGAGTCTCACCATGGCTGGTGGAATTTCATTTCAAATGATGAATCCGAAACGAAGGCTGGACTCATGGCAATCATGAAAGCATTGTTTAAGAATGCAACAACCTATTATTTCACTAATGGCCTTTAAAGAAAGAAACCTGCCATCCTTGCCACATGTGGCCAACGTGTCACTCCAGACCCGTAGCAATGTGGTTGAATTGTAACTACCTTCTGAAATAGTTGAGCAAATCATCCAGTTCAAGGGCAAAGAGAGATGGGGATCTTACCGAGCCAGCAGCATGCACATCCCATCAAACAATAACCTGCATTGATCAATGTGAAACTGCACGTCCCTCTTGAAAATGGTTTTGGTGTAGCGAGAAGCCACTGGCTGGGAGTTCCCACAGACATCATCAGCAGACTCCTGGCATGATCCAGTGATACAGAAGTTCAGTGTCATGATAACCTTTAATGTGACATCGAATGGGTGGCCACCATTAGGTTCTCCATTGGGATTAGTTCCTCCTCCATCATGGCACACAGCTCAAACAGCAGTCTTCAATGACATTGTTCTGATAATTGGTGGAAGCAGAGTCTCCGACAATAGAATCTCACCAGTGGGTAATGTTTTCTCTGTATACTGATTGCATATTCCCCTGGATCCTCCTCATCTTTCCAGCCTTAGGATTCTGTTGGGTTTCTGAGTGCTGGTGTTTCCTGTTCATGCCCTCTCTGATCTACCTCCACACAGAGGCACTGGAATTTCCTGCACACAGCACTCAAGGCACGCCAACCCTCTTACTATCCATGCACTATATTAGTGACATGCCAGCAAGGTTCTGCAACCAGAATGTGTCCTTCAGAGTCAGCCAAAGTTGGCTTGCCTTCAGATTCCCTTTACCACTCACTGCCCAGCTACATCTTCCTTATCTCTCACAGTGCCTAGTGACTACAGCCAGAACTCGACATCACTGAGTATCAGCTTTACTTTAATCGGCAAGGCTCTGAAACTCAATTGCTCTTATACAAATGTTACCACAATTAATTACATATTTAACAATTTGGCTGCCTCTGGGAATATCTAGTGACATAAACATATCGGCCTTCCCATTGAATGCTGTTCACTGCCATTTCCCCACCTTTTTTTGTAATTCATCCATGGAAAATGGATGTCTCTGGCTAGGCCTGCATTTATTGCCCATCCCTAATTGCCCAGAAGGTACCTAAGAGTCAATCACATTACTGTCAGTCTGGAGTTACATATAGGACAGACCAGGTAAAGATGGCAGTTTCCATCCCTGAAGGGAATCAGTAAACCAGATGGGGTTTTCCACCCAATTGCTTCATGGTCATCATTATACTCCTGATTCCAGATTTTTATTGGATTCAAATTCTACCATTTGCTGTGGCAGGATTCGAACTTGGGTCCCCAGAACATTAACTGGGTTTCTGGATTTACAGTCTGGTGATAATACCACTTGGCTGTCGCCTCTCAGCCCATTTCAAATGAGCTGACAAAATACCTGGCCAATGTTTCAGGCCATTTTTCAGTTATTTTGTTATTTAATGGAATTATGTAATAATAAAGCATCTCCAGCATTTTGATTTGAAATAAATTGGAAATATGTAAAGGAGAATAATATGATGAGATATGATTAGATATAGTTCTTAGGGCTAAAGGGATCGAAGAATATGGGGAGAAATCGGGAACAGGGAACTGAATTGGATGATCAGCCATGATCATATTGGATAGCAGAGCAGGTTTGAAGGGCCAAATGGCTCCTTTCTTAAATGCAATCTTCAATGTTTGAAATTGATTTTTGGATCAGGAAGTAAAGACATAAACCTTGCTCAGATTATTTTCTGACTTAGAAGCTCATGATCAGCTACAGAACACAACATGGAACTTAAGATGTCAATGACTTTTGTTGTACAAAATTGGGATAAATGGACTTTTATCTATATATACCTTGTTCATAAATAAATGTAAATTGAGCCCGCAGAGCTAATGAAAAGAAATATGGTTCTGTCACTTTAATGGATAATTCTTACCTATTTAAATCCTCACATTAAATATTCAAATAACAGAATGGAAATTTCTTTTTAATCAGACAAAGTACATTGGAAGAAGTACTAAATGAGGCCTGAATAGCAAGCAAACTCTTAAATTATATTTAACAAATGACAAATGGATTTAGGCATTGCTAAAGGCCACTAAAAGTTGAAACTTTCTGTCTTACATTCATCAGAACTAGGCCGCAAGAAAGAGAATTGAGAAAAAGAGACAGCACTTTGTATCACAAGTCCCAAGAGCAAATTTTCAAGTATCTGCAAAGTATATCTACTATTAGATTTATTATTGGAAATTCTTCATTAAATAATCCAGACTGTGCTAAGAGTAATACTGGAAACCAATTTAAGATCACCAGCAGGGCCTGCAGTGTGGTGCGTTCTCTCATACTGAAGTTACATACAAAAATACCCAGGATCCTGGTGTAGGTTGGCCCGAGGAATTTATACATACATTGCACCTTTTTTAATAGGGGTCTTGGAGGCTGCCAAACTCTGCTGCATCCAATGCCAATGCAGACGGCCAAGCTACGTGCCTGATCTGATCATTAAGATTTACAGTTAACTGTTGCTGCTGCATCTCCATATCAGTGGTGGCTAAAACCAACAAGCACGCCTCTTCTCGTGTTATATAAAATATTACCTTTGTTTTCCAAGCCTGATTCTTCCTGTGCAATATGAAAAGCTTCCACTTCTCATCTTCTTTTAGCAATATTTAAGTTCTGAACTACCAAGTGTTTACCAAGGGATTTTTTTCAGAGATATTAGTCATTCAGCAGGGCTGCAGCTCCTCATTACCACAGGAAGTTATAAACCAAAGAACAGCAAGTGGTCAACAGCGAAGGATGTAACATATAATATTAAAGCCTGGCTTGAGCAGAACACCAATAATGACTCCATTCACTGTTGTTATGATTCCAAAGCTTGAAAAACCTACAGAACATAGCATGGAACTTAGCTGTCAGGGACTTCAGTCGTACAATGCATTCATTTTCTCATGTATAAATAGTTGTCACCAGCTTTATTTCATTTATAGAATAATGAAACAAACACATTAATAGTAAATATGTTTTTCCTGTCAAACACACCTTCACTGGAAAGTATGTAATTTATGCTAAATGCAATGACTTGTGTTTACACAGATGTCGTTTATTCAACATTTATCACTTAACTCTTATTTTTCCATGTTAGTAATGAGTTTTACCTCAGTTTGAACTCAGGGTCAAAATAGACTCTTGAGGCTATTAGCCACTAACATGTAATGGAAAATCTTCAATATAAATCTGTGATTGCAAAAGTACAATAGAGCCAAAAAACTATGAAATTTGTGTGGACAATTTAAATGCAATCAACATTTCCAAGACGCATTAAATTTCTACTGAATAGTTTCACCAGAAAATTTCTCCTGTTGACTTTGGAGTGGACTATCAACTTTAACCACAAAGGGGAAACTAAGATGGTTCAGAGATCATACTTACTGCATAACCCTTTGATTTTTAACAATTGTTGGAAGGCAGGTTGGATAAGCTTTGGTATGAATGTGTGATCCTTCCCGTTATGTTTTTTTACCTTGAGGTTTAACCAGTAGATTCTTGCTTGTATAATTCTAGACACTCCTTATTACGTTAACCAGGAGATCTTTCACCCAAGTATCCCAGGAGCGCGTACTTAGAAGTTATGGAGTGAAGGCATCACAGAATTGCAGAATTATTTCAGCGCAGAAGGAAGCCATTCTTCCCATCATGCCTGTGCTGGTTCTGTTATATATTCAAATTCTATTGCCTCCTGACAAACTCCTGCACACCATTACTATCCAAAAACACATGCAATGCCCAATTCAATGTCTCAATTGAAGCTGCCTTCATCAAATTTCCAGGCAGTGCACTCATACCCTAAATATCCTGTGTGCAAAGGTTTTGACTCACATCTATCTTGCTTTGTTTGCACATCACTTTAAACCAATACCCTCTCATTCTCATTTCTTTTACAAGCAGAAGCAATTTCACCCTATCTACTCTGTCCAGCCTACTCATGATTTTGAAAACCTCAACCAGATCTCCTCTCAGCTTTCTTTTCTCCAAGGAGAACAGCTTCTTCAGTCTCTCCTCATGGCTTAATCTGTCCATCCTCAATCTTCACAGGCAATCAACAAAATCAATGGGCGTCCACTCTGACTTCCATTCGAAATAGGATTCTGTGAACTCAATGATGGCTCGGATCCCAATTTGCATTGGGTAATAAGGTGTTTCTATTTCCAAACAGTAGCTCAGCTGTGAATTTCAGGGGTGTCATCAAAATGTCAGAAGCTCGTACAGTGGCAGGTACAGGTTGATGAATGCAATGATGTTAAGTTAGTCACCCTACCAGCCCATTCATAGTCACTGGGAAGATGATATTCACCCTGGAGTGCTATGTTCAATTCTGATTGCCACAGATTTGCAAATATATATCTGTCTAAACCAATGCGGCTGCATATTGTCATGGCCCGGTGGTTATGATAAAGGATTAGAAATATATTCTGAAGTGTCCATGCACAGTTTCAAATCCTACAATTTGGTTCTGGATGTAAGTTTGCTCGCTGAGCTGGAAGGTTAGTTTTCAGACGTTTTGTCACATTCCAGGTAAGATCATCAGTGAGCCTCCGGTGAAGCACTGGTGTTATGTCCCGCTTTCTATTTATCTGTTTAGGTTTCCTTGGGTTGGTGATGTCATTTCCTGTTCTTTTTCTCAGAGGATGGTAGATTGGCTCCAAATCAATGTGTTTGTTGATGGAGTTCCGGTTGGAATGCCATGCTTCTAGGAATTCTCATGCATGTCTCTGTTTGGCTTGTCCTAGGATGGATGTGTTGTCCCAATCAAAGTGGTGTCCTTCCTTATCTGTATGTAAGGATACTAGTGATAGTGGGTCATGTCTTTTTGTGGCTAGTTATGTTCATGTATCCTGGTGGCTAGCTTTCTGCCTGTTTGTCCAATGTAGTGTTTGTCACAGTTCTTCTCAAAACTCGCTACCTACAGTTTGGTGTAACTGCTGTTTCTAAGGAAGTGCCTGTCAAGCTAATTATGAACTATTGTGGTGCAGTGGTATTGTCCCTAACTCTGAGCCAAAGCCTGGAGTTCAATTCCTGCCTACTCCAGAAATATGTCATAACACATCCGAACAGAATAGTTTAAAAAGATCTATATCAGCCTGAGTGAATGATAACTGGACTGTAATAGTTAAAAGGAGAGATTCCTCACATTAGGATTGGATTGTCTGGAATTTAGAAGGTAAAGGGTTACTTGATCAAAGTGTTCTCTACAATAAGGGGAAGCAAGAGAGTTGGTGAACTATTCCCATTGATTCAAGAGTCTGAAAAACCATACATAATCCAAAAGTTAGATGTAAGCCTTTCGAGAGTGAAATTACGATGACCTCTTCATAGAAAGGCAGGTAGAAATTCAAAAAAGTCTTCCACAAACGGAAGTTGATACTCAGCCATTTGGGAATTTTAAATCTGGATTTATAAGCAAAGGTGCTCAGAGATACGATGAATAGGTGATTATATGAAATGCAGTCATATGATATGAATGAATGCTTTTTATGAGATTCACCTGCTCCTCCTCTGCAACACATCAACCAACAAGATGGTGGGAAGCCTGCCTATTAATCTAGCAATAAATTAATGCTGGGAGCAGAGTGAATTGATTGCAGATTAGACTGAGGTGTCGGTGCGACAGCGACAGGTGAGTTTAATGGTAGCTGCACCATGCACAGGATCACAGAAACAAGAGTCTGAGCAAGGGATAGGGATGGCGATTGAGAGACAAAGATTTCAGTGGTTTGAAGGAGGAGTATTAAATATGGTGTTGGCCTTGAAAGGAGTCAGGTTTTCCAATTGCAGAGCAGGTGCGCTAAACAGCCCACAGAGCTAAAGATGCCAAGGGTGCTGTAGTGTGGGTCTTCCCCAGACCCTCGCCACTCACTAGCAGCCCCTACTTTTCAATTGTAAAAATATACTTTGCTCATAAAAATATCCGTATATGTAGTCACAAACTCAGTTTGTAATAACATGTCAAGGAAACAAACAAATATTGGAGTTAGACTATCCAAACACAGCGAAGACCTCGCTTAAATATGCAAAACTATCTTTACATACATTTGAGGCATGAGGAGGGGCCTATAACTGTACAGACCCCCACTTAACTTTGACAGGAAGACCTCAGATCATGCTCTTTTCCCACTGCACTTCGGAGGCAGCTGCCCCAAGCTTTAGTGCATCCCTCAGAACGTGGCCCTGGACCTTGGAATGTGCCAGCCTGCCACGCTCATTCAGGTCAACTCCTTGCTCTGGAATACCGTTCCAATTAAGAGTAAAATACTTGTAAGGGTTGAATTAGGCTCTTTGGTGGCTATTAATTGAGACATTACTCCTGCCCTCAGTAACATTTTAATAAAATTGAGACAAGCTAGTTGAGAAAGGAAGCCCACATGTTCAGCTAAAGGATTTTATGTGCTTCCCCCCCATCTTCCCCACCCCCAACCCTTCTGAAGAAGGGCCTAGGCCTGAAACGTCAGCTTCCCTACTCCTCTGATGCGGCTTGGCCTGCTGTGTTCATCCAGCTCCACACCTTGTTATCACAGATTCTCCAGCATCCGCAGTTCCTACTATCTCCTTCAAACCTGCCAGTGGGAGAGAGTAAAACTTGCCTTGTTCTCACTTCTATTCTTTCCACAGATGCTGTCAGACCCACTGAGCTTTTGCAGGATGTTTATTTGTTTGCTTTTAATTGGAAGTTTCAAGTCTGTTTGAATCGATAACATACCCAGCATTTTCCTTTCTTGGAATAGGCCATTAAGGCTAGGTCTAATTTTATTGCCAAGTCCATTGTCGAGAAGATGCTAGACTGACTGTTGATTCCAAATAAAACAAACTTACTGTCAACACTCACAAGCGATACAGTATTTTATACATCCCATAGTATGTGCCTAGTGCCAAACAGAGCAATTACTATCCCTTTGTTCATAATTTATTTCTAACTACTTTCGGGTTGAGCATCCAGCTGAATTCAGAGTTGTCCACGCCACATTGGCCTTGCACTGAACAGTCTGCTCAGCTACTTCCACAAATAGTTAGGAGTCACGTGTAGGCCAAGCTGGATAAGGATAGCAGATTTCCTTCCCTTACATTAGTAGTAGAAGTACAGTAGTGAACAGTTTGAGTTTTTACTACAACTGATGTTAGTTTGATAGTGAATTATACTTTGACTAGCTTTGAATTCAAAATTTTATAAGTTGAATTTAATCTCCACCTGCAGACTTGAAGCCAGACCTGAGACCATTCACCTGGATTTAACCCAGTGATACAACCATTACACCACAAGCACCCCTGTTATTCAGCAGCACTGGAAATAGTTGTTTTCACAATCCTCGCAGGCCCCTCATAATTTTTAACATTTCTATTGCTTTCCCCTTTTTTTGACCTTTGAGGGTTGTTGTTCAGACTGGAGGCCTGTGACTGGCAGTGTTTCACAGGGATTGGTGCTGAGTCCACTGTTGTTTGTCATTTATATAAATGATTTGAATGAGTACATTTGCAGATGACTCCAAAATTAGTGGTTTAGTTGATAGTGAGGAACGTTATCTAAGGCTACAAAGGGATGTTGATCAAATGGGCCAATGGGCCGAGAAGTGGCAGATGGAGTTTGATTTTGATAAATAAGAGGTGTTGCATTTTGCAAGATGCACAAAGAACAATACAACACAGGAACAGGCCCTTCGGCCCTCCAAGCCTGAGCCAACGCATTTTGCCCTTCCATACTAAAACTGTCTTTACTTATGGGATCAATATATTCCCTTCCTATTCATGTTTTTGTCCAGGTGTTTCTTGAATGTTGCTGGTGTGTCTGCTCCCACCACCTCCCCCGGCAGCATGCTGCAGGCATTCACTAAGTTTTGTGTGATTTGCAAATCTCTTTTAAACTTCTTCCCCTGCACCTTGGACCTGTGTCCCCTCGTAATTGAATAATTGAAACAAGGACAAGACTTATACAGTAAATGGTAGGGCCCTGGAGAAAGTTGTAGAACAGAGAGACTTAAGAGTTCAGTTACTTGGTTTGTTGCAGGTTGTGCCACAGATAGACAGAGTGGTAAAGAAGGCATTTGGAATGCTTACCTTCATTGCTCAGATCTGTAACCTCTGCCACTCGGGAGAAAGGAGACAGATGCCAGGGAGCACCACCTCCTGCAAGATCCCTTCCAAGCCTCACACCATTCCTGGCTTGAAACTATTCCACCTGTCCTTCATCATTGCTGGGTCAAACTCTTGGAACTCCCTTCCCAACTGCATTGTGAGTGTAGCTGCGCCCCAAAGACCACAGTGATTCAAGAAGGCAGCTCAGTGCTACCATAGCAAAGGCATTTAGGTACAAGTAATTAAAACTGGCCTGGCCATCAACATGCACATTCCATGAGCAAATTAACAATAAAATGAACTTAGCCATGTGTTTTTTGAGGTTAACTACCTGCATCAGCTCTCCCAGTGGCAGCTTTATGATTTATTCCACAACATTAGAGCCCCATATAGCATTCTTGTTTGGAGATTCATGCAGAGGTGGCCAATCTGGGAGTGTCTCTAGTAAAGTTGCTAAGCCAAGCTGCAGCTGGTAACTGCTGGCTCAGTATTCCCCCAGTACCACCCACCATTTGTTCCTCATGTTGGGGGCCCCAACATACATGGCAAAATTGAGCACAACATATTTGGGGTTGGGAGCATGCACCCCTGCGTGCAATTCTACCCTGTGAGTCTTTCATTCCCTCAGCATAACTACAGCATCTCAATGTAGATATCTATTCTAAACACGAAGATTTAAGAAAGACCTGAGGTGCAACTTTCTTACACAGAGAGTTGTTCATATGTGGAATGTACTTCCAGATGAAATGGTGGATGTGGATACTGTTACAACGTTTAAAAGACATGTGGATAAGTTTATGAAAAAGAGCTGATTGGAGGGATATGGGCTGCCACAGGCAGATGGGACAAAAGTACTTTGGGACTATGATCTGCATGGAATGGTTGGACTGAGGGGCCTATTTCCATGCTACATGACTCTATGGCTCTAAACATAGCCTGAACATTCCATATTATTGGTTCCTCAAGGGATTCCAGCTTCTGACCTCCCTTTTCAATCTGAGACCCATGACTGCGTGCTCCTGAATTTATAATAAGTAGAATGTGGCCTGTCTTCAGTCTTAAGTTTGTCTTTCAAACATTTAGCCACATGCGTTAATCTTATTCTGATGCTTTAACTTGAAGATACCTTTTGGATTTACTTTTCCTGTAATGTTTATTGTTTATTTCTGCAAATCAGCTCTAAACACAAAAGGTGCAAGTTACTCTGGTTATTAGCTTTGTAATTCACCTCATAGACACCACAGATCAATTATCTTTAGAAACTGAATTACAACCTCCCAATTTCCATTCCATATTAACCCTCCTCAAGCAAAGGCAGCTCCAATGTCTGTCTAAACTAGATTTAAACCCAGTTACCCATCATGAAGAGAAAGTTTTGTCACAAAATATGTCACTGACCGATATTTCATAACTGTTCAAAGACCTTGGGCTAAGAGTTTTGCAAAGTTTATTTCTTTTATATGAAAACACTTGTGTTCATCACTCTGAGTGCTGTCAATGCACAAGAATGTGCTTTCCCTATCAATTTGCATCTATTTTGTAATTCCTTGTTTCTGAAATAAATCCTCATTTATTGAGAACACACAGTAGGAATATGCATGGGCAAGGCTCACAAATCTTCTTCCATTAATTTTAATGCTCACAGAATCAATAAAAACCATTGTGTACTCTTCCAATACCTAGTCCCAGTGAGTGAGGCCCTGCACCAGAACACATATTCAGAAAATCTATCGTTTAGTGTCAGTAGCAATTACTCCCATCTTGCCTTGTATAGCTAGGGATGCAATAAACATCTTTCTATTCTGTTCTGATAATATGTTAAATCCCTGACTTCAGAAGAACATTCCCACTGCCTTGGTGCAATAAATCCAATTCCAGTCAGTATCTCTGAGTACGAGCATTGATATGAAGCCAATTCATCAGGAATGTCAGCAGTGGCTTCTTTCATCATTCCTTTACTGGTGATTTAACAGCATCTATCTGAATTCCTCACTTCCACTCAATGGCATTATTTGAAAACATAGGATCAGGGTTCACAATGCATGCTGACATCATCCTCTTCCCCCTTCTATTCCCTGTCTCAACAATATTGTTGCCTCTATGATGTGAGTTTCTTGGATGATCCATAATTTAAGGGATTCAAATTGGCCTATACTCTTAAAACTTCTTCACAACATTAAATTCCTACGGCAACAGCACTGACAGTGTCCCAGACTGTACAGGCACTAGATCCCTGAACTGCAACACATCTGAACAGGTGCCTGACTTTGACCAAGCTCCTGGAATGGTATCTGAGGCTTCCTTTGACTTGATGCCTCGGGAGCTTCTAACTAATGTCTGCCTCCTTCAGTGAGGACTACTCCCATCAGTCCTTGAGACAGAGCTGCCTGCTCGCTGCGCATGCAGGGAGTGTCTGCTGCGTAAGCTACTGGGAGATGGTGATTGATGTCGCATGTCGCTGTACTGCATCTATGATCAAAAGTGTCGGACAGTGTGAGTAAAGTGTAAACAGCTAAATAACAAGTGGAGGATAACCTATAATCTGATTAAATGAGGCAGAGAGATAATTAGAAAAATTTTTAAAAAGATGGTGCTGGAGACAAACGAATGACTAGAATGACATGATAGGTTGAAGAGCCGCATGCTGATGGTCTAAATGAAGTAATGAGTAATCCAAAACAGTACAGACTAATTAAGGTAGAGAGAGCATAACAATTTATCAAGGTGACAGTGTCAAAACAGATACAGGTACAAAACAAGGTGGTGGGGTCACATGTAGCATGACAGAGTTGTGAGAGCATGGAATGCGTTGCCAGCAGCAGTTGTGGAAGCAAGGTCATTGGGGTCATTTAAGAGACTGCTGGACATGTATATGGTCACAGAAATTTGAGGGTGCATACATGAGGATCAATGGTCGGCACAACATTGTGGGCTGAAGGGCCTGTTCTGTGCTGTACTGTTCTATGTTCTATGTTCTATGTTCTATGAACCCAAGATCATGGTTGAGGCCATCTTCATGGGTACTCAGATAACAAGAACTGCAGAGGCTGGAATCAAAGTCAATGCAGTGTGGAGCTGGAGGAACACATGAAAGGCCCTGACCTAAAACGTCGACTCTCCTGCTCCTCTGGTGCTGCCTGACCTGCTGTGCTCCTCCAGCTTCACACCTCATGGGTACGGAACTTGGCTATCAGTTTATGCTCAGTGATTCTGCGTGGTAATGTATCTCTATATCGCCTTGGAGGATACTTATCCAAAGATTGGAGGCTGAATATTCTTGACCACTGCAGTGTTCCCCAACTGGGAAGGAATATTTCTATCTGGTGAGTCAAGCTGCTTGGCAGTGTGACTATACTAATTGGCAAGGCAAGCCAAGGCATGGGTGCTAAGAATATGCTAATAGGTGTTACATAAGAACACTGACTGAACAAGTGAACAGCACTACCATGCACTCTGTTATAATCCAGGAGCGGGGTCTTGTCTGTGCAAAGTGTCCCAACGACAGCCTTGTGATCCTAATTGCAGGTGCACACTGCAATACAGGTCTGTGCTTCATCTATATCCTGTAATTTAATCAGATGGATGCCAGAAATGTTTGCGTGAGTCTGACAAATGTCTATCAAATGCTGAAATGACTACAGACAAGGGAGGTGTGTAGCTTATGCCCACAAATCATATGATACTGGTTGATACTGAACAATGAGAGTGGCACGATTTCTCAGGGATTCATGTTGCTACCTCACAGTGCCAGGGACCTGGGTTCAACTCCACCCTCAGGCAACTGACTGCGTACGTGTGGATTTTGCACATTCTCCCTGAATCTGTGTGTGTGGGAGAACCCAGTTGCTCTGGTTTCCTCCCACAGTCCAACAATGTGCAGGTTAGGTGGATTGGCCATGCGAAATTGCCAATAGAGTTCGAGGATGTGCAGACTAGGTGGGTTAACTATGGGAAATGCAGGGATATGAGGATAGAGTATGGGTATGGGTCTGAGTTCATTGGATGGCTGCCACTGACTCAATGGGCTGAATGGCCCAATTCCACACTGTAAGGATTCTATGAATATGGAGGGTCCTTGCAGCCAGCAGTGAGCTCCAGGTATCCATGTTGATTTCTAGGTCAAGATTTCTCAATGTCTCACTTGTTTTGCACATTCAGTAAGATAGGAAGCTCGATGTTAATGACACGAGATGAGCCATTAAGAAGACATTTACAGAGCAATGATCAGCCTTAATTGGTAACTTGTTCCTGCCTAATGAGAAAGCTGCCACACTTTATCAAAAGCATGAAAGATGGCCCAAGGTGCTCCGAAATTTAAGGTAGATTTCATTGGACTTCTTATCTGATTCTGCCTTGAATCTTGCCATGGTGCATGTCATTCAGACCCGAAAAAGATTCCAGCCTTGGGGTTTTCTGAATACTGCGTTTATTTCATTATAACTCGTCGAAAAGTGGGTTGGGTAGGATTTTGGGATTTCCTGAGATCATGAAAGACCCCAAA
Source organism: Stegostoma tigrinum (assembly GCF_030684315.1). Classification (NCBI taxonomy): domain Eukaryota; kingdom Metazoa; phylum Chordata; class Chondrichthyes; order Orectolobiformes; family Stegostomatidae; genus Stegostoma; species Stegostoma tigrinum. The sequence goes on along the minus strand of NC_081381.1, from coordinate 40,140,584 downwards.
GAAATGCAGATTGTAGGGAATTTCTATTCCCACATTGATTATGTTCTCATCCCAGCGACATGTTGAGAAATTGACAGCCGAGCGAACAAAATGAAAAGCTTCTCCCAGTGGGAAAACGAATTGTGTCCAGGCACTAAAAAACTTTTTGGAAATTATCAAAACCAGTTGCCTGCTGAGAGCTACTGACTTCAGCTGTGGATGTCAAGAAATGTATATTGATGAAACCCCTTTGAAAAGAAAGTCAAGATGCAGGATCCCAGCAGGCAGTAGCTTTTCATTCCATCATTTATTCACAGGGCTTATGCTGCTTAAAGCTGTCCCTTCTTTTGCCTTTCCACCCCACTATGCAAAAAGTTCCTCTTCTGACAATCTCCAGTTTTCAAAAACCCACATTAAAGTCAGGCTTTGCATTTTTCTCAACTATATTTCGGCATTTCATCTTTGTCTGGGGTAGAGAGGCCAAGTTACTTTGGCACTCTTTAAGGATCATTCTAACATTATTGTGACTCACAGTCACCTTATGTTAATCGATTGGTTGACACATAAGAGCTGGTATTGATCTATAAGTTAAGAACTGTCTACTTTCATACTGTTCTGAAGCGTACACTGCTTGGAAAATTCAACTTAAATTTCAACTGCTCTCTGAGCAGTTTTCATTTGTTTCAATTTCTCTGTCAGTAAATATACTTCCTGATGTGAAAGTGACATCCGCAGGACAGTGAAAAGTCTGAGTCTACCATGATTGTTTTTTTCACTCCAATCAGGGCTGTGATGCCAGTTGGTTTCAGAGTCCAAGGTTAGTCAGAAAAACATCCTGACTCCCTCCAATTTAATTACCTGTTAGAGATGATTGCACATAAGAGTTCACACAGCTCAATTTTCAGAAACAAAAACAAAATTGCTGGAAACGCTCAGCAGGTCTGACAGCATCTGTGAAACAGAAAGCAGGCCTAACATTTCGGGTCCGGTGACCCTTCCTTAGAACCGGACCCGAAACTCAAACTCTGTTTTCTCCTTCACAGCTGCTGACAGACCTGCTGAGCTTTTCCAGCAACTTTGTTTTTATTCAATTGTCAATAGAGATAACAAGGTGTATAACTGGATGAAGGGTCTAAGCCCGAAACGTCAGCCTTCCCGCTCCTCTGATGCTGCTTGGCCTGCCGTGTTCATCCAACTCCAAACCGTGTTATCTCAGATTCTCCAGCATCTGCAGTTCCTACTATCTCTGAAACATATTCAGTTACCATTCTGGAGATATAAGCATACTATCTCAGCTCACACAGCAGCATTGTAATAAGGGAGGGGTAAGCTATTCAATGTGTTATCTTTGAAATGTTAAACTAAGACTAAAGTGGACAAGAAGGATCCTCTCTTTTGAAAAGAGCAAGAGAACTGTCATCAGTGTCCTGATCAATATTTATCTCTTAGTAGATTATCTGGTCATGTATCTGATTACTCTTTACACATCCCATTCACTGCCTATTTCCACGGACGCAAAGTGAGCTTTGACTCTGAAGTGAATATTAAGAGCTTGATTTTATCAATGAGAAATTGTGTGTTTTGCTGAGATCTGCTGCTTACTGTAGTCAAACAACAGCAATGTTACAAAACGTAGTTAATTGTGAAACATTTCGGAACATTGGAAACGTCAAAGTGCTTTCCATGAGTCAAGATTTTTCTAAGAGACTTTGACAAGCACATTCTTGCTTTGGATACAGCTATAATGTACTGTTTCAAACACAAAAATAGAAATTGACAGAAAGGTTAAGAAGGTCTGGCAGCATCTGTGAAGTTGAATCAGAGTTAACATTTCGGGTCCAGTGACCATTCCTACGAATTGATAGTAGCTAAGAAAAGGTTGTTTTTTTAAGCAGAAGAAAGGGTGGATTGAGGGGGTAAGGATTAAATGACACAAGGAAAAGAGACTGGAATGTAAATTCTGTCAGAGAGAGAGGGTCAAAACTTCTTCAAGGTGGGTATGGCTGGAAGCAATGTGCAGTGAGCTAAATGCTAAATAAAAATCAAAAGAACTGTGGATAATAAGCTACGCTTTTTATTACGATATTAATTTTAAGACTGCTTCCACACAGGAAACAATAAGATAGGCATTAGCCTGAGAGTTTATAAGGTAGAATGTGATGTGAAGAAATTTGTAGTAGCCATAAGCACATAACTACATGGGAGCTGAATATTGTAGCGAGCTGAGAGATGTGGGCTGTGACAAGATTTGAGGCAGAATCTCGTGAGCAAACTGACAACACCATGAATATTTTATCCAATGTTGTATGTCTTTGATAAGTGTCAAGGCAAATCTCCCACTAGTCAATGGCAATTGGAAGTAGGATACTCTATCACCCTCTCTCCTTTATCCCACTCTTGTGGGACTGCCTGTTCTTTTCAGTCTGGCAGTTTGACACTCCATTTTTCTGCCATTCTCACATTTCAATTGTTTAATCTGCATTATCAACAGTCTTTCTTCCCCAAGCACCTTAATCAAACCACTCCAACACACCCTTCCCCCCCCAACTATTGTATAAAATATGTCCCCCTCCACACTTCACTTCAACTCTGATAAAGAGTCATCCAGACTTGAAACAACTGTGATCTTAAGTAAATTTGGTCTCAGTCCAGATTCCAGCATCAGCAGTAATTTGTCCACTATCTAAGGAGGTAGGTTTTTGCTTATTAAACAGCTTGTTAATAGCCCAACACACTTCGTTCATATTCAGCTTCATAACTTACCAGCCTCACCAAACAACCTGGATGCTGAGTAAAGATGACATGGAAACTAAAATGAGTGCCTGGCAATTTCAGCTCATGGTTTGCTCCTATGGACCTCCATGTTGAGCACTGGGCACCAACATCTCAGGGCATGTTCCACAAATAGCTGCCACATGCAACCCAGTTGAAAGGATACTAGCATTTGATATATGGGAATATCTAACAACCCTCAACTCAATTCACTTCCAGGATGATTCTGCACTTCCTTGGGCTACATCAGTAACTCGCATTACAAACACTGCAGCAAGGACACTGTGTAGAGCTGGATGAACACAGCAGGCCAGAGGAGCAGGAAAGATGATGTTTCGGGTCTGGATCTTCTTCTGAAGAAGGGTCCCAACCCGAAAAGTCAGCTTTTCTGCTCCTGTGATGCTGCTTGGCCTGCTGTGTTCATCCAGCCCCACACTTTGTAAACTGAAAAGGGCATTGGCTGGTTATTTGGAAAAAAATAGTGTGCAAGGGCATGGGAACTGACACATGGTAATGATGAGGAGAAATTTCTTCTCTCAGAGATTGGTGAGCCTGTGGAATTCACTGACACTGAAAAAGGTTGAGGCCGAAGCATAGAGTGCTTTCAAGAAGGAGATAGCTACATTTCTTCGGGATGAAGAGTATGGGGACAAAAGCAGAAGTAGAGGGCTGAGTTGAACAATCAATTATGATCATATTGGATGGTAAAGCAGGCTCAGAAGGCTGCATAGCCTTCTTCTGTTCTTATTTTGTATGTTTCTATGCTTCTTTGATGATTTCTTGAAGAGTCAGTGTAGCACAATAGACCAAATGACCTCCTTCTACACCACAACAGTTCTGAAAAAGGCAGGAAGTTTGTCAAGGGTGCCAGCAAGTCCTGGTCAAGCCAAGGGAGTGAAGTTTTTTCTCAGGGGTTCCTGGAACAGTAAGTCAAGGACAGCCTCCAGTAACAACCCAGGGGCTTGGATATGTTCAGTCAGCTACTTGGGGCATTGAGAGTCAGGAGGGCGTATTCATAAGGAGCAAAGAACCAAATTTTGGCAGAGAGGTGTCCCAAGTGAGTGAGTAGGAAATGCAGAGGGCTATGTCAAAGGTTGGAGTAGGTGTGGACAAGTGGGGAAGGTTACTCTTTATTCATTCATGGGACATGGACTTCACTGGTTAGGCAGCATTTATTGCTCATCCTTAATTGCCCAGAGGGCAGTTAATGGTCAACCACATTGTTGTGGTCTGGAGTCACATGCTGACCAGATCAGGTAATGTTGTCCACTAATAAAGGACATTAGTGCACCAGGTGTGTGCTTTTTTCGGTGAATTGACAACGGATTCGTAGTCATCATTAGACTCTTAATTCCAAATTTTTTTTTAAATTAGACTCAAATTCCACCAGTTGCCCTGATGGGATTTGGCCCATGGTCCCCGGGTCTCAGGATTAACAGTCCAGCAACAATACCACTAGGACATGTCATCCTGCTGAAAGGAAACAATTGTTGCAGGCAAGAGTAGTTTTGTCGATCCTTGGTAAGAGGTGGGTACAATAGCAGTGGCAACGACGGAATGAGTGTGAGGTATTGGATTGAAGGTGGTGGCACTTACTAAATGAAGTGTAGCAGATCATTGCCTCTTTTTCCTGCAGTGCTGGACATTCCTCCAAATGCTAAGACCACAATGACCTGGGTCACAATCTCAGCCCAGGTTGGTGTGGTCTTTTTTTGTGCCCTACATTGTTGGTTCGGGGGGGAGACAAAGTTTCACCTATTCACCACCACTTTCAGCAAGACCTTCAGGTCTCTGCCCACAAAAAGGTGAGCCAACCTCACCCTGTCCACCACATCTGAGACAAAGAACAGGGACCATCCTAACACCAAAAGTGCATCCAAAATAGTTATAATAATCTGGGATAATCCCATAATGCTGCAACAGTAGGATCATTGCAGTCATACAAGAAAAAAAACAACATGAGAAGTGCAGAAGCATTGCAGTTTCCAACAATAAAGAGTGAAATTAGCATTACTAATTCTGTGGGAAGTAAGGGGAGAGTAGAAGGTTGCTATTAAGCTGCTAAGTATAGATCTCTCAGCCAAAATATTCATTTCCTCAGAACCTACTGCTAATGTCCCCTTGTCATTCTGGGAGAAAAAAGGAGGATTGAAAATTGTTCGAGATCTAGACATGTTCAGATGGTGGGAAGGGGAAGAGTGAGCTGCAAAAAAAGGCAAGGAAATCAGGCTACATAACTCCTAGACTTCCTAATGTTCTCCTCCCATACCCTGCTCAATTTTGGACAATATCACAGAGTATTTATAGGTCACTCAACTGCAATGGAAACCATCCAGTTCAGTCTATCAGAATCATGCAAATACAGCTGCATTCTTCCAGAAGGGCCACCAGATCATGACTGGGAAATGATTCCATTTCTCCCAATTCCAGGACCTGGGAGGCTGATATGAATAATAATGTTTTACCTCCCACTCTGACTGGTTAGCTCAATGGGTATTGATATTTTGTAAACGTTAGTCCTCAGGACTTCACTCCAAGTTGAAACTCTCTGAATCATTCTGGGAAGCCAAAGCTTGGTAACTCAAATCTTCCAGTTGACAGAAACAGTAAACAGCTCGGAGAAATTTTACTTGGAGTCTGACAGGCAAATTATTGATTTCCCTCGGGTATTCCAACAGCTTTGGTTCTACATTTAATTGTTCACTTTGTCCAAAACTGTCCAGTTTTGATGAAGGTCTGGGATTCTGACTTCAAAGTGCAGTGAACTTGATATCTCATTAGAAACTTGTAACGAACTAACAATTGAACTAATCAGAAGTGAACAATTTCCTGGAAGAGGCACAATTAAACTTAATTCTACAAATGCTTTCAGGAAAGTTTTATTTTAATCCATTGGCATTGAGTAGAATCTCCGATACTATCTGGTTCTGTTATTCAAACTTAAAAGTGGGGATTATCCAGAGAAAGGTAGCCCAAGGAAAGCTCAGCAATGCTTTGGAAAGGCAACTCGTTTTTTACTGTTCGCTGACTGGATATGGGCGTTACTGGCTGGGCCAGAATTTATCGCCTATCTCCAGTTATCCTTGAAAGGTGGTGGTGAGCAGCTGTTCTAGAACCACATGCACTTTAGGTAGACACACAATTCTGTTAGGGAGGCCATTCCAGGATTTTGGCCCAGCGACAGTGAAGGAAAGGCGAAATACTTACAAGATAGGATGGTGAATGGCTTGGAGGGGAACCTGCAGTTGGTGGTGCCTCCATATATCTATTGTCTTCTTAAATAGCAAAGGATTTGGGTTCAGGAAGTGCTGTCTAAGCATTATTGGTGAATTTCTGCAGTGCACCTTGTAAATGGTATGCACTGCTGCGGGTGGGAGAAGTAGTGGATGCTTGTGGATGTGGTATCAATCAAACGGGCTGCTTTGTGCTTGTTGGTGTCAAGCTTCGTGAGTTTTGTTGAGGCTGCACCCATCCAGGCAAGTGGGGAGTGTATCCCATCACACTCCTGGCTTGTACTTTGTATGTGGAAAGTCAGGACTTTAGAGACTCAGGAGATGTGTTATCACTGCAGCATTTCCTAGCCACAGAGGTAATCTTGTAGCTGCTATACATATATGGCTAGTCCAATTCATTTTCCGGTCAATGGTAAACTCAGGATGTTGATAGTGGGAGATTCAACAATGATAATGCCATTAGTGAAAATGGATGTGGAGTCTCTGGGGCAGAGGGTGGGGGTGGTTGGTGGGTGGTGTTACTTGGCAACCTGGAGAATCTAGTGTGATGATGTCCACCATAATCTGTGTTCTCTATCCACACTTAGATGTGAAATGTAACTTGAAAATGTCTGGCACAATGCCCAGGGTGAGCAGAGTCAGTGTCTGAAGGTGCAAAAGTGTGAAGAATGCATTGACAAACTCCTGTAATAATGTCTTTGCTCATTTGCAATGCAGACAGAGTGAATGTATTTCGGCATTTAATGCTGGTCAAAGGCAGATTACACCAGGCCACTGGTGTTTGTGAATCAAATATTGTCACTTCATTGATGCACAAGTTATCAATAATGTCTTGAAAGGAGGAGAATGAGCCGTGATTGTATCAAATAGCAGAGCAGGATTGAGAAGATAAATTGTTTATTCCTGCTCCTAGTTCTTATGTTCCAATCAATGCTGGCCCAAAATCTCCCATTACTTGTGAAACTTCCAAAAGGTGCCATAGAAGGAGCAGAACTTCGTTGCATTATCTACCATGTAAATATGATGATCGATAGTACGACATTCAAAGGTATCCATGGTTAATGTAGGTCTGGAATGGGAGGGATTCCAAACACATCAGGAACTGTCTTTTAGATGTAATACATTGGGTACTCAGTCAGTGCGGTACCTTCACTAAGGTGGTCCACATGCTCTAAATTAAGGCAGTGGCTTTTTTTCCTTTATTCATTCATGGGATGAGGGCATCACTGCCAAGGCAGCATTTATCACCCATCCCTAATTGCCCAGAGGGCAGTTAAGAGTCAACCTCATTGATGCAGGTCAGGAGTCACATGTCGTCCAGACCAGGTAAGGATGGCAGGTTCTTTTCCTAAAGGCCATTAGTGAACCAGATGGTTATTTTCCCCAATAATTGACAATGGATTCACAGTCATCATTAGATTCTTAATTCCAGATATTTATTGAGTTCAAATTCTACCACCTGCTGTGGCAGGATTCGAACTGTTGTCCCCAGGTGTTACCAGGATTAACAGTCCAGCAATTGTACCACTAGGCCATCGCCTCCTCATATTGTGTAAATCATAGGATTCTGAAGATGTGATTCTGCTGCTTGGACCAGTCTGGTGGTGTCCAGCTCTATCATCCTAGCTTATTGTGCTCTGCACAAATGGTACAGGCAATAAGGATGCTGAGAAACTGGAATAATGGCAGCAGCCTTCCAACTCCAGAGGAAGATGCGGGCATGAAGGAGGAAGAAGGTCTCCTTATCAATGATGGCGTTTGGCTGCATCAGCCTCTACAAACTAGGCAGAACCTGATTGACACCCAGTTCCAGGCAAAGACAGCTGGGTGCAGCAGGCCATGCTATCATTTAGTTTACATTGTGGATGAGATCTGCAACCTCCAATTGGTTTTGTTTGTGCTTGGTCTTGATGACTGCAAATTAAAGCAACTCATGGGTGCTATTGACTGATTGTTTGTCTGAATATGATGTTTCCCTATTTGTTAATGGCAAAATGTGGGCCTCCAATGGGCATTGGGGGCAGAGTAGCAGTGGCTTAGAGAGGATGCTGGGACAAGTTGTACCTAGGGATAGATTAGGAGCAGTCTGGTGATTAGAAAGTGACTGGAGTGAGAGGATGGAGTTACACAAGGACTAAAATGTCTGACTCATGGCTATGTGCAGTTTGGCTTCGTGGCTGTTGCTGGTGAGGGGCATTAACAGATTGGCAACACTTGTCCAGATGTACAGAGGGCTTTTAAAGATGGTGCAGGCTAAAGGGATGCTAATCTTTGGACAGAAAGCCAGCACACTGTTCTGGAATACAATAGATAAGATAAGATGGGGCGAAAATCAAATGAGATGGACTCTGAGACAGAGTAGGTAACTAATAAGGTGCATTTGGTAAGATACAGTGAAGAATCTGAGTTGGCCTTGCGGTGGTTAACACTCTAAAAAACCTGCACATGGTCGATAAAAGTAATATTTGGCCCACTGTTTTCCTTTCTCCCTTTTGCCCTTTCTCTTGTGTCTTCTCACAGATATCATGGATGGCTCAAAGAGTGGGCTATTTGCTAACTCCAATGCTAAATGTATTGCCAACATGGAGCTGAGATACGGGGCAGGAAATAGACCAGATTTACTTATCAAAAGCTAATAACACTGCTGATCTCAGGTAAAGATTACCTCTCTAATCCATATTTGATTAGAAAGAAGACAAATCTGAGCTGGTTCTCTTCTTGAATGCTGTTGGGATATACACCTGGAAACTGTGCCAGTACTGATGGACAGAATTAGAAGTGGTTATGAGGTCCAGTACTATCAGCCAGTCTGTCTATGCTTGGAGTCTCATTTAAAGAATGGGCAACTGAGCAAGGTAGCATGGTTCCATGTGAAATCTCAATAAAGGGATGAGTTATCACTCTTCCAATCCTTCAAAATAGTCAAGAATCTTCAACACATAATATCACTTTGAGTTTGACAACAAACGTGGAGAGGTTGTCTCATTAATTTTTGGAACATTCAATTATTTTTTCTATACCTTAAAATGCCTTACATCTGACAGAAAACTATTACTAAATATAAACAGTACCTAGAGTACTCTCCCAATCCTGTAACTTTTCTACAAGTTGAAAAGTTAATGGAGATCATAAAGGCTTTTGTGAAATATGGCTCTCCTTTTTAATATAAATATCTTAATGGAAGCTCAATTGTAAAACAAGAGAAAATAATCCCATTGATTCTAAAGATAACCTATTTTAGAACAAAATGTGTATCACACCAATTGAAGACATCCATCATACTGACATTAACTAGTATTTAGGTATTACTGTTTGTAACTTCTAGATTTTTCTTCATTTCTTGAAGATAACTACATGAAAATGTTCTGTTGGCTTTGATACAATGGCTGGCAATTTTTTTATAAATGAGAAAAAAGAAGAATATTGGATTGCACATTATTTGATATTCATAAGACTAGTGTCTTGTCTCATCTGCTAATGTATTTCCTTTGGCATTGCTAATGGGGAGTGTAAGCTGCAGCATAGTTTTAATGCCCAGCAATTACAAAGGTATGGTAATACGTCCAAGCCATGAAGTACTGTACAATGTAGAGGATTTTGAAAGTGAAATGTTCCCTTGACATTGTTACTGGTTGAAGTTGCAGGATTTATTGAAGCAACTCAGCATACAATGTCTCACCAAGATGCATCTGTAGTTGCTCTTAAAACACATTCCTACACTTCACATCAGATGTGGATTTATCTTTTGACTTGAGTTTTATCTGAATGTATTGGACAAGGTGATTACATTAGTATTTAATACTGTTAATGATGAGGGCTCACAGCACTTTGTCCATTCTCAACATCGATGCCAAGTAAGCTCAGATGGATCACGCATATCACCAAACAGAATAATAAAATAAAGAACAGCAGTTGCTGGAAATCTGACACAAAAACAGAAAGTGCTGGAGAAACTCAGCAAATGTGGCAGTGCCTGTGGAGAGAGAAAACAGTGTTACCGTTCCAGGTCCACCAACCCTGCTTCAGAATTAAATAGAGGCTAGGAAAAGGTAGCTGAGTTTCTCCAGCAATTTCTTAGAGAATGATAGTTTCACATTTAGCAACAAAAGAAATCTTTCTTTGAGATAAGATTTTGTCTTTAGGAGGTCTTTAGCATTACTTCTGTTTCTGTTATAGCAACATCACAGGTTGGCATTTGTAACATGTCAATATATTTTTGAATATGTTGAATGATGTAATAATCAGCATTTTAAATTGTTATGGATTTTAATTGAGATATGCATATTGGCCTAAACACCAGAGATAATTCTTCTACACTTCTTTGTTCATTGCATCAACCTGAACAGAAATGTAGACCTCAAGTTTAACATCTCACCTGAAAAATGGTGTCTCCATCAGCATTGCATTGGAGTGATTTTCTTCTTTGTTTAATGTGCTCAAACTTATTTAAACCTTATAGTTCAGAGTTGAGAGAGCTAGCACCTCAGCCACAGCTGATAGTTAGTTCAACCACTGCTACCTTAGACAGATACATATATGACGAATAGGATGGTGAAAATGAGGCCATGTCATTTGAGAATGATCCCAGCATCATCTGGAACAAGCAAAACCAAGTCATTATGTCCTTCAGGATTCAACAAGCTCAGTTTGAAGCTACATTACCAAGCTAGCCTTTGAGCTGGTCATTGAAGTCAACAAGTGTGTATTTTTGGTCCATTACTTCCTTCAGCTTTTCACCAGCATCAGGCTGTTATTCCCAGTATGGTCCCCGTAATTGTTTGATTTGATACCAAGGGACAGTTTTTCCCCAAGTGAAACAGGAATTATGCATCAGGAGATTCTCCAAAGTCACAGTCACTTCTGTAGACTAGCAGGGCCTAGCTCTGTATCTTCATGATGGGCTAGAGAGGACTGGTTGGAGTTGGGTCTATTGCCCCTTCCAGCAGGCAAAACTGGAGGTAGCTGTGTGCTGGCATAAGCAAGTGAAAGTACTCCTCATTTGCCCAGTTTTGCACATGAGATTTAAATTAGGCAAATATCCTCATCCCCCATCTTGCCCTTCCATAATTCCCATATCCTCTCTGTAGTCCCCATCTCTCCAGGATCCGATGTTCTCTCTTACCTCCCTCACTTTTTCATATCTGCCTCGTACTCACTCATCGCATGCTCACTGAAGGCATAATTCAGATTATCCCTAATAAATGGGAAGCTTTTGAGAACGCAAAGCAGTCAGAATAAACATAGCAATTCAAAAGGCTGTCCAAAAGCCACACTGTTCTTACAAGCCTGTAAAAATGATAATCAGATAGACAGCTGTAGAAATTTGATTTGAGAAATCATGAATCCTCCAAGTGAAAACTAAAATCATCAAAATAAACAGCTGTTCAAAACTCTCTTCAAACATACCTGAGGTATCGGCTGCTCTGTTAAGAAGTACATTCATCAAGAGTAGGAATAATTCTGGGGCCCACAAGCTCTAAAAGGTTCTGCATTCATCAGCACCGATCTTAAAATTGGAGAGTATGTAGGGAGGGTTGCTTTGATCTGGGAGCACAGGGGAGGGTAAGATCCAGATCATTTTTTATCATTTGCATCTGCATCCTGTACCTCCATTAAAACATCAACTGAACAGTTTGTAAATATGCTAAGCATTTGCCTCCTACTACTGTTAACAATCACTTCTGGAGTACAAGGATAAAACTTCACAGTACTCCATCAACCTTGCCAAATGACTACCAGGTTCAAATATCCATTAGCACGACATCAACTGACATTCACACTGCATTATGATTTTGTGCAAAGTTTCAAAAGGTTTTAGATGAATCATTTATTTCCTGTTGCTCTGTGATGACTCATCATGATGAATGTCCAGTTGTATAATACAATAGTCACCATTCCTTCCAATTTATTCAGTTGTCACCAAAGGGGATTATCTATTTAGTTTATGGTGGATTCAACCAATATCGGCTGAGATCTGTTCAACAGAGAGGAATTGAGTCTATGGCAACATTATTAAAATGCTTTGTTGACAATGTGATGAAGATTTATTCATGTGGTGATACTGTTTGTGTTGGTGTTTGTATTATTTGCTGGTTGTTTTATAGTATGACTGACAATATGCTTCAAAATAATTGCACTGCACGTCATTCACACGTAAACTCCTTGCAGGTAACTGACTCATATGAAGATTTACAATAAATAGATACTTGAGCAACAGCCCCACACGTTCCCCATCATCTCATGGCCCAACTCCCCCTCTTTCAATTTGATGCTATCCTTAACTTCCCTGGTTAACCATAGTTGGCTTATCCAATTCCTTGAATCCTTCTTCCTCAGTGGATCGAACCCCACAGTGAGCCATAAACTATTTTCTTGCCATTGTACCTCAGTAGTCTTTACTGCTACATTCCTTTACCAGCCCATTTCAGCCATCTCTATCCTGGTTCCTTTATAATTGCCCACGTGTAAACATAGCACAGTTGTTTCTGACTGAAGTGCCCACCAATCAAACTGAGTACTAAATTCTACTATAATAATAAAATGTGAGGCTGGATGAACACAGCAGGCCAAGCAGCATCTCAGGAGCACAAAAGCTGACGTTTCGGGCCTAGACCCTTCATCAGAGAGGGGGATGGGGGGAGGGAACTGGAATAAATAGGGAGAGAGGGGGAGGCGGACCGAAGATGGAGAGTAAAGAAGATAGGTGGAGAAGGTGTGGGTGGGGAGGTAGGGAGGGGATAGGTCAGTCCAGGGAAGACGGACAGGTCAAGGAGGTGGGATGAGGTTAGTAGGTAGCTGGGGGTGCGGCTTGGGGTGGGAGGAAGGGATGGGTGAGAGGAAGAACCGGTTAGGGAGGCAGAAACAGGTTGGACTGGTTTTGGGATGTAGTGGGTGGGGGGGAAGAGCTGGGCTGGTTGTGTGGTGCAGTGGGGGGAGGGGATGAACTGGGCTGGTTTAGGGATGCAGTGGGGGAAGGGGAGATTTTGAAACTGGTGAAGTCCACATTGATACCATATGGCTGCAGGGTTCCCAGGCGGAATATGAGTTGCTGATCCTGCAACCTTCGGGTGGCATCATTGTGGCAGTGCAGGAGGCCCATGATGGACATGTCATCAAGAGAATGGGAGGGGGAGTGGAAATGGTTTGCGACTGGGAGGTGCAGTTGTTTGTTGCGAACTGAGCGGAGGTGTTCTGCAAAGCGGTCCCCAAGCCTCCGCTTGGTTTCCCCAATGTAGAGAAAGCCGCACCGGGTACAGTGGATGCAGTATACCAAATTGGCAGATGTGCAGGTGAACCTCTGCTTAATGTGGAATGTCATCTTGGGGCCTGGGATGGGGGTGAGGGAGGAGGTGTGGGGACAAATGTAGCATTTCCTGCGGTTGCAGGGGAAGGTGCCGGGTGTGGTGGGGTTGGAGGGCAGTGTGGAGCGAACAAGGGAGTCACGGAGAGAGTGGTCTCTCCGGAAAGCAGACAGGGGTGGGGATGGAAAAATGTCTTGGGTGGGGGGGTCGGATTGTAAATGGCGGAAGTGTCGGAGGATAATGCGTTGTATCCGGAGGTTGGTAGGGTGGTGTGTGAGAACGAGGGGGATCCTCTTGGGGCGGTTGTGGCGGGGGCGGGGTGTGAGGGATGTGTCGCGGGAAATGCGGGAGACGCGGTCAAGGGCGTTCTCAATCACCGTGGGGGGGAAGTTGCAGTCCTTAAAGAACTTGGACATCTGGGATGTGCGGGAGTGGAATGTCTTATCGTGGGAGCAGATGCGGCGGAGGCGGAGGAATTGGGAATAGGGGATGGAATTTTTGCAGGAGGGTGGGTGGGAGGAGGTGTATTCTAGGTAGCTGTGGGAGTCGGTGGGCTTGAAATGGACATCAGTTACAAGCTGGTTGCCTGAGATGGAGACTGAGAGGTCCAGGAAGGTGAGGGATGTGCTGGAGATGGCCCAGGTGAACTGAAGGTTGGGGTGGAAGGTGTTGGTGAAGTGGATGAACTGTTCGAGCTCCTCTGGGGAGCAAGAGGCGGCGCCGATACAGTCATCAATGTACCGGAGGAAGAGGTGGGGTTTGGGGCCTGTGTAGGTGCGGAAGATGGACTGTTCCACGTAACCTACAAAGAGGCAGGCATAGCTGGGGCCCATGCGGGTGCCCATGGCCACCCCCTTAGTCTGTAGGAAGTGGGAGGAGTCAAAAGAGAAGTTGTTGAGTGTGAGGACGAGTTCCGCTAGGCGGATGAGAGTGTCGGTGGAGGGGGCCTGGTCGGGCCTGCGGGACAGGAAGAAGCGGAGGGCCTTGAGGCCATCTCCATGCGGAATGCAGGTGTACAGGGACTGGACGTCCGAGGCCAGACGCCAACTCTCCGACACCACCTCCTACCGCCTCCTCGATCATGACCCCACACCCGAGCACCAAACCATCATCTCCAACACCATTCATGACCTCATCACCTCAGGGGACCTCCCACCCACAGCCTCCAACCTCATTGTTCCCCAACCCCGCACGGCCCGTTTCTATCTCCTTCCCAAAATCCACAAACCTGCCTGCCCTGGTCGACCCATCGTCTCAGCCTGCTCCTGCCCCACCGAACTCATCTCCACCTATCTGGACTCCATTTTCTCCCCTTTGGTCCAGGAACTCCCCACCTATGTCCGTGACACCACCCACGCCCTCCACCTCCTCCAGGACTTCCAATTCCCTGGCCCCCAACACCTCATATTCACCATGGACGTCCAGTCCCTGTACACCTGCATTCCACATGGAGATGGCCTCAAGGCCCTCCGCTTCTTCCTGTCCCGCAGGCCCGACCAGGCCCCCTCCACCGACACTCTCATCCGCCTAGCGGAACTCGTCCTCACACTCAACAACTTCTCTTTTGACTCCTCCCACTTCCTACAGACTAAGGGGGTGGCCATGGGCACCCGCATGGGCCCCAGCTATGCCTGCCTCTTTGTAGGTTACGTGGAACAGTCCATCTTCCGCACCTACACAGGCCCCAAACCCCACCTCTTCCTCCGGTACATTGATGACTGTATCGGCGCCGCCTCTTGCTCCCCAGAGGAGCTCGAACAGTTCATCCACTTCACCAACACCTTCCACCCCAACCTTCAGTTCACCTGGGCCATCTCCAGCACATCCCTCACCTTCCTGGACCTCTCAGTCTCCATCTCAGGCAACCAGCTTGTAACTGATGTCCATTTCAAGCCCACCGACTCCCACAGCTACCTAGAATACACCTCCTCCCACCCACCCTCCTGCAAAAATTCCATCCCCTATTCCCAATTCCTCCGCCTCCGCCGCATCTGCTCCCACGATAAGACATTCCACTCCCGCACATCCCAGATGTCCAAGTTCTTTAAGGACCACAACTTCCCCCCCACGGTGATTGAGAACGCCCTTGACCGCGTCTCCCGCATTTCCCGCGACACATCCCTCACACCCCGCCCCCGCCACAACCGCCCCAAGAGGATCCCCCTCGTTCTCACACACCACCCTACCAACCTCCGGATACAACGCATTATCCTCCGACACTTCCGCCATTTACAATCCGACCCCACCACCCAAGACATTTTTCCATCCCCACCCCTGTCTGCTTTCCGGAGAGACCACTCTCTCCGTGACTCCCTTGTTCGCTCCACACTGCCCTCCAACCCCACCACACCCGGCACCTTCCCCTGCAACCGCAGGAAATGCTACATTTGTCCCCACACCTCCTCCCTCACCCCCATCCCAGGCCCCAAGATGACATTCCACATTAAGCAGAGGTTCACCTGCACATCTGCCAATTTGGTATACTGCATCCACTGTACCCGGTGCGGCTTTCTCTACATTGGGGAAACCAAGCGGAGGCTTGGGGACCGCTTTGCAGAACACCTCCGCTCAGTTCGCAACAAACAACTGCACCTCCCAGTCGCAAACCATTTCCACTCCCCCTCCCATTCTCTTGATGACATGGGCCTCCTGCACTGCCACAATGATGCCACCCGAAGGTTGCAGGAACAGCAACTCATATTCCGCCTGGGAACCCTGCAGCCATATGGTATCAACGTGGACTTCACCAGTTTCAAAATCTCCCCTTCCCCCACTGCATCCCTAAACCAGCCCAGTTCATCCCCTCCCCCCACTGCACCACACAACCAGCCCAGCTCTTCCCCCCCACCCACTGCATCCCAAAACCAGTCCAACCTGTCTCTGCCTCCCTAACCGGTTCTTCCTCTCACCCATCCCTTCCTCCCACCCCAAGCCGCACCCCCAGCTACCTACTAACCTCATCCCACCTCCTTGACCTGTCCGTCTTCCCTGGACTGACCTATCCCCTCCCTACCTCCCCACCCACACCTTCTCCACCTATCTTCTTTACTCTCCATCTTCGGTCCGCCTCCCCCTCTCTCCCTATTTATTCCAGTTCCCTCCCCCCATCCCCCTCTCTGATGAAGGGTCTAGGCCCGAAACGTCAGCTTTTGTGCTCCTGAGATGCTGCTTGGCCTGCTGTGTTCATCCAGCCTCACATTTTATTATCTTGGAATCTCCAGCATCTGCAGTTCCCATTATCTCTGATACTAAATTCTACTATGTTATGGCCACTGTTTCCAAAAAGATCCTTTACCCAAAACATCTTTCATTAAACCTGCCTCTTTGTGGCCTCGTCCCTGGTTGGATCTGTTACAAATCATTCTGTTCCTCTGCCTGTCTTACTATCCCAAGCTACATGAAGTTTAAAGTTATGGTTGATGTAATGCCTTTGTTACATGCTTGCATTATCTACCAATTTGTTCTCTGACCTACCATACAGCTGTGGTTTGTTGGTTTATAAATGACTTCCCACTCATGTTTTCTTACCCTCACCCATAGTGGATCCTGTCCTGTGATCCAAAGTCAGTTCTTGCTACCATACATATTACCCCTTGTGCTAACCATGCTACCCCACCATCCTTTCCTTCCTGCTTCTCCTCTTGAAAAGTCAGAGAGTTCCTAGTTTTGATCTCCATGTAACCAGGTCTCTGTAATGGCTATAAGTTCATACCCATTAACCTAAACTGGTGCTGTTAATTCATCCAATCCTAACTAAAAATCGCAAATCGATGAAGCTCAATTGTTACAATTAAACCCTTATTTAACTTGACACGCTTAATAATACAACTTGTACTCAATATTTGGAAAAAATTCCTTTCTCAAAAACTGCTCTAATCCTGGAGCCTACTTTTTGGTTCATATATTTCATCATAAGCCCACTTCATACCTTTTCCTGCGCCAAACTTTCTTCTTGCCTTCTCATTCAGACTCACATCTAAGCCTAAATATAATCTAAGCCTGGATATAATCTTATAACCATGAGAGTTTCTCTCTCTTGCCCATTTCACACATGTTTCTGATAGTATCTCCCTTGTTCCAGAAACAATGAGAAGTTTCACAAACGTGAAGAACTGTACAGTTTCAATGATTTGGAATAAAAGAATTGGAGTGAAAGACATACAGGTAATTTCAAAGCTGAGATAATGAAAATTTTATAGGAAAAAAAGTATTTAGAAGAAGTGGGAAAGTTTGAAAGGCAAGGAGGATAAACCAGACAATGCAACATGGGAGATAGCAGGAATTGTAGATGTTGGAGTCAAAGTCAATCCAGTAAAAGAACAGAACGGAAGTTAGATGTTAGAAACAGATCTCCATTTAACATCAATCTTTCTCTTATGTGATGTTCTTAGTATTTGTAAACACAAACTGCTAAATGTTATTAGTTGGCAAGAGTATAATTTTAAATTATGTCACCATTACAGTGTGGAAATGGATTAAATCAGGTTTGTTTTGTAAAGATCAGCCCTGGAATACCATGTCCAGTTCTCTGTCGCCCAGCTATAGGAAGGATATTGTTACTGTGGAGAGAGTAAGAGGAGATTTACCAGTATGTTGCCAGGGATGAAAGGTTTGAGCTATAAATAAAGGTCGGCTAGGCTGGGACCTTTTTCACTGGAGTGTAGGAGGTTGTGAGGCAACCTCATAGAAATTCATAAAGTAAGATTGGTATTTTTAGAATTAATGGTAGTTGGCATTTCCTGAGTATGGGGGTTTGACACTAGATGAGCACATTTTTAAGGTGACAGAAGAGAAATTTTAAAAGGGGCAAATTTGCACATAGGGTGGTTCATGTGTAGTATGAACTTCCTGAACTTCAAGTTGAATAACATTTTTCCTATAGAAGGGTGACCAGAATTGAATTTGCTGTGAATTTCCCCTATTTTCTGTTTCATCTCTTCACCAGAACGTTTTTCTTTGAACCCTGATCATTTTTTCATAGCTCATTGACTGGATGATGGTGTCACTGGCCAGGCCAGCATTTATTATCCATTCTTTATTACCCAGAGGATATTTAAGAATCAACCACATTAGTGTAGATCTGAAGTCATATGTAGGCCAGACCAGATAAGTTTCCTTCCATAAAGGACGTTAGTGAACCAGATGAGTTTTCCAACAGTTGACAATGGATTCACAGTCAACATTAGACTGTCAATTTCAGATTGCTATAGAATTCAAATTCCACCATCTGCTATGGTGAGATTCGAGCCCAGGCCCCACAGCACATGATCTAGGTCTCCGGGTTAACAGTCTAGCGATAATACCACTAGACTGTCACCACCCATTTGCAGCCATTCATTTTCAACCAGCCATTTTCTATACCTCTACTTGTACATTTTTGTCATGTACTGGGTACATGGTTCGCAACAGTTTTGGTCTTCTCTGGTCTTGAAACACCGGAATCAGACAGATTGACAACTTTAAGGGACATCTCCATTCAGTCTCAGAGCATGATCTGAGCTTTCAATCGCCTATCATTTTACTCTTCCATTCCCCTTCTTAATCTAACTTCTCTGCTCAACTTTCTGCATTGTCAAGAACTCAGGAACGTTAGGCCGTTCAGCCCATCAAGGTTATCCCACCATTCAGTACAGTCACAGCTGATCAGACAATTCAATGCCTTTTACCCACTCACTCACCCATAATTCTGTAGCCATTGGTAGTCAGAAATCTAACAATCTCCATGTCAAACATACCAATCTTTCACAGCCTTTTGGTGGTGGAGAATTCCATAAGGTCACAATAGCCTAAGTAAAATGCATTTCTCACTATCTCAGACCTAATGAATCACCTTATTTGTAAATTGTGCCCCTGTTTCTCTACTTCTCACCCAGGGAAAGCATCTGACCTGTGTCTACCCTTCCTATCTCTTTAAGTATTTCATAGGTTTCAATAAGTTCAGCTCTCGTTCTTATTGTTTGAATGAAGCTCAACATAAACTCAAAGAACAGCAGTTCATTTATTGATGAGGCACTTTGCAGATTTCTCCACTTACCACGGAATTTAGTTCAACAACCATGACCTCTACCCTATTTTTTTGGAGACTAGTTGTTAGGTGTCATCATTGATTGCCCCTCTATTCAAGGACATCGTCTACCCAGTATCATAGGTTCCTGAAATGTGAACAAACAGGTCAATTCTCAACCCACAGATCTTTACCATATGGGGCAGGATGCCCCATGACGTATTGGGGTCTGGAGTACAAGGCTTGCTTCCTTCACTTTCCTCTTCTGCCGACTCTGCGTCCACATTAATTCTTGAAGTTCAAATTCTGATGTATTGTCATCAAGTCACCATCATATTGAATGATTGGTAGCAAGCTCCTCCGAGCTACTAATGTCAATGTCACTTCAAGGAAGCTTCAGAGTATCTTTGCAGAATTCTCTTTGTATACCCCTGCAATGCTGGCTATTTCAGAATTGAGAAAGGAGGACCTGGTTGGGGAAGAATTGTTTGCAACCATCTGGTCACAGTGCCCAACACATTGTAGTTGATTTTGAGGAATTTCATCTGAATATCTATCAAGCTTGTTTCCAGAAGGGTGGCCGTACCTTTGAACCTGGAGGTTGTGGTGAAGGTATTGCTCAAGAAATTTCTAGAGCACTCTTATGTGTCACTGATAACATAGAACAGGTGTCACTGCTCTACAGGAGTCTGATTGTGACAACAGTTCTACACATAAAATCCTGATTTTTTTTTTACACCGGAATCAGAAGAGGATCTTCAAGAAAATTCAGGCTCCAAGCTGCAATTTTTTTAACAGACCTTATAATCCTGATTTTAATCATCACACCCACTGAGTTGGACAGTTTGGCTCAGGCATCCATTTTAAACGTCTTTCATTAATTTTTATAAGACAACGGTGAGAAGAATCGGACAACGTGCAAAATAGCATCTCCCCCAACCACACCATTTCTGTTGATCAAAATTGGGCCTAATATTACTGGCATTATTACGCTACAGAAAGCATGAGCAGAATTTTCCTAAGGATTTGTAAAACTTTAAAACTGTTATCTTCATCTCCTCCTCCCTTACCCCAAATTACTCTCCTTCCCTCCCAAAGAGAACAGAAGGGGGCATGCCACTGATGCCAATATCTTACCACACCAGTACCTTATCATGTGTGTGCAGTGGGCAATAGATATTCCTGGGCACTGATGCTGGGGCACTGTGTAGTAATCACTCAAAGAATTCCACATTCCTTGCAGCTAATTATATTAATGGCCAGGCAAGTTGCAAATGCAAGCCTAGACAGCAGGAATTTAACAATGTATTTGGTCCCATCTTAACCAGGACCACAAATTGATAGAACAATCTGAATGGCAAAGGATAGCAAGTTCACAAGGAGTCAAAGAGCTTTGTTTTGCTACTGCTCTCTTACAAGACAGACATTTCCATCAATAGTTGCTGCTTCTGGGTCTTACTTTGCTCTCCATTGTTACCTGACCTGTCACAAATTTTGCTTTGATTGTAAGTGTGATAGGGGCCTGGTTATCTTTCAAATGACTTTACTGCACAAAATGCGTTTTTCAGCGAGTAGATCTTACAACATAATTTCGTCACAAACTCTTAGGCTCATGCTGTTAACACTCTCTTCCAAACCAACCTCATCATGTCCCCATTTGCATCCTAACTTACGCATACCCTCCCACCAACATCACCATCAAAACTCACAGAAGCTTTAAGCATTTGACACTTCTTATCTTTCTGGAAATAAAACCTTGAGATAAAAAAAAGACCCAAAATATTATGGACATGTGGAGATGTTGGTCAAACAAAGTCAACTCTTTTCAACACCCACAAAAAGAAACAATTTACTCAAATAATCCTCAATATATACTCTTTGCTGAGATCCTAGGTTCTTCTTAATAACTTAGTGGTTCGGTTAATCTATTATAGGTTTGTACAAAAGCAATTTTTTTTTCTAAAAATTATGATTTTTTTCAGAACAATTTCACGAGATGCCATTGTTAAGGCTTATTACTTCTGTGAATAGCTTGTATTGAGTCGATATGAATTTACAGCCCATTGCTTAGCATGCAGGTTATGAAGGGTCAGTAGGAATGTTTGGAGAAAATGAGGTGGCTTTCAGATATCATGCTTTTGGGCACATGTTGGCATTGAGTTGGCTGGGTGACTTAGACAATGGCTGTCGAGGTGATAGGATGTGAAGAGACCTTAAAATTTAACAAAACAACAGGGACAATATCACAGAGAACCAGGCAAAACCAACTTGTCTTGGATTTCAACTGCCTTGAATCTGCTAGTGTGGACAATATCCTGCCTTGCTTCCCCAGAGTGAATATAGCACATTAAGGGGCACTTTCTATGAGGGTGATGAACTATCAGCCATCACTAGTCAAAATTCAACCTGAAATATCTAGGTTCACATTGTGTAGGTTACCACCTAAATTGTTAGATGTGAACGTAGGGGGTATCGTTAGTAATTTTGCAGATGAAACCTAAATTGGAGATGTAGTGGATAGCGAAGATGGTTATCTCAGAGTACAATGGGACCTTGATCAAATGGGCGTGTGAGTCAAGGAGTGGCAGATGGAGTTTAATTTAGGTAAATGTGAGGTGTTGCCTTTTGATAAGGCAAATCGAGGCAAGCCTATTAATGGTAAGGTCTTGGGGAGTATTGCCAAACAAAGGACCTTGGAACGCAGGTGGACAGAATCATGAAGAAGGTGTTTGGTATGCTTGCCTTTATTAGTCAGTGCATTGAGCCATGATATGGAGATGTTGGTTTCGGGCTGGGGTATACAAAGTCAGAAGTTACCGACACCAGGTTATACTCCAACAAGTTTATTTAAAATCACAAGCTTTTGGAGCACAGCTCCTTTGTCAGGTGAGGTACTCCAAAAGCTTGTGATTTTAAATAAACATGTTGGACTGTAACCTGGTGTCGTGTGAGTTCTGACATTGAATAGAGGACTTAGAATATCATGTTGTAGGAAAGACACTGTGAAGCTTAAAAGGGTTCAGAAAAGATTTTCAGGGATGTTTCCAGGTTTGGAGAGTTTGATCTACAGGGAGATGTGAAATAGACTGGGACTATTTTCTCTGGAGGTTTGTAGGGGTGACCTTATAGACGTTATAGAGGGGCATTGAAAGGGTGAATAGCCAGGGCCTTTTCCCCAAGATAGTGTTGTCCAAAATTAGAGGGCATAGGTTAATGGTGAGAAAGAAAAGATTTAAAAAAGACCTGAGGGAGAACTTTTTTATGCCGCAGGTGGTGCATGTATGAAATGAACTGCTGGAGGAAGTGGTGGAGGTCGGTACGATTACAACATTTTAAAAACACCTGGATGGATGTATGAATAAGAAGTATTTTGAGGGATATGGGCCAAATGCTGACAAATAGGGCTAGGTTAATGTAGAATATCTGGTCGGCATGGATGTGTGGGACCCAAGGGCCTGCTTCTGTGCTGCAGAGCTCTTCTGACTCTGAGATCCAACTGAACTGAACCCCAGTTGAATCTCGTGTCTTCATTTCTGTCTCACATACACAAAGTGCTATGGGTGCTATGAAAATAAAACAACAGAACTGAGAGATTACTTATCCAGTAATCATTATTATTTATTGAGTCACTTCTTGTCAATACAATCACTCTCTCTGAAATTGAAATTACCCCTCTTATGAACAAAAGAAACTGTAAAAACATCTTATTTAACCTACATAAATAACCCAATATAGCCCGTAAAATATATCATTTTAAGCCAGTAACTTGAATACAGAAGTTAAATGTCTTGTAAGCGTCTCATAATGCATACAAATTGACATAGGATTCCATGAGAAAACTCAATTACTTGATCATTTTCATTCTGTGAATGTTGTCGCAGAATAATATATGAAGGTAATTTGATGTCTTTATCGGTGTGGTATGAAGTTAGAAATTGAAAAGATTTTATGACACAGTTATGAAATTGATTAGGACACCTCTAGTGAGAAAACTAAAAGTCCCGCTGGATTATAAGTACAGGTTTCATGTAATGTAACATATCTCTTTTGTGCTTGCAATATATCCCTGGAATGCATATTGGGAATAACTGCACTCCTAGCCTGTGATTTCTGTGCATTGAAATTGCAAAAAGTTGTCATTTCCAACCCATTATTATTAATGTTTAGAACAGGAGATTTGTAATTTCCTGGTATCAGTGGAACTTTGGTAACTATAAATGGAATTTTCTGTCCACTATTCAACAAAGATGTTCATTATTTTCAGATTGGTTCTACCCGTATTGAAATAGTGGATACAGGAGTTACAGATAAATATAATCATGCAGCTTGCCATTAACTACACACCACAATATCATAGAATCCCTACAGGTTGGGAGCAGGCCATTCATCCTATGGAATCCATACCAGCCCTCTGAAGAACATCCCACCCAGACCTTGCCAACCCAGTAACCCTACATTTCCCATGGTTAATTCACACACTAAGCACTAAGGGGTCATTTACCATGGCCAATCCATCTAACCTGCACATCTTTGGACAGTGAGAGGAAACCCACACAGACGCAGGAAGAACAGGCAAACTCCACACAGACAGTCACCTGAGGCTGGAGCTGAACCCTGGGGCCATGGCACTGGGAGGCAGCAGCTCAGTGCTAGCCACTGAGCCACCCTCAACATATCCTCAACAATCCAGGATCTAACAGGCAGTTGAAACCTCTTCGCAGGTGCAGGGGTCACAATTCTCCTATCTTTCAGTGAGGTGACATTGGCAGCACACAAACATTGTGCTGCCTGCTCAATGAAACGATTGTGGTATGCAGCCCAGCACTGAATACACAGCAGGCTGGCTGCACAGTCAGCAGGAGGCTGAGGGATTAACAGGAGGCACAGCTAGTTTGCTCTTCTTAATGGCAGCCTGCCCTTTTTGAAAGCAAGGTGCATGAAGACCTCAGTAACTGGTGCAGTGTCTCTGAAAGGTGACAATGAGAAAAGAATAAGACTACAAATGGAGAAGAGATAGTAGGAACTGCAGATGCTGGAGAATCTGAGATAACACGGTGTAGAGCTGGATGAACACAGCAGGGCAAGCAGCATCAGAGGAGCAGGAAAGCTGACATTTCGAGCCTAGACCCTCCTTCATTTCTGAAGAAGGGTCTAAGCCCAAAACGTCAGCTTTCCTGCTCCCCTGATGCTGCTCGGCCTGCTGTGTTCATCCAGCTCTATACCTTGTTATCTACAAATGGAGAAGGTGGCTTTCAGAATCTCTGGTGTGGGGCTGGAGAGCAGAGCCCAGGGGACAAAGATGACGGCGAAAGGCAATGTTTCCACAATAGCCCAGGAGGCCTTCCAGGCACGCTCTGTGAGAGACATCGCGGCAGGTAGCCGCATAATGCAGTTCAAGGTATCTATCCCATGATCCTGGCTGCTGTGCTGGATTCAAATTCATTGGCCTCACATGGCTGGTGAAAGTCAATGCATGCATCTTGAAAGGGAAAGAGCAATTGGGTGAAAGGCACACCTTCATCTGTCCAGCTCCTTGAGAGATGCAAATTATTGTGTCTACAGTAATTGAGGCCATTCTAACAAGGGCCACCAAGATTATCCAAGATCCTGTTCAAATCCTATCCCATCACCATCCTCATTTCTGGCATGATGTTAAGCTAGAGACAGTGTGGCCAGTATGGACCTCTTGCTTACCATTAAACCTCCCTTCTCCCCAGCCAAAGCCATTCTTTCCACTTTTAGGCATTCAGGCAAACCAAGTGCGGTTTTGTGGTGAGCCAGTGTGACCATGAATGGCTTAAGCAAGAGTGGACATCTGGCAAAAAGATGCCACCACATTCATTTAGCACTGGGAGCCACTAACTCAGGTGGTACCACGGCGCACACTTTAGAGGGTAACATAAAGAAAGTACCTTTGATGGCATATAGTGGTGCCACTGAGTGTAAATGGGCTCCAGGCAGCCTGGGTAATATACATGTGCCAGCAGCCCAGAGGACAAGCTCACAGGTAAAACTTTGCTCCAGGGGACTCTGGTGAGGACTTTGATGAAGCAGTACACAGGAGAACATCGACAGTTATGGGGTGATGGTTGAAGTACTGACAGGCATGCAAGGGCCCAATTTAACCTGGCACAGGACTGCACACAGAGTGTGGAAATCAATATTTCCAAATGGAAGCGTGGGCCAACATTTTTTCTTATTCAGTCTTGAGATATGGAAGCTGCTAGATAAGCCAGTATTTATTGACCTCAATGTTCCAGTTGACAGTAAACAGTTTTTTTGAATAGCTGTAGTCCTGGGAGTGCCGGTGCAACCACCGTGCTGATAGGAAGGGAATTATTAGATTTTGACCCAGGGATAGTTAAGGAACAGCAATAATATTTCAAGGTAAGATGGTATGTGATTTCGAGGGGACCTTTTTGGTGACAACTTTACCATGAATGCTGTCGGTGCCCTCCAAGGTGGTAGGGGTCATAGGTTTGGTGGGTACTGTCGAAGGTATGTGATTAAGTAACGGCAGTTCATAGAACATAGAGCATAGAACACAGAAAAGTACAGCTCAGTACAGGCCCTTCGGCCCACGATGTTGTGCCGTGGAATAATCCTAATCCATAAATAAAATAACCTAACCTACATTCCCCTCAATTCACTGCTGTCCATGTGCATGTCCAGCAGTCGCTTAAATGTCACTAATGACTCTGCTTCCACGACTTCCACTGGCAAAGTATTCCATGCTCTCACAACTCTCTGGGTGAAGAACCTCCCTCTGACGTCTCCTCTATACCTTCCTCCTAACACCTTAAAACTATGACCCCTCGTGGCAGTCAATCCTGCCCTGGGGAAAAGTCTCTGGCTATCGACTCTATCCATGCCTCTCGTTACCTTGTACACCTCGATCAGGTCACCTCTCTTCCTCCTTCTCTCCAGAGAGAAAAGTCTGAGCTCAGTCAACCTCTCCTCATAAGACAAGCCCTCCAGTCCAGGCAGCATCCTGGTAAACCTCCTTTGCACCTTCTCCAAAGCCTCCACATCTTTCCTGTAATAGGGCGACCAGAACTGGACACAATATTCCAAGTGTGGTTTCACCAGGGTTTTGTAGAGCTGCAGCATAACCTCGCGGCTCTTAAACTCGATCCCCCTGTTAATGAAAGCCAAAACACCATATGCTTTCTTAACAACCTTATCCACTTGGGTGGCAACTTTGAGGGAGCTATGCTCTTGAACAGCAAGATTCCGCTGTTCCTCCACACTGCTGAGAATCCTGCCTTTAATCCTATATTCAGCATTTTAAGTTCGACCTTCCAAAATGCATCACTTCGCATTTATCCAGGTTGAACTCCATCTGCCGTTTCTCAGCCCAGCTCTGCATACTGTCAATGTCTCGCTGAAGCCTGCAATAGCCCTCGATACTATCAACGGCACCTCCAAACTTTGTGTCATCAGCAAACATACTAACCCATCCCTCAACCTCCCCATCCAAGTCATTTATAAAAACTACAAAGAGCAGAGGCCCAAGAACAGAGCCCTGTGGGACACCACTCAGCACTGACCTCCAGGCAGAATACTTACCATCTACAACCACTCTCTGCCTCCTGTCAGCCAACCAATTCTGAATCCAGACAGCCAAATCACCCTGTATCCCATACCTCCTGACTTTATGAATGAGCCTACCATGGGGAACCTTATCAAATGCCTTGCTGAAGTCCATGTACACCACATCCACTGCTCGACCCTCGTCAACCTGTCTCGTGACTTCCTCAAAGAACTCAATAAGATTTGTAAGGCATGACGTGCCCCTCACAAAGCCATCCTTACTGCCTTTAATCACGCTATGCTTTTCCAAATAGTCATAAATCCTATCCCTCAGAATTCTTTCCAAAACCTTGCTGACCGCAGACATAAGACTGACTGGTCTGTAATTTCCAGGGATTTCCCTATTACCTTTCTTGAAAAGAGAAACAACATTTGCCTCCCTCCAATCTTCCGCTACAACTCCCATGGAGAATGAGGAAGCAAAGATCTTCGCCAGCGGCTTAGCAACCTCCTTTCTCACGTCCCGGAGCAACCTAGGATAAATCTGGGGACTTATCAATCTTAATGTTTGCCAAAATTTCCAGCACATCAACTTCCTCAACTTTGATCTGTTCAAATCTGTTTTCCTGCTCCTCAAAGTTCTCATTCACAACAAGGTCCCTTTCCTTAGTGAAAGCCGAAGCAAAAAACTCATTTAGGGCTTCCCCTATCTGCTCAGACTCCAAGCACAAGTTCCCTACGCTATCCCTGATCGGCCCTACCTTCTCCCTGAGCATTCTCTTATTCCTCACATGTAAGTAAAATGCCTTCGGGTTCTCCCTAATCCTTCCTGCCAAACCTTTTTTATGCCCCCTCCTGGCCCTCCTCAGTCCAGTTTTGAGTTCCTTCCGAGCAAGCCTGTAATCCTCTAAAGCTGTGCTAGACCCTTGCTTCCTCTACCTTACGTAAGCTGCCTTTTTATTTTTGACGAGAAGCACCTCTGTTCCCCTCATCCAAGACTCCTTAATCTTACCCCTTCTTACCTGTCTCAGAGGAACAAATTTATGCATTACTCGCAACAACTGCTCCTTAAACAGTCTCCATATGTCTGTTGTGCCCTTTCTGTGGAACAATTGCTCCCAATCTGTACTTCTCAACTCCTGTCTGATAGCGTCATAGTATCCTTTTCCCCGGTTAAATATCTTCCCCGGTAACTGCTCCTTTCCCTCTCCATGGCTATGGTAAATGTGAGGCTGTTGTGGTCACTGTCACCAAAGTGTTCTCCCACCACGAGATCTGACACCTGTCCTGGCTCATTGCCAAGCACCAAATCCAAAAGGGCCTCTCCCCATGTCGGCCTGTCCACATACTGAGTAAGGAAACCCTCCTGAACACACCTGACAAAATCGGCTCCATCCAAACCATCTGCACTAAGGAGGTTCCAATCGATATTGGGAAAGTTGAAGTCACCCATAACAACAACCCTGCTACGTTTGCACTTTTCAACAATCTGCCGGCCAATGAGTTCTTCGATCTCCCTACTGCTGTTTGGGCGTCTGTAGAAAACCCCCAGTGAGCTGACTGCTCCCTTGTTGTTCCTAACTTCCACCCATACTGACTCAGTCGATTAACCTTCCTTGGCAACCTCAGCCCATACCACCTCAATAGACGAGTCCTCATCAAAGGTTCTTTCAGCCACCGTTATGCTGTCCTTGACCAACAAAGCCACACCTCCCCCTCTTTTACCACCTTCCCTGACCTTAATAAAAGATCTAAACCCTGGAACCTGCAACATCCATTCCTGACCCTGCTCTATCCATGTCTCTGAAATGGCCACAACATCGAAGTCCCAGGTACCTATCCAAGCTGTAAGCTCACCTACCTTACTCCAGATACTGCTGGTGTTAAAGTAGACGCACTTCAACCCAGCTTGCTGTCTGCCAGCACACTCCTGTGGCAGTGAAGTCCTGTTCACGTCTTCCTTATGCTCATCCCCCAAATAGCACCATGCACCATTGAGAGTCCCATTAAGCTGGCAAAGTGCATATCAACTCCAGCCACTCTCAGCTATAAAATAAGATGAAGAACCCTCTGTTATTCCGCACTGAGACTTCCCATCTCCCTGAGGCAGGGATACACAATGAACTACGCAATGCTGAAGATGTTACCTGCTATCTAGAGGGAACCTGAGGCCCAGGATTTGAATGCTATGGTTATCTTCACTCATAGCTCCGTCCTTGTGAGCTCTGGCTGCAAGAGGTGACACAATTCAGTCATTCTCTTCTTGCTGAAATGGAGGTGCCTCCAACACTACTCATTGTGAGGTGATGTTAGGAGGGTACTCTTCAAGGAACCATAGTGGTGGGGCCTCCCAAAGCAGAAAGCTCCTTTTCCCTCTGCTCTGCTGGCCATTCTGTATCTTCAAGTCACGTGGCCGACAAAACAAGCTGCAACAATGACTTCCATTACTGAAGGAGACATTGTCCCCACGGACCATGTAGCTCTTCCTGACCCCCTTCTTCAAATTTAACACAGCTAACTTGTAAATCCAACAAGAACATGCAACACTTTCGTTCTACTACAGCCACCAAAGAAAGTGAAAGCGCTTTGCTTGAAATGTGAACAGAGATCCCTTTAAGCAGTGTGGCTGAGGGGATCCTTTGTGAAAGTGGTTATGGAAAGGTCAAATTGGCACATTAGCACAAAATTAATGTTCTCTGTGGGTCTGTCTCATAATTCATCTATGCTGCTGCTTCCAACACACTCCCAGCATTCCCACACTTACACCCTTAGGGTAGGTTCTGGCCGATATGTTCAGTTTTCCATTTGTACAGGTGTATGGAATTAGCCTCATTGCTGAATGACACAACTTAACTTTTGTAACTTTAAAGCTTAAGCTTCCTATCCAGTCTTACTGAACTGTCCCCTTGTATCACAGACTTAAAATCCATTCATCTTTTCCATCCCTACTGTCTTTCCAACCTTTCACGGTCTTCAATTTACAATCAAATCAGTGGTAGCGTCATTCGATCTTGCTGGCTTTCTAACTTTCAGGAAGATGACATCTAAAACACTGAGCTGAAGCAAGCCACTGTTCTTAGTGGTCTGCATGGTGTGTCTGTGTGTGTGTGTGTGTGTGTGTGTGTGTGTGTGTGTGTGTGTGTGTGTGTGTGTGTGTGTGTGTGTGTGTGTGTGTGTGTGTGTGTGTGTGTGTGTGTGTGTGTGTGTGTAAAGCTTAAGGATGTACATGTATTGGAGGATGCCCCAAGTAGTCCAGATAGTGAAATGGTGATGCTGTAGTGATCACTGAGGTAAAAAGGGTAACTATCTCCTGAAAGAGTTCCCTTGGTGGAAATGAAGCAGCAAAAATGAAAATTTGATTGCAAAAATTGGCAGCAAAGAAGGTTCCTAATGGAATTAAAATCTGTATTAAGGTAATAATAAAACATTATTTTTTAAATTTTAAACTCAATTAGTTTAAATCTAATTAAAAAGTAAAACAATATAATTAGGCCATAACATCATTTATCAGCTCCCTCATATCTTGCAGTTGAAGGTTGAAAAATGATCCTGAGAATGAGATAACTTTCATCATCAGCTACATTCATTATTCATGCACAGCTGTACAGGGCTTCATTCCCCCTTCTGATGGTCATCTTCCCTTATTAATTTTAAGTGAATCCAAGCTTAAAATGTTTCCATTGAACTAAATCCTTGGAGACACTGCATTTGATCATCTGTTTACATATTAAAGTTCTTTAAAATACAAGAAAATGCTTGTCTGTATTATTAGATTACCATTTTTGTACCTTAATTGATTTCAAGAGGAGGCATTGATGAAAGGTTATAATAGATAGAAACAATAAATGTGAAAACCTTGCGCCAGAATAGATTTGGCTCTTGATTTCATCTACTAGGACAAAGGATCTGTTAATAGAGGGAACACCAATGATGTAGAAATTTTCTTTGACTTTGTTCTGTTTGGGTCCATCATAAATTCAGTTTTGTTGCAATTTTTATGATAGGTGATACATTAACATAGTAATTCTACTGAGGGAACATTGTGCTTTTGGAATAGCTATGTTCCTAGTTGCCATTGAAGTCCAACCATAATTATCTCAGTCAGACTTCAGGAATATCATTCCACTGATCTTATGTTGCCTTCCTGTTTTTGTCGGTTATTCCATGACTCATAAGCAAAAAGATGCTGTCACTTCTCAGTATGTCAGTTATTTGAAAGAAAATAACAGGGGCCCAAAGCCCATGGTTCCATTCAATCCACAAAACTATGGTGTTAATTAGCCATTTAGAGGATGTTCCTTTCTCCCTCCACTGTCCCTATCAACTATAAATGTTGCCTGCTAAGTGAATCTACCTTATGTATCTGATCCAACTTAGGAAATGTGGTTGTCCATGCCAGAGTCCAAATCTGAGGATGCCATGTTCACAAGCCAATCTGCACAGCATCCCAGTGGCAATGAGTCTGGGCTTGAGGAAACATTGCAGCATGATACTTCCCTTTCTTGAATCCCTCTCATTCTATGGCATGAGTTATATGTGTGGAAGATCAATTTCTGGTTACCCCAGGTTTCTGCATGAACTGCAAGGGGCTACTGAGCAGGTACCAGCATTTCCAGAGCCTATCGGAAATCCTGCTTACTGTACCCAATTTGCAGCCTATGAAGATGACATGAGATCCCTTGGCAGACAGACCAACAACGCCCTTTACAAGACAGGCCTAAACAGAGAAAGTTGAAGCAAAGAAAGCAATTGCATTGAGGACCTTATGAAATCTTCTTCCAGAATACTGTGGCCAGGAATTGCCATTTCTAAAACGTACATGTGACTGCCTTCACCCAATTCATCTGGTCCACTGAACTAGAGGTATAAGTTAAAAACCTACAGATACATTTTATACTAGGGCTACTACCCAGGTTTAAGTAACCCTGGTTAATTATGTCTTACTATTTTTTTTAATAGTAGTGATCTTTGGCGTTGAAAATAAAATATGTATCTAATCAATCTCTCAAAATATGTTACCGTTTTCCAAATGGATATGAAACGTATAGCGCTCTGACGCATTTAACCCATAGTACTACAAAAAGTGAATTGAATTAGCTTCATTGTCACATGTATTCAATGAGCACAGTGAAAATTTTACAACTCACCACCTGCAGCATCTCCTCAGCTACGAAGATATCCAAGTACAGACTCTTCAGTTACAGATTAGTTACACTGTAAGAATGTCACCAAAGTGGCACTATCTTAGGTACAGACTACCTAGGAACAATCCTTAGGTACAGAATAGAGAATTGAAGAAAACGAAGTTACATTACAACAATACACAGGGCAACCATAGGTCAGAAAAACAGGAAACAAGTTAAAAAGACAAACATCGCAGTCTCTCTCCAAGGGCAATGGCATTTAACAGAATGGTGTGTTCTTCCTGACAGATGTGGGAGGTTAGGCAGAATTTCGATGTTACTGATAATTATGTCTGCAGGAATTGTGCTTGGTTGTGAATCTTATCAGAGTGCATGGATTGATTAGAGCAGAGTAAGAGGAAAGGAGAAGTTTACAGGAGCTAGGGGGTGTGATAGAGGGCAGTTTCAGGAAGGGAGAAAAACCACAGATACTGTGAGGTAATAAAATGTGAGGTTGGATGAACACAGCAGGCCCAGCAGCATCTCAGGAGCACAAAAGCTGACGTTTCGGGCCTAGACCCTTCATCAGAGAGGGGGATGGGGAGAGGGAGCTGGAATAAATAGGGAGAGAGGGGGAGGCGGACCGAAGATGGAGAGAAAAGAAGATAGGTGGAGAGAGTATAGGTGGGGAGGTAGGGAGGGGATAGGTCAGTCCAGGGAAGACGGACAGGTCAAGGAGGTGGGATGAGGTTAGTAGGTAGATGGGGGTGCGGCTTGGGGTGGGAGGAAGGGATGGGTGAGAGGAAGAACCGGTTAGGGAGGCAGAGACAGGTTGGACTGGTTTTGGGATGCAGTGGGTGGGGGGGAAGAGCTGGGCTGGTTGTGTGGTGCAGTGGGGGGAGGGGATGAACTGGGCTGGTTTAGGGATGCAGTAGGGGAAGGGGAGATTTTGAAACTGGTGAAGTCCACATAGATACCATTGGGCTGCAGGGTTCCCAAGCGGAATATGAGTTGCTGTTCCTGCAACCTTCGGGTGGCATCATTGTGGCACTGCAGGAGGCCCATGACGGACATGTCATCTAGAGAATGGGAGGGGGAGTGGAAATGGTTTGCGACTGGGAGGTGCAGTTGTTTGTTGCGAGCTGAGCGGAGGTGTTCTGCAAAGCAGTCTCCAAGCATCCGCTTGGTTTCCCCAATGTAGATGAAGCCACACCGGGTACAGTGGATGCAGGATACCACATTGGCAGATGTGCAGGTGAACCTCTGCTTAATGTGGAATGTCATCTTGGGGCCTGGGATAGGGGTGAGGGAGGAGGTGTGGGAGCAAGTGTAGCATTTCCTGCGGTTGCAGGGGAAGGTGCCGGGTGGGTGGGGTTGGAGGGCAGTGTGGAGCGAACAAGGGAGTCACGGAGAGAGTGGTCTCTCCGGAAAGCTGACAGGAGTTGGGATGGAAAAATGTCTTGGGTGGTGGGGTCGGATTGTAAATGGCGGAAGTGTCGGAGGATGATGCGTTGTATCCGGAGGTTGGTAGGGTGGTGAGTGAGAACGAGGGGGATCCTCTTTGGGCGGTTGTGGCGGGGGCGGGGTGTGAGGGATGTGTTGCGGGAAATACGGGAGACGCGGTCAAGGGCGT
Organism: Stegostoma tigrinum; assembly: GCF_030684315.1. Taxonomy (NCBI): domain Eukaryota; kingdom Metazoa; phylum Chordata; class Chondrichthyes; order Orectolobiformes; family Stegostomatidae; genus Stegostoma; species Stegostoma tigrinum. The sequence continues at coordinate 40,107,006 of NC_081381.1, read as the reverse complement.
TCTCGATCACTGTGGGGGGGAAGTTGCGGTCCTTGAAGAACTTGGACATCTGGGATGTGCGGGAGTGGAATGTCCCGTGGGAGCAGATGCGGCGGAGGCAGAGGAATTGGGAATGGGGGATGGAATTTTTGCAGGAGGGTGGGTGGGAGGAGGTGTATTCTAGGTAGCTGTGGGAGTCGGTGGGCTTGAAATAGACATCAGTTACAAGCTGGTTGCCTGAGATGGAGACTGAGAGGTCCAGGAAGGTGAGGGATGTGCTGGAGATGGCCCAGGTGAACTGAAGGTTGGGGTGGAAGGTGTTGGTGAAGTGGATGGACTGTTCGAGCTCCTCTGGGGAGCAAGAGGCGGCGCCGATACAGTCATCAATGTAACGGAGGAAGAGGTGGGGTTTGGGGCCTGTGTAGGTGCGGAAGAGGGACTGTCCCACGTAACCTACAAAGAGGCAGGCATAGCTCTCTTCATGACTCCCTTGTTCGCTCCACACTGCCCTGCAACCCCACCACTCCCGGCACCTTCCCCTGCAACCGCAGGAAATGCTACACTTGCCCCCACACGTCCTCCCACACCCCCATCCCAGGCCCCAAGATGACATTCCACATTAAGCAGAGGTTCACCTGCATATCTGCCAATGTGGTATACTGCATCCACTGTACCCGGTGTGGCTTCCTCTACATTGGGGAAACCAAGCGGAGGCTTGGAGACCGCTTTGCAGAACACCTCCGCTCAGCTCGCAACAAACAACTGCACCTCCCAGTCGCAAACCATTTCCACTCCCCCTCCCATTCTCTAGATGACATGTCCGTCATGGGCCTCCTGCAGTGCCACAATGATGCCACCCGACGGTTGCAGAAACAGCAACTCATATTCCGCCTGGGAACCCTGCAGCCTAATGGTATCAATGTGGACTTCACCAGTTTCAAAATCTCCCCTTCCCCTACTGCATCCCTAAACCAGCCCAGTTCATCCCCTCCCCCCACTGCACCACACAAACAGCCCAACTCTTCCCCCCCACCCGCTGCATCCCAAAACCAGTCCAACCTGTCTCTGCCTCCCTAACCGGTTCTTCCTCTCACCCATCCCTTCCTCCCACCCCAAGCCTCACCCCCATCTACCTACTAACCTCATCCCACCTCCTTGACCTGTCCGTCTTCCCTGGACTGGCCTATCACCTCCCTACCTCCCCACCTATACTCTCTCCACCTATCTTCTTTTCTCTCCATCTTCGGTCCGCCTCCCCCTCTCTCCCTATTTATTCCAGCTCCCTCTCCGCATCCCCCTCTCTGATGAAGGGTCTAGGCCTGAAACGTCAGCTTTTGTGCTCCTGAGATGCTGCTTGGCCTGCTGTGTTCATCCAGCCTCACATTTTATTATCTTGGAATTCTCCAGCATCTGCAGTTCCCATTATCTCTGATACTGTGAGGTAGATGGGCTACCTCCAGGGAAGATAGGAGTTGGAGGCAGTTAGCTCACTCTCCTGTGGCCTTTGCCATCTCAAGTAAGCATGCTGTTTTTGAAAATACAAGGGGTCATGGACTCTCAGGGTAATGTAGTACCAATAGCCAAGTTTCTGGCACTGAGACTGGTTCTAATATAATGAGGGGTACATAAGCTTCCAAGCGGTCAATGTGATAGGGGCTGCTCTAGTCAGATTCTGTGGCTGACAATAAGACATCAGAATGGTGTGTTGCCTCCCTTGTTCCAGGATCAAGGATATCTTGGAGAGGGTGCGGAATATTCTCAAAGGGAAGAAGGATCAGCAGGGGGTCATTGTACACATTGGAACTAAAGACATAGGATGAGAAAAGAACAAGATTCTGTGGAAAGAATGCAGGAAGTTTTGGCAGGAAGCTAAAAGGTACGCCCTCCAGGGTAGTACTATCTGAATTACTCAGTGCTATGAGCTATTGAGAGTACAAATAAGGGGATAGATCAGATGAATGTGTGACTGAAGAACTGGTGCAGGTCAGAAGGATTCACATTTTTGGATCATTGGAATCTCTTCTGGGGTAGACGTGACTTTTATAAGAAGGACAGAGTGCACCTGAATTGGGAGAGGACTAATATACTGGTGTGGAGACTTGCTAGAGCTATTCAAGAAGATTCAAACTAATAAGGGGAGGTGGTGCCAGGTGGGACCCAAGGAGACAGTGTGAACAGAGATCAGACTGAGACTGGGACAGAAGAGAAAAGGAGCAGATCAAACTCTGTGTAGGTTACGTGGAACAGTCCCTCTTCCGCACCTACACAGGCCCCAAACCCCACATCTTCCTCCGGTACATTGATGACTGTTTCGGCGCCACCTCTTGCTCCCCAGAGGAGCTCGAACAGTTCATCCACTTCACCAACACCTTCCACCCCAACCTTCAGTTCACCTGGGCCATCTCCAGCACATCCCTCACCTTCCTGGACCTCTCAGTCTCCATCTCAGGCAACCAGCTTGTAACTGATGTCCATTTCAAGCCCACCGACTCCCACAGCTACCTAGAATACACCTCCTCCCACCCACCCTCCTGCAAAAATTCCATCCCCTATTCCCAATTCCCCTGCCTCCGCCGCATCTGCTCCCACGATAAGACATTCCACTCCCGCACATCCCAGATGTCCAAGTTCTTTAAGGACCGCAACTTTCCCCCCACAGTGATCGAGAACGCCCTTGACCGCGTCTCCCGTATTTCCCGCAACACATCCCTCACACCCCGCCCCCGCCACAACCGCCCAAAGAGGATCCCCCTCGTTCTCACACACCACCCTACCAACCTCCGGATACAACGCATTATCCTCCGACACTTCCGCCATTTACAATCCGACCTCACCACCCAAGACATTTTTCCATCCCCTCCCCTGTCAGCTTTCCGGAGAGACCACTCTCTCCGTGACTCCCTTGTTCGCTCCACACTGCCCTCCAACCCCACCCACCCGGCACCTTCCCCTGCAACCGCAGGAAATGCTACACTTGCCCCCCACACCTCCTCCCTCACCCCCATCCCAGGCCCCAAGATGACATTCCACATTAAGCAAAGGTTCACCTGCACATCTGCCAATGTGGTATACTGCATCCACTGTACCCGGTGCGGCTTCCTCTACATTGGGGAAACCAAGCGGAGGCTTGGGGACCGCTTTGCAGAACACCTCCACTCAGTTCGCAACAAACAACTGCACCTCCCAGTCGCAAACCATTTCCACTCCCCCTCCCATTCTCTTGATGACATGTCCATCATGGGCCTCCTGCACTGCCACAATGATGCCACCCAAAGGTTGCAGGAACAGCAACTCATATTCCGCCTGGAAACCCTGCAGCCATATGGTATCAATGTGGACTTCACCAGTTTCAAAATCTCCCCTTACCCTACTGCATCCCTAAACCACCCCAGTTCGTCCCCTCCCCCCACTGCACCACACAACCCGCCCAGCTCTTCCCCCCCACCCACTGCATCCCAAAACCAGCCCAACCTGTCTCTGCCTCCCTAACCGGTTCTTCCTCTCACCCATCCCTTCCTCCCACCCCAAGCCGCACCCCCAGCTACCTACTAACCTCATCCCACCTCCTTGACCTGTCCGTCTTCCCTGGACCGACCTATCCCCTCCCTACCTCCCTACCTACACTCTCTCCACCTATCTTCTTTACTCTCCATCTTCGGTCCGCCTCCCCCTCTCTCCCTATTTATTCCAGTTCCCTCTCCCCATCCCCCTCTCTGATAAGCTTTTGTGCTCCTGAGATGCTGCTTGGCCTGCTGTGTTCATCCAGCCTCACATTTTACTATCTTGGAATTCTCCAGCATCTGCAGTTCCCATTATCTCAGATCAAACAGTCAGGTCAGGCAGGAACAAAGTAGAGAATGATGCAGGACTGATAAACTAAACTGCATTTATTTCAATGTAACAGGCCTGGCAGGTAAGGCAGAGAACTCAGGGCATAATTGGGAGCATTGGACTGGGATATCATGGTGATTATAGAAACATGGCTCAGACCTGGGCAGGATTGGCAGCTTAATGTTCCAAGGTATAGATGCTACAGGAAGGATAGAAAGGGAGGGAAGAGATGAGGGGGAATGGTGTTTTTGGTTAGGGATAATGTTATGGCTGCATGTAGGGAGGGTATTCCTGAGAGTACATCCAGGGAAGTTATTTGGGTGAAACTGAGAAATAGGAAAGGGATGATTGCTCTATTGCTATTATATTATAGATTCCCCTCCCAACTGTTAGTGGGAAAATGAGAAACAAATGTGTAAGGAGATGTCAATCATCTGTAAGAATAAAAGGATGGTTATGGTAGGGGATATTAACTTTCCAAGCATAAACTGGGACTGCCATAGTGTTAATGACTTGGATGGAGATAAATTTGTTAAATTTGTACAAAAAAAAATTTCAGATTCAGTATGTGAATGTAGCTACAAGAGAAGGAGCAAAATGTGGCCTATTCTTGGGAAATAAGGCACAGTGGCTGAGGTGTCAGGAGGCAGCATTTTGGGACTGGTAATAATAATTCTATTAGTTTTAAAATAGTGATGAAAAAGCATAGCCCAGATCTAAAGTTAAAGTTCTAAATTGGAGTAAGGCCAATTTTGATGGTATTAGGCAAAACTTCGAAACGGTTTGCAGGTAAAGGGATGGCTGGGAAGTGGTAAACCTTCAAAAATGAGATAACAAGAGTCCATAGACAGCATGCTCCCATTAGGGTGAAGGGCAAGGCTGGTAGTGTAGGAAATTCTGGACGACTAGAGAAACTGAGGTTTTGGTCAAGAAAGCATATGTCAGGCATGGACAACGAATCTCTGGAAAAGTGTGCAGACAGTAGAAGTATACTTAAGAGGGAAATCAGGAGGCTAAAAGGAGGAAATGAGATAGATTTGGCAAATAGCCAAAGGGATTCTACACATAGATTATGGACAAAAGAGTAGCTAGGAGAGAATAGGGCCCTTTTAAGAGGAGCAAGGCTGCTTATGTGTGGAACTGCAGGAGATGGGGGAGATACTAAATGAGTATTCGCATCAGTGTTTACTGTGGAGCAGGACATGGAAGCGAGAGAACTTGGGGAAATAAAAAGCTACATTTTGAAAAATAACCATATTACAGAGGAGGAGGAGCTGGATGTCTTAAAGCACGTAAAGGTGGATAAATCCCCAGGACCTGATCAGGTGTATTCCAGAACTTTGTGGGAAGCTGTTGAAGTTATTGTTGAGCCCCCTGCTGAGATATTTGTGTCATTGATAGCTGCAGATGAAGTGCTGGAAGACTGGAGGTTGGTTAATGTGCTATCACTATTTCAAAAATGTGTTAAGTGAGGCCAGGAAACTGTAGTTAGCCAGTGAGCCTGACATCAGAGGTGGGCAGGATGTTGGAGGGGTTCCTGCGAGATAGGATTTGCATGCATTTGGAAAGGCAAGGACTGATTAGGGATAGTCAACATGGCTTTGTGTATGGGAAATCATGTCTCACAAACTTAATTGAGTTTTCTGAAGAAGTAACAAAGAGGATTGATGATAGCAGAGCAGTGGACCTGATCTATGTACACTTCAGTAAAGCATTAGACAAGGTTCCACATCGTAGACTGGTTAGCAAGGTTAGACCACATGGAACACAGGGAGAACTATCCATTTGGATACAGAACTGGCTCAGAGGTAGGAGACAGGTTAGTGGTGGAGGGTTGCTTTTCACACTGGAGACCTGTGACATCCAGTGTACCACAAGGATCAATGTTGGGTTCGCTGCTTTTTGCCATTTATGTGCATGATTCGGATGTGAGCATAGAAGGTATGGTCAGTAAGTTTGTAGATGACACAAAAATTGGAGATGGAGTAGACAGCGAAGAAGGTTGCCTCAGAGTACAATGGAATCTTGATCAGATGGGCCAATGGGCCAAGGAGTGGCAGATGGAGTTAAATTTAGATAAATATAAAGTGTTGCATTTTGGAAAGGTAACTCAGCACATGTACACTTAATGGTAAGGTCCTGGGAAGTGTTGCTGAGTATAGGAGTTGGGATGTCATGTTGCGGCTGTCCAGGGCATTGGTGAGGCCACTTTTGGAATACTGTGTGCAATTCTGCTCTCCCTGCTATAGGAAGAATGTTGTGAAACTTGTAAGGGCTCAGAAAAGATTTACAAGGATGTTGCCAGGGTCAGAGTGTTTGAGCGGAAGGGAGAGACTAAATAGTCTGGGGCTATTTTCTCTGGAGTGTTGGAGGCTGAATATATACAATTATGAGGGGTATGGATAAGGTGAATAGCCAAGGTCTTTTCCCCTGCATAACGTAGCCCAAAACAAGAGGGCATAGGTTTAAGGTGAGAGGGGAAGGATTTAAAAGGGACCAGAGGGCAACATTTTCACGCTGAGAATGGTGCATGTATGGAATGAGCTGCCAGAGAAAGTGGTGGAGGCTGGTACGATAACAACATTTAAAAGGCATGAGTGTATGAATAGGAAGTTTTTAGAGAGATATGAGCTAAATGCTGCTGTATGGGACTAGATTAATTTAGAATATCTGGTTGGCATGGACGAGTTGGACAGAAGGGTCTGTTTCTGTGATGAACAGCTTGATGTATCTATGCCAGCAGCCCAGAGTGGAGTGGGGCATTGGCCCAGGGCAGACCGTGACTGCAGCAGTTCAATGTGGGGATACCAGCAACAAGCAGCCTGGTGTGGAGCAGGCCAGTGGTCCAGTGCCTTATCCGTGAAGATTAGACAATAAGACCATAAGACATAGGGGTGGAAGTAAGGCCATTCAGCCCATCAAGTCCACTCCTCCATTTAAATCATGGCTGATGAGCATTTGAACACCACCTCCCTGCCCTCTCCCCGTAGCCCTTGATTCCTTTTGAGATCAAGAATTTGTCGATCTCTGCCTTGAAGGCATCCAACGTCCTGGGCTCCACTGCACTCTGCGGCAATGAATTCCGCAAGCCCACCACTCTCTGGCTGAAGAAATGTTGTCTCATTTCTGTTTTAAATTTACCGCCTCTAATTTTAAGGCTGTGCCCACGGGTCCTAGTCTCCCCGACTAACGGAAACAACTTCCTGGCATCCACCCCTTCTAAACCATACATTATCTTGTAAGTTTCTATTAGATCTCCCCTCAACCTTCTAAACTCTACTGGGTACAATCCCAGGATCCTTAGCCATTCATCATACGCTAAACCTACCATTCCAGGGATCATCCGTGTAAATCTCCACTGGACACGCTCCAAGGCTAGTATGTCCTTCCTGAGGTTTGGGGCCCAAAATTGGATACAGTATTCTAAATGGGGCCTAACTAGAGCTTTATAAAGCCTCAGAAGCACATCGCTGCTTTTATATTCCAACCCTCTTGAGATAAACGACAACATTACATTCGCTTTCTTAATTACGGACTCTACCTGCAAGTTAACCTTTAGAGGATCCTGGACCAACACTCCCAGATCCCTTTGCACTTCTGATTTGCGAATTTTCTCACTGTTTAGAAAATAGTCCATGCCTGTACTCTTTTTTCCAAAGTGCAAAACCTCACATTTACTCACACTGAATTTCATCAGCCATTTCCTGGACCACTCTCCTAAACTGTCTAAATCTTTTTGCAGCTTCCCCACCTCCTCAGTACTACCTGCCTGTCTACCTATCTTCGTATCATCGGCAAACGTCGCCAGAATGCCTCCAGTCCCTTCATCCAGATCATTAATATATAAGGTGAACAGCTGTGGCCCCAACACTGAACCCTGCAGGACACCACTCATCACCGGTTGCCATTCCGAGAAAGAGCCTTTTATCCCAACTCTCTGCCTTCCTTCAGACAGCCAATCCTCAATACAAGCCAGTAGCTCACCTCAAACACCATGGGCCCTCACCTTGCTCAGCAGCCTTCCGTGAAGCACTGTATCAAAGGCCTTTTGGAAGTCTAGATAGATAACGTCTACTGGGTTTCCCTGGTCTAACATACCTGTTACCTCTTCAAAGAATTCTAACAGGTTTGTCAGGCACGACCTCCCCTTACTAAAACCATGCTGACTTGTTTTAATCTGACCTTGCACTTCCAGGAATTTAGAAATCTCATCCTTGACAATGGATTCTAGAATTTTACCAACTACCGAGGTTAGGCTAATCGACCTATAATTTTCCGTCTTTTGCCTTGATCCTTTCTTCAACAAGGGAGTTACAACAGCAATTTTCCAATCATCTGGGACTTTCCCTGATTCCAGTGACTTTTGAAATATCACGACCAAAGCCTCCGCTATTTCCTCAGCCACCTCCCTCAGAACTCTAGGATGTAGCCCATCGGGGCCAGGAGATTTATCAATTTTTAGATCCTTTAGCTTTTCTAGCACTTCCTCTTTTGTAATGCCCACCGTACTCAACTCTGCCCCCTGGCTCTCCCTAATTGTTGGCATACTACTTACGCCTTCCACTGTGAAGACTGATGCAAAGTACTTATTAAGTCCTTCAGCTATTTCCTTATCTCCAATCACTAGCCTTCCAGCATCAATTTGGAGCGGCCCAATATCTACTTTTGCCTCTCGTTTGTTTCTGATGTATTGAAAGAAGCTTTTACTATCATTTCTAATATTACGAGCTCGCCTACCTTCATATTTGATCCTCTCCTTCCTTATTTTTCTCTTTATTATCCTCTGTCTGTTTTTGTAGCCTTCCCAATCTTCTGATTTCCCAGTGCTCTTGGCCACTTAATAGGCTGTCTCTTTTTCTTTGATATATTTCCTGACTTCCTTTGTCAGCCATGGCTGTCTAATCCCACCCCAGATAATCTTTCTTTTCTTTGGGATGAACCTCTGTACTGTGTCCTCAATTACACCCAGAAACTCCTGCCATTGTTGCTCTACTGTCTTCCCCGCTAGGCTCTGCTTCCAGTCGATTTTCGTCAATTCCTCTCTCATGCCCCTGTAATTACCTTTATTAAAATGTAACACCATTACATCCGATTTTGCCTTCTCTCTTTCAAACTGCAGACTGAACTCTACCATATTATGATCGCTGCCTCCTAAGTGTTCCCTTACTTTAAGGTCCTTTATAAAGCCTGGCTCATTATATAGCATTAAGAATCTTTCGCTAAAATGCCAAAAGTACCAAATAAATGAGACTCGAAAAAAAGAGATGAAATTTTACTCTGAGATCACATTTTGATCTGTGATTTTACTATTACATTCAGCTCACAAGGAGTCAATTAACTCTGAATTTAACAAATTACGTAGGGCAGCTCTGCATTCTCCTGATTTCCCAATTATATATTCCAAATGAAATTGTTGGAAAGAATGCATGGAATAATTGCATACAGAGTGCAACATTGCAAATGCCCATCCCACTCCCAGTTCAAATCACCACAATGTAATATAGAGGATACAATTCATGCAAAATACCCATGGGGATTGTTCCTTACTTTTCATTGAAGAGTGAATTATTCTTAGAGGCTTCTGGCTATCATATCGAGGAATATTGTAGCATTAATCCATGACAACTTGATCTATACTAGCATAAAGCCTGAAGATTGACAGGGTTCCAAACCCAATAAATATCTCAGAGCTCTTCTCACACAATATGCTGTAACCATTTGCTCCATGTTCTCATATTTTAAAGTATGATTATTTTGAGCAGATTATGCATACTTTAACATGGTACTCATTGCACTGAGACAACTTAATCTGATATTTAACGGTGTTGTGTGAGGACTAATCATACTCTTCTTCTGAGGCTTAAAAATCCTCTTTCTTTCTCTCAAGAAGACCCTGAAATTTGGCTCCTTCATTTTGATGCAGTTAATTACTTTTTAATTGAAATGTAATGGTCGCAAAATTAAAACAAGTAAACATATTTGATGCAACCAGTTAAGAGGGCATTAAAAGTAAATGGTTAAAAAGGGATAAAATATATAACCACTCAAACCACTGAAATAGACATTTCAGGACTCAATTTAATATCTCTTTACAAAAGATTCATTTATAAGATCCAAATCTGTTACAAAATGAGGAAAGAAACTTAAAATTTATGCCTGCATTCACTGTCAGTAACTTGACAATTTGAGTGATGGACATTAGAGAACAAAGAAATGCACACACATAATGTCTTAAACAATAAAAGTCACATCTTGGGCTATTGACAGAAATTCATTGGCCATCCACTAGCCTTTTAACAAGATGCATTCTATGTGATGCCCATTTTCTGCTGGAAGTGGTAAATCATAGAGGACCTTTCTAATATCTTATTTCACATTCCTTTTAGACACTTACTACTAATTTGAATGAGATTTAAATAAGAAGTAGTTGTGAAAAATGAATGTACAAGGAGTTAAATTGCTACTGTAGAGAAAAATGAAATAAACTAAATCAGAGTGAAACATCTCCCAAGAGGTACATTAAAATTAAAGCATTCCATTGTGTATAGTTTTATTCCCTTTCAAAAGAGATGTCATTGTTTATCCATTTTAATTAAATGTGAAAGACGATGAATTACCCATATCAGGCTGGACTAAAATATACAACATTCAACAAAATGAAAAAATTACTTTTACACTTAGAAAATAAGTTCAGATCATGTTGTTGGAATAATGCTTCAGAATTGTAAATTAATTTTGAAAAAAGTATTTTAAAAGACCATGTTAATTAAAAGGAAGAAACCTGATGAGGAAAAAAAAAAGCAACACATGTTAGTTCATGTCAACCTTTTGTACTGGTGAGGTGTTTCCTTTGAAACTTAATGAGGAAAATGGCTGAATTATCAAACATTATCTGACTTAATTAAACAGCATGTTAAACACAAATTCTATATTAATTAAAGCCAGTTCTTTTATTCTAATCCAGAAGGCAGTGGTTTGAAATGTGCAAAACTACATTTTAATAGGCGCTTTATGTTACATGATTCACAGATTTCAACAACTTCAAAGGAAACTCAGGAATGATGGTCATGGGAGCAGAAAGGCAGGGTCGTGCAGCAAAATGATAGTGACAGCTGTTCCTGAGAAGAACTGGACCAGTAAGTAATTGTGTCGACAGCTTTAGTCCAATTTCAGAAAGCAAAGCAAAGCAATGGAGAGGGAACAGTATCTTTTTGAACTGTGTGGAAGGTTAGGAATTAGAAAAGGTCTTTCTCTCCTTTGAATGCTGCTCATAGAGAATCGACTCTGAGGAATGTCAGACCATTCCAGAATCTCAAAAGGAAACTGGATTATTAGTTACAAAAAGTTGTGGAAGTAATAGGGATAACACAGTGTGGGCCTGGATGAACACAGCAGGCCAGGCAGCGTCAGAGGAGCAGGGAAGTTGACGTTTTAGGTCGGGACTCTTCCTCAGGAGATTTTTCTGAAGACGAGTCCCGACCCAAAATGTCAGCTTTCCTGCTCCTCTGATGCTGCCTGGCCTGCTGTGTTCATCCAACTCCACACTGTGTTATCTCTGACTCCAGCATCAGCAGCTTTTACTACCTTTGGAAGTTATAGGGCTTTCTTTGTAAAAATCCAGTCTTGAAGTGTAAACAAGAAGAAGGCCGGCACTTTATTCCCCTTAATGGATGGCTGCTTTCTTGAACTGCTGCAGTCCACCTTGCAAAGGATTGTATGTGCTATAATTAGGCAATTCCAGGATTTTGACCCAGTAACTACGAAGAAGTGATGATTTGTGTCCATGGCAGGATAGCATCGTGGCTTTGAGGCCAATCCCATCCCCAGTTCATTATTATTCTCCTCCAGATGCAGCCAAGAAATGAGCAGTGGTAGTCAAAAATTACTCCTTTATCTCAGACATGTCACACTTTGAAGCACCAAAAGCATTAGAAAAGTAATCGTTACATGCTTTCAGAAATTTACAATTAGCTTCTAATCTTTCAGGGATCGAGGTTCCCTGTCTCCCTGTTACCCTCACCCCTGGGACCAATGGGGAGCAATGGTGTGTGTGTGTGTGTGTGTGTGTGTGTGTGTGTGTGTGGGGGGGGGGGGGGGGGGGGGGTGGGGGGGGTTGGCGGTGGCGTGGTTCTGGGCCTGGCTAACAATGACGACTATAGCCCTGTTAATAGAGGCACACAGGCAGTCATAGATTCCAGTCAAGGAGAGTCCTTGTCTCCCCATACGTGTATAGTCCTGCTGCTTTTCCCTATGTATCTAGCTGAAGTGCCTGCTTCCTTATACCACAGGGTCATTGTCTGCGTGAACTTGACCAGGTGCCTGGCCTCCAGAAATCCTCTGACTGCTATTTCTCCATCGGCTTGTTACCCTCACCCTCTATGCCTCAATGAGTCGTCAGCATCTGGGCTGGCAGTAGGGGAGAAGGTACAACCTTCCTGATGCTTCCTTTCGGGCCTCATCACTGCCAAGCTCAGAGATCCAGGTTAATCAGTTGTTGGGCGTTTCTGCGCAGATGTCGAGGTGAGGCCGACAGAAGCTGCATCAGAGAGAGAAAAGGCATCATAACCAGTGGTTGCAAATGATGTGCAATGATTGAAAGTGACAAAGGGGTTAGTAGGAGAGTGGCAATGCCATGCAATATGCCACTTTCTGGCTTGGCGAGACACGGATGTTTCAGTATGCCGAGGGGGGCGCTCAAGGTCTTCTCTCATGGCGGCCAAGATTCTTTCCTCATAAGGGATAAAGACACAGATACCGGGCATACCATTACCGACAACGTCTTGCCCTCTTCCCTGTGATTGGCTACTTTCACCTATTATGAGAAAACGTAAGGAAATGAGTGAGACCTTTGTGGGTGGCATGGCTGTTAGAACTGGTGCATGTGGGGGCGTAGTCCCAAGGGACTGTGGAGGCAGCACAGAGAGCATGCAGGGTTAGTGGTGTGGGTGGCTTAGGAGGGGCAGGACAGCAAGTGAAGGAATAACGATGTTGCAGGCAACAGTGAGAGTGGTACAGCAAAAAAACCTGGTGGGAGTTAGGTGCGTTGGGATGGTTAAAGTAGGTGCAAGGTGGCACCCTGGTGAAATGGGGAAGGTCGTTGAGCATCTTGCAGCACTACTGGCATTTCCCCTACACGTTGGAGATGGCACTGGCCTGGGTAACAATTTCAGGCTAGGCTGGCAGGTTCTGACGGCATGGCCTCTTCTGCCAGTCCTTTGGGCTGGGTATGCCGTTCGTGTGGACTTCTCTATCCACCATTGCAATTCCATCTTCCCTTTCTCTGCCTCCTTACACACACATCCTTCAGTGTGCAGCACAGCCACCAAATGCTATTGCCTGTTCAGGTGCCCTGCAGTACTTCATAGAGGCACAAGCACAAAGGATGCCAGTGTTACAGTGAGGATCTGCTGAGCAGTGAGTTGTTCTGACAAGGGCGTCTGCTAGTGTGGGGGGCGTAATAATTAATACAGCGAGTTTGGCAAGATACGGTGAGAGAATTCATTCAGCCTCACAGCGACAAGCCGTCCAAACAAATCTTGATACAACTCAGACTTCACCAAAGAAAAAGCAAGATTCAACCCATTAAGAAATTGCGAGGGAGATGAACTCTGAAAAGTTTGCTTTTTGAGAAATTGACTAAAAATGTCAGTATGAGATTCTCATTTGATTGGACTATGGGGATTTTTTTTGAAAACCTTGCACTTTTAGAGAACATCTGACACACTTGATTACCTCAAACACTTCGTTGCTGTTAAATACTGTTTGATGTATAGTTACTGTAGTTATTAAAGGGAGCTGTGACACCCCCCCAATAATGCATCTTCACATCTTTTGACATTTTTAAATCTCCTGCCTTTTCATCTAGGTGTAATTTCAGAAACAGAAAAGCGTAAAGTGCATGGAAATTGCTGAGCTTGTCTAATCACTGTAAGTTTCTACACTGTTTTCCTTGCATTAAGAGAAATACTGACAATCCAAGCTGCGAAATGGGTTGACTTACAGGGCAGGGAGATAGCAAGAACTGCAGATGCTGGAAGTCAGAATCGATACGGTGTGCATCTGGAGGAACACAGCAGCCCAAAAACGTTGACTTTCCTTCATCAGACCCCAAAACTTTGTCTTTCCTGCTCCTCTGATGCTGTCTCACCTCCTGAGTTCCTCCAGCTCCACGCTGTATTGGCTCAAAGGGCATCCGATTTTTTCATGTTCTTTCTTGGATGTGGGCATTTCTGGCAAGACCAGGATTTGTTGCCCATTCCAAATTATCGAAGAACTGAGTTGTTTGTTTTATCATTCCAGGTGGCAATTTAGGAGCATGTACATTGGTCTGGAGCCACATGTGGGCCAAAGCAGTTAAGGAGGGCAGGATTTCCTTCCCTAAAAAACATTTGCGATCCAAGAAGTTTTTAATGCCAACTGTATATAGGTTTCATCACCCTGTTCCACAAAGATCATTATTAAGCTGGAGAGGGCTCAGATTTATGAGGATGTTTGAGTTATAGGGAGAGGCTGGATAGGCTGGGACTTTTTTCACTGGAATGTAGGAGGTTGAGGGGTGACCTTATAGTGGTCTATGAAATCATGAGGGATAATGATAGGGGGAATGGCAGGTGTCCTTTCCCTAGGGTGGGGAATTTCAAGACTGGGGGAACATAATTTTAAGGTGAGAGGAGAAATATTTAAAAAAAACATGAGAAGCAACTTTTTTACACAGAGTTGTTCGTGAGTGGAATGAACTTCCAAAGTAAATGGTAAACACGGGTACAGTTACAACATATAAAAGACATTTAGGTAAGTATGAATTAGAAATATTGGGAGGCATATGGGCTAAGTGCAGGCACAGGAAACTAGTTGGGATTATGGTCAGCTTGGACCAAAGGGTGCGTTTCTGTGCTGTATGACTCTATGACCTATGTTTGTATCTGTCACTGGCTTTCAATTCACAGTTGGGAGAGATAGTGGCTCAGTGGTAATATCCCAGGTTGAGTAATCCAAAAGCCTGGGCAAATGCTTGGACTTGAGCTTCAGTTCTATCCCAGTGGCTAGTGAAATTGTGTTAATTATAAATCTGACATATAAAGGCTGGACTCAACTGTGATAACCCATTCTGAGGTCTCCAACATTGCAGCTGGGTGGCATCAAGATAGCATGTGACCCAATATGGCATCAAGTGCCCTTGCAAAACTGAAGTAAATGAGCAGCAGTAATATAAACTTGCCACTGTTTTGGGTCTTGGCTAGCAAAAGAGATGGATGGTCGTTAGAGGTGAAATCACCTCAGTGCCAGAAATCATTGAAGAAGTTTCTTAGTGGTCTCTTAGGCTGATGTATCATCAGTCCTCTATTGATGACAATGCCTTCATAATATGGTTCCAAGTGGGAGATGTTCACTGATGACTACACCATGCTCAGCACCGTTTGTAACTCATCAGATACCGAATCAGCTCATGCCCCAGAGCAGTTAGGCCAGGACCGATATCTAGGCTGGAGCTGATAGTTGGTAACTAACATTCACACTTCACAAATACCAACTAAACAACCATCGTTAGCAAGACAGAACCTAACTCTCTCTCCTTGGCATTCAAAGGGATTATCGTTGCCGAATCCACCATTGTCAACACCCTGATATCACCACTGAACAGAAACTGGACTGGGGGAGAGAGAGATAATGGGAACTGCAGATGCTGGAGAATCCAAGACAACAAAATGTGAGGCTGGATGAACACAGCAGGCCAAGCAGCATCTCAGGAGCATAAAAGCTGACGTTTCGGGCCTAGACCCTTCATCAGAGCTGTCTGTTTCAGGACTCGCAGGGAGAACCGTTTCTGAAGGGTCTGGATATTTTGGGTGTAGAGGTGGTCACGGTTGGGGCCAAATTGGGAAGGCTGAAATGTGGACTGTAGTCCCTTGGGGATGATCCGGTTCCGTAGGCAGGTGCTGAGGAAGGTGATGTGGCTGTGGTACCTGGTTTGCTTCAGGACATGGTCGAGCAGTTTCAAGGCCGCAGAGATTACAAGAGAGTTGCAATGGGAGAGAGATTCCCTGAGGTTGGTCCGGAGGGAGGAGGGTAACTTCTTCAGGTTAGGCATCCCTGGAAGAGGCTTCGCAGTGAGGTTAAAATAGTATCAGAGATAATGGGAACTGCAGTTGCTGGAGAATCCAAGACAACAAAATGTGAGGCTGGATGAACACAGCAGGCCAAGCAGCATCTCAGGAGCACAAAAGCTGACGTTTCGGGCCTAGACCCTTCATCAGAGGAAGGGTCTAGGCCTGAAACATCAGCTTTTGTGCTCCTGAGATGCTGCTTGGCCTGCTGTGTTCATCCAGCCTCACATTTTGTTGTCTTAGAAACTGGACTGGACTAGTTTTTTTTTCATATACTCTGACTATAAGAGCAGGCCAGAGGTTAAGAATTTTTTGGTGAGTTACTCACCTCCTATTTTCCCAATGCTTATCCAAAACCTAAAGGCATAAGTCAGGAGTGTAATGGAATACTCCCCACTTGTCTGGAAAGGTGCAGTTCCAACAACATTCAAGGAACTTGACACCATCCGGGACGAAGCAGCTCACTCAACTGGTAATCCATCCAACACTTTCAACATTCACTATCTTCAGCACCAATGAACGTGATCCAGATTCCTTCAATATCAACTTCCAAACCCATGGCCCCTACCATCTCGAAAGTCAAGGGCAGCAAATCCATGGGAACACCACTGCTTGAAAACTCCCCTTCAATGCACACATCACCCTGACATGGAAATACTTCTGTCCCTTCACTGTCTTGGGTCAAAATCTTCCCTAACAACGCAGTGTCCTTACCCAATACACAGAATGCAATGATTCTAGAAGGCAGATCACCACCTCTTTATAAAGCAATGTGATGATGCTGTCACCTTAAAACAAAGTTTTTTTTCCTGGGTCTTTTTGAAGTGAGGTCGTAAAGCCAAAGGCTATGCAGTGGTTACTGGATATGGCCTAAGTCAACAATTTAGGAGGCCTTCAGGTATTTTTCAAGAGAGTTGTAACGATGGAAAAAGAGTGGCCAGTGTACACAGATCAGGCTTTTTAGTTTTTTTTTAAGCTGCATTAGTCAGAAGCTGTTTGGGTTTCAGAAGAGATTGAGCTTCATTAAATGATTTCTAACTGCTACTTTCTCTGAAATCTCTTTTGATGTTGTTTAAATCTCTCCTGATGTTGTTTCTTCTTGGATTGGAGAACAGCATGTAAGAATCTGTGTCTGAATTTACCTTTTTTCCAAGGGGTGTGTTTATGGGACGTTACCATATTGGAACAGTTAATTAGTGATAGATACTGTATCATTATTTGGCTAAGTTTTCCAATAGCTAAGTTATTCTAAAGTTCTCTTTCTTTTGTTTGTATTTTAATTACAGTGCTTAAATAAATTGTGTTTTGATTAACATCGAGTAGTTTGACCATAGCATCAGATCTAGAACACACACTCACATTTGCCTTTCAAATAAGAAAAAGTTAGAGTCAAGGCTATGTTCTTAAAATATTTTGACGGGGTCTGTTCTGGTTCATACCAGCAATAAATACTGGCCTATGTCCCATGAAATAATAGAGAAAAATATAATTCTATGATTGCTTAGCAAAGGCAACTACAGACTGAGTTGTCATGTTACTTGAGGTCAAAGGACTTGTTTCCATTTGGTGAATTCAGACACGAAAATGCCAACAGACAAGGCTGGAACCTGTCTTATTGTTGGCAGGATTATAAAACATGATAAATGTTGAAAGATTCAAGAAGTTGTTGACCACTAACCTCTTAATCATCGTACATAATCGGGAATGTATAAATGCAGATATTGAGAGTACGTAGTGGAAATTTATCAAAACTAAATCATCTGTTGCAAAACCAACAAAATCAGACTCAGTTGTTGGTTTACAGCCTGCCTGATTTTCAACTGGAGTATTTATCTGGCAATTCATTCAATCTGTGCGTCTCCTGTCCAGCAATTGAAGTTAAGATTAGACCAATGTGGCCATGAAAACAAATTTTAATCTTCAGGACAACTGGAAAAAACTGAATGGTGTAAAGAGATGAATTTCTGCAATGTATTTGGGACAGTTTTCTCAAAAGGGAAATTTAGGTTTTACAGAGTCAGAACAATTTCAGAGTGTTTAAAAATGGCAGGGAAAATCCCAACTCCACCCCTCCCAATCCCCCAAAATGTCTCACTATAATGGGACAGACTGTTGTTAACATGCCCATAGCTAGCAATCCCAACCAGGCCAGTTCCAATGTAAAGGGTAGGGATTTCCTGGACCCAGCAATTTCTGTGGGGTCAGGTTATCTCCTGGATGATTTATGGTTCATGGCTCCTCAGAGGTTTTGTGAAACATAGTCCGGATTTTGAACTTGTTGAAAGGTTAAATTCAAAATGTTTTATCTATGCGCACCACATGTCCTCCATTCCAACTCATGCATCCCCATCCATACCATTGCCCCTTTTATCCTCAATGACCAATACCACAGCACTTATATCCTCAATGACAATTCATCCCTCATCCACCAACATTGCCTCTCACGTCTTCCATACCAACTCGTGCCCCTGTCCAATCTTCAATAGGCCCTTATACTCTCTTTGCTGTTTCCATGACCATTGATCTAATATACATTGTAGAGAAGCAATTAACTATAAAATAACTAGGGTGTGCTTATATTATTGCAAAGCGTGCATAATGAAGCCATCCAGTTCTACCTTAAAAGATCTTAATCTGTCTATATTATGCATGCTTGGCTCAGGAACTTAGAATTATTGCTTTACAGTGGCTCTGTTTTGACAGCTGGATTGATATTTTAAGTGATTACAATAAATTCATACATCATAGAGTCCCTACCGGATGGAAACAGGCCCTTTGGCGCAACAAGTCCACACTGACCCTCAGAGCATCTCACCCAGACCCACCCCCCTATAACCCACCTAATCTACACATCCCTGAATACTATGAGCAATTTAGCATGGCCGATCTAACTAGCCTGGACATCTTTTGACTGTGGGAGGAAACTGGAGCACCCGAAGGAAACCCACGCAGACAACATGCAAACTCCACACAGACAGTCGCCCGAGGATGGAATCAAACCCAGTTCCCTGGTGTTGTGAGGCAGCAGTGCTAACTACTGAGCCACTGTGCCGCCTTCAAAAATCCAACACCGTAAACCACTCGGCCACATTGTTACATAGTTCTTCCTGCGATCACTTCTGTCAATGTCTCAATTTTATATGCAAATGATTAAGAGGTATGAAATGTTTGAAGTCTTTCTTTAAGAAACTTATATATACTTTTTTAGAGTTGTAGGGACATCAGGGCTTATTTTTGGAAAAGAGGACTTGATAGTTCTTTCTCCAAGTGGCTCCACATAAGGCATGATAAACGTGTGTTTCATTGGTTTTGTACATGGTGCACACTTGATGAATGGGCTTTGAAGGGTGATTGTTGGAATAGATAGTGTGAAGGGCCATAGGAGATGGGTGGGATCATGCGTTTCCATGGAAATGGCATGGTGAGTGAGTGAGTGGATCAGATGAGTGTGGCTTTCGGGGCCTGATAGGCTTGCATACAACTGGCAGGAAGTATATAGAACAGAAGTGGCCTTTTTAAACCAGTGCTCTAGCATTTAGCCATGAACGCTCTCCTTAGGGAGTTGGCAGGTCAACTCTCTCTTGCACTGCCTTGCCCCCCCTATTTGCCCCAGAATTAAGATCTTAATTTTTGGGGCCTTTGTCCCAAGCCAAATTTCATGAGTCAAGAACTCTCCCAAGCCAAGCTAACTAACTCAACATGAAAATCAAGTACGTTTTAGAACTGACAAGAGATAAAACCATTCTGGAATCATACCTGACGTAAGAGCTAAGGGGATATTGGCCCTGTTCATGAGATGTTGAAACTCAGAAGAGAGGCACGTACGCTTCAGTTTACAGAATCTTATGGTCAGATACTAATTGGGGTACGTGAGGGAGGATAAGTTGGCCTTGAATGAGCTATAGCACAGACTTTGTGAAGTTATAAAGGGGTTGAAAAGTTAAATTATTAGGATAGTTTGTCTATCTCCTTGGCTTTAGAAGATTGTAACTCTTTGGGTTTAGAAGACCAAGAAATGATATAATTGAGGTGCTCAGAAGGATTTGATAGCATAGAATATGGCAAAACCTTTTTCTGTAGTAAGAGAATCCCAAACAAGCAACACAAATGTAAAATTAAGTCATTCAGAGCAAAACCAGGAAACACAAAATGCTTACCCACACAAGCTTGTGGCTGCTGATAGTCAAATTAAATTCTCAATACTAAGATGGCAGACTGTTTATCAGATAAGGCCTTAGAGGGATACAGATCAAAGGTAGGGAAAAATAATTTTGATACAGATCAGATCTGAACTAATTAATGATGAGGCTGAGCAACTTACTTAGGTCATAGAGATAGTAGGAACTGCTGATGTTGGAGTCTGAGATAACAAAGTATAGAGCTGGATGAACACAGCAGACCAGGGAGCATCAGAGGAGCGGAAAGGCTGACATTTCAGGTCTGGACCCTTGTCAGGAATGGGGGAAGGGAAGGGGGCTCTGAAATAAATAGAAAAGGGGAGCATGGTGATAACAGGTAGATAGTGGAGTGGATAAGTGGGAGAGAATACTTTCCATGCCAATATCAAGAGGATAAGCATCAAATAAAGAAAGTGTATTTTCAAAGAAAGATAAACAACAAATTTTCAGAGTCTCAGATAGCCAACTGAGCAATAGGTGAATGTGAAGAGAAAGGTGTCTATTGGCACAACTGAAGGATGATAGGAACATGAGGATGTCCTCTGCTGGTGACAGAAGGGACAGCGCTGAACAGAAATGAATCGTTAACAACATGGTAATTGATGATTATTTTAAGATAGTATTCACCTATAGATTCATATAACACAGAAACAGACCCTTCGGTCACAGGGCTAACACCTTGTGACCTCAAGAACACCATTGGAAATAAGGTTCTATTAAATTAAAACTGAATTGTCACAAATTGCAGTTCACTGTTTTATGAACCTTATTAATATTTCCTCCAGAATAAAGTACTATTCTTATTTCAAAGACTTCCCATTTTACGTAATACAGTTTGAGTTCAACATCAAAGCATAAATTGGACAGAGTGCTATGCATTTTCTGTTGTCCTCACATTCCATGCAATCTCAATAGAAAATGGTTTATATTCATTGTGGAGAAAAGAACCTTTTGCTATCTCATGAAGACCTCCATATCACTGATATCTAGAGAAAAATATGCATTCTGCCAAATGAAAACATATCTTAATAAAATATTACCTTGACTCCTGAATGTCAATCAGCCTCATATAAATAGAACACGTGTTGAATTCAACTAGAACCTGAAAGTCAATAAAGTATTGATGATGGCCACAGATGCTTAAATAGCAGATTAATTCTTGGGAAGGGTAGAACATTTTTGTCATTTTTGTCAGTGTAATGCCAAAACGCAGTGTCAATGTCCAAAGGCAATCAGATAGTTTGATATTTTCATTGTCAAAACCAGGCTCTTTTTTAATGTCAACCACAGCACCTTAAAACACAGTAAAAATAATGACACCATGAACTGAAAAGACGGTTTAACACAGTTTCCACAGAATCGTGGGCTTTTTCCAAGAGAAAAGCATTGCAATCCATTCAAGGAAATACAGTGTTCTATATACATGACAAGTTACTTCAAATGTACAATCTTTACCAAGAATCACAGCATTATAATAGTGTCTAATAATGACATTTGAAGATGTATTTTTCTTTCTAATGAATTCAAAGTATGTAGGTATCACTAGCTAGGCCAGCATTTGTTGTCCATTCTTAATGACACTGGGGAAGATGGTGATGAACTGCTTTCTTAAATTGTTGCAGTCTTTGGGGTGTGGGTACTTACACAGTGTGAGAAATTGTATATTCTGATACAGTAACAGCAGCCCTACCTTGGGTCATGATGGTCAAAATCCAGCCTACCCTGGAGGTGTGCCCAAGCAGATTGATCAGCCACAGAGCTGTCAGGAAGGGAGGTTAGGATTTTCATCTTGATATAATTGCAAATCAGAGTGTGTGTGGCTTCAAGAGGAATGTATACTTCTGTTGATCTTTTTATGTAGAAAATAGGATTAGGCTCTTCAAGCCTCCTCCATTGTTAAATATGATCATGGCTGATCCTGCTTTCTCCCCACTCCCTTTAGCTCTAAGAAATACATCTACCCACTTCTTGAAAACATTTAATGATTTGGCTTCAACAGCTTTCTGTGATAGATAATTCCACAGGGTCACCACCCTCTGGGTGAAATTCGTTTTCTACCTCTCAGTCCTAAATGACGTACTCTGTATCCTTAAATTTTTACCCTTGGTTTTGGACTCACCAATCATCAGGAAAATCCTTCCCACTTTTCCCATGTCCAGTCATGTTAGAATTTTATAGGTTTCTATGAGATTTCTCCTTTATTCTTCTAAACTCAAGTGAACATAGTTCAAGCCAATTCAGTCTGTCTTCATACATCAGTCTTGCCTGAAATAACTCCACAGGGGCCAATATCCCGTCACCATGTCAACTTTTATTTACACATGGAGAGTCCTTGACACTGGCCCAGCTCACTCAGAGCCAGCTCTCAGAGAAAACAGAACTTCTGACACTCTAGTTCTTATCTATCAGCCAGGGCTTCCTTATTGGCCTTGTTACAATAACTACACTGTCAACTCAGGAATCAGCCAAGTGACCTCATAGGATATGAGTTCCCTAATTGGGGCTGTTAATCTGGCCCAATCAGGGAACCCTGGCTGACAGATTAAAACAGGAGAGTCCTGTTCACTCTGACAGCTGGCTTTTTTGCAATTCCTGTACAGCTAGATCATCTTTCCTCAGATAAGGAGACCAGAACTGCACACAGAAGCCTCAGATGTGATTTGACCAAGACCCTATACAAATGTATCAAGACATCCCTGCTCCTGTACTCGAATCTTCTCGCCCTGAAGGTCAACAAATCATTTGTTTTCCTCATCATTTGCTGAGACTTCAAGCTCACTTTCAGTTGAATTAATGCTTCAAATCTAGTGACTCTTCAATTGAACTTTGTTGAATGGTTACTAAACCTGAAATGCTAACTCTGCTTTCTCTCCATTGATGCTGCCATACCTGTTGAGTTTTCCAGCAATTCCATTTTTTGTTACAGATCTCCAGCATCAGCAGTTCTTGGATTTCTTATATCCTTAAATGTGCTGACTGGTGTACTAAGGACACCCACGTTTCATTGCATCTTTCTGTTTCTCAATCGACTGCCATTAAGATAATAACCTACTTTCGTGCTTTTGCGACCAAAGTGGATGGCCTCACATTCATCCACATTACACTTCACCTGCCATGCACTTGCCCACTCAACCAACTTGCCCAAATCGCATTGAAGCTTCTGTGTATCCTTCTTACAACTCACCCTCCTACCCAGCTTTGTGTTGTATGCAAACTAGGAGATAGCACGTTTAGTTACCTCATTGACATCATTAATATACATGCTTGAATAGTTGGGATTTAAGCACTGATCCCTACAATACCCCACCAACCACTGTCGGCCACTTGAACAAAAGAACCTTTGTTTCCTGTCTGTCATCAATGAAGCCTTGATGAGCTTTTGAAGGTAACAGTCCTGTGTTTGTGGTGAAAGGATGAAGTTGGTGGATGAGGTTCCAGGAAAAAAAGCCATTTTTGTCCTGAATAGTACCTAGTATCTTGAAAGCGTTTGGAGCTACAGTCATCCAGGCAACTAGAGAGTATTCCATCACACGCCTGCCTTGACCCTTGCATACGGTAGGTAGGGAATAAGGAGAGTTAGTCACTGCAGAATTCATAGCCTCTGATTTGGTTTTGTAGCCACGATATTTATGTGCCTGGTCAAGTTCAGTCTCTCATCAGTTGTATCCTGCAGAATGCCATAGTCTGTCGAGGGCTACCTTAATGTAACTTCACGAGTCCAGCACAGCATTTTTGACCATGTTTGTACAAAGGGCGTAATGAAGACAGGAACTGAATGGTTATGGTGGAAACCAAGCTGAACATCATATTGACAAGCAAGCACTACTTGAAAGCACTATTGACAACTCCTTCCATCACCTTACTGAAAATGGGAACAGACTCATGGGGCAGCAATTAGCTGGGTTGGATTTATCCTGCTTTTTGTGTGCAGGGCATACCTGGGCAATTTTCCCCTTTGTTACGCAGATGCCAGGGTTACCGCTGGATTGGAACAGACTGGCTTGGGTCACAGCTAGTTCGAGAGAATGAGTATCTAGTTCTGTCGCCAGGAAGTTGTCCAGGCCCACAGCCAATTTCTGCTACTGGTGGTGACCCACAGCACCACATGGTGCCTGGTTTTGAGCTGCTAAATCTGTTAAAATTTATTTATTAATGTGGCAGTGCCACACGCCATAATGCAGGGAATCCGCAACATGAAGACAGGGCTTCCTCTCCACAAGGAATGAATAGTGTTTACTCACTCCAATACAGTATTTGACAGATGCATCTGCCACAGGTCAATTGGTGAGGCCATATAGGAATCTCCCTCTCCTTGGTTCCTTCATTACCTACCACTGAACCAGTCTAGCAGTTATGTCCTTCAGGAGTCGGCCTTCTCAAACA
Organism: Stegostoma tigrinum; assembly: GCF_030684315.1. Lineage (NCBI taxonomy): Eukaryota > Metazoa > Chordata > Chondrichthyes > Orectolobiformes > Stegostomatidae > Stegostoma > Stegostoma tigrinum. Next base: position 40,082,531 of record NC_081381.1, on the reverse strand, counting down.
TTATTGATACCACCAAGCAACGTCTGATGAGAACGTTGAAATCTCCCACCTAGAGTTCACTCTGTGACATAGAATCCCAGAATGCCTACAGTAAGGAAACAGGCCCTTCCGCCCAACCAGTCTGCACTACCCTTGGGCCACCCACCCAAACCCCTCCCCCTATAACCCGCCTAATGGACAAATCTCAGAACACAATGAGCAAATTAGCCCCACATCTTTGAACTGTGGGAGGAAACCAGAGAACCTGGAGGAAACCCACTGGAAGAATGTGCAAACTCCACACAGACAGTCACCTGAGGATTGAATTGAACCCGGGTCCCTGGCACTGTGAGGCAGCAGCTAACCACGGTGCCACCATGCTGTGTCCTTGCCAGTCTCAGTGCTTTTTCAGTTAGTGCTCAACATAAAGGACCACTCATTCATTAACTGAGGAATGCGGTAAGGTAGTAGTCAGCAGGAGGCTTCCTTATCCATGTTTGGCTTGCTGTCATGAATCCTCATGAAGACCATGCTGAGGACTCCCAGGGCAACGTCCTCCTTACTATTTACTACTGCGCCATGCCCTGTGGTGGGTATGTCCTGTTGATTAGATGGAACATAGAGTCATAAAGTTATACTGCATGGAAACAGACTCTTTGATCCAACCTCAAACTGATTAATTCCCATTTGTTATCATTTAGCCCATACCCCTCTAAAGCCTTCTTATTCATGTAGCATCCAGATGCTTTTTAAGTATTGTAAATATAGCTGCCTCTACCACCTACTCTGGCAGCTCATTCTGTACACTCGCCATCCACGTAGGAATGGGATGGGGTCCCTATCAGGTATAACAGCATAAGACATAGGAGTGGAAGTAAGGCCATTCAGCCCATTAAGTCCACTCCACCATTTAAATCATGGCTGATGGGCATTTCAACTCCACTTCCCTGCCCTCTCCCCATAGCCCTTGATTCCTTGTGAGATCAAGAATTTGTCGATCTCTGCCTTGAAGGCATCTAATGACCCGGCCTCCACTGCACTCCGTGGCAATGAATTCCACAAGCCCACCACTCTCTGGCTGAAGAAATGTTGTCTCATTTCTGTTTTAAATTTACCCCCTCTAATTTTAAGGCTGTGCCCACGGGTCCTAGTCTCCCCGCTTAATGGAAACAACTTCCTAGCGTCCACCCCTTCTAAACAATACATTATCCTGTAAGTTTCTATTAGATCTCCCCTCAACCTTCTAAACTCTAATGAGTACAATCCCAGGATTCTTGGCTGTTCATCGTACGTTAAACCTACCATTCCAGGGATCGTCCGTGTGAATCTCCGCTTGACACGCTCCAGGGCTAGCATGTCCTTCCTGAGGTGTGGGGCCCAAAATTGGACACAGTATTCTAAATGGGGCCTAACTAGAGCTTTATAAAGCCTCAGACATCACTGCTTTTATATTCCAACCCTCTTGAGATAAACGACAACATTACATTCGCTTTCTTAATCACAGACTCTACCTGCAAGTTAACTTTTAGAGAATCCTGGACCAACACGCCCAGATCCCTTTGTACTTCTGCTTTACGAATTTTCTCACCATTTAGAAAATAGTCCATGCCTGTATTCTTTTTTCCAAAGTGCAAAACCTCACATTTACTCACGTTGAATTTCATCCGCCATTTTCTGGACCACTCTCCTAAATTGTCTAAATCCATGAGTATAATTCCATGAGTATGGTTATGTCATGTTGCTATTTGACTAGTCTTTCAGACAGCTCTCCCAATTTTTGCCTTTTATGTTAGTAAGGCAGACTTTACAGAGTCACCAGGTCTGTGTTTGCCATTATTATTTCCATTGCCCAGGCTAATACTTGGTGGCCATCTAGGATGTGGAGAGGATTGATGCAACTAAGTGACTTTTTAAGCTATTTATGAGTCAACCACACTACTGTGGGCTTGGATTCACATGAAAGTTAGAGCAGGTAAGAACTGCACATGTCTTTCACCAAAGAACATTCTTAAGCCAATTTTTTTTTATGACAATCACCAATGAGGTTGTAAGCATGCTCTTTGAGCTGGTGGGTTTGGCTGCAGACGTTTCATCGCCCTCTGGATAACATCATTGGTCCACCTTTGGTGAACCACTGGTGTTCTATCCCGCTTGTTATTTGTATGCCTGGGTTTGCTGGGGAGGTTGGTATTACTCCCAGTTTTGTTGCTCAGCAGTTTGTACACATGGTCTAATTCAATGTGATTTTGTTGACCGAGTTCCAGTTGGAATGACAGGCTTCCAGGAATTCTCTGGTGTTTGGCTTGTGTGATTAGGGATATGTGGCCCAGTCGAATTTGTATCCCAAGTTGCCTGTGTGTAGCGAGACCGGTGAGAATTGGTCATGTCGCTTGGTGGCTAGTTGGTGTTCATGTATCTGTATTGTCAGTTTTCATCTGGTTTGGCCTGTGTAGCAGTTCTCACAGCAAACCGAGGCATATAAATAAAAAGTGGGTCAGTACACTGATGCATCAACAAGAGGCGCACTGACAGTATAAACCAGCCGGGTGATGAAACATTTCAATCAAACCCATCGGCTCAGTGAACATGTATACAACTCATCCCAAGCTACAAGCCTATCTCAAAAAACTTTCGATAATCAAGAATGTTTTCATGGTCACCACTAAAGTAGATTTTGTCAACTCCAGATTCATCATTACATACAAATTCCGTTATCTTCCAGAAGGTATACAAACCTGCATCTCCAGAAGATTAGTGACAATGGGAACTGCAGATGCCGGAGAATCCAAGACAACGAAATGTGAGGCTGGATGAACACAGCAGGCCCAGCAGCATCTCAGGAGCACAAAAGTTGACGTTTCGGGCCTAGACCCTTCATCAGAGAGGGGGATGGGGTGAGGGTTCTGGAATAAATAGGGAGAGAGGGGGAGGCGGACCGAAGATGGAGAGAAAAGAAGATAGGTGGAGTGGAGAGTATAGGTGGGGAGGTGGGGAGGGGATAGGTCAGTCCAGGGAAGACGGACAGGTCAAGGAGGTGGGATGAGGTTAGTAGGTAGGAGATGGAGGTGTGGCTTGGGGTGGGAGGAAGGGATGGGTGAGAGGAAGAACAGGTTAGGGAGGCAGAGACAGGTTGGACTGGTTTTGGGATGCAGTGGGTGGAGGGGAAGACCTGGGCTGGTTGTGTGGTGCAGTGGGGGGAGGGGACGAACTGGGCTGGTTTTGGGATGAGGTGGGGGAAGGGGAGATTTTGAAGCTGGTGAAGTCCACATTGATACCATTGGGCTGCAAGGTTCCCAAGTGGAATATGAGTTGCTGTTCCTGCAACCTTCAGGTGGCATCACTGTGGCACTGCAGGAGGCCCATGATGGACATGTCATCTAAAGAATCCTCCCTCACCCCTATCCCAGGCCCCAAGATGACTTTCCATATTAAGCAGAGGTTCACCTGCACATCTGCCAATGTGGTATACTGCACCCACTGTACCCTGTGTGGCTTCCTCTACATTGGGGAAACCAAGCGGAGGCTTGGGGACCGCTTTGCAGAACACCTCCGCTCAGTTCGCAATAAACAACTGCACCTCCCAGTCGCAAACCATTTCCACTCCCCCTCCCATTCTTTAGATGACTAGTCCATCATGGGCCTCCTGCAGTGCCACAATGATGCCACCCGAAGGTTGCAGGAACAGCAACTCATATTTCACCTGGGAACCCTGCAGCCCAATGGTATCAATGTGGACTTCACCAGCTTCAAAATCTCCCCTTCCTCCACTGCATCCCAAAACCAGCCCAGTTCATCCCCTCCCCCCACTGCATCCCTAAACCAGTCCAACCTGTCTCTGCCTCCCTAACCTGTTCTTCCTCTCACCCATCCCTTCCTCCCACCCCAAGCCGCACCTCCATCTCCTACCTACTAATCTCATCCCACCTCCTTGACCTGTCCCTCCTCCCTGGACTGACCTATCCTCTCCCCACCTCCCCACCTATACTCTCCTCTCCACCTATCTTCTTTTCTCTCCATCTTTGGTCTGCCTCCCCCTCTCTCCCTATTTATTCCAGAACCCTCACCCCATCCCCCTCTCTGATGAAGGGTCTAGGCCCGAAACGTCAGTTTTTGTGCTCCTGAGATGCTGCTGGGCCAGCTGTGTTCGTCCAGCCTCACATTTCGTTCTCCAGAAGATTAGCCTCATTTTTCCAGCTCCCAGTGTATCTAAACCATCACACCTCACTACATGCTTTACATTTCCCTTTTGGAATGTTCCAGACTTCTCAGCAGGCTTTCAGGTTTTTTCCATGAGCTTTTCATAGAACACCTCCAGTTTGGAAGCAAGCCATTCGGCCCATCATATCTGTATTGACCCTCACTACCCCACTCTATCCCTATAAATCTGCATTTCCCATGGCCAATCCATCTAGTTTGCAAAACCCTCGACATTATGGCTAATCCGCCTAACCTGCACATCTTTGGACTGTGGGAGGAAACCAGAGCACCCGGAGGAAACCTATGCAGGCACGGGAAGAATGTGCAACTCCAAACAGACAGTCACCCGAGGCTGGAATCAAACCTGGGTTCCTGGTGCTGTAGGTGCTAACCACTGAGCCACCATGCCAGCCAAATTTTGAATGAGCTTCAAAAACCCAATACCTCAGAGGATTTGAAGTCAAATTTTCACCCCCATATGAAAAGGGGACTCCACCAAAAGACCAGAGGAAAATGGTAATGACTCAGGAATGGCGAGGAAGCTCAGATTTTCTCAATGCACGCCCAGACCCAGACAAAAACTCAGCCCGAAATATCAAATTATGACTTCACTGGGAATGCGGTCAAACCACAGCCCAATTCAAAGGAAAGCTCAAAATGAAGCGTTAGCCTATCTGGAAAGTATTGCAGGCAGTCTGCTATTGCAGCAACCAGGGGCATATTAATCAATGAAGTCATCATGGAATGATGAAATCTGTAACGAGGTTAGTAGGCATGTGCCGCATTCAGAAAAAACAAGCTTACAAAGCAGGGCAATAGATTCATTCTTCAACCTGCTGCATTCAACACTGTGTTTAACAATTATAAAGTATAACCAATTTCCATTTTGATGGGTAATAGTTCTGCTGTTGCCAGTTACAAATACATCCTTTCCACTTACTTGTTGTTTCCTCGCCTGTCCAACTACACCCACTCACCATTTTTCTCATGCCAACATCCCTTTTATCATTGAATCACTCCTGCTATCTAACCCATCGCAGACCTTCCCCTATGTTGTTTTCTGTCAGCTCCATGACCATCAATTCTTCCCCCTCAAATTACCATCCATGTCTTTGTCTTTGCTTAAAAATTGCTACAGCTCAAGCTTCTTTTCTGCTTCCTGTTGAAAGAGGCAACTAGAAATGCTGGTTGTTTTTTTCTCGTTGTATTTTCAGTAGATTAGCTGCTCCTCTGGAACATACATCAGGCAGATCACTCGACTCGATCACACTGGTCAAGCAGTTGTTCAAAAAGTTTTGTCTTTAAGTATGCTTTACACTGAACACAGGAAATTAATTTTGATCTCTGCCTCTCTAACTTAGGTGCACTGTAGACATGTGAAAGGAAAATGAAGAGAATAAGATTTGAGCGATGTGCAGGATAAATAGCTTTGTAAAAGGCATCTGTGAAGAAGGGAAAAACAAGATTTCAGTTAAAATTAGTCTTTGCCTCAAAGTCTTGAACTTCAGTGTTCAGGGTCAAATAAATCTGCTTTTCTGACAAACTTTTTGTACGGTCATAGAATCATTCCACAAGGAAACAAACCCTACAGTCCAACCAGTCCATGCCAAACATAATCGCAAACTAAACTAGTCCCACCTGCCTGCTCCTGGCCCATGTCCCTCTAAACCTTTCCTATTCACATACTTACCTAAATGTCCTTTAAATTGTATTAAAGCACTTTTATAACAAACTCATTTCAACACGATTTACCACTAAATGCTGTATTGTTTCAAAGGAAGATAGCTTTAAGATCTTACTCTACCAACATAAATATGCATTTGATTGTTGAATGTTTAGTGATTGAAGCTGTGCGTGTATATACCAGGCACCGTGGATGAACATGGTCCACAAGGGAATTGCAGGATTGATCTGGCTTTTATTTTATTGATTTAAATGTGAGGAAAATTGAATTGGTTGTACACTGGTCATGCAATCTATTCTGAGGTTCTTAACAGAACAGTGAAAGCAAAGAATCATCCCATTTTATCAAAACAATTTCTAATGTGACCATGTGTTGTAGGTAGACCTGCGATGCTATTAGGGATAGAATTCCAGGATTTTAACCCAACGACACTAAAGGAACAGTGAAATATTTCCAAGTCAGGATGCTCAGTGGCTTGGGAAGGAACTTGCAGGTGATAGTGTTCCCATGTATTGACTGCCCTTGTCCCTCTAGATGGAAGTGTTCATACATTTGGAAGGTACTGTCTAGGGATCCTTGGTGAATTTCTGCAGTGTATCTTGTAGACAGTACACACTGATATGACCGAGCATCCATATGGAGGGCATGGATATATATGGATGTGTTGTTAGTCAAGCAGGTAACTTTGACATGGATGGTGTTGAGCTTAGAATCCGTACAGTGTTGAAACATGCCCTTTGGCCCAACAAGTCCACACTGAACCTCAGTCCATCCCACCCAGAACCATTCCCCTGTAACTGACTTAACCTACACATCCCTGAGCCCTATGGGCAATTTAGCATGGACAATTCACCTAACCTACACATCTTTGGGCTGTGGGAGGAAACCAGGGCATCCGAAGGAAACCCACTCAGACACGGGGAAAATGTGCAAACTCCACACAGTCAGTTGCCCGTGGGGGGAAATTGAACCCAGGTTGCTGGCGCTGTGAGGCTGCAGTGCTGACCACTGAGTCACCATGCCACCCCATGAGTGTTGTTGAAGCTACACGCATCCAGGCAAGTGAGGAGTATTCCATCACATTCCTGACTTGTGCCTTGTAAATGGCAGGTAGGGTGTCAGGAAGTGAGGTTTCCCTGCTGCAGCATTCCTAGCCTCTGGGCTGTTCTTCTAGGCCCTGTTGGTCATATGGCTAGTCCAGTTATTTATCAGACATGTGAAACCCCTTACCTGATTACTGCAACTAGCAAAGATAAAAATGAAATTAGGGAGGAAAAAAGTTACCTGGACAGTTTACTCGAAAGGGGAGGACATGCTCCCAGATTTAATATCTGGTCTGTGATTGAGGGGAGGGGGTTATGGTGTGTGACTGTATGTGAGGCAAGCTTGGGAAGTGCATGTGAGGATCCTCAGTTCACACAATTATCCAATAGTTGCAATTTTTTGCGAGCTGTAAGGACTGCAGTGAGGATGGAAGAATTACCAAAGGTGCTGTGATGTAGACAGTCATTGAAATGGGGAGGAAAAAGAACATAGTAAGGGTTAAAAAACAGTGCATTTAGGAGGATAAGCGCCATTCTCCAAAACTGTCAGTGCGAGTTATGAAAACTGTGTTCCCTGACCAATGGCAGGATAATGGACATCCCCAACTCCTGGAGAGAAATTTATAACAAGAAAGAAGGAATGCAGTTATCACTACCCGCGTTTGGACTAATCTCATTGACAGGAACAGAAATGAGATTCTACTGAAAGAGTTTGAATAGTTAGGAGCCAAATTAAAAAGTAGAACTCCAATAATCTCAACATTGTGACCAAAGCCATGGAGAAATGGCTTTGGGTATATAAAGTCAAAGAGTTAAATATGTGGTTGAAAAGAAGGTGGATGGAAGGGGTTACAGTTGTTGAGGGTCTCATATCAGTATCAATAGAAGGAAACTTTACCAGTGGGACAAGCATCACTCGGACTGTGCAAGTACTGACCAATGAAATAACTAGAAACATAGAGAGGATTTTAAATGAATTACAGTGGGTGAAAGTTCTGGATGGGGCTTAAAAAGCAGAACGATATGGTGACGTCGCAGGGTAACTAATTAGATTATGATACGCAGAATAAAACAGGAAAGGACACTGTCTGTAGACATTAAAAAAAGCATCAAACAGGTGAGAAAAATGGTTAAAGTACAAAAGTAATGGACTTTTTAATTAAATAGATATAGGATTCAGAGCAAAATAAATGACTTAATGGCACAAACACAGGTTATGAAGTTATGAACTGATACGAACTTATAGACATTAGATAGGTATTGTTACAAGGAAATCTGGGAAGGATGCATTTCAGGCTGGGGTTCCATGACTAATAGTGTTCCACAGGGAGCCATACTGGGACTTCTGTTGTTTATGACATATATAAATGAAGTGGATGAACATGTAGATGAGTGGGTTAGTAAATTTGCAGATGATACAAAGATCGATGGAGTTGTAGATAATATAGAAGGTTGTCAAAGGATACAGCGGGATGTAAATCAGTTGTAGATGTGGGCAAAGAAACGGCAGATGGAGTTTAATCCGGGTAAGCGTGAGGTGCTGCACTTTGAGAGATCAAATGTTAAGGAAAAGAATACAGTTAATGGCAGGACCCTGAACAGCATGAATGTAAAGATGGATCTGAGGGTTCAAGTCCAAAGCTCCCAGAAAGTGACCTTTATTGGTTTGGGAATTGAGTACAAGATTCAGGAGGTCATGTTGCAACTTTATGAGACTTTGGTTAGGTGACACTTAAGAGTATTGCATTCAATTCTGGTCACCATATTACAGGAAGGACGTGGAGGCTTTGAAGAGGGTGCAGAAGAGGTTTACCAGGATGCTGCCTGGATTAGAGAGTATAAGCCATAAGACAAGGCTGGAAAAACTTGGGTTATTTTCTCCAGAGCAGTAAAGGCTGAGGGGAGACCTAATAGAAATCTATATAATTATGAGATGCATAGATAGGGTTGTTGGTCAAAATCTTTTTCCCAGAGTTGAAGTGTCTTATACTAGGGCATATGCATTTAAGGTGAGAGGGGTAAAGTTCAAAGGAGACATGAGGGACAAGTTTATTACACAGAGAGTGGAAAGAGTCTGGAACATGCTGCCAGGGGTGGTGGTGGACACAGATATGATAGGGGTGTTTAAGGGACTTTTAGATAAGCTCATGAATATGCAAGGAATGGAGGGATATGGACCAAGGGCAGACAGAAGGGATTAGTTTAATTTGGTATCATGTTAGGTACAATATTGTGGGCCAAAGGGCCCATTTCTGTGTTATGCTCTTCTACAATCTATGTTTTTGCTAAACTTATACAAGGCACTGAAACCACACCTAGAATAATGTGAACAGGCTTTGTCCACTTAACTAAGGGAAGATTTCTGGCATCAGAGGCAGTCCAGAGGAGCTTCAGGCGTGGGGGAGACTTTCTAGAGTAGAGTTTGAGTAGGTTGACTTTGCACTCGTTGAAGTTTAGAACAATGAGAAATGACCAAATTGAAACGCAGAAGATTCTTAGGAGCATGACAGGGTAGATGCTGAGAACATGTTTTACCTTTGGGAGAGTCGAGGAACACGGGGCATAATCTCACAATAAGAAATCATGCAGTTAAGTCAGAGATGCGGTGGGATTTCTTCACTCAGAGGCTAGTGAATTTGCAAATTCTTTACCACAGAGGACTGTCGAGGTTGAGTTGTTAACGATATTCAAGCCGGAGATAGGGCAGCACGGTGTCTCAGTCGTTAACTCTGCTGCCTCACAGCACCAGGGATCTGAGTTTGATTCCTGTCTCGTGCGACTATCTGTGTGGAGTTTGCAAGTTCTCCCTGTGTCTGCGTGGGTTTCCTCCCCTACTCCAAAGACGAACTGGCTAGGTAAATTGACCATACTAAATTGCCCATGCTGCCCAGAGGTGTGCAAATTAGATGGGTTAGCTATGAGAAATACAGGGATAGAGTAGCCGGCTGAAACTGGATTGGTGTAGATTTCATGGCCTGCTGTAGGGATTCTATTTAATTAGTAAGAATTATGGGGGGAAAGGCAGGAGAGTGGAGGATTAACAAATCAGCCATGATCTCATTGAATGGCTGAGCTGTTTCGATGGGCTGAATGCCCTACTTCTGCCCTTATGTCTAATGGTCCAATGATCTAAATTGTGGTGTTACACTCAATTGGTTCCATAAAGAAATTTATCCGGCTACCCACTGAATTTACCCTGCTGTTATTCTACTCTATAGCAGCCCCCTTTTAAAAAGCACATTTTGGAGTTGAGAACTAAACACAACCATAGTGTTTAAGTGTTCCGACCCATTGTGGTGACACTAAACCAAATTAAAACTAAAAGAAGAACTAAGTCTGGGGATAAAAAGCATTCATATTTAATATAAATGACCTCCCCTCAGTCGTAATGTAATCAAGTCTCCAATTATTCCTTCCACCTCACCAGTTAACCTGTTCAATAACATTCATCAGGGTTCAGCTGGGATGATTTAGGAGGCCAAACCAATAAATAGAAAAAATCCACTTTCATTAATGGATGTTCTGATGCTTGACCTAATTGCAACATCTAAAGATATGCAGAGCATGTTATTGAGGGCACTGTCTCTGAGAGAACAGGAGGTATTAGAGAAAGAACAAAAACTCATCAGGCAAGTTGTTGTCTTTCCACATGCAACCTCAAAAGCAACAAGAGCCACCCACAATTTCCTGCTGTGTGAACTACTCAAACAGAAAGTTATTGAGTCAGGAGAAGCCAATGTGAAAATTGAAGCTGTAGCAGAGAAGTCTCCAACTGGGAACACTTTCACTAGAGAGTAAAATGTCAATAAAACCAGCTGAGAACATTATTGTTCTTCCCCAGGTCATTGCTATCTATGACAATACCACATGCTGTGTCGTATTAAAAGGAAATGTCAGGCACTGATATAATGGAACATTTTCCTGTCACACCCCAACACACAAATGTGATGTAGTTATCTGCAACTAAACTGTTATTACAAGGACTAATGGTCAAAATATCAAATCGATTTCAGTGAATCACCTAATATATTGATAAGGATTAGCATCAGATATTGGAACAGCAATTTAAGTGCATAGTTTTTGTAAAGTGACTCCAGCCATTATCACAAGGGAATACATAGAAAATGTGATATTGGCCCATTTACTAAAGAGCAGTCAACAAACATTGTTATGGTAAATTTCAGCAGCTAAAAAATACCAAAATAAAAATCCATTGGGATGATTTCCCATAACAATAATTCATGTTTTCTCTATTTTGTTGATATTGCAATTGTAGTGGTTCTTCTAAACTTCCTTTCCCTTTCAAATTCTTTCTTTTATACTGTTTCCACTTCACAATGTTGGAAACAAGTGCAGCAATCACTTTTAACTTATTGATTCTTGTCTTGAATACAATCGTCTTGAAGGAACGCTTGAAGAAAATTGGATGGACAGAATCATCTGTAACAGAGCTTGCTTATTTTTTCTTCTGCTGATCTATGGCTAAGTGATGATTCCCACCCATTTGCTTCTCTTTCTGCCTTTCTCCCAGACTGTCCTGACATTAAAGCCGAGAACATACTCAATTTTTTTCAAGACCACCACAGCAAAACATCATCTTTCAATCTTACATTCCCCTTATTCTCTATAAGCTTCTAAATAAGACTTTTGTCATCATTAAGCTTTTTTTTTCCTATTTATCCCATATTCTTGCCTGGACATTTGCGTGCAGTGTTCTATTTTTGCACACTGGTGTGAAATTCTTGACAATGGTGTTCATCTTGAGTTATTTTAGCCCAATTTAAATGGATTCATGACTTTATTAAAATAGACTAAACAAGAAATTGACGAGCACTAAGGCATATGTGTATATGAAGCCTGATCTAACTAAGAGAGCTCCTTTGCAGCAAAGTTGGTAACTACAATTGGTAGACATCATTTTGGAGGCATTAACAACAGCCACCTTGAACAGGGTTGAATCCCTACCTCAAATAAGCCAACCTCCTTTCAAATCATGCTCTTATTTCCCACTGGTCGCTATTCACCTTGCATCATGTCCTAATCCAGAAGAGGGTTGCTATTTTCTTGTCAGAGATAATGGGAACTGAAGATGCTGGAGAATCCGAGATAACAAAGTGTGGAGCTGGATGAACACAGCAGGCCAAGCAGCATCTTAGGAGCACAAAAGCTGGCATTTCGGGCTGTGCTATTTTCGTATGTTGCATTAAGTGTCCTGGGGATACGTAATCCTTGAGGCGTTGCTGATAAAACATATTTAACAGCAGAATATAAAGGAAGTACTTATCAGCAAAAAAAAATTCACAAGTAAGTTACATCTACTCAAAGAATACTATACTGTGTCTGCTTTGTGTTTTACTGCAAGCTAGTCTGGAAGATAACTGCAACTTTGTTAGGAAATACTAAAGCTGGGATCAAGTTCAAACCAACACTGATAGAAACTGCATTTTAAAGAAGTAAATACTTAACACTGCGGTTGAAACTCTTTGTTTTCAAGGTCATGTGCACTAGTGAAGGCAAAGAAACAGATGGGGTCACCGTCAAATGCAAGATTTCCCAGCAGAGCCTGGGAGTCCAGCTTGTGTTTAAATTTATATTTCAGTGTCAGTTTGAGATGCGGATTCTAGCAGTCTGGAGAGATGGTAGCATTTAAACACAGGATGTTCTACAGCTGGTTATTTGATTCTACTTAAAAATAAGGTTGTGGCCCTTGGAGATTATTTTAATAGATGTCTCAAAACAGTTCAAGAATCACTGCACAGAGTCAGTTTTAGTTAGAGTCTGAGGAACGACTATGGAAGTAGGTGCCTCCATACAGTTAAGTCGCTGAAGAGCTGAGAAATTGCTGAAGTTCAGGAGGTGTTTGGTGCAGTTGAGAATTGGAGATCCAGAAGTCCATCAGCAGTATTTTCTCGGTGTAGCTGCGGGCCAGGAGTTCAAAGAAGCCAGCATCAGTATCAGCTCAATGAAGTTTACTGCCTGCTAAAGAGTTGAAATGATGCCAACAACTAGAGTTAGAAGAACAGCTTCATGATTCCAATAAATCACTGTCTCAGGAGATGAAACTGAGCCACCAGGAGCGAGTCATCATTGAGACAGTGCAAATTGGTTGGACTTTTAAAAACAATCAGAGGCTAGATTTTCAAAAGTGAAGAACTGGAATTTGTTGTGCCGGAGGCAAAATTTTAATGAGATTTGGTGACCCACAATGTCATTAAATCTGTTTGGGTTGCTAAAAAAATCTATAGCATCTGTCCTGACCACAATGGTCAAACAATGTGCACTGTGGGGAGCATTTATCGATTAACACATAGTTAGCTCATGTTCGTTTTGGATATTACAGTTGCATGTATATTGCCAATTATTTTACGTTTCTAACTTAGCAGTGTAAAACCCAAAGCTTTATTAGTAAATACCTGGGGTTGCAACAACTTTAAACAACATTAACCAAATTGCTACATCAATTTAACAGTCTAACCAGGAACTGTAATAACCTTCAATATTCATCAGAACCCAGGGTCATGACTATTGCCAAGCTCAGACACATCCCTAGGACAAAGAGTCATCCTAACTGACCCAAGATGACCCAAATGAAATAATATCATCCACTAAAATGGATCAATCTTGAAAGCGTTCAGTTTTGAAAATACCAAAGCCCCACATCATTGGGTAGGGAAGGATCCATTCAGATTTGATTTTTTTTAATCACAATTTTCAATCAACAATGTGTAATACAAATTGACAATTAGGGGAAAAGCACCTAAGGGAAGGCCTGAAACGTTAACTCTGATTTGTCTCCCCCAAATGTAGCCCGACCTGCTGAGATTTTCCAGCAAATTTGGATTTTGATTGTCAGTATATGGAGAGCCTGCCTTGGTTCTCTGCAGAAATGCAGTAATGTTTATAACTTCAAAATCTTGCACATTATTGTTCATCGGTGAAGCAAGTTAGTGTCAGGATGTCACTAATTAAAACAAGAGATGCTGGATCATCCCAATTACTCTGATACATGATAAGTGACCTCTAAGCTTCACTCGTGGCTTAACGAGTTTAGTCAATGCATATCTGTATCATACCAAAAGCTTGGTTTACAGTCTTGGACCACACTAAATTTGATTTCTGTTTTGATGCTAAAATATAACATTAACCCACCATTTGTTAGTGTGTCTCTAAAATATTGTCTCTGTTCATTTACAGATTTGTGAACATCATGCTATTGATGTGACTTAAGAGAATCTTCGATTATCTGACGACTGATTATAAAATCCATCCATCAGTGAATTTTTACTTTGTTATTGAGCTGTGAGGCTGATATACATGTCATTTTATGGAAGGCCTCTTCAAATGGTAATAGTCTTCAATTGAAATGCCTCCCTCAGACGTTTATTCCAGGTTTACCATCCATTGAGATTATCTTAACCTCGTAATCATCCATTCCTGATTGTTTTAGTTCATGACCCTATAATTATCTTAATAATTACACTGTTTTGGGATTTAGCATATGGCTTTAAATATGTTAAATAAGCCAAAAAAGAAATTGGTTGAATATTTGAAGGAACAAAAAACATTGTGTCTCCTGGAAAGTGTGGGATAGTGTATCATCAGATAACTCTTCACAGAGCTAGCAAAGGTCCAATGGGTTGAATGGCCTCCTCTGCTCTGATTTTATTGTCCATCAAGTACGATTAAGAAGCCCTCTTGTGATGAAATGCCTGATGAATTTCACTGTCTAACAAGCACGCACGTCAACTAGGTACAAACAGACAGTAGCAGATTTGCTAAATCAATCCGCATAGCTGATGGCATTAGCTATAGCCAGAGAAGGCATTTTTGAGTAACCTCGGTCTATTTATTTAAATTGTGTTAATCATCTATGCACTGCAACATTTCGCACACACCATTTTACTATCATCGATCCAATTATGCTGTGTACCTAACCCCGATAGCGCAAAATGGCACACTCAGCATACTACTGATTTGCAGCAATAGCTGTAGTGAAGATGTCACAGATACACAGTAAGTCTATTGGTGCGCCAGAGTAAATGTACACATCTGCATATATTACAGTCACTGTGTCCTTGTCCCATCTTTCAACAAAATGCTGTCAAAAAATGACAACTCATTTCCCTTCCATATCCATAAAAAGACACAGCAGCCTCACAGCTCAGTGAGGAAGTGAAATGTCACTAACAGAAGAATTTTATGATCACTCATTAGATGGTGCAAAACTATTCTAAGTGACAGGAACATTATGATATTCACAAATGTGTCAATAAACAGCGACAACTCATGAAAGTCAAATTAACATATCATGGGTTAATGTTCAGTATATTTAGTGACAAAAGAGAAATCAAAATTAGTGACTGAATCATACAAAAGCTGGTTCTGGAGTATTGTGTCCAGTTCAGGTCACCTCATTACAGGAAAGATGTGGAAGTGTTGGAAAAGGTGCAGAAGAGATTTACCAGGCTGTTGCCCAGAATGGAGGGAAGGTCTTACGAGGAAAGTTTGAAAGAGCTAGAGCTTTTCTCTTAACTATGACGAAAGGTGAGAGGTGACTTGATAGAGGAGTACAAAATAATCAGAGCTATAGATAAAGTGGACAACCAGAGACTTTTTCCTAGGATTGAGGTAGCTATTATGAGGGGGCATAGTTTTAAAGTGAGTGGAGGTAAATATAGGGGAGAGGTCAGAGGTAGGTTCTTTACTCAGAGAGTGGTGGGGCCGTGGAATGCATTGCTGGAGATGCTGGTGGAATCAGCCTCATTAGGGGCATTTAAGTGGCTATTAGATGGGCATATGGAAGATAGTATAAGGTAGGGACGGAGGTTAGATAGACCTTAGGATTAGGGTAAAAGTTCAGCATAACATCATGGGCCGAAGGCTGTGCTGTTCTATGTTCTATGTTCTGTATAATCAGATCAACATATGGAGTTAGATTATACTGGAATATTAAAATAATAACCTCATTTTGCAGTGAAATATTTTCATGAACAGGTTATCTCAAGTGAGCTTCACTATTTAATACATTTTACATGAAGCTTACAGTAAAATTTAAACCAAGAAGCTGGAACTATTCAGATTTAATCACTGGTCTGTGCTTAGTTTAATGATCTCATGTACTGTCGCTGACCCCTCAGGATTGGGAGTGTGAAAATCAGCCAGAATTCACAATGCACTTGATTAGGTAATGGCTCCCATTGGAATGTGCACGTGTGATGACATAAAAATGATCATAGACTTTCGTTTCACACTTTCTCTCTGATACTCCACGAAATATTTATCTATGAGCCTCTCCAAATGTAAAATAGTCTCCGATGCAACTACCTCCCTCAGAGAATTATTCTATGTTATCGTCCAGTGAGTCTATCTTAACTTTATAATTGCCCTGTTCAGATTGTTTAGGTTCATATCTCAATAGAGACATTAATATTGCACATCATTTTGGGATTCAGTTTGTAATTTTGGAAATGCCTTTTCCAAAATATGCTTCTCAATCTGTCCTCATTACTGGATTTAAATATGCCTTGTTATTGACCAGATATAACCCCCTCAAAATATTTTAAGGTAGCTTATACTCAAACTTTTTCTTATTTTACTGGCATGTGCCAGGCATTGTGTTCTTTTAGGCTAGAGGAAAGATTGTACTGGAGCTCCACATGAGTGGGAATTTTGCAGTGAGGGGGTCAATTTCGAAGTTTGTGGCAATCCAAAATGTGAGAGAATTGTAAACTATGAGGAAGAGAGAGCAGAAGTTCAATGGGCCATTGGCATTTTGTGTGGACAATTGACAGGTGAAGTTCAATGTGGAGAAGTGTTACGTAATAAATTTAATACATAGAACATGGGCATACAGTATAAAATAAAATGACTATTCTAAAGAGTGCATAGGGACCAGAAGGATTTGAATGTAGCTGTGTATAAGTCATGAAAGTTGGCAGAAAATGTCGAAAGAGTAGTTCATAAAGCATACAGAATTCCAAGTTTTATGAACAACAGTGTGGAGTCAAAATGGTAACTTTCTTTCTCATTCTACAGATGCTGCCAGATCTGCTGAGTTTCTCCAGCACTTTGTGTTATTATTTCCTTTTGTAGTTTTCAGTGACCCTGAATCAAAGGGCAGGCAATAGCTTAGGGAGGAGTATTATTGCTAAACTGTTAATGCAGAGATCTTGGTATTTTCCTGGGCACCAGGGTTCGAATCCTACCATGGCAGATGGTGGAATTGGTATTCAATTTAAAAACACCTGGGATTAAGATTGAAATGATGGCCATGAATACATTGCCAATTCTTGGGGGAAAAAACCCATCTGGTTCACTAACGTCATTGAGGGAAGGAAACTGCCATCCTCACCTGGTCTGGCCTACATGTGACTCCAGGCCCACAGCAATCTGGTTGAATCTTAAGCTTCGTTCTTAGGGATGGGGAATAAATGCTGGCCTAACCAATGAACCCCTTGTTCTGTGAAGGAATAATAAATAAAAAAGATTTAGCACACAATCTCTTTCCTATTTCCACTTTCCTCCATGAAGCTGTGATTTTTTTTGCATTATTTGTGTCCCCTCATCCTGTCCTCACTAAGTTAAAGCAATTGTTCACTTTGATCCCATCAATGGTTTTGTTAAATTGTCCTATTTCCAAAAAGGTCTGGCTGAACCAGCGTTTATTTAAACTGAATACTCTGATTCTTTCAACATAGAAATGACGCATTTAAGAAATTCTATTCTAGTCAGTCAAATGATTTTGTTGCCAGTTATTTTGAACCAAGACTGGTCTTACATTACTGGTACTATCATTGGGTTGTAATTAACTGAAAGCACAGTCAATGAAGTTCATTGCAGCTCGCTATCTCTGTTAAAACTGCTACTGTTTTGGCCTCGGGAATTTCAAGCCCTGTCAATTCTGAAATTATCATTTTACTTTAGTCAGTTAAAGCCTGACCTCCTTTTGCTCCAGTTACTTAAATTAATTAATTACAACAGTTCACCAAATATCTGCTGTCTGCTCTATTTAAAATATTATTACAGACCACCCACCCTGCTATCAGCCATTATGTTCTTCTTTGAAACTACGAAGAGGTATTGATGAAAGAGCAATGTGGTTGATTCTTGTCTGTCTCTGAAGTGGTCTAGGAAGCAATTCAGTTGTATCAATCTCTACAAAGTCTCTACGCATAAAAAGCGGGACAAATCTAACCTGGCCATTAACCACCCAATCAGTCTACTCTCAATCATCAGCAAAGTGATGGAACAACAACAGTGCTATGAAGTAGCACCCACTCAGCAATAACCTGCTCAGTGACGCCCAGTTCGGGTTCTGCCTGGGCCGCTCAGCTCCTGACATCATTACAGTCTTGTTTCAAACATGAACAAAAGAGCTGAATTCTAGAGGTAACATGAGAGTAATAGCCCCTGACATCAAGGCCATATTCAAGCAAGTCTGGCACCAAGGAGCCCCAGCAAAACTGGAATCAAAGGCATTCTGGACAATATCTCCACTGGTTGGAATCATAGCTGGCACTAGGGAAGCTGGTCATGGTTGTCTGAGGTCAGTCATCTCAGCTCCAGGACATCTCTGCAGGAGTTCCCTAGGGTAGTGTCCTGTAGTCTACTGTATTTGATGCTCACAATATGGTCTGTTTTTCACTGGACAGACTGAGAGACGAGAAAGAGGCACATAAGGACAGTGGGTGGGTAGGGCGAAGGGTGAAAAATTAATAGTCTTTGCTACAAAGGCACTGATAGTTCCATGAAAGCAACTGGTTATTCTAGCCTTCTGGCCTTGCTATGATGCCCCAGACCTGTCTCCTCATGTGGTGGACTCAAATTATCCCACCCTGTCCTCCTGGATTGTAAACATGGTAAGCAGGGGCCAGCTAATGGAAACTGGCTTGCGCGGTTCGAAATGTTCCGAATGCACCTTTCCCATCACCTTCCCAAAAGTTCAGCCTGGTATGTTCTCCTATTTGCTCCCTCCAATTTTTTTTTGTGTTGACAGAGAATTTGGCTAAAATACACTTTGCATTAAAATCATTCATATAGAATGTCAGTTGTTGAGTTCCTAGCACTAATCCTTGTGACACTCCACTGGTTATAGAAACTGGAAAGTGACCGCTTCATTCAAACCCTCTGTTTCCAATGAGCTTTGTCAATCTTCCATCTTCCATTTAGAGACAAAAACAGCTGCAGAAGCTGGAATCCAAGGTGGACAAACAGGAGGCTGGAAAAACACTGCAGGCCAGGCAGCATCTGGAGGAAAAGAACAGTCAACGTTTCGGGTATTACCCTTCTTCAGGATCTGAGACCTGAGGAAGGTTAATACCCAAAACATTGACTGCTCCTTTCCTCCGGATGCTGCCTGGCCTACTGTGTTCTTCCAGCCTCCTGTTTGTCCACCTTATATCTACAGTGTGTGTTAATTGTAGACTTCTTACTTTTGTTTCTCTGCTCACTACAGGCAAATCCTTGACTCATTTTCATTTCAAATATCCAAGAATGGGATCTTTCTGAATCCATGGAAGAGGAGGGAGAGTATAGGGAAGTCGAAGACACCCCAATCACTCGTGCAGATACTCATGGTGTTCAGCTTAGAGATTGGTACTCAATATATTTTAGAAGGTGACTAAAACATAGGAACATATTTCAGAAGGTGACTAAAACTATAGGAACCATAACAAAAACAAATGAGTGTGTAGATGCCCCTTTCCTGGAAGTGTGGAGGTATCTATGAGGAATATTGGTGTACATGGCCGAGAGCTTGCTGCATTAAAATGACTGACAGAGAGCCTTCCCATGATATCAAGTAAGATGAAGGATTCTCTTTTATCCGATGGTTTGATGCTACACTGTGAGTTTGTTCAAGACAGACTGATTGCAGAGAAAGCAAAATCAGAATGTCTTCAGACTTAGACTTCAAAGTAACACTATTTCTTATCCTTCCATAGCAAATACTGCTATACATGGTAATGGTAGATCAATCAGGCTGACTCATAGCTACTAAACTATCTTATTAAAGTGCCCATGCTCATGTACACTCAAGGCACTCTCTCGTTCTAGACAGTTCTAATGCCATCCACATTGCCGTTATGCTTCGCTATGTGCAACCCCATGATGCTCTTGTAAGTTTTCTCCAGAAGCCCTTACAGACTCCACCAGCAGCTTTATTCAGTGCTTTGTGCATCAGCAGAGCTGTGGGAGACATCATACGGTGCAGCATCTGAGGGGCAAAGTCCCAGCTTTTCTTGTAGAAGCAATAGCACCAATCAAAATTTATGAGTACTGCGGAGGAAGATCACTCCACATTCATGCAAGTCCAGACTGCTGTTATCGTAGCTCTGGCTAGCGATGTTAAAAGGGGCTTCCAGGACTTTACAACAAGCCAATAATCTGTTCTTCAACAAAGCAACTGGAATGCACAAAGGTGCAAACTTGACAGTCAGGTGTGACAGAATAGGGTTGGAAGTCTTCCCTCCACTAAACAACCAGTCAGCTCTAAACGCTGCAGGCTGGGCTGCAATAGGTGAGTCTGGAGTAGTGCCCTCCAAGCTCTGAGGTGCTCAAGGTTTCCATGAGTGAGAGTGGGCAGCTTTCCACCATCTACACTGTGACCACTGAAGACGCACCTTCTGGAAGCACTGGGAAAGACAGAGAAAGACAGAAAACTCAGGAAATGCATAAGGGTAACTCACCTATTTTTGCATGTAATAAGTCATGAACAAATTTACAACATTGGATTAGAATGTGCATTATTGGTTCTTTATAGAGTCAGGAAACGGACGTTGTAATGGTCAGTGAAAGACAGAAATGGCTGTGGACTCTTGGTCAATGGGGAATTGTGATTCAGGCAACTGACTCATGAATTAATTGATGGCATAGGCTCCAAGTAAAATACGGTTGTCTGGAATCTCTCTCTCTTCAGGCTTCTTGCTAACTATTGTACAGCCTCCTCCTACTCTTTTTGCTGTTCTTCCACATGTTCCTGATGCATGCTCACCCATGCCTCTCCACATAATGACCAGGGTGTACAGTATGCATTTTTTGCTCATCAATAGGCTAATTAACGCAGGGTTTATCCATCAGTACAGGAAGATCTGATGATGCCAATGTTAGACAATAAAAAGTGCCTCCAGTAGCACCCTTCTCAATCATAGACCCATCAGGTACATGGTGGAACAGGCTCAAATGGCTGAGTGACCTATTCCTGTTCCTATTTTCCTGTGTTCTGGACCAGATTGGATAGTTACGTAATGAATGGAAAATATTTGCCATGGTAATCAGATATAGATGACACAATAGCTGAGGATATTGTAAAGGCATCACTGGTGATCTTTCAGGAATCATTGGAGTCAGGGAAGGTCCCAGAGGACTAGAAAATGATTAATGTAACACTCGTGTTTAAGAAGGGAGGGAAGCAGAAGGCAGGAAGTTATAGACTGGTTAGCCTGGCCTCAATCAGTGGCAAGAATTTAGAGTCTATTGTTAAGGACGAGATTGCCAAGCACGTGGAAATGCTCGGTAAAATGGGTGGGGTTAGCATGACATTGTCAAGGGGAGGTCATGGCTGACATATTTGTCAGAATTTTTCGAGGGGGTAATGAGCAAATTGAGAGGTTGTGGATGTGATCTATTTGGATTTCCAGAAGGCCTTTGACAAGGTACAGCACAGGAGGCTGCCAAATAAAATAAGAGCCCCTGGTGTTAAGGGTAAAATACTGGCATGGACAGAGGATTATCTGACTTGCAAAAAGCAAAAGGTGGGGATAAAGGGGTCTTTTTCAGGATGGCAGCTGGTAACTCGTCAAGTCTCACAGGGGTCCATGTTGGTATCAAAACTATCCACATTATACATTAGCAATCTAGGGGAAGGAAATGAGGATATTGTTGTTAAGTTTGCAGTTGACACAAAGATGTGGGAAGGGACAGGCAGTGTTGAGGTAGTGGGGTGTTTGCAGAAGGATTTGGACAGGCTAGGAGAGTGTGGCTGATGGAAAACAACATGGGATAGTGTGAGGTTATATACTTTGGTAGGAAGAATAGAGGCATAGACTATTTTCTAAACAGGAACAGGCTCTGGAAATCTGAAGTACAAAGGGGTTAGGAGGCCCAAATTCAGCACTGTCTTAAAGTTAATATGCAGGTTCAGTTGGTAGCTTTAAGGGCAATATTAACATTCATTTCAAGAGGGCTAGAATAAATCAGTGGAGCTGGACTGCTGAGGTTGTATAAGGCCCTGGTCAACCCACATTT
This sequence comes from Stegostoma tigrinum, assembly GCF_030684315.1. Lineage (NCBI taxonomy): Eukaryota > Metazoa > Chordata > Chondrichthyes > Orectolobiformes > Stegostomatidae > Stegostoma > Stegostoma tigrinum. Next base: position 40,060,385 of record NC_081381.1, on the reverse strand, counting down.
GGAATGTTATGAGCAGTTTTGGGCTCTATATCTAAGAAAGGTTGTGCTAGCTTAGGAGTGTTTTTAGAGGAGGTTCACAAGAATGATCCCAGGGATGAAGGGCTTGTCATATGAGCAGCGGTTGAGGACTTTGGGTCTGTACTTGATAGAGTTTAGAACGGCATGGGAAGATCTCGTTGAAACTTACAGAATACTGATAGGCCTGGATAGAGTGGACTTGGAGAAGATGTTTTCAATAGGAAGACCTGAGGAAACAGCCTCAGAGTGAAGAGATGGCCCTTTAGAGCAAAGGAGGAATTTCTTCAGCAAGAAGGTGAATCTGTGGAACTCATTGCCATGGAAGACAATGGAGACTAAATCATTGAGTGTCTTTAATACAAATAGAAATAGATTTGTGAATGCTAAGAGGATCAAGTGTTATGACGAGAAGGCAGAAAAATGGGCTGAGAAACATATCATCCATGGTCAAATGACAGAGTCGACTTGATGGGCTGAATGGCCTAACCCTGCTCTCATTCCTTATGCTCTACACTTCAACTCCTTGCCTCTGTCAAGAGAAAAGGCTCTCTCTCTCTCTATCTCTCTCTCTCACTCTCTCTCGCTCTCCATAGATCACTTTGTCGTAGCAGTATGCTGTAAAATTTGATATCTCCAGGAGCAGGCTGGGAGGAACCGGCTGCATGAAGTTAGAACCATGATCATCATGATGTTTGAGAACACCAGCTACATGCTGGAATGAGTGACTCTGTCGTGAAACAACTCAGGAGTAATCCAAAATTAGTGAATTTGCTACACCTCTTAAAGATGGCTATCAGTTGCTTGTTGTGCCCTGGATGGCTCACTGGGTGAGACATTAAAGTTATCTTCTGCAAACTTCAAGGGGAATCATTAAATGGTTGGAGTTATGCTGAAGAAAGTGGGAATGAATTTCTTTCAGTCTTTGGATTGTTTGGACACAAGACACCAACAACTATTAGGAAGAGAGTTCTACAGGATTTTGCCCCACTGACAGTGAAGGTATAATGATATATGTCCAAGTCAGGATGGTCTACCTGATTAACTACATTTTGTCCTTCTTAGAAGTTATGGGTTCAGAAGGCACTTTGATAGCTAGTGTGTGTTAGTTACTGCAGCGCATCTCATATTTAGTTCACATTGCTGCTACTTAACATTGGTGGAGCAGGGAGTGAATATTGGTCAAGGATGATAGTGAGTGACTCAAGTGTCACAGAAGGTAAGATTCGGGTGATAGAGGGACGGTCAAAGGAAATGGAGGGTGGCTAGGTGTAGGCGGCAGGAGATGATTCACTGTTGCAGAGATCCGAGCATAATAGAATAGATTAGAACTAGGATTAGATTTTACTGCTACGTGTGCTCAAGCGTAGGAAGACATGAATACAGTGAAAAGTGTACACAATCACCATTTTGCAGCATCACCTTGGTTACAAAACCAGAATCTCAAAAACAAGGCAGCAGCCACAATAAAAGAAAACCGAAAGGTAAGAAAAACATCCGGATATCAAAGTCTAATTCTTTAACCCTATAAATGTTTTGGAACCACTGTTGTAACCACCTTGGCCAAGCAATAGGCCTGAAGTTTCGGTCAGCCTACAAGCCTCACTCAATCATTAGGAGGAGCCACATTCTTGTTGCTACTAATGCCTTTGTCTCTGATCACTGGAGCATCTTTGTTACCACTGCCTCTGACAGTCCCAATTCCACACACAGCCCAATCTCACTGCTGTGCCAACAATTAACCCACAGCAAAAAGCTTTAAAGGAAACAAAAAGAAGAAACAGGCAAAGGTAAGTAAAGAAAAAGAGCAGGACCTAAAAGGGAAAAAGAAGGGAAAGAAGGCAGACAGGAGAGGACAAGTTCTGGGCTCGGGAGCCTGCACACAGCCCTGATACTCTGCCACCATCTTGTTCATAATCTTGGACAAGGAGTTAAATTTCAACAGTCCTCATCTCAGGCATGCTAAATGATGATGCAGTCTTTCACAGAGTGAATGTGTATGAATGTACCACATGACGGCTACACCTTCATCTACCACAAGGCAACAGCAGCATCAGTGACTTCCAGCTGTCTCCACTGTATGGTCAGCCATGCCTCCCCAAGCCAGGGCAGTCACCAGCACAACAATGTCGACATGAGCAGGTGGTGGCCCAAATTCCACTTCTATCCTTTTAAATTAGATTACAACCTGTGAAGGATTAAAGGAATTTTAAATGAATGAATGCTTTTTTAATGAATCCTACATTTAAACAGAGTGCAGAAATAGCACCTCTTCAATTCTAATAAATCTGCGGTAGAAACATTGTTGCAGGAAGGCTTTCAATTCATTTAGAATTCCATGGCATTTAAAGCAATTGATTTTGATCATGGATAAATCAACATTTTTGCTTGGTTCTTTTTACTATCTTACCATTAGATTAGGTTCAGTTTCAAAAGAATATCCCACAGATTCACATTCGCCTTCGGAGCGATGACTAGGATAATTTTGTGAGTGAACAATTGGATGGAGTAGTCCCGTAGGCATTTTGTTTTTAGTTTTGCATATTGCATTATTATCAGAAAATGGAGTTCATTGTCATTTTCATTCAGTTTGAGCAGCAGGGGTTTAACTCAATGTGCTTACTAACTGACATGTGATTCCCAATAGACAACGATGCTTTGTTCAAGATGGTAGATTGATTCCTCAATGTTCCATACCAGAAGGTGAGGGAAGGGTTAGAGGATAAGGTCCATTTACTCACATTGTTTCTGAAGGTGAGTCTAGACTAGTGAGTGGCACAGGATGGCACTAACTCATCACTCAAAAAGGAGAGACTCCAGGCCTATATATGGGTATAAAAACAGAAATTGCTGGAAAAGCTCAGAATGTTTGGCAGCATCCGTGGAGACAAATCAGAGTTAACAATTCGGGTCCAGTGACCCTTCCTCAGAGCTCATGGTAGCTAGGAAAAAATTGGTTTGAATGTAGAAGATAGGGTGAGGTACAGGGTAAGGAGGAAACAATAGATGAAGATAGAACCCAAACAGAGAGAAGAACAGTTGGATGGACAAAGGAATAGGTAACATATATGGATATATATAGTACAGTGTGCCCAAATCTTTTTCCACTGCAACCTAATTTTTCTGCTTCTCAGAGAGTCATAGAGTGATACAGCACAGAAACAGACCCTTCAGTCCAACCAGTCCAAACTGACCATAATTCCAAACTAAGCTAGTCCTGCCTGCCCCCTCCTGGCCCATATCCCTCCAAACCTTTCCCATTCATGTACATATCCAAATGTTTTTTAAACATTGTAATTGTGGCCATATCCACCACTTCCCCAGGAAGTTCCTCCCACACATAAGCCACCCTCCATATAAAAAAAGGCCCCTATTTTTTTTTTCAAATCTCTCTCAAATCTTTTTCTTCTCAACTTAAAAATGTGCCCCTTAGCCTTGCAAACCCCAATCCTAGGGAAAAAGACACCTACCATTAACCCTTTCTATACCCTTTATGATTTTGTACATTTCAATAAGGTCACCTCTCAACCCCCTGCGCTCCAGTGAGAAAGGTCCCAGCCTATCCAAACTCTCCTTATAACTCAAATCTTCCATACCCAGCAACATCATGATAAATTTCTTCTGAGCCCTCTCCAGCTTAATAGTATCCTTCCTATATGGTGCAAGCCCAGAGTGGGAACTGTTGGGGATTAAGGAAGGGTTTAAAAGTTGTTCAATAGAGCAGAGATTCAAATACCAGGGATTCAGGCACACAAACTGACCAAGGCACCTATATATCACAAGCTCTGCAGATGCCAGCATTTAGGCATCAGAGCTTACTGGATTAGGCCATGTCCACATACAAAATAAACCTGCCGCACATTTACAGGGTCGATAAAATGGAGAGGTGGAGGAGCACAGCAGGGCAGACAGCATCAGGGGAGCAGGAAAATCAATGTTTTGGGTCTGGACCATTCATCAGGAACGGGCAGGGGGAAGGGAGCTCAGAAATAAATAGAAAGAGGAAGGGTCCGGCTGGGAGAAGGTCGGCAGGATTGTGATATGTGGATGAAGATAGGGGTTGTAGAGATTGGTCAGTGGGCAGTTAGGTGAGAAGGAAGATGGGTAGGTTAGGTCAGGTTGAGGAAGCAGAGATGAGGAGGAGGGCTGGACACAGGATGAAGCTGGGGGTGGGGAGATTTTGAAGCTGGTGAATTCTACATTGAGGCCATTGGGCTGTAAGCTCCCAAGGTGGAATATAAGGCACTGTTCCTCCAGTTTGCGCGTAGCCTTATTTTGACTGTATGGGTTGCCCAGGATGAACATATCGCCAAGGGAGGGGGAGGGAGAGTTGAAATGGCTGGTAACCAGAAGATAGTGTCAATTGGAGAGCACAGAGTGCAGATGCTCCACGAATCGGTCACCCAGTCTGCGCTTGGTCTCTCCAATATGCAGCCAATCCCACATCCCCAGTCAACATTCCTGCCTTGGAATTTGTGACCCCATGGGCAAATGTGACACCACTTGACCAATTTGGGAACATCTTATATAATTGATAACAGAATGCACAATGCTCTTTAGCTCCAGGTCATTTCATTTCAAAGTGAGCTTAGCCTGCAACAACGATGATACAGATGACTTATTATTTGATCGATTTCTTAGCAAGAGATAAATCTCACCAAAACTCATATACTTTTCTTTAATATAATTTGTGTAAAATACAGCAAATTCTTCTTCATTTAGGATCTGCCTCATGACAACTGCAGCAAACCGATGGCACCATGGGGATATTTTGCAGGAAGAAGATATTAAGTTCATATTTGGGAGCATATCAGGGGATTTACTACCCATTGAGGTGAAAAGTGCAGAAACAGTAAGGTCAGAAATTAAACAAGTAGCCAGATTTGGCCAAGCTGCGTTAGGAGGTAAGTATTCAGATTGAGTGTAAAGTATGTCTTGGGGTACATCTGTGAGAGAAAGCTTGATCTGGAGATCGTGACTGAGAATGAAGGTCTATCCAAACTGAAGGAGCAGAAAGTCCTGGGCTTTAGTATTGCCTCATTCAGAGTCATGCATCAGAGTGTCACATTCTGACACTCACACTTTTTATATCAGCCAGGCCTCTCTGATTGGACCAGATTAACAGCCCCAGTCAGGGAACTCATATTCTTTAAAGTCCAGCCGGCTGACCTTATTGCAATCACTACATCAGATATTTGCATGTATATTTTAATCATCCTGCTCAGATATATCATTAGGCACCTCTGGAGTGAGTGTGACTTGAACACAGGTCTCTGGGCTCAGATCTCATAAATGTTGAATTCAACATATGGTTACCATGTGCTACTAGTAACCAACCAGATCTGAACACACCAATTCATCAAATTCCATTGATTTTGATGGATGAATTTTCTCTTGTATTGAAGCATAGATGTGTGAATGATGAAATAACCCCATGAAGACCGGTATCCTGTCACCAAGTAATCCTTTATTTACAAGAGCATAACACATAACACTGACCAAGCCAGAGCCGCTTCTTAAGGTGAACAGAACCGTTGACACTCCTGGTTATATCTATCAGCCAGGGCTCCCTGATTTGACCAGATTAAGAGCCTCAACCAGGGAACTCAAATTCCATAAGGTCCACCTGACTTGCTTTATTCCAATCACTACAAGTAATATTTGTGAAAGCTTTCCAAAAGGGAGCAGAGCACTGATGCAGAAATACAGAATTTTTTTTACCTGAAAATCTTTGCACAGAAACTTATTAAATCGTACCAATATGCATTGCAAAGGCCAAAATGCTTCAAAAAGATCTAAAGTAAGTTGTTTTCACATCAAAGAGTCTGAGATAGAAAAAATGCCATGGTCTATTTAGTGGGAGACTTGAAAGTCATAAAGTTACGTTAACAGATACACCTCAATGTTGGTTTATTTTGATGAAATTGAGCGTGGAGATGCGATGTCTTGTGCCATGAGAATAAAAGAAAAAAGGAAAAGTCAACCGCTTAAATGCTCTGCAGAATGTTCTGAAAGCTGCAGGCACTGACATAAATGAACGTTGGTTGGTAATGTCAGAGTTTGGCTTCTTTTGAATTACATCAAAACCAACACAGCAACTTCATGTCTATTTTTTAACATTTGTGTTGTCACATCAATTGTGTCTTTAAATAACTGAGGAACAACTTGTATGTTGTCAGAATTTAGAGGGATCCTGCTTTCTGCTTAATTACCTTCTGCATATGAAATGATGTGACCCAGAAGAGAAGCTGCTGATGTCTGTTCAGAGAATGATCAAAACCCATCAATAGCATCCAAAAGGGATCAAAAGTTACTGAAGGAATTTTATAACAGTTGTGTAATGCCAGCACAAACTCTCTAATGTTGTGTTTAAACAAATAATTAAAAGCAACCTTGGCCAATTATTGCTGAAGGTACACTTTGATAGTGTAGCGCAAAACAGGCTATGAAACACCTTGTTGTCTTTGAAAAGAAAGGGAAAAATGTCATTGTAAGGAGTGATTCAATACTAAAACTGAGCAATTTTGTCAATTGCTGAAAAATGCAATTGACAGGAAATTGACTAATCGTTGAGTGATTGTGTGCAAATTTAGTAGTACCACATTGTGATGACTGGCATGTATTGACAACAGAAATTTGTGAGGTAGATGACTTGTGTCATCTGGTGTTTCTATCAAACCCAACAATGCAACTCGCAATTGTCAATGTTAACTCTGATTTCTCTCCACAGACGCTGCCAGACCTGCTGAGCTTTCCCAGCAGTTTCTGTTTTTCTTTCTGATTTACAACATCCACAGTTCCTTTGGATTTTATTTACAGAATCCCAGGGTTTATGTTTGTTTTCATTTGAAGTGACTTCACTGCTTTCAGAAGATTATACAACAAGTAATTGAAGATGAAGAGCATGATCTAATTTATGTTTAACGTATCTATGGTTACAATTATACAAAAAAAGCCAAGGTAACACTTTTAGTCCCTGAATTAAAGGTGGCCAGGGTTGCTTTTCAATATATTCTTAACTCCTTGGCAAGTGTTGCAGTGCTACATTATTATGTCCACTGACAAAAAAAGAAAGGTTTTTCATTATTAAGAGCATCTTACTGCATCCCAAAGCATACTACAAATAATGAATATCTGTCCATTCTGATGAGATAGGCGACTGCGCTGTTGGTGGTAAAGCACTTATGGAAAATTAGTACAGGCAGAATCAATCCAGTTGCTATGGGATGTAGTGTCACAAAGCAATCTTGATTTGGCATGAAAAGAAGTTGAACTCTGATGACTAGAGGCAGCTACAGACGTATTGAATGCAAGTGACTTTTCCAATGCTAAGATTGAGATTTATTGTTTTGGGGTAGACCAAGGTACAGGAACTTTTACACAGTATCTGTTAATCAATTCTATTAAACCTGAGCCAAGAAACCTTAGTTCTGATGTCCAATGCAAGAAAAGAGACTGTTTTGTATGCATGTGCAAACGGAAAACTTGCCCATAAAGGTGATGTAAACAAGAATTGAATTAAAGAGGCTGTTTATGAAACTCAGACTAGCATGTAACATCATTCATTAACTTTTTGGAGTTTTCTCCAAATGTACGGAAATATGACATTTTGGCAAGCATCTGTACTGCTCAGACAAGATTAAATTAGTGCAGCAATCATACTTGCATAGAATCGTCCACTCCATAACTGGAATGAGGATTCGATCATTTCCAGTTTGGCTTCATCTTTTTTTCATTTCAAGCATAAAGATGTTCCAGATTGCAAGCTGTGATTTCATGGCCTTGACACTATAATTGCGCACACAGTAAGAGGACAAGTTCACTGGGCGTTACCTCTGTCTTGACCTATTTTATAGATTGGTGTCAAGTGAGCCGACCCTATTTAAGTTGCCAAATGTAGCAGAGGCTTTATTAGCAAGGTTCATGATTGATCAATCATGCACCAAAGAAAATTTTGGAATGTAGAAATATTTTTGGTGGATATCTAGTTCTTTAGAGGTTACGCTTCCAAGCTGCCTTTCACTGCATTAGATTCTGGGAGTATAGCTTTCAACGTAACTCTATGAAATATAATGACAGAGATGCACAAGGTGAGGCAGGGATTTTTAGTGATATTCATTCTGCCTGCATTCTCACTTGGTTTAAATTAAGACTTTACCATGAACGAAAACAAAGTTGCTGGATAAGCTCAGCAGGTCTGGCAGCATCTGTGAAGGAAAAATCAGAGCTAATCTTTCGGGTCCTGTGACCCTTCCTCAGAACGGAACCCGCCCCATACCCGAAACATTAACTTTGTCTTTTCCTCCACAGATACTGCCAGACTCTCTGAGCTTTTCCGGCAACTTTGTTTTTGTTCCTGATTTACAGCATCTGCAGTTCTTTCGGTTTTTATTAAGAATTTATCATGTTGTCTCTCTTATTGTAAGGCCTCTTTGCCAGGAGCCCAAAACAATTTAATTCTTTGTGCCAGAGTTAATAATTTTTACCTAAGAGTTTGGATAGTATCAGTTCAATTCCATCATAAACCATAAAGAATTGAAATCTAGCCTTTTTCTATCACTTGAAGTGATTTCAGTGCTTTCAGGAGATTAGAACCTATAACAAGTCTTTGGCAGTAACCACATGGTCTAATTTAAATTCCATTCCAACCAACATATTTAAATCTAATAGTTACACTCATAAAACATATCTATGGTAATATTTTCAGTTACTCAAATAAAGAATGTGAATGATGCTTATTCAACACCCTCTTCACACCAGGGATATATCCCAGCACTACATTACTACAGCTGCTGGGAAAAAGGAAAGGCTTGTCCACCGAAATCATGTGCATGTTAATTCAAAACATTGTGCTAATATTAACTGACTAGTTTGACGGTGTTTGGACCAAGAGAAGACTCTGCTGGTTTCCAATGAGCATCTTCTCAGAAATAATTGACGGCCACTTGAATTCTGCAAACTCCATAAAAGCTGAATGAATAGGAAGTTAAAATTGGCCAGGAGACTTCACTGCATTAGACGCCCACAAGGTGCTCTAATCAATTTGGCCTGCCATGCATCTATTGTGTCGACTGAATTTCTGACACCCTATATTAAGTCCTGTGGCACACTTTTATTTGCGTGCAATCGACGTCTGTGCCATATCATTGCTTCGGCAACTGTTAGCAACTTCTTAGGATGAGCACTTCATTAAAAGTGTTACCGCACCAATTAAAAACATTTTTACACTCGATTAGTGCCATTCTCAATAGGCCAGCAGTCTTCCCTGTATTTCCTATGCTTCTGAGTTTGAACAAACTAATTGCTGAATCACAATGTTAATGTGAACTCCAAGGTCTAAAATGGACTAAAGCCTGCACTTGAAGGAACTATTGCAGGGAACAGTTCTGTTTAATTGCGCTCTCGACCAGTCAAGTATGAATTAGGGCCTATGAGGACCATTCCAAATGTCAAGGAGACAGAAGGGTGTGTGGACAACATTCTCCAGAAGAAAAAGCATTCAAGCTTGTGAAGTGCTTTTCCAGAAAGTTAATTCTTCTTTAAGTCTCTCAGCAGCACTCAGTCTTGTGAAAGATTAATACAACCTTGTCTAGTGTGACCTCACTCTTCAATTCAGTGCAATCCAAAACCTCTGAGACCACTCGGCTTGATGAGACCGACTGTTTGTCAGAAAAATCCCTTCACAACTTCCAGCAAAATGTCTGAGCTGCATCTCTTTTTGGAATAACAAAAGCAGCTCAGCAAGATGACTGAGCTTCAGGCAAACCATCATGCTTACAGCAAGATCAGAGATAATTCTGAAGATGTAACTCAATATTTTCCATTAGCCTAAGAAATAATTCAATCTGTCTCTGCGTAATAAATCTCTACATTGCACTTCTCCCATTTGTTCATCTTCATTCCTCAGTGCCAATATTTGTAACATGTGCAGGAATTCAAATTTCAGATTACCTACTTAATTGGTGAATCAGGATTCTTCAAACATGCAATAACTCAAAAGAAGTCTCAAAACCTGACCACAGGAACATGTAGAATCTGCTAAGGTCTTTGTTCTCAATAACCATCACCTTAAGTGAGTTCTGAGAAGATTTGTAGCTCAGGTTGAGGCTCTGGATGTGAGTGTGCTCGCTGAGCTGGAAGGTTAGTTTTTAAACGTTTCATCACCATTCTAGGTAACATCATCAGTGAGCCTCCGGTGAAGCGCTGGTGTTATGTCCCGCTTTCTATTTATCAGTTTAGGTTTCCTTGAGTTGGTGATGTCATTTCCTGTATTGGTGATGTCATTTCCTGTTCTTTTTCTCAGAGAGTGGTAGATGGGCTCCAAATAAATGTGTTTGTTGATGGAGTTCCGGTTGGAATGCCATGCTTCTAGGAATTCTCGTGCGTGTCTCTGCTTGGCTTGTCCTAGGATGGATGTGTTGTCCCAATCAAAGTGGTGTCCTTCCTCATCTGTATGGAAGGATACGAGTGATATTGGGTCATGTCTTTTTGTGGCTAGTTGATGTTCATGTATCCTGGTGGCTAGCTTTCTGCCTGTTTGTCCAATGTAGTGTTTGTCACAGTTCTTGCAAGGTATTTTGTAAATGACGTTTGTTTTGCTTGTTGTCTGTAAAGGGTCTTTTAAGTTCATTAGCTGCTGTTTTAGTGTGTTGGTGGGTTTGTGGGCTACCCTGATGCCAAGAGGTCTGCGTAGTCTGGCAGTCATTTCCGAAGTGTCTTTGATGTAGGGGAGAGTGGTTCTCAGTCCTTGTTACAGTTGCCCCTAACTATCAGTCAAGTAGAAATAGGAGTTAGAGTGGGCCGTTTGGCTTTAATCCTATTCTACCATTCAACAAGCTCACAGTTGATCTTGACCTCATTTCACCATTCTGCATTATTTGCTCAAATAAGGAATATATTTGTTTGGATGGACTGCACTCATACCATCAGCCCATATTGCACTTCCATTTTCTCAGTGTTTTGACTTTTTAAGTGTCAATTTACATCCTATGGATCAGTTCATATCACTTTTGCCTCAGTGTCATGACAGTTGAACCTCAAGTCTCACCCCAGGACTTGTGCAGAAAAAGCAAAGTGGAGTGCTGAAGGAGTGCTGCACTGTTGTAAGATGCCACCATTCAGATACTGTGTTAAACTAAGCCACTCAGCGGGATGTACAAGTTCCCCACAGCATGATTTTGAACAAGGGCAAGGGAATTACCCTTGGCTAATAGTTATCCCCCAAGCAAAAGAAAATACACTTTCTTTTATATTACACCTTTGACAACCAAGTGACATCTCAAAGCATTTAAGAACCTGCACCTAGGTACTTTTGTACCTAAAACGGCACCATAAGTGGCGACTTGTAAGCTTTTCATCGTATTCATCTGAGTACGTAACAATAAAGCTAATTCTAATTTTAAAGCTAATTAAGCAATTTTGAGATACAGAGAGTGTTGTAATGAAGAGAACACGACAGCTAAATTATGAACAGCAAACTCATAAAAGCAGAAGTTTGATAATAACCAGAGGCCGGATTTGGAGATACGGATTGAGGAATAAATATCAGACAGGACACTCATTAATTCCACTGTTTTTTTCTTCAAATTTGTGCCTTTGGATCTTTAAATTTAACTATACAGGTAGATAAGACCTTGATTTAACCTCTCATCCAACATCATAACACATTTATCTGCTTCATATGACATTGCTGCTTGTGCGAGTTAACTTCTCATAAATTGATGATCACATTTCATATATTACAACATCAAAAGCACTGCACAACTTTAAAGCTTTGGCAAACTCTGTTCATGAAAATCACAATATCAGCACGAGTTTTCTTTTCTTTGTCAGTGCTGCTAACAGCTGTCCAATCCTCACTCACCTCATTGCTTATCATATAGTTCATCCTTAGGCCGGATGCTGATGAGCGCCTAACTGTAGTCGGTCATCGGGATACTTGATCACTTCTCTGCAAAAAGAATTTGTAAAGAAAACAATTTGTTGTTAAGGTCAATGTGTATCCTCAAAGATCTATTTTTAAAAAAAACCTTAAACAAAAGTGGTCAATGTACTAAAATTCAGATGCTGCCTTCAGAGGTGATCATATGAAATTCAGCGCAGTGAAGTACGAAGTGATTCACTTTAGTAAAAAGAACAAGACGACACAATATAAAATAGAGGATACAATTCAAAGGAGATTCAGAAAGAACTAGCGGTATATTCACAGATCATTAAAAATAGCAGGCAGATTGAGAAATTGATTAATAAAGCATACAGGACTTTGAGTTTTATAAGTAGAGGTGTAGAGTTTTATTTTACCAGAATTCACCTAGGTTTCAAGGGTCAATGAGGTTTCTTTCACTATTCCCCAAAACGAGTCTTATTATCGGCACACCATGCCTTTATGATGCCATGTTTGTGCCCTCTACCCTCTCTCCAGGGACAGAAGTGCACAGCACTTTTGGAAACTCCCAGGATTCCCAGCATCAGAGCTATTTTTAAAGCTCACTGGGTTAAGGGGTAGCCCCTCACATCAAACGTGATGTAAGGGGAACCAAAAAGAAACATCTCTGGGGGCATATCAGTAGCATGTCTGATACTTCACTGCCAAATAGAAACCCAGGCTGCACCAGTTACACATCCTTAGCAACAACTCATCATAGAATGCTGTCCGAAGGAGTGCAACTCTTTCCCCAATGTCCACTGTAACCCAACACCTTGGCACTGTGTAGTGTGGCACTATCACATACTAGAAAGTCTTTAAACAGTTGAAATCATTCACTTATATTCAACAACAGGAAAAGTGAAGAAATCAGAAGCTGTAGTAGCTTCTCGAAACAGATAGCGACTTTTCAACCAGCATGAAGTTTACAGTCAGTAAATGACCCCTGCACCCAGCTCACAGCCAACAGAAATGAGCGCCAATTCATTCCAATTGCAAGATTGCAACATTAACAGCCTTGATACATTTGTGGATCAAGGATTGTGATATGCTACACAAGTCCCCACCTGGTTCCCTGCATGGAGCCAGTTGCAAAAAAGCTCAGTTCAGATGTCACCTTGGCACCCATCTGGTCGAGATGGCCACACCCTTCTGTCCTGCTTCGGTAGTTTGCATAGTTTTGTGACAACATTCTGGAACATCCTCAGTCTGCAGCAGTGCTGTGCACCATGCTCATCTGAAGCACATGGAACTGACATGAAGTACTCTGAAAAGGAGTTATGAAGGCCAGGATGTTTCTGGTTTATCACCTTCTCCATCTCCTGCACAGTAATCCATACCATTCAATGTACTATCATTTTCAACTCTTCAATGCTGAGTCTCCTTTCTTCACAATCTTTGTTCTCTCTGTATCCCATCCTGCTGTCTCTAATTCACACAACTGATTTCCCAACTTCCTCAGCACAGCAATGGACCTTGAGAAACCACTTGATTTTGAGTGAGCCAGCCCTCAGGACTGCCTGTCACCCACCCTGGGCTGTAGTTATATGGACACCCGTTGACCCTGACACCCTAACTGGCTGACTGACCATGCCCAGCCCCGGACTGAATCAGAGGCTGTCCTTGACTTAATGTGCCAGGACCCTCTGACTGAATGACTGAGGACTGCTCCCTTAGACTTTGAGACATCATTTGATTGAAGCACATATAGTGTGTTTCCCACCTGGTGTGAGAGTGACTTTGATGTAGCACAGGCCTGTACGACAATAAGTCTACTCCCTTAGCTGATCACTGCTCACAAACATGATGAGTTACTTGATACTGTATCATGCTAAATAGCAAAGCAAGGCAGAAGGAGCCTGAAGCTTCAAGCTTTGGGCAGGCTGCATTCATTGCCCATTCCAAATTGCCCAGAGAGCAGTTAGGAATCAATTACATTGCTGTGGGTCTGAAGTCATGTGTAGGCCAGACCAGGTAAGGACAGCAGTTTCCTTCCCTAAAGGACATTAGAGAGCCAGAAGGGTTTTTTTTCTGACAATTGGCAATGGATTCATAGTCACTATTAGACTCTTAATATTTATTGAATTTATTTATATACAGGGTGCACGGTGGCTCGGTGGTTAGCACTGCTCCCTCACAGCGCCAGGAACTTAGGTTCAATTCCGTCCTTGGGTAACTGTCTGTGTGGAGTTTGCACAATTTCCCAATGTCTATTTGGGTTTCCTCCGGGTGCTCCGGTTTCCTTCCACTCTTCAAAGATATACAGGGTGGGTAGATTGGCCATGCTAAATTGCCTATAGTGTTTAGAGAAGTGTAGATTAGGTGGGTTATAGGGGGATAGGTCTGGGTGGGATGCTCTGAGGGTTGGAGAAGACTTGTTGGTCCGAAGGGCCTGTTCCCACACTGTAAGGATTTTATTCTACTTATTGAATTTAATTCCACCATCTGCCATGGTGGGATTCGAATGCTGGTCCTGGAACATTATCTGGATATCTGGGTTAACAGTCCGTGATAATACAACTATGCCGTTACCTCCCATCCTCATCATCTCTGTACTACATGTGACAAGAGAACAAGTAGGCAGCGTGGAGATACAGCCCGGTTCAATCTATGAGTTGAGTATCTATTCCCGCACCTGAAGTTTCTTGGTAGCAGCACTGCAATGAATTGTGTCCATCTGCTCCGAAGTGTACCATGGAGGTTCAGAACTGTACTGTAAGTGGGCCGTAGCTGTGCAATGATCGTGCAGAGACTGGCACGCATCTGATGCCAACACTTGTAGGCAGTAAATGCAGGTAGACCGTGGAGAATGCCCGGAGATGTTGGTGACTGTTCCCCAAGATGAAGATCTGGAAGGACAAGTGGTGAGCTGGAGTTTCCAGGTACACGCTCAAGCATTTCCTGTTGGGAATTATCGTAAATCTAGTTGGTTGGAGAATGAAGCAAGATTAGTTTATACAAAAAATATTAATGCATGCAAATAGATTTCTCACAGCTTACTGGCAAGATTCTCGTCTCACTATTCCAAACCTCTTTGGAAAATTGGAAACTTGCTCTCGAAGACAAATATCTCACTTCTGACGATCTCACCCTGTTTTCTGAAGTGGCCCGTCATCTGGTTTTGGTTAGGTGAATGAGAAAAGGCTGTGATTAGGGAATCAGTGATGAGAGGCCATCCATTTATAGGGTACAGTAAGCATTGAGAAATTCCTTTTGATCAGAAATTCTTGAAGAATTAAGTCCTTTCCATAAGTCATGGTTGAGACAAAGACCATTTTATTTTTGAGTGAAAAACACATGAGCATCTGGAGCAGGAAACAAAAATACACAGTAAGCAGGACAGTGGGATTATTCTATCAGAGACAAAATTGTCCCAAAACATCAATGATTCAGCATCACAAGATTGGACTCTTGCATGAAGACTGGTCAAGGTACCAGGCACTGCCACCATTCATTAAATTATACCCTGCAATGGATAGGCATTATCAAAAGACATTCAAACTTATGTAAATAAGGCAAAATTTAAATATTGCTTAACCTATAGTAATAATTTAGCAATTGTAGAAGCTAAAAGAGCTCCACGTAATAATAGGGACACATAGTTAAACATAAAACACTGAACAAGACTCATCATGAAGTGTAAATACTTGTGTTAAAAACATTTAGAGCTCTGCACACTAACAGGAAAAGCAAACTTTTGCAGAAACAGCAACAGCAATGACCAATTATTTTACTCATTGAGTTAATTATTTCTTTCAGCACATTTTTGGATCAGTTGGACTTCTGAACTCTTATTTTCATGATAATTAACAGTTCTCCAAGCAGAGGGTGATGAGGAATCTGCTTTATAAGATGGTTGATATTTAACTGTTTAATTCTATAATGTGCTTGTGTGTAATTTAGTTTATCACAGGTTTAATTCCTGAAGTGAACCAGCTGTTAAACGTCCTGCAAACAACAAATGCTGGAGATCACAGCAAGTCAGACAGCATCCAGGGAGAGAGAGTCTCAAAATGTTAGCTCGCTCTCTCTCTCCCTCCATGGAGGCTTTCTAACCCACTGTGATCTCCAACATTTCTTGTTTTCAGGACAAATTCCAGCATTTGCAGGAAATTGACCTCGAACAGTTTCATGTTCGTCAGGAAATCTTGAGATCAATTAGAGGCCAGAAGGAACTGGCAAATAGGGACGAATTATCTCATCCATGGACTTTTAAAAGTTTCACATAGAAATTTACATGAAAACAGCTTAAATTAGATGGGCACTTACATTTTGGGGCAAGGAAATTGTAACTTATACTAAATGACTTAAAAATCTGGGGGCAGCACGGTGGCTCAGTGGTTAGCACTGCAGCCTCACAGCACCAGGGACCTGGGCTTAATTCCAGTCTTGAGTAACTGTCTGTGTGGAGTTTGCATATTCTCCCCATGTCTGCGTGGGTTTCCTCCAGGTGCTCCAGTTTCCTCCCAGTGACCAAAGATGTGCAGGCTAGGTGGATCGGCCATGCTAAATTGCCCATAGTGTTCAGGGGGGTGGGTTTGGGTGGGATGCTCCAAGGGGCAGTGTAGGCTTGTTGGGCCGAAGAGCCTGTTTCCACACTATAGGGAATTGAATCTTAAAAATCTGCAGTCTTAAAGCTGCCAACTCTACTCATTATTCATGTGAATCACTTTTGCTTTTGAAAAGGGCAGATCCCATGCTGCCCTGCTTATTCCATTGAAAATAGAATGGCCCTAATCCATCAACTCATTCAATTAATATATTTTTATACTTTGCTGCAACTCAACCATTAACTCAGTCTGCAGTAATGAACTACCAAAGTATGAAACTTCTCGGGGTACATAGTCACGAGAGCAATGCTGCAAAAAGTTGATACTTACGCTAAAGATTAATGTCACATTTTTTGGGCATTGTGACGCTCTTATCAGACCCAGTTTCCCTGTCTCTGAGCAGAGGGTTCGGAAAAGGTTTACCAGGATGTCAGCAGGAATAGAGGGGTTTTGAGTTATAAGGCGAGGCTGGATGGGCTAGGACTATTTTCATTGGGAGCTTGAAGGCGTGACCTCGTAGGGGTTTACAAAACCATGAGGAGTATAGATAAGGTGAATGACAGGTATCTTTTCCCTAGGGTGGGGGATTTCAAGCCTAGGGGGCGTGTTTACGTCGAGAAGAGAAAAAATTTTCAAAGACTTTGTTTGTGGAATGAACTTCCTGAGGGAGTGGTGGATCGGGATATAGTGACAATGTTTGAAAGCTGTTTAGATACCTGCATGAATAAGAAGTGTTTGGAGGGATATGGGTCAGGGTCAGGCAAGTGGGACTAGTTTAACTTGAGGCTATGATCAGCGTCGGCTGAAAAACCTGTCTCTGTGTTATATAATTCTGTTCTATTGGTTTTTTTCCCCTTCGTTAACCTGTTTAGAAACGTTATGACATGACTATGGAGCAGATGGGATTTGGACGCAGGCCTCCATATCCAGGGGTAGGGCCACTACCAATGTGCCACAACAGAGCCCTGTTGCAGTGTGAGTCAGCCATGGGATATTGATTTAGCTAGGAAGTAATTCCAAAGATGTGCCATTTCCTATAGGAATACCTTCAAACAACTGGCTAGCATTCCCAGAGAGTATTGTGACGGTAATGTCATTCATTCTGCATGTGTCCTAATACTTATAAGGCTTCTAATTCACTCAGATATTCTAAAGTTACACTTCCCAAAACATCTTCTAATATAACGTAATGATCCGGACATCACATAAACCAAGACTGAATTGTTGAGGCTGTAGGAGAGTTGTTAAACCAGGGAGGGGGGCTCTATCAGGGGTTAAATGGTTGAACATGGAGGCCTTCAGATGATGGGTAAGGTGGATGAAGGGGTTGCGATGAGTGACAAATGTTTAAACTGCGGGTTTTTCTTTTCAAATTCTATTAATTCACTGGCTTTTAGCATTCGCAGGATTCAGGCTTCAAAAGAGCTATGTATGAGGTGGTTCACACTATATTTTTTGAAAAGGCAAGAATTTAAAGGGCTCTCTAAGCTGCTAGCACTCAAGGTGAGCAGCATGGTGGCCAATGCTGTACCTTCTAATGGCACAGTGGTAGGGCCTCTACCTTTGGGCCAGCAGCCCTGGGCTCAAGGCCCACTTGTTCCATATCTATGCAGTAACATCTCTGGTCTGACGAAGGGCCTGGTATCATTTCAACATATTAATATGAGTAGATGCATAAGAGGCTGTTAGCTTTACAAAAGAACCACTACTTGTATTCAATGCAGCATTTCAGGCCATATACATATCGTCATGCCTTACATTGAGCCATGCAATGTAAAAATGAGCATATGGAAGTGAACATACATAGAATGCAGGTTAGAATAAGGGTCGTACGCATGATATGGTTGATGTCATTAATGGCATTCACCCAAAAACGCTTATAAAATAGATGTGTGTTTTGGCTTTTATATTTAATCATTAATTTGAAACAGGAGGGTGGAATTTTCTACCAGGCTGTGAGACCATATTTGCTTGGAACGAGGTTGAGCATGTCCAAACCTTTTTAGCTTGGACAACTGAAAACCAGGAGAAGAAGATTTGTATGCCATCAATCTGAGCTATGCTGCAATAATTTTCTTTTAATTTATTCTCAGTAATTAGGGGTCATAATTTCAAGATTGTCAGCAAAAGAGCTAGGAGTGAGATGAGGAGGAACATCTTTACTCAGAGAGTCGTTAGGGGCTGCCTGGGAGAGTCGTGGAGGGAGATCACAATGGCGGTTCCAAAAGAGCGAGGTACATATTTACTTCTTTATTTTTCTAGTTTATATTAAAAAGGACTTTAATGTTAACCATTACCTTAGATCTTTAGTTTTCCACTTATTCTATGAAAGTCTGTAATGTTTAACTTTTTAACATTTATTTCTTTTACTGTTTTGCTCCTGAGTTTTTTATACCTGGGTACCTTTGTAACTAAGATGGAGTGATTAAGTACCTATTAGTGTGCTCCTGTAATTTTATACTTGAGTACATGTGACAATAAAATCTAAACCTAAATCTATTTGAATGTAATGAATTTAGTGGGCCACAGAGATAGGGCTGGAGCATGGGCCCAGCTGTGTAGCTCCTTCTGGAGCCAGCACAGGTAAGGTGAGTCAAAGGCCCTCTTCTGTGTTGTAAACTTCTATGATTCAACATGGGTGTCAAGTTTGTAGTTAGTTCTCATTCTCAATTAGCCTTAGAAGTTTTGGGTGGAACTTTCGACTTGAACTGTAACAGTTGTCTTGGAAACGGCACTCCCATGATAGAGTAAATAGAAAGATTGGTTGGAAATGAAGGTCTAATAGTGTAACTTATAACTAGGCTATTAATCCAGAGACCTATGTAATGAACTGAGGATAACAAGGTGTAGATCTGGATGAACACTGCAGGCCAAGCAACGTCAGAGGAGCAGGAAAGCTTACGTTTCGGGTCCAGACCCTTCTTCAGAAATGGGGAAGGGGAAGGGGATTCTGAAATAAATAGGGAGAGAGGGGGAGGCAGATAAAGGAGCAGACAGGTAGAGAAGGGATAGACAAGTCGAGGAGGGAGGGATGGAGCCAGTAAAGATGAGTGTAGGTGGGGAGTTAGGATGGGGGTTGGTCAGTCAAGGGAAGACGGACAGGTCAAGGAGGCAGGGATGAGACTGGTAGGTAGGAGGTGGGGGTAGGGTTGGGGGTTGAAGTGGGAGGAGCGGATAGGCAGGAGAAAAGACGGACAGGTTAGGGAGACAGGGACGAGCTGGACTGGTTTTGGGATGAGGTCGGTGGGGGGAAGATTTTGAAGCTTGTGAAGACAACATTGGGCTGCAGGGTTTCCGAGCAAAATATGAGGTGCTGTTCCTGCAACCTTTGAGTGGCATCGTTGTGGCACTGCAGGAGGCCCAGGATGGACATTTCATCCAAAGAGTGAGAGGGGGAGTTGAAAAGGTTTTGACTGAGAGGTGCAGTCGTTTGTTGCGAACTGAGAGTAGGTTCCACAAAGCAGCGTCCAAGCCTCCACTTGGTTTCCCCAATGTAGAGGAGGCCACATTGGGAACAGCAGATACAGTATACCACATTAGCAGATGTGCAGGTGAACATCTGTTTAATGTGGAAGGTCTTCTTGGGGTCTGGGATGAGGGTGAGGGGGAGGTGTAGCACCTCCTGTGGTTGCAGAGGAAAGTGCCGGGTGCGGTGGGGCTGGACAGGAGTGTGGAGTGGGCAAGGGAGTCACTGAGAGAGCAGTCCCTCTGGAAGATAGATAAGGGTGGAGAGGGTAAAATGTCCTTGGTGGTGGGGTCGGATTGCAGATGGCAGAAGTGGCAGGTGACGATGTGTTGGTTCCAGAGGTTGTTGGGGTGGTACGTGAGGACGAGGGAGATTCTGTTTTTGTTGTTATTGCTGGGAGGGGGTGTGAGGGAGAGTTGTGGGAAACATGAGAAATGCAAGCGAGGGCTTTCTCAACTACTGTGGAGGAGAAGTTGCAGTCCTTGAAAAATGAGGTCACCTGGGATGTCTGGGAGTGGAACGCATCATCTCTGGAGCAGATGCAGTGGAGGTTAAGGAATTGGGAATAGGGGATGGCATTTTTGCAGGAAGGTGGGTGTGTATTCTAGGTAGCTATGGGAGTCGGTGAGCATGAAATAGATATCGGTTTCCCGGTGGTTCCCAGGGATGGAAACAGAGAGGTCCAGGAAGGAGAGAGAGGTCTCGGAGATGGACCAGGTGAACTTCAGGTTGGGGTGGAAGGCCTTAGGAAAGTGGGTGAACTGTTTGAGCTCCTCATGGAAGCACGAAACAGAGCCAGTACTGCTATCAATATAATGGAGGAAGAGGTGGAGGATGGGGCCAGTGTAGGTATGGAAAAGGGACTGTTCCACATATCCAAGTAAAGAGGCAGGCATAGCTTGGGCCCATGAGGGTACTCATGGCCACCCCCTTCATCTGTAGGAAGTGGGAACAAGGATCTGAGGACCAGCGTCTGAAACTCATCATGGTGAAGTCCGATAAAAATTTGGAATTAAGAGTGTAATGCTGACAGAAAAACTATTGTCGGTCACTGGGGGAGAAAACCCATCTGGTTCAGTAATGGTCTTTACCTGGACTGACCGACATGAGGCTCTTTGGCCCACAGGTATGTAGGTGACTCTTCGCTAGCCTCGGGCTGGCTGGGGATGACCGAACCAGCAAAGCTTAAGTCCTGCAAATGAATTTTTAAAAATGCTGTATTGTCCCAGTGATGGTGATGTGTCAGAATAATTATCTTGGAAAGGAACTGGAAGTAACAAAATTCTCAAGTACATAGAGATTGCGGAGAAGGGAGGTGCTGAGAGAGAAATCTTGGTGAGTTGTTAAAGTACATCCTGACTGTACCACCTGTACCTGCATTGTGTCAGTGAGAGAGGACGTTGACATATTGAGACAAAGATTGAGTGAAATGATCCTGTCCAGATGCTTCTAAAGGTTTGAAATGATTGAGAGCTGTTATAGCAATACTTATCCAGTTGAGTGTAGATGATTCAATCACATTGCTGAAACGTAGCTTGTCAAATACAGGGGAAGTGTAAGGGCTACCCAGCCCCTATCCCATCTTCATGGCCATACAGTCAGTATAATTGGTCCAGTTAGGTTTGTGATCATCCAGCATTGTTATTTTTTCAAGACATATTTTTATAGCAATTCACAGGGCTTGATCGCACCAAAGATTGGTATTCAGTTTGAACATTACACTGCTTTTGAAAATTATACACACATAACCTGTGTTATGCCAGCATATGACTCTCTTCCCATTGGGCAGTGTCAATGTCCTTTGGCAGTGAATGTCATTCTATTATACTTGAAACATCATATTCTGCCAAATGCTTTATATATTTTTGCCCTTTTTCAAAAAATTGCAGGTCTGCTTACCAGCAGATTTGTACGAAAAATTACTCCGGAAACATCCTCCATTTTTCCGTATTTTCAGATGAACATTCTTAATTCCATAGTAAGTGTGCTTTAATGTTTCTCCACTCCCAATGTTATTTCCTTGAAGGTTCTGTAAGACACAGCCATTAATCATATAATGAAAGCAAAGTATTGCAGATGTCTGAAATAAAAACCAAGAGTGTGGGAGAAACTCGGCATCTTTGGAGAAAGAGACAGAGTTAAAGTTTTGAGTCTTTTTTCAACAGTCATTGCTCCCTTAATCACTGAACTGTACAGATTCAAAATCAAGCAGTGCACCGATTTTAAAGTTCTTATCCTTATATTCAAACAATCCACTATATTACCATGTAAGCTATAATGAATAAGGAATGTTTGGAGGGTTATAGGCCAAGCTCAAGCAGGCAGGGCTAGTTTAGTTTGGGATTACATAAATTACGCATAAATAATTGGAAAATATTCCATAAAACGGACCCATATATTTGAAACTGAGATTGCTTTGATCTTTAGTACCATTTGCTGATGAGCAAAACTGAAAATAATTGAATTCAAGTACATTCATAACCTATTTAAACAATGGCAAATGGAAAATTCATAGCAAACTATTTCAGAGATTTATGAATTTCACTGCCCAGTAATCTAATTATTTAAGTCTTCCAATGAAATTATAAATGAACAATTATTCAGTGCAGCAAATTATCAAATTCAGAGAAAATATTCTCAGAACATATTTAAAAATAAATCTAATTAATTTGCTGTTGTCACAAATGCTTGGCTGTGTTAATCAGTGTCAATGTAAGGAAGAAAAGGAGAAAAAAGAACTTGCATTTAGGCATTCATTCTTCCCCATCTATCCACCCTACCGTTCCCACAAACCAATCCCCACTACCCCTTATCAGCATCTAACCTATCACTACCCCACCTACCTTTCCCCAGCCCCACCCATCCTTCCTCCCACCACCTTGACCCAACACAACCTGACCATCTTCTCTCCTACCTATCCGCCCCCCCCGTCCCACTGACCAATCCCCACCACCCCCTACCTGCATATCACCATCCAACCTAACTTTCCCCACCCCACCCCTCTTCTCTCTATTTATTTCTTCCTCCTCTTTACTGACGAAGGGTGCTGACCCAAACCATCAGCTTTCTGCTCCTCTGATGCTGCCTGGTCTACTGGGTTTCCTCCAGCTCCACATTGTGTTATCTCTGCATTTATGTAGCCCATGTCGCCTCCTCCGGAGGACAGAAAGTGTCATATAGCAAATTGATTCGTTTCGTAGTGTGTTCGTTGTTACGTGAGCAAACAAGGTAGAAGTATGTGCAGTGCATGGCTCAAAAAATAGTAAATGAAACATATGAGATAATAGGAACTGCAGATGCTAGAGAATCCAAGATAACAAAGTGTGAAGCTGGATGAACACAGCAGGCCAAGTAGCATCTTAGGAGCTGAAAAGCTGGAATTTCGGGCCTAGCCCAATGTTGGTCTAGGCCCGAAACATCAGCTTTTCTGCTCCTAAGATGCTGCTTGACCTGTTGTGTTCATCCAGCGACACACTTTGTTATCAATGAAACAAATGATACTTTATACCTAATTAGTGGGAGTTAATTGAGGAATAAACGTTGGCCTGAGACCCAGAAGTAGTTTTCCTTTTAAAGAGCATGTGGATATTTCCACATTTACAGAACGAATCCAGTACTTTTACACTGGACCCTTCAGTTTTTACATTCTGACAGCTTTTCAAAACAAGTCAAACCTGGGTCACAAATGAGCTCGACTCAAAGTGTTCCAACACAAAGTCTTGCAGAAATTCTGTTAGAAGACCACAATCCAACATAGCAGGTTTCTGATATAATTCCCAGAATGCAGTGCCATACCCATGGCAATGGTTGTCTGGCTGAAACACGTCATAAATTGCCAAGCAGTTATTGGGTCTTAATACACTTTTCAGCCAAAGACGATAAATAGTGATCAAGAATAGAAACCCTAGTATGTTTCAGTCCATAAAACACTGATGTAAGTCAGAGTTCTCCTGCTGCTATCCTGGTTTGAATCAGTTAACTCATTGCAAAGTACTAAAAAAGTACCAATCCTGTCAGAAAAGTCATTAAAATAATGCATGTAATGATTGAATTTGGCATTTATAATAAAAATAGAAAGGGCATACCTGCTAAATATTGTTTCATTTGATGAACAATTAGAATGGAAAAAAATTGTCATACTTTTAATCAGGTGCTTAAATTCTCACATTTGGAGCTTGAACTTGCCACACTGTATGGATTAATAAGACCATAAGACATAGGAGTGGAAGTAAGGCCATTCGGCCCATCAAGTCCACTCCGCCATTTAAATTATGGCTGATGGGCATTTCAACTCCACTTCCCTGCACTCTCCCCTTAACCCTTGATTCCTTCTGAGATCAAGAATTTGTTGATTTCTGCCTTGAAGGCATCCAACATCCCAGCCTCCACTGCACTCCGTGGCAATGAATTCCACAAGCCCACCGCTGTCTGGCTGAAGAAATGTCGTCTTATTTCTGTTTTAAATTTACCCCCTCTAATTTTAAGGCTGTGCCCACTGGTCCTAGTCTCCCCACCTAACAGAAACAACTTCCTAGAGTCCACCCCTTCTAAGCCAATGATAACTGACCAAATGTTTTTATCCATTAGGCCATTAGGAAAACTGAAAATTGTTTTTGATTACAAAAAAATCTTCTTTAACAAGCCATGTTTACAAAGCAGAAACTTGAAGCTCACTTACTGACAGTTTGGAAGAACAAGGATGAAGATTACACAATAAGAACCGAAAGAACTGCGGATGCCGTAAAACTGGAACAAAAACAGGAGTTCCTGGTAAAGCTCAGCAGGTCTGGCAGCATCTCTGAAGAAAAAAATCAGAGTTAACATTTCGGATCTGATGATCCATCCTCAGACGATGACACAGTTACTTAATATGGGATATTTCCTGGTCTGAAGCTGAAGCTGAACTCACAGCAACCTAATCTGATGATGACTTTGGAAGGAAAAAATGACTTGTATTAATATAGCATCTTTTATGACCTCAGGAAGTCCAAAGCTGCTTTGTAACTCATGAAGTACTCTTAAAACTTGTCTTGGCTGTCGTGTGGGAAATGCATTAGCCAAATTGTGCATAGAAACGTCCAACAAAATACAATGTGATCATGATCAGATAATCGATTTTCCAAGTGGTCTTGGCTGTTGGATTTTAAAAGATGAAAATTACAGTCCTTATTTTCTTTCCTTCCTGCATATAAACCTTGAATTAGTAGCTTCAAATGCTGCTGGTGAGAGATTCAGTCTGTATATGGAACTTCAGCACTTAATTGAACTGGAACAAGTCTAACTGATATTCAATCCAACATATTGTTTTGGAATTTTTTTTCAAGTGAATTTGTGCCAGAATGCATTATAGTCTTGCAATTCCAAGCCTCATTTTTTTTTTAAGTTTTCAAAGTTCAGTGATTTTATTTCAGAATCTACCCAATGAAGCATTTCAAGTAAACATTCTGAACATCTAAGCCTAAACATTAGCCTGTGAAATCAGGAGTTAGAGAAGCTGCAATGATTTGTCTCTTCGTACTCAATAAGTTTAAATTAAATCCATTCCAGAAGATCCAAATTCTAGACTTTCACATCGAGAGCAGCCAATATTGAGATGTTATTCAAACCTCTAGACCGGAGTATCCAATACACCAGAATCCCGCACAATATTTCCATCCCAAACTGCTGGTGCAATGCACAGAACTAGAGTATTTAAAATTGAAGGGTGTGTTTAAGTGAGTCATACAGAGCAGAAACAGAATCTTTGGTCCAGGCAGTCCACGCCAATCATAATCCCAAACTAAACTAGTCCCTCTTTTCTGCACTTGTTCCATATCCCTCCAAACAATGCTTATTTATGTGCTTGTCTAAATGTCTTTTAAACATTGTAACTGTATCCGCATCCACCACTTCCTCTGGAAGTTCGTTCCACACACAAAATCACAGCTTTCAAATAAATGCCCCTTGTGTCTTTTTTCAAATCTTTCTTTTCTCACCTTGAAAAGTCACCTGCCATTCACCTTATTTATGCCTCTCATTTTATAAACCTTTATAAGGTCACCCACCAACATCCTCTAACCCGCCAATGAAAAATGTCCCAGCCTGGCCAGCCTCTCTTTATACCAATGAATGGGCTCTCTAACTTCAAATAATGCTGATCTTGCTAATGTTGATGTTGCTTAGTGCACACCTTGTGCACTGTAATGTGTATGCCTCTGTCTAGTTTTTTTTAAAAAGCACCCTACTCTCTGCATGCCCTTGCTTATTATGATCTGCCTGTACTGCTCGTAAGCAGACCTTTTCATTGTGCTGAGGTAGATGTCATAATCCAATCAAATCAAATCCTACAACTCAAACCCTCCATTGCCAGCAAAATCCTATTGAACAATTTTTGCGTACTCTCCATCTTAATAATATCCTTCATTTAACAGGAAGGCCATAATTGGACACAGTACTCCAGAAGAGGCCTCACCATCTTCTTGTAAAACCTCAAAATAATGACCCAATGCCTAAAATCAAAGCCTGAGCAATGAAGGCAAGTGTGCTAAATGCCATCTTAACCACCCCCTCAGTATGTGACACAAACGTGAAAGAATTATGTACCTGAACCCCCAGGTCTCTCTGTTCTACCACACTCTCCAAGGCCCTGCTTTTAATTATATAGGTCTTGCCTTTGTTTGTTGCACCACATTGCATATTATCCAAATTAAACTCCATCTGCTACTCCTCAGCCCATTGACCCAATTGATCATGATCTCTAACTTCTTCACTGTCTACTTTACCACCAATCTTGGTGTCACCCCCAAACTTACAAACAAAACCATCTACATTCTCATCAAAAATCATCCCAGTAGATCACAAACAAAAGTGGACCCAGCACCAATCCCTGTGGAACATTGCTGGTCACAGCGCTCTAGTCTAAAATACAACTGTCCACCATCACTTTTTGTCTCATACTGTTAAGCCAATTTTGTGAGGTTGTGACATTCTAATGTCAATCTGCTGCCACTTCCGCTCAGCAGAAATTATGTCCACAATAACACAAACACTCAACATTGCCTGCTGTTGTGGGAAGAAAAGGTGAAATGTCAGCAGACTTCCTGGGGCAGCAGTCACAAGAAAGGGTTGTTAGTCCAGCGAGAATAACTCCACTCAGATTCAAATCAAGCAGTTTCTAATCAACAAGCTTTATTTACATTAACTACTAATAGCATTAGCTTTGACATAACAGTTCAGGAGTGGTATGTCCCAGACCCAGAGGTCATAAACATTGGACAATCCCTTTTCCACTGACTTTCCTCAATATCCTCTCAAAGAACCTATCCATTCTTCTGCCCTATCCTGTCGACAGGTCAGAGCACTTCACACCAATTTATTACTCCATAAAATCTAATCAGCAATTGAAAGTTAAGTCCTGCAAGTCTTTGTTGAAGCACCTCCAGCTGAGTTCAATCTGTGCTAATTAGCAATCAGAATCAGAAGCAGAATTTAAAAGCGTCTGGCCTTATTAAACACTCCAGCTATTTCCCTCCTATTTTTAGCTTTTGGCAAGTTTAACCCTCTGATTATTTGCTGTGCAACTTTGTCATGGAAAGGAATCTTGTGGTGAAAGCAGAAGAGGGGATGCAATGGCCCAGTGGTATTGCCACTGGATCTTTAACAGAGAAACACAACTAATGCTCTGGGGACCCGAGTTCAGATCATGCTATCGTTGTGAAATTTGAATTCAATTTAAAAAAACATGCAGTTAAAGACCATGAATTTATTACTAATTGTTTGGGCAAAAACCCATCTGGTCCTCGAATGGAAAGGAAATCTGTCACCCTTGTCTGGTCTGGCCCATGTTTGACTCCAGGAACACAGTAATGTGGTTGATTTTAACTGCCCTCTGGGTAATAAATGCTGGACCTGGCCAAAAACACCCACAACCTCTGAGTGAATAAAAAGAGCAAGAGTTTCTGGAGGAAGAGTTGTTCAGGAGAACCGGAGTCATCAAACAAAAAGGAGAGGTTGCAGCCTGGAAAGCCTTCGGCTTCTTGTCAGGATCATTTCTGGTATTCCCATTTAGGGTGCTCTCTCTTCATTGCCACGACTCACCAGGTTATCAGCTGATATGTAGACCACCTTCCCCTCTCCATATCCACAGCTCCCACTCAAACTGCTTGTTTTTTTTTCCCCTTTATTCATTCATGGGATGAGGGCATTGCTGGCTAGGTAGCATTTATTGCCTATTCCTAATTACCCAGAGGGCAGTTCAGAGTCAACCATGTTGCTGTGGGTCTTGAGTCACATGTAGGCCAGACCAGGTAAGGACGACAGTTTCCTTCCTTCAAGGACATTAGTGAACCAGATGGGATTTTCCCCAACAAGCGGCAATAGGATTCATGGTCTTCATCAGACTTTTAATTCCAGATATTTATTTGAATTAAAATCCAACATCTGTCATGGCCAGATTTGAACCCACATCCCCAGAACATTATCAGGATCTCTGGATTAACAGTCCAGTGATAATACCACTAGATCATTGCCTGAAAGATCAATAATCAAATGCTGCAAACATACCTACTTTCAAGCAAATGGACGGTAGATGAAAGCTGTTGTTTGACCTGGGTCTTCAGTCCCCCTCTGGAGTCAGGATCAGAGGAAGGCAGGGGTGAAAACCAACCCTGACCCCTCCATCTCATCCTGCCCAAGGCTGCTTTAGAACCTAACTGAGGTCCATTCAAGGAAGACTGGCTGGAATTTTCCAGGATCTTACAAGAATCAGTTTACATGCCTGGGTCAAACACCTAGCAGCACAGACTGACACGCCAATGCTCCAGGATGGCCTCTCGGCTTACTTGGGTGCTAGACTACCTACAGACCTCCACCATGACGGACTGGGCCATATAAATTCAGAGCAACAGCACTTCAACGGAGGCTAAACAGCAATGAAGATATCACCCAGAATGGAGATGAAACATTTGCATGAAAATCAGTCAACTCAGCAAACCAACAAACAAATACAGACAGCTCTGTTTAAGTAGCCCAGAGAGAAAATTCAGTCTTTTGTGTGAGTCTTTTATGACTGATCAGCATCAGTATGAATCATGAACTCATGAAATTAATCTAGCAGTGGTTCTGAGTGTTATCTGAAGATAAAAATACTAGTTACTCTGATAAAGTGATAACAAGGTGTGAAGCTAGATGACCACAGCAGGCCAGGCAGCATCAGAGGAGCAGGAAAGCTGATGTTTTGGGTCTAGGCCCTGCTTCAGAAAATTTTTGGGTGAAACTCCCTTGGGTGACTGTATGTGTGGAGTTTGCACATTCTACTTGGGTCTGCGTGGGTTTTTTCCTGCTGCTCCGGTTTCCTTCCATAGCCCAAAGGTGTGCAGGTTAAGAGGATTGGCTATGCTTAATTGCCAGTAATGTTCAGGGATGTGTAGCTTCGGTGGGTTATTGAGGGATGGGTCTGGGTGGGATGATCCAACAGTCAGTATGGACTTTTTGGGCCAAAGGGCCTGTTTCCACACTGTAAGAATTCTATCTTCTATCTATCTTCATTTGAAGACATGGGGAAAGTAACGATTGAAAGGTCAGTGATACAACTTACAGTAAATCACTAGTCAGTTTTACAAATGATAAATAGAGACCTCTTGAGGCATAGTGGTACTGCCCTTATCCCTACACCAGGAGACCCAGGTTCAAGTGCCACCTGATCCAGAGGTGAGCCATAGCATCTCTGAACAGGCTGGTTATGAAAATATCTACAGGTAGTGAATGACTGCCATGGTGAGGTCTTAGTGCGCAGAGGTAGTATTGCTGGAGTCAGAGATAATAGTGTGGAACTGGAGGAACACAGCAGGCCAGGCAACATCAGAGGAGCAAGAAAGCTGACATTTTGGGCCAGGACCCTTCCTCAGAAGAATCACTTAGTACTGTCTGTGAAAGCATAGCGTATGAAAGAGCAAGGGAGAGAGAAAAAAATGTCTTTACAAATTTAGCGATGAGATATCTTGGTCAAGAAGAATCCCTGTCATTGTGGACACTCTGACACAATATCACGCCAGTCTGGTCCGAGGTCACCACCCAGGTCAGTGCCATCTCAATGGTCTGGAGGAATGACCAACTATGAAGGAAGAAGGTCAATGTCTTTCTCCACTCTGCCTGTGTAGCTGTCACTACCTTCAGTTTAATTCTTCACTCTATCACAGCCACTGCACCCACTTTCCAACCAGGCTCAAGCTCTATCACTCTCATTAATGCAACACCCTCTATTGCTCCCTGTCACCTACCCCACACCATGAATTCCACATGCCCTCTGTGTAAGCATCTCACTCACCCAGAATGGCTCACCCACTGGCAATAAAAATAGCTGCTGTGGCTCCCATTTTTGTGCCCCCCTAATATCTACCTTTCTCTCATTCCAGGAGGAAAACAGCCCACAGCTGGGCAGAAAGGTCAAGATGGGTGATGGTTGCCTGACCCATTATGTGGAGGTTTTCCTGATCTCACCACTGACTACCACCATGAGCATCAAAGCACTGCAGAAGTGGCACAACCCAATGTAGCACCATGGCCTTCAAAAGAGCTCAAGAACATTCTTGCAAAATGAGTGTGCCCTTGCAGCTACAGCCAGTGAGGAGCTGGTAGGAGAATGTCTGTCTATATTCCAGGTGGAGACCAACTATATAAAATCCCAAGATGCCAACACCAAAGAGACCAAAGAATAAACTCAGATGGTGGCAGTGCCTAAGCCCAATGCATAGACCTGTAAGGACCCACTTTTGGACAACACATCAAGTATGACTGAATGCTTACTCGATGTGAAATCCAGCATAGGGCACAATGAACCAGCAGAAAGACTGAAATAGTACCTCACTGAGACAGAACAACTACTAAACTACTCCAACATGAACTCAGCGACAAGCCTGGGAAAAAGGATGGGGCAACTTCTACAGATCCCTTACAGCAGCCAATAAGGGAAGTGAGAAAACAGAAGTTGATGGAAAAGCTCAGCAGGTCTGGCAGCACCTCTGAAGAAAAAGTCAGAATTAATGTTTCAGGTCTAGTGACCCTTCCTCATAACAAGAAGGTGGTTTGGTGTAGGGGGGAGGTTATAAAAGTGGGTATCTAGAAGACCAGGCTACAGACTGGTGCAGGCTGTTCGGTCTACAGGGAGGGCAAGACACCTTCGCAGAAAGATCAGGGCAACTTGCTCTTTCATGCAGCCCTGTCAACAACCAAGGAATCCCACAACAGTGGGTGCTCCACACTCCCCAAAGAATGATGCATAATGTAACACTAGGGACGCAGGAAGGTGGCTCCCAACCACTGCTGGACTATTGTCACCATGGCTACTCCATAATCATAACCAGAAAAAACACGGGCAGATTTAGCTCAACAATTGAGAGGACACCTCACCAATAAGAGCAGCACACAATGTATAACAATGGGACACTTCTGCAAAGAAAAAAGGGTGACCAAGCTTCATCTTCACTCCTAAGAGGGACGCACACATTCAGCTGTAATCCCACTTTATCCTCCAGAGGCCTGAGATAATGGTTGGTGCTGAAACCTCACAGCAATGACATAAAGAGAAGAACAGTCAATCATACAATGTAGACCTGCTCATAAAAACTAAAAGAACTGTGATGCCATAAATCAGAAATAAAATCATAAGCTCCTGGAAAAGTTCAGCAGGTTTGGCAGCATCAATGAGGAAAAGTCAGAATTAAAGTTTCAGGTCTGGTGATCCTTCCTTAGAACTGATGGTGGCTTGGAAAAATGTTTGTTTACATGCAGAAGACAGGATGGCGGGAGGGAGTAAAGAGTGAATGATGTTAATGAGACTTGTTAATGATGGGGAAGAGCAAACACTCAAGGTTTGGATGAATACTGGGCGCTGGGTAGGATTGTATTGGCCAACAGATATCAAAAAGATGCCTGGTGACTTCACAGGAAGTGACATTAGATCACATGACTCTGTGTGTTTTGAGAGACTTTATCTAGTACAGCCAGGTAAGGATCTCCCAAACTGTATGTGATATTTCTATATCATTTAATAAATTGTTCTGGTTACTAAGAACTGCTCAATGTCCATCTTTAAGCACACTAAGAACATTAAATTCACAAAATTTTCTTCTGCTCAAAAGATAATTGTGGCTATCATTGAAACTAATCAGAGGAAATGTACAGAACAAATCTACGAGGAGCATTGTTCTATCACTAGTTCCACAAAACACCAACTGAAATGTGTTGTTTCTAATCATAGTTCTTTTGGAATTTTCATCAAACATTAAGTGCTTATATACAGTAGAAAATTCTCATGTTGATGTTCATGTCAGACCTGAATTCAAAAATCCAGTCACATCATCACTCGAACTAAATTTTAATCATTAAGAAAACTTAAAAATTGTCTTTTGGCTTTACCTTACTCTAGTCTCAACTCCAATTTCATACCTACTCCCCATAACATTTTATCCTGCTTTTCATCAGAAACATATCTATTGCCTTCTTGAATCTGTTGATTGATTCTGTCTCCACTGCACTCCGGGGATGTGAGTTCCACAGATTCACAGCTCTCTGAGAGAAGTAGTTTCTCCTCATCGCAGTTTTGAACCTACCCTCTCCCACTCTATATCCATGATGCCTCGTTCGAGATTGATCAACAAGGAGGAACATCATTTCAACATCCACCATATCAATCCCCTTTAGCGTTTTATATGCCTCCTGAAGGTACTAATCTTTGTTAGATTACAGTTCACAGAGCACCATGTCCTGTGTAACAATTCGCCTATGTAGTCATTCTTTAGACATGAACTAATTTCATGCAGGCCATTGGATTCATCACAGTTAAACTTGTTCCCATGTTACCTCTACAGTATTCCCACCCCATATACATACTTGTTTTTATTTTCACTACATATTTGCGGAATGCAAACTACACTTGATTTTTCCCTTCACCATGCAGAGTCACTGAGACCATTTGCAACATCGCAACTATTGCCAGTGAGGTATCAGTTAACTAGATGCAATTGACCAATCAAGCATAGGATCTTGTGTTTTAATGGTCAGTGTTACTCTAGGCAATGTTGTTTTCGGCATTAGTTTTTGTGATGGACATAAAATTTGCTATTATACAAGCATAAATATCAATAGAACTACACCAATATCGTACTCTACGGCAGTCCCTAATTTCTTCTTTGCTAATGACAGCCTGAGAAGCAACAAGTTTAAATATTCATAAGAATAATGGGAACGTGGGCCTTAGGAATCAGAGTACATCAGTTGGTTCTTCAAGCCTACTCCACCATTCATTAAGCTCACGGTTGATCTGGTTCTGATCTTGCTCCCACTTTTCTCTCTGCAGTCCATCAACTTTGACTCCCTTGTCTATCGGAAGTCTGTCTAACTGTCTTGAATTAACCTAAAACCCAACCATTACCACCTCCTGAAGAAGGGAATTGCAACCTCTTGTGACAGTCTGAGAGGGTAAAAAACCTCATCTTTGTCTTCTAAGAAAGACCGCTTAGTCCTAAACTCCTAGTTTAGTGTTTCCCCCAAGGGTGGGACCATCCTTTGGTATTCTCTCTACCCAGTTCCCTCAAGATCCTTTGTGTTTCACATCTCATTCTTTTAAATTCCAATGAGTTTATATGTAACCAGTTTAACTTCTCTTCAAAAGATAATTCTCTCATGCAAGGAATAACTGGAATGAAGTGTTTCTAAAGCAATTATATATTTTATTAATAAATAAGGCAACTAAAACCATAGACATTGGTCTCACCAGCACCCTATATGACTGTGCATATTAATGACCAGTAATATTTCTATTTCAGAACACTGATTCAAAACTGCAGTTAATTTCATAAATGCATCATAGGAAGGACTAAGCACTGCGCAGAAACTTAATTTTCAGAGTCATTGTCTCCACAACCTGAGTTCAGGTTTATGACTAATTCTAGGGACCGTATCAGATCAATATTTTAGTTTTCTCCCTCCATTTTCCAGTTGTACGTGTAGATCCCGAGGAATACTAGAATAGAAATGAGCACAGAAGAGGCTGGAAAAATCCAACAGGTCTGGCAGCGACTGCAAAGAGAGAGACAGAGAGAGAGAGAGAAAGTGGGTTTACATCGAGTCTGATAAGATTCTTCTTCAGAACTCAGAATAGAAAGTGGGGTGGGTGAGAGATAGCACATTGGCACAGTAAAGGAAGATTTTCTGGTTACAGAATCAAAACACGCTATTCAAGCACATTAGGGTGAATTTTAACCTAAATGTGACTACTTACTTTGAAGTGCTGCAACGGCTAGTGCTCCCCATAGACACTGAACAAGGGCAAGCAGGATTAGCAACACACATTTTATGAGGACCCTGATTCTTCTGTTCTTCAAAATGATTCCTGCCCTGCTTTCCCTGGGGGAAAGTAAGGAACCTTATGAATCAAATTGGAAATCTACAAAATCTGCTCAACCTTTTATTGCAAATAATTAATGCATTGAACATTTATCACTTCAAAGAGCTATTCATTGACCAGATGGTCAGACATAAGATACATTATGTGTGTGTGTTTAATTAGCACAGGTATTAGATTTGACACGGTGACATCACTGAGAGTACCACACAAAAGTGGTTTCTGACTTTCCTCTCAGTTTCTACTATTCATTCTAAATGTCATTTGGATGTTGCTACTAATTCACCACTGGCTGAGGGCACTGACTTCTTAATCCTGATGGTGAGCTTTGTTGTCAGCATTTGTAATTTACATAATTTACATGCATAATATAAATCCATGTGTTGTTTTCCAGCCAAGGATTGACCAAGTCAAACTTCAACCTTTACAGCTTTATCTTCTCAGAACACGATGAATGTTTGGCTAAGATTGAGTGTACTATTTCTATGTCTAGCCTTGGCTGGGTTCCTAGCATGTTGCCAACAAACTATAAGTCTTTACTGTAATTCTGAGGAAGGGTCACTCGACCCGAAACATTGACTCTGATTTCTGTCCACAGATGCTGCCAGACCTGCTGCGCTTTTACAGCAATTTCTGTTTTTGTTCCTTTTCACAGCATCCGCAGATCTTTCACTTTTTATTTAGTCTTAATTATATATTTGCATTAATTCAGATAGTGATTTATCAGGAGTTAACTTAGGGATAAATGATGAGAATCGTTTTAATTACAGGTCCAATGAACTTGCACATACGTTGGAAAGGATCTAAATGAAATGTGGCTACCAACAATTTGATTCTTCACCAAAATGTATTGAAAATCCAGGTCTGCACTGAATAAGATTTTCGAACAAATTTCACATAATTAGGTGTAATGAATACTCAAACATCTGATGTGCAATGCCAGCAAACAATATCCTCAC
The DNA here is from genome assembly GCF_030684315.1 of Stegostoma tigrinum. Lineage (NCBI taxonomy): Eukaryota > Metazoa > Chordata > Chondrichthyes > Orectolobiformes > Stegostomatidae > Stegostoma > Stegostoma tigrinum. The sequence goes on along the minus strand of NC_081381.1, from coordinate 40,025,092 downwards.
CAGCAGCCTGGCTTCACAGTGTTCCTCTATATTCTTTGGCTTGTTATTCACATAAGCTGAGACCAATTATCTGAAAAAAAGTTTCATTTGCATAGTGCCTTTTATAACCAGAGGAAATGGTGGAAGCCAGTTAAGTTATAATGTTTAAAAAACATTTGGATAAGTAGATGAAATAAGCAATGTTTGGAGGGATATGGTCAGTCGCAGGCAGCAGGGGCTAGTTTGGTTTGGTATTATGGTTTGCGTGAATTGGTAGGACTGAAGGGTCTGTTTCAGTGCTGTATGGCTCTACGACTCTGTGACATCATAAGGTGCATTGCAGCCAGTGAAGTGCTTTTGAAGTGTTGTCTCAGGTCAGCTTCATATCCATACTGAGGGCAGCCTGAACTGAACTGTAAATACTGGCCATTTACACACCTCACTTTTGCAAACAAGTCCTGCAAAGCACAAACAATTTAATGAAGGGTCAGATGTGGATGGTCAGCGTTTCCTATCACATGACAGAGACCTGGGGAAATTGGAAGCATAGACAGACAGCAACCATTTTGCCTTGTAAATTAATGTTAAATTTCTTACCACCATAACTGGAGCTGTATCCATTGCAGACAGCAGTGCTGAGTGTAAGGAAGAGCTGATTCAATCATTGTAAAGTAACAAATTGTGGAGCTGGATGAACACAGCAGGCCAAGCAGCATCTCAGGAGCACAAAAGCTGACGTTTCGGGCCTAGACCCTTCATCAGAGAGGGGAATGGGGAGAGGGTTCTGGAATAAATAGGGAGAGAGGGGGAGGCAGACCGAAGATGGATAGAGGAGAAGATAGGTGGAGAGGAGAGTATAGGTGGGGATGTAGGGAGGGGATAGGTCAGTCCAGGGAGAATGGATGGGTCAAGGAGGCGGGATGAGGTTAGTAGGTAGGAAATGGTGGTGCGGCTTGAGGTGGGAGGAGAGAATAGGTGAGAGGAAGAACAGGTTAGGGAGGCGGGGATGAGCTAGGATGGTTTTGGGATGCAGTGTGGGGAGGGGACAAGCTGGGCTGGTTGTGTGGTGCAGTGGCGGAAGGGGAGATTTTGAAACTGGTGAAGTCCACATTGATACCATTAGGCTGCAGGGTTCCCAAGCGGAATATGTGTTGCTGTTCCTGCAACCTTCGGGTGGCATCATTGTGGCACTGCAGGAGGCCCATGATGGACATGTCATCTAAAGAATGGGAGGGGGAGTCGAAATGGTTTGCGACTGGGAGGTGCAGTTGTTTACTGCGAACCAAACGGTTTGTTCAATCATTGTGTTCTTTTAAGTCGGCTTCCTTGCTTCATAGTTGAATAAGTTGCACTGATTGTGCTCAGCATTCAGTGAATTTCGAGCAGAAAAGTAGCCTAGGTGCTATTCAATGGCCACTTCTAGATAGCTACACTATATCAACCTGTTCAGAGATGTTAATTCACACCCCGTGGGGGACGTGGATCTTGAACCCAGGTATCCTGACCCAGAGGTAGGGACACTACCACAAAAGCCCATTAATCAGCTACTTCTAAATTTTCTCTTTTTTAATTTAGCCGATTTTTCCTAATCAACCAGTTCAGGGATGATATTACACACCTCTTGGTCCAGGGATAGGAGCACTGCCACTGAGCCACAAGAAGATCCTCAATAGAATTTGTAGTTTTGTAAGCATCAGGTACAAAGAGAACTAGACTTGCCTACAATGTCCTTCAAGGTTGTTTGGCCTGATGACTTTCCTCATTTGAGATCACAGGGAAATAATCGAGTGAAAGTGTATTAAAAGTTAATTATAGAACCCCTTCAGTGTGGGAGCAGAGCATTCAGCCCATCAAGGCCACACCGACCCTTTGAAGGGCATCCCACTCTACTCCTGTCACCGTGCATTTCTCATGGCTAACCCACCTTGCCTGTACATCCCGGGCACTAAGGACAATTCAGCATGGCCAATCCACCTAACCCTCACATCTTTGGAGTGTGGGAGTAAACCAGAGCACCCGGAGGAGAGAATGTGACACTCCACAAAGATAGTTGCCCATGGGTAGAATTGGACCCAGGTCCCTGGTGTTGTGAGGCTGCAGTGCTAACCACTGAGCCACAGTGCTGACCCAATGGGCTAAATTTTCCACTGCAACTCAGGCCTGCAATGTCACTGTCAGACACAGGGGCATGGGAGAGGTGTTTTGAGTTGGCAGCGAGGCCAGCCCTACAACACTCCTGTTTGAGATGGAGGGTGAGTTCTTCAGTGCTGGCAGTCTAATCAGGCTTCTATTGAGAACCGCACCAGGACAGATTGTGGATCCCTGTTCAGGCAGTATCAGGCTGTTCTGACACTAGCCAATTGCCTGTAATGGCAGGGAGATCACCCTTAACTGGACTCCTAATCACCCAAGTTTGCTGCCCACTTCCCTGACTATGTTAATGTCACCAAACCTGCTATGAGGGGGCTCAGGAAAATTCAGCATTCTGGTTTCGCACTGTGTATACATTTCTCTTTTCATATAATAATGACAAGGAGGGGGACAATAACCAACTCTAGTCCTAATATTCCAATGTGAGGCATTAAACTTCATGTCCTAAAGCAATCCAGCAACCACGGTAAAGATAATCCCACACATGCAATGAGAACTGCTAGCTTTTGTTAATGACAAAATGTCAACTCCTCCTCCTCTGCAACTGATGCAGTTTCAGGCATGCACGGATTAGAGTAGAAATCCTGAAGTTGTAGTCTATCCGTCAGTGTTCTGACCCAGGCTGGTCTGTGCTGTGGATTCATACTCCTCCATCATGCCCTGTGGGCTGACAATCAACAACATCAGGGAGAATTACAACTCTGCAACCCCCTCTTCACCTCTTAAAAGTAAAGTGACTCATGGCTCAGACTCTGAGCCAGAAGGTGTGCATTCATATTCCACTCAAAAGGACTTTACCACAACACTCTGCAGTAACCCTGGAGTATGGGATTGAGGACAGTACCACACTGCTGTCGAAGGTGTCATTTTTCAGATAAGACATTCCACCAAGGCTCTGTTTTCCTGCTCAGGTGCACGTCAAAATTTCAAGATCACCTTCGAAGAAGAGTTGAGAATTATCTCCAGTTTCCTACTCAATAATTATCCCTCAATAAGCACCAATATCAAAATTAGCCTGTCACGGTCACATTGCTGTTTGTGGGATCTTACTGTGTGATAATTGTTAGTTGTGTCAACAGTGACAGGCATTCAAAAGTACTTCACGGTTCATGAAGCACTCTGAGAGGTTTGTAAACGCAAAGCTTTTTTTTGAAAAACAGAAATGTTAATTTCCTGTATAATGTATGCATCTTTAAAGCAGGCAACTTGCTACAGTTGTATCACACAGCCTGCAATGGTGCAGACATATCAGAACAGTGGAATCAATGCCCCATCAGAATCACAGGTCAGTTCTGGGGCAGTTTTGGAAATAGGAACAGACACAATACCAAGGCCATTTGCAGCCTGCTGGAAAAATAATAATTTGCCAACCTTTAATAAAAACTATGAAATGTTTTCAGCAACTGGACTTGCAAACTGTAAGAGACAGACTTTGAGGTCTCCCAGAATGTCTCAGTCACTTAGAGGTTTCTTTCAGTATGAAGCTAACTTATTTCCCTCAGATTAACAACATTGGGTATCAGATAGAGGGCCACTGTGGAGGACTCCAGAGGCAATCTTGGGCCTTGTTCAGTGACACAGTGACACCACCTGCAAACCAAAGTAGCGGCACCTCATATTCTGCCTTGGGAGCCGACAGCCCAGTGGCCTAAATGTGGATTTTACCAGTTTCAAAATCTCCCCACCCTCGGCCTCATCCCATAACCAACCCTCCATCTCATCACTGCATCCTTAACCTGGCACAAACTGTCCATCTTCTTTTCCACCTATCCACCCTACCCTTCCTGCAAACAATCCCCACTACCCACTACCTGCACTCACCTATCACCACTCCACCCCTCCTCTCTCTATTTATTTCTGAGCTCCCTTCCCCCTCCCCAGTTTCTGAAGAAGCGTCCTGACCTGAAACGTCAGCTTGCCTGGTCCTCTGATGCTACCTGGCCTGCTGTGCTCCTCCAGCTCCACACTGTGTTATCCAGAGAAAATATGTCTTGGATGCTTCAAGGATTTGAGGATGTTTCCCTCAAGTGTCAAAGGCTGAGGGGTGACCTTATGGGGGTTTATAAAATCATTAGGGGCACGGATAGGGTGAATAGCCAAGATCTTTTCCCCAGGGTAGAGAAGTCCAAAACTAGAGAGCATATGTTTGAAGTGGGAGTGAAAAGATTTAAGAGGAACCTAAGGGGCAATGTTTTCATACAGAGGGTGTCTGCTGTAGGCAGTCTGAGCCATATAGAAGAGCAGGATCCACCACTGAAGAATAGTGACTACCATAACACAGTTAGATGCGATCTCATGCTCAAGAGGAAATGGCAATATGGGCAGCTGAATTAACACAGGTTAAAGGGAACTCCAATTTCCAACACATGATCAGTGATAATGGGAACTGCAGATGCTGGAGAATCCAAGCTAATAAAATGTGAGACTGGATGAACACAGCAGGACCAGCAGCATCTCAGGAGCACAAAAGCTGACGTTTCGGGCCTAGACCCTTCATCAGAGAGGGGGATGGGGTGATGGTTCTGGAATAAATAGGGAGAGAGGGGGAGGCAGACCGAAGATGGAGAGAAAAGAACATAGATGGAGAGGAGAGTATCGGTGGGGAGGTAGGGAGGGGATAGGTCAGTCCAGGGAACATGGACAGGTCAAGGAGGTGGGATGAGGTTAGTAGGTAGGAGATGGAGGTGCGGCTTGGGGTGGGAGGAAGGGATGGGTAAGAGGAAGAACAGGTTAGGGAAGCGTAGACAGGCTGGACTGGTTTTGGGATGCAGTGTGGGGAGGGGACAAGCTGGGCTGGTTGTGTGGTGCAGTGGTGGAAGGGGAGATTTTTGAAGTCCACATTGATACCATTGGGCTGCAGGGTTCCCAAGCGGAATATGAGTTGCTGTTCTTGCACCCTTCGGGTGGCATCATTATGGCACTGCAGGAGGCCCATGATGGACATGTCATCTGGAGAATGGGAGGGGGAGTGGAAATGGTTTGCGACTGGGAGGTGCAGTTGTTTATTGCGAACCGAGCGAAGGTGTTCTGCAAAGCGGTCCCCAAGCCTCCGCTTGGTTTCTTCAATGTAGAGGAAGCCACACAGGGTACAATGGATACACCCGAAAGTTGCAGGAACAGCAACTCATATTCCGCTTGGGAACCCTGCAGCCATATGGTATCAATGTGGACTTCACCAG